>NC_090936.1:63621150-64233650 GCF_040938575.1 Ambystoma mexicanum | reverse complement strand
GACGTAATGTGGTCAAATGTGCAGCGGACTGTGGCGTTTAGGAAGCTTGTAGGGCAGTTATCAAGGTGTTTCCACATCCAAGTGAGAGGGAATGAGGGCCCTTACCATGGATAGGAAGTGATTATCTGTAAAGAAAGACTTGATTTTCTGCAGGAGAGATATTTCATTGCAGGTGTCTGGGTTTTCTTTGCTATGCACGTTTTGAAGGAGAGATGCCTGTCAATGTGGAATTCTAAAAACACTGCACATGTATCAGATGTGAGGGAAAGCCTGCTAGGTTCATGGTGGGCAGCCAGGTGTGGGTGTTTCTTGTGGTATTGGAGAGGAGGAATTCCGTTTTTGTGGAGTTCACTTTGAGGTATACAGTAGATATCCAGGTTTGTAGCTGGGTAAGGCACATTGTCTCCAGCAGACGGCCGAAGGCTCCGCCACACTGAGATCCGGATACATGCCACCATCCCACGTACAATAGGCGCGATCTTGTCTTGTCTATGCGCCTATCCATTTTTGGATGCACCAGCATTCAGATGTTTTTACACTCCAAAATATCCAGTCTGTGAAGGAAGAGCAGGATTGGACCTGCACTGGATCACTGAATCCCCCGGTCTGGACCACATGGAAGTCCAGCCGGTTTCAACTCTACAACGTGATTTCAACTGAACTCGAGTCCACAGGAAACTCCTACTATAATTTTTCTCCGTCCTGATGAAGGCTGGCACAACAGCAGCTACATAACTCCTCTCTATAAGGCCGAAACACAGTTGTGTTGACGATATGACTTTAAGTCCCAGTGTCCAACTTATACACTGTTTAGATTAGTGCATTGAAGCACCTTGTATTGTTAATGTACATTTGTCTCTCATGTTGATCCTTCTAGGATCTCAGGGAATGTATATGTTTTGAATCGCAATCCGGGTTTTGACTTTGGATGAGCACGAATTGTATCATGTATTGATGTTGTATGTAAATTACTGAGCTTCCTGTGATAGCTTGTAAGTTGAATATGAATTAATTTTATATATTAAATTTGCCAAACAGCAACCATTGTCACAATGTGGTAATCCATAATAGGAGTTGGATGTATTGGGTCTGTGACCTTGCTCATTTGTTTTACTTAATGTTCACCCACCTGTGTAGAGCAGGGCCGTAACAAGGGGCCCTGTGTATTATAATAGCTGGGTAAGGCTGGCCTTGAACTTGGCTGGGAGGATAGCTCAGGTGCAACCCCCCACTCGCCTTGGAAGCATGATGATGCTTTGATCTAGAAACCACTGGGTATTAGGCGTTTTATAAATAACCAATTATAATTAAACTGGTGGGTGTCTTTGATCAAAGATATTTTGAGGTCCAGTTGAGTATCATCTGCTCATTGGTAGATGTGGATGTTGTGACTGATGAGGAGGGATTCCATGCACTCCATCTAGAGGTTGAATATCAAGGGGGAGTGGATGTGACTTGTGGGACTCCACGCATAACAGGTAGTGGGGGTGATCTGAAGGTAGCCTTATGGATGAAGGGATGCTGGCCTTAAAGATATGAGGTCAACCACTGGAAGACAGTCTCACCAATTCCCATGAGGTTGTATGGTTTGTCAATACAGGCTTGATGATCACCTGTGTCAAAAGCTGTTGAGAGATTGGGGAATACTAGGAGGTAGGGATGTATATCATCACATGTGGAAAGCATCATCTACCATTTGGATGGTGCCGTCTCTGTGCTGCCTTTGGGTCTATTGTTACATCTGTAGGAGGTTAATGAAGTTGAGTGGCTCCAGCTCTGTCGAGTATCTTGCCTAGGAAAAGAAATTGAGCGTTGGGGCGATGGTTGATGTGGCCATCAAGGCCCAGTGTAGTTTTTTTAGGAGCTGGAGTATTTGCCTGGGTTTGAGGGTGGTGAGAAATTGGAGTGCTTCTGGGAGGAGTTTCTTTAGAATGGAGGCTAGCAGGGTTTCAACAGAGTAGAAGGTAGTTTTGAGGGAAGCTATTGGGGTAGGTCATCCAAGGATAAAGTTTAAGGTAGTCCATGGCATTGTTTCACATGGCGGGATGAGTGGGGCGATGTGTATAATGTTGTTGAGGGTTCATGTGTTTGCAGATCTAGCTGATCTTGCCAGTGGAGAAGTTGATGATGGTAGATTTCTCGATGGAATGATGAGTTGTAGGCTTTTGGAGAGGGTTGTTGCACTGTTTGAATGCCTTGAAGAGAGGTATGCTTTTATTTTTGGATTTGGCTATAGCCTTCTATTAGTAGATGACTTGCTGTGGTGATCAGTCGGCGGGCATTCCGGAGTCCCCCTTAAGTGCTAAGGACGAGTATGCTCGTCCTATTCGTATAGAATTTCATGGAGCTCAGCATTTAATGGGTTAAGTCTTGTTAGGTCAGATTAGGTTTTGAAATTGTGCTAGTTTTTTCATGTTTTCATTTGGCTTTTCCTGTTAAGTTCTTGCGTATAGTAGGGGGCTGATAAGTTTGGCTGATCGTTTGTGGTTTCTTTGCGGACATGTATGTTGAAGTAGATTTTCAGGGTGTTGTTGAGAGCTTCTTGTATGTCGTTGCAGTTCATTGTACTGGGGTCCTGATAGGGAGGAGGTGTTGCTGGAGACATCTCTGACACCTGATTATGGATGTTGATTTGATCTGAGTTCTCTAGAGTGCTTCGTAAATGTCTGGTTTGTTCTCTAGAGGCGTTTAGGCGATGTAACCTTTCCTGATAACTTGAATCGGGCTATGTACTCTTACCAGACACTGTGCATCCGAATGACAACCTGAGTCTGTTCTGCCGAGTGAATGTCGAGTGTTGCTTGTTCTCTGAGGGTTTTTAGGTTTTGCCCGTCTTCAGTGATACCTGAACGTGAATATAGGTATGATTTGTTCTCTGGAGTGGTGAGTTTACACATTTTAAAAAGTTAGATCTGTCTTCATCCCGAGTAATAGTGCATGATATCAATTTAAGAGGTTATTTTACAAGCTGTATGATGGATCTCGGATATATCTGATACTATTCATTATTTAATTGCACGCAGGGGCAAGTATAGATTTTTCGGTCTTGCGTCTTTCAAAGCCATTTTGTGCACGTGTAGCTCATGCACGAATACTTTTTTCTGCTTGTGGTGTGGAAGCATGTTTTCTGTCTTGTTGAAAGAGTGTTTTGCTTGTTTTTTATTCTGCTTTTGGAACATCCCTTATCTGCTTCCGCTCTGTGGTGAAAGAACAAATGTTCTCACGTTTCCTGTTGAAATAATGTGAGAAAGTTCTTTCTCACAGTATTTCAGTTAGTAAGCAAGATAAGGAAACCAGACTTAACCAAAACAGAAAAACGCTCAATTACGTTTGCTCTGTTTTTGTGACACGTTCAGAGCACCAAATTACATCCCCTTCACCAGCTCCCCCATTTGTATTCGTAATACTTCTCCTGTTTCTACCCCCAAGAGATTTTTTGGCTTGCTCTGCATTATTGAGTAGAATAGACAAAATGGCCCACCAAGGCTACTTGCAGTTGCCCACTTTTGCACCGTCTGCATTGCACACTTGTTTTGTCTTTGGCACAAAAACAAGCCTCGTAGCCACTTTAAATGTGATATTTACAGTGATTTAAATGGGAGAAAAAGAGGTGTATGTACTTGCCATCTGAGTGAGGTCACAAAACATATTTGCTGACCATTCTAGGCTTCACACTTCATTGGATTTCCTGTGCACATCTCAAAGCAAGCATGCTTCCACTAATTCTAGTACTTCTTCCAAGGAAGCAGAAACTGCACTCACTGGAAAATGCATTTGACAATAAGCTGTATTTTCCCTCTTTCAAAATGACCAATGTTCTGTGATCCACTTCCTACTATTAGAGGCACATCCCCACATACTCGCGCACACACACCCTGACCGCTACTTATACAACCATATTGCCTCTACCACAATCGCATTGCATCTTCCCAATTTTGTAGCTCTGTGCCCCCCTATCCTATTCCTGCTTCTCTTCACCTCCACGTGTTGCACTAGTTTCCTTTGTTATTCCTCCACTGGCTGCACTCTGGTTACCCAGAGTGGATACAAAATATGCCACTTTCTCAGACAAGGTTCCCGGCACCGTTGGACCATTACAGTAGTGATTGGCGCACTATAAATTATGTATAACTTAACAAGCAGAAAAGGCTGTTTTCACAGGATTAGGCCAGCACGCCCTGCTTCTACCCTCTGCCTAATGCTTGCCAATGCTATATGGCAGCATTGTTGAATATTGACTGTTTATTCCATCCATGAATCAATAAGGATGCTCTATCACCTAATTCAAGGGTCTGCAACCTTTGCCTCTCAAGTTGTTTAGGACTACAATTCCCATCAGCCGTAAACAGCATAGTAATGGTAAGGGATAATGGGAGTGTTAGTCCAAAACATTAGGTGAACCTCGGGTTGCAGACCCCGGACCTAATGAAACAATATTCACAGATTCCATACTTAATCGCAGACTTCTTTTCCAACCGCCATCCTCTCTGAGTCCAACCCCATCAGGAACTTTTGGAACATGAACCCTGCATCAGGCACTGGTCAACTCCCTTGCCCAGCTCTCCAGTGGGGGCAGTCCATCAGGTACAGACTCCAATCTCATTTGTAGTCGCCTTCATGCCTGCAGTTAGGCACAGTAACCCCATTCCCCAATCAATATGCAGCACTGTCCTGACCGACCGATCCTTTTTCTCGCAGCTCAGCCCTCCGTCCCCTAACCTGGGCAAGCACTTTTGGCACTGTCAAGTAGAGTCACAACACCAAGCAAAGTTAACCCATCCAGTATAGCTGTCACATATGTGATGACTGGAGAAAGAGAGCCAGAAAAAGTGAAAGGCGGGGATGGAGAGAAAAAGAAAGAAGGAAACCTAAAACATGAAAGAATAACTCAAGTAAAACAGACGAAAGAAAGAATGTGAAAGAGAAGCATTTAATAAAGAGATCACAGACAATCAGTGGGAAAGAGTGTTAGCCTACCAGAAAGGTGAGAGGACACACTGGGGAGCCACAGATAGATAGGTGCAATTAAGGAGGAATTGAGATGAGCTTGCCAGGCGGCAGAGGGTCTGAATTTGTTTTGGACAGAAAGGGGATGAAAGCGGAGGATACAAGAAAGGAGATTGAGGAAATGGAGTTGAAAAGGGGGGAAATCACACGATAGAAGGAGCAAGAGGGGTTAAATAGCAGAAGGGGAGGAAGGAAAGTGTGTCTTTCTGTTTTTATGAGACAGACAAGTAAACGGTGGAAATGCAATAGCGAGTCAGGATGAGCTCGATAGAAAGGCAGGAACCACCAGCACAGAGAAGATAGAACCTTCTATACGGTCCTGCAGAGACCAGCTGAGGGGCATGGGGGCTTCTCGTGCTTGTCAGCTTTAGGGCCTGTGAGGCCGGTTCCTGCAATCCCATGAACCCACAGCAGAATCGGAGTATTGTCTAAGACTGAAAGTCACTGATAGGGCTGACACTTTCACTGGATGTTATGCAATGTAATGGAATGGAATAGGCATTTATGTTTATACTGTGCCCAGAGGCTCGCACGGGAAGGGGTGTATTGTCACCCAACCTGGGCTACCCAGACCGAGGTTGTTGGGGGACAAGAAAAGGGAGTCGGGATAATGCAAAAGTGTGAGTAGGTAAAAACGACAGCGTTTGTGGTAGATCGGATGCATGCAGATTAGCCCAGCTGGCTCAGAAGAGACACGCAGAAAACATTAGTGCAATTATAGGGTGCCTATAACTAGTGCCACATTTCTGTGTGGACAGCTGCTTGGTACTCAATAGATGATTGTGTTGCCTTATGTTAAAAGGCTTCTACACCGTGGTGGTCTCACAGCACCAATACTTGTCTGGGGTGGTGATTTGTGTCCCACCTTGGGTATAAGGAGAAGAGTAGCATAGGGAAGTGGGCACAGGAAAGGGTAGAGCAGGTTCAGAATTAAACCAGCTTCAGGGGATGAACAGACATATGATAAGGGAGCTGGCATTTTTGATAGTTTAAATGCGTGTCAATCTAGGTCATGAAAATCTGGAGTACTGGAATCTTAACGTCCACTCACAATTCTAGTGAGGCGATTATGCAGTCTGTGAAACGCGCAGTGGCAGGCATGGACTGGCCTATAGGCCAATAGGCACATAGCCGAACCAAAAAACACAAAATGCTTGTGTGGGACATTTTTTAAAATCGAAATGGGCCACTCTTTTGGCCAATGTGGGCCAGTTTGATGCGTTACTTCACTGTGCGGCTAATAGTTTTGACCAGTGCTGCTGAATAAATATTCTTTTAAATGCATAATTTGCATGACATTTGATCAAAAATCTCCCCCTGGGGGACTATTCAAACAGCGTCACAAAAGGAATGAATGGCAATTTGCAACTATGAGGCACTTTTTCACTGGTGCCCGAGACAACTTTATGCCCCATTCCGACCCTGCGC
This sequence comes from Ambystoma mexicanum, assembly GCF_040938575.1. Taxonomy (NCBI): domain Eukaryota; kingdom Metazoa; phylum Chordata; class Amphibia; order Caudata; family Ambystomatidae; genus Ambystoma; species Ambystoma mexicanum. The sequence continues at coordinate 64,227,215 of NC_090936.1, read as the reverse complement.
AGTGGCTTCATATTATGCATGTTTAAATCATATTAACTACATTGATACACTCATGAACGATTAGTTTAAGACGAAATTTTTCAATGTTGTCTCACAAGCTCAAACAACTGCGGTCATGACGTCCGCCAGCCTACCACTGCAGTAAAGAGATTAGGTTACCTGAACACCTTTTGCAGAATGAGTCCCAAAAGTGCCTCATTCCTAAAACCTTTATCCCAGCTAGCAATCGAGATGAAGAAACAGGATTTTTGGTTGTTAAAGTGTAGAGATAAGTTGAGAGGCCTTGCAACTGCAAACCTGCCAGAGGAAAGCAGGAGGCAGTAGGATATCTGTGCATGCCAAGTTCAGTGCAGCCTGCGATCCAGCTTCGCATCCCGTGGCTATCATGCACAAGAGTGCATGCTTTCTGTTACAGCTCTGCCTCATTCTGATATTCCACTGATCCACAGACAAGTCTTTGCCGTGGCTCAGCACTGACAGTCCGGGCAACCTTATCTCAGCCTGATTTGGTGACAGGGTGTTTGACCTCAGCCAGTGCAGCACAGCCTGGAGCACCAGGATAGAGCTGAGCAGAAGGGTGTATGGGGAGGGGAGAGACAGGTGAAACAGGTAGTCAGCCCTCTGCAGGATGTTTACCTGCAATTTATGAGATGCTTCCAACAGAGGGCAATTAGTTTAATTTCTAGACTGATACTTTTCAGTCCTTTAATACATCCCACCCCCAAAATCTTTAGCCTTGGCTTTCCCTGCTCTGCAGTGTGCTAAGTCTAATTGAAAGTATCCTATGTGCAAGCTGTGTTATTATCTAGAGACTATCACAACATATCCTCTAAATTGTACTCTGTATTCGAGGCAGTGCCTCATATCTCCAATATAAATGCCACCTTGTGGGGCCCCAGAAAGGCCTATTCAGGGGTGGGATTGAGCCCACTCCACGACCACCACCACATGGTAGCCTACAGCCTCAGTGCCTGATGCACCAGGCCAGCAGAAAAGTACTGACCTACCGTCCAGAAAACCACACCAGCGGAGCTAATAATCAAGCAAACACCACCCCTTCAAGCCCCACTACTGCAGCACTAACAGTTCATTCAAATGTTTCGATCTTAAGCTGTGAGCAACAATCCTGAAAATCTGTGGCAGTCAACAGGTGGTGGCGGGGATAGGAACTAAGCTCATTCATAACAATTTGGGAAGCCGCATGATGATGTGTGCCAAGGGTGAAGAACGGGGCGCAGAAGCTAGCAAAGTCAATGCTGCCCCACCCTGTTTCCTTAGATAGAAGATTCCTGGAAGACATTTTCAGGAGGAGCGAGAAAAGGTTGTAGTCACTATAAAATAAAAGTAAACAAGAAGATGGAAGAGTAGAGACTGTAAAGGAAATGGGAGCTAGACCCACAATCCATGCTCATTGGAATGATGTAGGACTCTGTGTATCAGTGATCTTGGACTGGATGGAATGGGCGAAACAGCAGATAGCAGTAAGCACGGCTTCAATCTACTTGCCAACTAACTAAACAACCAATTAAATACAGAGGATGGGTGTAATCAGGACTTTAGATACTGGAGAGGTTACAGGCAGTGCCTGAGAATGGGGTGAAGGTCCCAAAGCATATCAATAACAAATTGAGTAAAAATCCTCATACTTCCTTTTAAACAGGTCCCATAATGCACTCCTTGCGAGGCCACTGAAATCACCGGGACATTTATCACTTCCCTGAGGGTTAGTTCCCTCAACTAAGACACTCATCCTCCACCTCCTCACCTTGTCTATCCCGCCCCTCACTCCTTCTCACCTGGACTCCCACTCTCCATACCATCAAAAAATTCGAACTTAGCTGTACCCAGTGGCTGTATTGTGTTTTCATCCTGTCCTGCTAAAATCGAACTTAGCTGTACCCATTGGCTGTATTGTGTTTTCATCCTGTCCTGCTAAAATCTAACTGAGCTGTGTCCAGTGGCTGCTTTGTGTTTTCATTCTGTCCTGCTAAAATCGAACTTAGCTGTGTCCAGTGGCTGCATTGTGTTTTCATCCTGTCCTGCTAAAATCGAACTTAGCTGTGCCCAGTGGCTGCTTTGTGTTTTCATTCTGTCCTGCTAAAATGTGAACCTATCTGTGTGTACACTACTCTCTGTCTCCTCCCCCCCAGCCTCATTGTGCCTCAGTACTTCAAACTGGTAAGTGTCTTTCTCACCACTGCAGCTACCTATGTCACTATCTATCTCTCCTATCTTCTTTAACTGCTTTGCAATCTCTTATCCTTCTCCTATCACTAAATCTGGCCGGAGGAAACTTAAGGACGTACTGGGCTCCAACCCAGGCCTTCCTATTGCTGACACCTATGTCACGGCTTCCGCCAGAGAGACTCTCACTAACATTCTTTTCTTCGTTAATGCACCTGAACTATGGGCTTGCTACATGGATGTCTTTCTCTCTCCTATCACCTCTTCTCCCATCAATGGTGGCACTCGCTGGGAGGTTCTCCTCAATCTCTTCGCCATATCCAGAGTCTTCATTAATGTCTATTTCAATGGAACCATCATGGTTCAGGGTCCTCAACCCAACCTTCTTCTCTTTGACAGGCTCCTCTCTAACCTTACGTCTCCCTCCGGCCAGGCTCACATGCCCACTGTCCCTTCCTCCTCCTGCTCTGCACAGGCACCCTTGCCCACTGTGCTTTCCCCCACCTCTGTACTGGCACCCTTGCCTCGCCGTAGTGTCCCGGCGCCCTTGTCGGCCTTCGCTCCTCCACCATTCTCCACTATCCCTCTGGCCCTCTTGCCACCCTTGGGGGTGGAGGAGGGGCACCGGCCCCTGCGTCCCCTGTGGAAGACTTTCAAAGATGGCAAGCTACTCCACATTGCCACGCTCACACTGCAACCTCCTCGAACTCTTGGATCTTGATGTGCTCGCCACCACGGAGACATGGTTAAAGGATAGCTCTGTCACAAGCTTTGATACACTCCTCCCTGAAGGCTACAAAATCCTCTCTGTGTCCAGGCCAAAGAATACTGGTGGGGGAGTGGCACTGATCTTCCCAGAATGGGTACCTGTGTCCATCATCCCTACCCAGGCCTATTCCTCCTTCGAGTGCCTACTCTGCAGGCCCTCACTCTCCGCCAATTCTTTTCTCCTTCTGGCAACCTTCTATCAACCACCAGGACAGTCCACTCTCTTCCTCATGGAATGGGCTGACATGGCCTGCTCTCTAATTTCCTCCTCTTCTCAACTCCTCCTGATGGGTGTTCTCAACATCCATCTTGACTCTCTTGACTCCTCAGGACCTTTCTGCAACCTATGGGATTCTCTCGCCCTCTCTTTCCTACCCTCTGGCTCCATGCACAACGCAGGCCACACTTTGGATGCTCTCATCTCTACTGACATTGCTCTCTCTATCCTCTCACGACCTCTCTCTCATGGACTGACCACGCTCTTCTCTCAACACACTTGAAGCTCTTCTCTCCTCTTGCAGCGGCATGGCCACTCGGCATCAAAGTCACCAGACCCATGAAAAAAGTGACAGTGGCTGCCTTTGCCTCCACCTACTCTCCTCCTCCCATTCCTGTGGCTGACTCCCACCATGACACAGCCCTCGCTAACCTCAATCTCTCTATCACCAACACTCTTAATACTCTTGCCCCTGTCATGATGGTCCGACTGAAGCCTTCCCGAAAAGTGCAACTTTTGGTACGACTCCGATCTGGCTGCCCTTAAACGTAAGTGTAGGGCAGCTGAGCGTAAATGGAATTCGTCAGGCGGACCCTCTGACAAACTGGCCTGCCGCCTCCTTCAAAGGCAATATTGACTCTGCATCCGCTCCAAGAAAAATGTCTTTATTCAAGCACGCATCTCTGCGGCATCAAGCAACACGGCCAAACTTTTCAAAGTCTCTAAGGAACTGGCCAATCCTGCAGCAGCCTCTTCTTCTGTCACACCCACCCAGGACCTTTGCTCGGCCCTGGCTGCACACTTCATGACAAAAACCCAAGTTATCCTTTCCTCCCACTCTTCCACACCACATCATACACCAACACCGGAGCCTTCCTTGCCCCCCCCCCTCCACTTCCCCTCTCTTCTGTCTCACCCTTCACACCTGATGAGGTCACCAGACAAGTCCGGTCTAAGAAGGCTTTGTGCAAACAGGTGGATCCCTGCCCCTCCAAAACCATTAAAGACACTATTGACTCCCTCGCCCCAGCCTTGCCCAATCTCTGCAATCTCTCCTTTTCCACTGGAGTTTTCTCAATTGCTCTTAAGCACTCCCTTGTTCACCCACTGCTCAAGAAACCCTCTGCCGACTCCTCCATTTTGTCAAACGACCGCCCTATCTCTATCACTCCTTTCCTGGGCAAACTCCTGGAGAAGTTGGCTATCTCTCAGCTGACCCTCCACACTGTATCTATTGGCTGTTTCCACGACCATCCAGAGGCACGGAAACTGCTCTTCTGAACACCTGTGAAGGCCTGCTCTCAAACCTTGACACTAACACTCCCTCTGTCCTCATTCTCCTTGACCTCTCCTCTGCCTTTGATACAGTTAACCACAACATCCTGATCGCACCTCTCTGTGACACCCTGGGAATCAAAGGCCAGGCTCTGGCGTGGTTACCCTCCTTTCTCTCCGACCGGCCATCCCAGGTGGAATTGGAGCCTTTGTCGCAACTATCTCTCTCTCAACCTGTGGCGTTCCCCAGGGATCTAACCTATCCCCCTGATTCTTCAATGTCTATATGGCTGCCTTGGCACGTGTGATTGCCACTTTCACCTCTATCTTCCAGTGTTAAGCAGATGACACGCAACTATCTTTCAGGCTACCCTCAGCCACCTCCTCCTCCTCGCTCATATCTGTCTGTCCGCTATTCAGTCTTGGTGTGCTGCAAACGACCTCTGCCTATACGCCAGTAAGACTGAGATAGTTCGCATTGGGACCCCTGCCCCCGCTTTCCCACTTTCACTGTGGCCGGCCTCCCTTGGCCCTGCGCCGGCACCCACCTGCAAGGCGAAAAATCTTGGGGTCATCTTCGACTCCACTCTTTCCTTATCCTCTCATATCTCGGACATCTCTAAAAAGTCTAACTATGAGCTACACCTCCTCAGAGGTACTCTACCTTTTCTCACTTTGCCCCCAGTGGCTCACTGTCTCCAGAGCCCTCGTTCTCACTAGGCTGGAGTATTGCAACAGCATCTTCCTCAACCTCCCTGCTTCTGCTCTACGCCCTCTACAACTCATCCAGAACAGAACCGCAAGACTTATCCTTGGCCTCAAGCACAGGGACCGCATCTCTATGGTGCTGAAATCCCTCCTCTGGCTCCCCGTGGCTCCAAGGCTCAAGTTCAAGGGATCGTATAGGCGCTTTACAAGTAAACCTTACCATTACCATTGTTCACCCTCATTTTAGCCAAAATGCCGGAAGTGAGGGATAAGTAAATAGAATCCCTGATAAACGACAGAAGAAACATTAGAATGGCCAACCTACTTTTTAAAAATGACAATGTGCTACTTGCCTTGTCTTTTGAAACATACACAACAATGTATATTTTCTAAACTGTGTATAACAGGATGTTTTAAATGTGATACAAACAACTTACAAACAATTGATTGCATTGCACATTTAAACCCGAGATACCTTGTGAAGCAACAACGCATACTCATTAAATGTTTTAAGTATTCATATTTCCGATTAATATGGTCTGATTAATGTGAGGGGCCAGATATGTTAGGCGCACAACTTTGTGAATGTTTTTTTAAAAGATGCCATTTTATTAAACTCAAAAGGGTTGATAAACGCCTCAATATCCCTACCCTAACGAGGGTATCCCTACCTATAAAATAACCTTAAAAAACGCTCTAACAAAAGGATTCTTTCCCTCACACTTGTACATACTACAAACTCAACAAGGTATTGCATAGCAATTCAGATATAACAAAAATGACAGTTTTCTTCAAGGCCTAGTTACTGTTCCTCCCTGTAACCTGGTTCAGTTCCACTTCCCCAGATCAATCAGGATTTCAGTCAACAGTTCAAAAGAATAAGGAAATCCTGTCTTGCAACAAAGTTCTAATAAAGTTCTTCTTCCGCCAGTAAGTCTGTCATTTGGGCTTAACCAACAAAGCTCAGCACATCTTTTGTCTCTCGATTGGTGGTAGAGAGTTCCACACAACTAATTCTTAGCAACAAAAAGATGTACTTCCACAGTGCATCAATGTCAACAAATTTACATCTACCAGGATGATTCTACAACAGTTCACAATGAGCGTTTGTGGTTGTACCACTTCTTCAACACTTTGAACCACACCACAGTACTTCAATGATTTCCACCTGGTCCACTCAATTGCCATGCCTACGCTACCATGTTCCTTGCCCTGGTGTACTCTCCTGCAAGGACGAATGCAACTACCAATACTACTACAAGCACTTCTGTGGTTCAGTTCTGCTTTGAACAATTGATCAAGTCTTCTGACTTTCCACAGCATCAGTTTTGACTACTTCTTCTGGGAAAACATGAGACACATTGGTGTTGTTTATTCCACACTTTTGATTGCCACGTGCAATGCAGATTATGCTCCTTCCCCCCTGAACACCAGAAGGGCAGCCTTCCTGCCTCTCTTGTTCTGCCACTTTTGGTTTAACCAAATGCTGATAATGGTTTTCTCTCACTCCTCTTCTATGACTTGGGCAATGCTCATTCAGGTCAGTTCTCCCTATTGCTTCTTTCTCCCTCTGACAATAGGGTCTGTAAACAACTTGCTGCTTAATTGCCCCCTCTTTGCTTTGGCAATGTTGGTTCTCTTTAACTGGATTAATTACTGCCATCTTTTGGCCTTGGCAATAGTTGTTTGTATTGGTTTTTTGTAATATTGCCCTTGTGTGTTGTTGGCAATTGTACTGACCTTCATATACACAAAGTATGAGAAACCTGAAGTTGTCTCCCTAGCTAGTCCCCTGGGATCTGTCATACAGGTGGCCAGGACACGGCCATCACTGTTGGATCCAGTTCCAATGGGCGGACCAGTGAGGGAGGATCACCTGGAAGGGGGGGGTCTCGGGGAGTGGGAGTGGGAAACTGACAGGTGAGACGCGGGACAACCCTTCTTTCAACACCTTTTCCCCATCCTACCACGTAGGACATTCAAAACCACTGACCCCCCTTTTCCATCATGAACACTTTCGCACAACACACCAGAGAACGGACTAACACCAGAGCAGTTTACCTGACATGTCCCAATACAAAGGTCAGGCAATTGATCAGAATCACACACACCTGAGGGCCCATTCCCTTCCCCACAGGGATAACAGGTGGAGCAAGAGAGCACAGTACGAGCAAGGCAGACCGCACGACGATAGATCAATTCAAAAGGAGGAGAAAGGCATGGAAAACAAAACATCAAAAAAAAAAAAAAAGAAAGGAGGAGAAAGGCGGTGAATATCGAGAGGTTGACAAGGAGTGACAGGGCCTGGCCCTTTACGACGCAGACCCACAAAACCTCCTCCGAGGGAATCTTAAGACTGAGGACAATAGTCCAAGTGTGCTGCAAAAGATGTCAGCGGTACACGGAGCGTGTCGACGCTGATAAGCGGGAGCGAGGGAAACACCTACTACCGTGGTACCGGCCTTGACTCCAGCGAAGAAGAAAGCCAAGCGGTTCATCACAGCGAGTGAGTCGAGGGGAGAGCTGATAAGAACCAGGCTGTGGTGAATGAAAGTGGCAAAGTTCAAAGAACTTTAAAAATGCAAAGGGGAGACCAGCTGCAGAGGGGGACCGGCACCACGTGGGTGCTGCTCCGAAGAAACTCTGGACGAACCCCATCTGAGTAAAACCACAGAAACCAGAAGGCCGAGGGAGAGCTGCCAAGATAGGTCAAAGTGGCCACATAGGAGGTCAAGGAAAATGCCCGTACAGTCGAAAGTCTTTGATCTACGAACTATAAAGAAAGCAAGGGAAGTGAATCCCGTAAATATTGAAAATGAATGCAAAGGTGAAGTTGGCAAGTGTGAACCCGACCGGGGAATGCTGACAAGAAGGGGGCAAGTCTAAAGACCCAAGAAACAGTGTGTTGACAAACGTGAACCCGGCGTAGGGATGTCCACTACAAACTGTTTGAAAAGACATTAAAGACGAGGAGAAGTACACTGTTCCGCTTGTCATTTGGGGTCCGAGCCCGACCAATGGAGAAACCAAGAGACAGTATAAGGCAAAGAGAGGTACTATCCTGCTTGTCAATTTGGGGGTCTGAGTCTGGCCGAGGGAGACCCAAGGGTGGAAAGTTACCACCCATTGTTCATTGAGAAAAGAACTGGTATACTATTTGTGGATTGCAATTGGTGAAGGGTCAGCACCCAGAAGAGGGGGACCCGGGGATGAATTGATCACCCGAGAAATACGTAAACCAGAACTTTGTGTTTATTTGTTGTTTTTTCTTGATAATCCTATCAGGCCTACAGGACCAGGAAACCGCAACTTCTAAGGCCTCGATATCGATAAGAACTGTGATAGGATTTAAAACCCACAGAAGAGAGGCTGAAAGTCAAGCATGGTCAGCGCCAGGAAGAGGGAGACCCAGGGGTGAAAAGTCCTCACCCAAAGTGAAACCAAGAAACTTACTTTCATTTTGTTGAAGGAACTTTTTCTATTTGAACACATCAGGCCCTCGAAGGGAAGAGACTTTCAAGGAAACAAGACTTGGCCATCGACGGTCCTGATAGCTGTCAGTGGAACTGTCAACTGTGCCGAAAAGGCTTCAGTGTGTGCTGTGCTCCAAGGTCCCACCTTACCCCGTGCAAAAAACGTGGCGAAGGAAGAACCAAGCTACCGCATCCTGACATATTATTTGAGAACACTTCTTTCTTTTCTTGAAAACCATCCGACACCCTTTTTTGCATTAGTTGTACGGTTTGGCAACAGGTTTCTTAGTATATGCCCTTTTGATTTGACACAATGCCACTAGGACTGCCTTATTTTCATTTGATGGTCGATTCTTGCTCCCATCTTAGATTTAGGTTTAGATTAGGCATTTTTCCAACTTGCATACAGTTTAGTAAACACCCTTGAACTTTCTCCACTTCGTATCAGTTTGGTATTCAGAATAATTATCTTTCTGCTTCACATCAGTTCGATATACATAATATGTACGTTTCTGCCACTTTGCTCTTATCTCATTAGTTCGGTATTCAAAATCCCCAGGTTTGTCCAGCAGGCGGTCACAGAGCGCTCCGGGGTCACAGTACTCTAGTGAACTCACTGGGTTTGGCTTTCGCATCCGCTGCTGTCAGGTTGTCTGCTTTGGGCTGCACGGAAAAGTGCTTAGCTCGATTTTCTTCCAACTGCCCAGATCATAAAAGGAGCGTTTCTTTCTCGAAAGGCTCTCTGGTGCTTGCCTGTCATCAGAGCCTGCCTTGTTGTGGGGAAAGAGTCCCAACTTCACGCTTCCTGCCGCGCAACCTCTGCAATCACGATCTTCAGGGGGAAAGCTTTTACAGATAATGCTTGCCACTGCACGACCTCGGCAAACAAGATCTCTGAAGGAAGAGACCCTCTCAGAACCGGCATCCGTATGGGAAACGTCATCGGCACCAGCATTTCTACTCTTCTTCAGCTGCAACTTCAGTGTGGAGCCACGGCAATCACTCCACCTCCCACTACTGAGGGGGCCTTTTATGCCTCGGTCTCTCTCAGGTGTGGGTCATTAACCTTAATAGTCTGCAACTTGTAGTTCAGGGCCTCTGCATCTCGCTTCTTCATCCCAGTACTTTTGGCATTGTGGGACTTGAAGTCCCCAATATTCAATTCACTCCTTTTAAGGGAATAATTGTTGCCAAATGTGTTTCTATCCTTAATCGCCTTTTTAAAAGGAGTATTATAAGGTTTTACTGAATGGTTTTGTTCTCTAGGGAAATTAAGACTTTCAGAATCTAATATGTTAATATTCAAAGATTAATCTTTAACATTCTGCTGTTGAATATGGGAGCTTTCACCTCTACAGCTGTGCTTAAATTTGCAGGGAAGATTCTTACTCCCAATACATGATTGGTTAGAACAGTTTTTACCACCATCAGGATAATTAGCTTTGGGAAAGAAGAGCTCCCTCTGACAGCAAGCCATTACATATTCCGGCATTACTGACTCTTCTTCCTCTGAGGAATTAAAATACAGATTCGAATGGATTGTGTCCTCCCACGTATTCCTTATCTTAGATATATATCCTTACCTTCAGCTTCGCCTCGGAAATGTTTTCCTCTCTCCAGCAGAGGGCGCTCCACTCGAGGCGACGACGTCAATGCCCCTCAGCGGCTTCCGTCGAGCACCAACGTCATCAGTTGTATAAAGGCCTCAAGCTCGCCCGTTGGCTTCAGTTCCATTTTTCCGTTAGCTTTGCTTCAGATCGAGATAAACGGTGCTTCAGTTATAGCTAATTATGTCGTTTTCTTCGAACTCGTCCACACCGAAAACGGGTTTTAAGAAATGCCAAAGGTGTGGGAGAAAAATGTCGCTGACCGACCCTCATCGCAGTTGTCTCTGGTGCCTCGGTTCCGACCATCGAATCGACGACTGCGGTTCTTGTCAGTCAATGACCCATAAGGCCTTGAAAGAAAGAAGAGGTAAACTGGCGGTGAGGGAGGAATCCTCGAAGTTTTCTTCGAGAGGGAAGAAAGACTCGGTTGAGTCTTCGGCGTAACGCCATAAAAAATCCAGATCGAGGAGTAGATCGAGAAAGTCCTCTTCTTCTTCGTCCAAAAAAACGAAGAAAAGATGGCACTGATTTCCCTCTTCCTCTTCCTCGACTACATTGGAGGAAGTGAGGAAGTTATTACGTGTCCAACAAAGCATGACTCCCCTAAACAGTGGGAGGCATTTAGAGCATCGATGATGAAAATGTTTCAGAATGCGGGCCAGACCCCCTAAAAAATGTCTGATGAAGACCATGTCTCTACGCACAAAAAAAGTGACAGGGGAAGGTCTAAAAATAGGAAATCCGACAAGAATTTGTCAAGGGTATCTTCTAGCGGTTCTTCCCAAACACCTAAAAAGAAAAGCTTTCCAGTGCATAAACAGGAGGCAGACCTTAAGAAAAAGACCTTAGAAGTTGATACGTCATCGAGAACCTTGACGAAAACATCTTCGAAGCCTCCATCGAAGGCTGTCGAGTATAAGGGGTCGACGACCCAACTGAAAAAAGTTACGTCGAGTACTCTATCAACGATCTCGAAGACTCCTTTGACGGCGTTGATTGTCTCGAAGGCTCCTTACTCCTTCAACATTCATAGCGCCTTCGAAATCATCGAAGAATACCTCAACAACATCGAAGGTAATAGCCACAACTTCGACGCCATAGACGATTCTGTCGACGTCGACACCAATTACAGGGGTGAAATCAACACCAATATTAAAGCCTATGCCTGAGAAAGTATTTCACCCAGAAAGCAGGCATGATTTTTTCCACTATGTCATCTATATATGGAGAAATGTCTTCGGGAAATGAGGAGGATGAAGAAGAAGATGAACCTGAAGTTTCATCAGCAGGGGTAAAATATGGTACAAGAGAAGTCCCTGAGTAATTAATTGATCCTCACTCAAAAATGCAAGACCTTTATGAATGTTTACAATCTGCAAGTGGACTAGATGCGTCTCCTGAATACGAGTTTGAAAAACCTGATCCAGCAGAGCATGCTGATTTGGGTTATAGAAAACTTATGAATAAGTAACAGAATTTATGGGATGGCGTAGAAACACACCTGTATACCAGGATGATGACATGATGGATATCCTGTCAGGAGGTCCTCAACCAGACCCCATACTTCAATTTCATACTGCCTTGCAAAGGAGTGTAACTGCTGCTTGGGAAAAACCTGAATCCATTCCAGCCGTAAACCAAAAATATGTGGCAAAATATAGACCTTGTAACTCTGATCGAGAGTACTTGAGTAAGCATCCATCTCCTGAGAGCCTGGTAGTTCAAGCAGCCACATCAACAAAACATGCTGCATACCCTACAATTCCCCCTGATAGGGATGACAAAAAGATTGATGCATGGTCAAAAAAGGTTTTTATATCAGGGAGCATGGCTCTAAAATCCACAAATGTATCTTGCACTCTGGCGAGATTCACATATACTCTGTGGGACTGCATGTCAGCGGCAGCTCAACACATCCCGGAAGGAGAGGAACGTGATGGTTTCCTATCCATAATAAAGGATGGCAAGGAGGCTTCGGGGGAATGCCTTCAAGCAGGTTTGGACACAGCTGACAGTATCAGCAGGTCCATGGCGTCTAGCGCAGTGCTACGCAGATTTGCGTGGCTAAGGAAGTTAGTTTTCGCACCAGATGTTCAAGCTAGACTTCTTAATATGCCATTTGTCGGCTCGAGGTTGTTTGGCAGCAAGGCAGATGAAAGTTTAGAGAACCTGCAGACCTCCAAGGCAGCGGCAAAATCACTCAGTGCCGCTATGAGACAACCTCAGCAACGCCCCTACACAGGCTCATCTTCCTGGAGGGGTCGTCCCTTTCGTTTTTTTACTCCTCATTTGGGAGACGAAGGGGAAGGCCAGTCAAAGAGGACAAAGGAAATTTGCCCGGGGGCGAAGAAAAGGTGCTAAATCTGCCCCAGCAGCGGCATCTGTCCCTTCAGCTGCTGCTGGAGCTGCCGCAAAATCACTCTGAGGTTTTGACCCACAAGACCACAGGAGGCAGGATCTCACAGCATCTGAAAGAATGGCGGGACATTACTTCAGATGCTTGGGCACTGGAAACAGTATCCCAAGGTTACTGCCTTCCCTTTCAAAAGAAACCTCAGAATCACCCACCGGAATACAACTCAACCAAAAATCCATGTCCCGCTCCTGTTGCAGGAAGTTTTAACTCTGCTACAGAAAGGTGCAATAGAACATGTACCTGTAGCAGAGAGGAACAAGGGTTGGTATTCCCCATATTTCCTCATCCCAAAGAAGGACGGAGGACTGAGACCCATCTTGGACTCGAGAAACTTGAATAAGTTCCTCAGGAAGGACAAGTTCAAGATGGTCACTCTTTCTCAGATTCTTCCGGCTCTCCAAATTCAAGACTAGTTGGTATCATTGGACCTTCAGGATGCTTACTTTCATGTGCCAATCCATCTCAAGCACAGAAAGTACCTGAGGTTCGCCATTGGCAATTCTCACTATCAGTTTCGAGTTCTGCCATTCGGGTTGACCTTGGTCACCAAGTTGATGCCGGTTGTGGCAGCGAGTCTCAGAAGAGAGAGGATTCATGTCTTCATGTCTACCCCTATATGGACGCTTGGATGATCAGGGCACGTTCCCCAGAACAAGCCCTGGATATTCTATCCAAGACTTGCCATTTCCTTCACAAACTAGGGTTTTCTCTGAATTAAAAAAAGTCAAACATGATACCATCACAGAAGCTCCCGTTTATAGGAGCAGTCTTGGATACTTGTTCAGGCAAAGCCTCGCCTCCCGAAGAGAGAGCTCATCACATTTCTGCAGATGGTAACAAAATTCCAGAATGCCCAGTATCTACCGGCCTTCGATTTTCTCAGGTTGCTCGGTACCATGGCATCCTGCATTTTTCTGGTGCCAGAAGCCAGATTGAGAATGAGATCCCTTCAATGGGCTTGAGGACTCAATGGTCCCAATTCTCAGAGGAAATGTCAGATCCTTTACAAGTTCCAACCAGGGTGGCACAGGATCTACAATGGTGGGCTTGCAGACAACACATCCTCAGAGGGGAATCTTTTTGACAACCATGGCCGGAGATAACAGTAGTGACGGATGCCTCCCTTACGGGATGGGGAGCTCACACCAACGAGTTGACGATCAGCGGTCGTTGGTCTCCATCTGAGTCCAAACTTCATATCAACCTATTAGAGCTTCGGGCAATCAGACTAGCACTGAAGGCCTTCCTGCCAGCTGTACGCGGAAAGAATGTCCTGATAATGACGGACAACACAGTGGCCATGTACTACCTCAACAAGAGATGAGGAGTAGGGTCACTACCACTGTGCAGAGAGGCAATGCAGCTCTGGTTCTAGGCAATTCAAGAAGGGATCTCTCTGTCTGCCATTCACCTAGCAGGAGAGCAAAATACAGCGGTGGATGCTCTGAGCAGGCAGAGCACAGTCTCCCACGAGTGGGAACTAGCTCAGGAAGTCCTTCAAGAGATCTTCACCCTTTGGGAACCCCTCAAGTGGGATCTGTTTGCGACCGGTACCAACCGGAAGTGCAAACTGTACTGTTCAAGGGAATTTCCCCCGAGAGGCGCTCTAGGAGAGGCATTCGTAGTGGACTGGGAGTTTCCGCTGCTATATGCGTTTCCTCTGGTCCCTGTGATCCCTCAAGTAATCAGGAGGTTGAGGAAGTTCTGGAAAACCATGATCCTAATTACCCCGGATTGGGCCAGGAGAACGTGGTACCCGGACCTTCTCGACATGTCCATCTGCCCTCCAATACGTCTTCCAAAAAGAGTGGATCTTCTCTCGCAAGAGGGAGGTCACGTTCTCCATCCAGAGGTCAACATACTCAACCTTCACGCATGGCTTCTGAGAGGTTGAGATACAAGGATTGGGACCTTCCGGATCATGTTATGGAGATTTTGCTTTCGGCCAGAAGGCCAGCAACAAAATCTCTGTACCGATGTCGTTGGAACAAGTTCAGTAACTGGTACAGGGATAAGAATGTGGACCCTTTTCAATGTAATATTCCAATAGTATTATCTTTTCTGTTACATTTGGCTAATCTAGGGCTCCAGGTTAGTACGATAAAAGGGTACGTAGCAGCGCTATATATATCTTCAAGCGCTCGTCAGAAGAAAATCTTACTTTAAGATACCTTTGATAACACAATTTTTAAGAGGCTTAAACAATGTATTTCCACCACTACCTTTTCAAGTTCCTGTGTGGGATTTAAATTTGGTACTGAAATTTCTGACATGTGCGCCATTTGAGCCCTTTACATTCCTGTCCATTAAGGCTTCTTACTCTGAAAACAATACTTGCATTGACATCAGCCCGCAGAGTAAGTGAGTTGCAGGCACTTTCGAGTGGTCCTCCTCACACCATCTTTCATAAAGATAAAATTATCGTCAGAGTCAAACCTTCTTTTTTGCCAAAAATCGTTTCAGACTTTCACCTGTCACAGAAAATAATACTACCTACCTTCCACCCTCCTCCTCACACAAGTAAGGAAGAGGAAAGACTACATAGGTTAGATCCTAGAAGGGATCTTAGCTTTTATATTTCAAGATTGTCAAAAATGCATCAGTGCGACCAACTGTTTGTGGGCTACACTGGCCGTAAGTTAGGACTACCTGTAACTAAGCAAACATTATCAAGATGGGTAATCTTAGCCATAACAGAGTGTTATAGGCTAGCTGGAAAAGATCCCCCTGAGGGATTAAGAGCTCATTCAACTAGGGGCATGGCAACTTCAACAGCACTTAAAAGGGGTGTTCCTGTACAAGATATTTGTGCAGCAGCCACATGGTCATCCATGCATACGTTCATCAAACATTATGCTTTGGACTCAACTACCTCTCAAGGAGGTCTATTTGCCAAATCTGTACTACATTCGGTACATGACTTAAAAGATATCTGTACCCTCGCCTCCAATAGAAAACTGCTTTGGGAGTCTATCTAAGATGAGGAATAAGTGGAATATGTGGGAGGACACAATCCATTTGAAGAACAAGTTAGTTACCAACGGTAACATTCTTTCGATTGGATGTTCCTCCCACGTATTCCTCATCGACCCTCCCATCCTGCCCCACAGTACAGTTTATGTGCTTTACACTCTGATTTCTTTTGAGGCTGGGGTCAAAAGAGACACGCCTTTAACCATAGTCATGGGCTCTGATACACGAAAAAACAGAACTGAAGCCAACGGGTGCGCTCGAGGCCTTTATACAACTGATGACGTTGGTGCTCGACGGAGGCCGCCGAGGGACATCGACGTCGTCGCTTCAAGTGGAGCGCCCTCTGCTGGCGAGAGGAAAACATTTCCAAAGCGAAACTGAAGGTAAGGATATATATCTAAGATGAGGAATACGTGGGAGGAACATCCAATCGAAAGAATGTTACCGTTGGTAAGTAACTTGTTCGTCTCTCCCAACTGAGTCCTCCCATTCCACTGGGTACCTTCTGCTCCCGGCTTATACCACCCCCAGCTGCCTTCCCCTGGCCACCTGGGAGGAGACTTTAGGCATGGTATTTGTGAGGACTCCGCAGGATTCATCATGTTAAGGTGTGCTTGCACTGTAGCCAACATCGTTTTTTAAGGTCTTGGGCATGTCTCTATCAATCGTCAGTAGTGCTGGGCAAGGGTCATGGGTTTTGATCCTATGCCCCTCATGGGAGAGGTTGGGCTACTCCAGGCAGACAGTAGATTTGTCATTTTCGGCAAAGGTAGTGGCAGAGATGCTCAGAGGCGGAATTGCCTCTTCCAGTTTCCTTGGCCCGGTGCAAAGCCTATGTGAGATGGTCTTCTTCCACAAGTCCCCAGTGGAAGGGAGAATTTCCGAGTTCAGCTTGGAATGGTTCCATACCACGTTGGAGGCTTGGGCCGTACAGGTAGTTCAACAGGGTTCATATCTCGCTTTCAAAGCAAGCCCTCCAGACCATCCTCCTCTCCTCTCTTCTCATCTTTGCCTCTGGTTCCCCTACTTTTGGAGGAGGCCTGTCAACCCAGTCAAATTGGTTGCAATGTCCTGGATGGCCAGATATAAGTGCACCAAGATTTGGGTGCCCTCAGCATATGAGTAACAACTGAAGCCGTGGGAGAATACAAGCTTAATAAGCTGTTGGATGTAGGCATTACACAAAGCAGCACTAGTGTGCTTTAGAAATCTCGAGGTATGGGGAAGGGGCATAGGCATATGTAAAATGATTCACCATACTGACAACTGTACATCTACTCCATAGTCCCCTTTCCTCCATGTGCACTCCCTCCATCCTGGCTAAACCTAGCACTACGTTGGGTGTGGCTGTGCAGATGGAAGAGGACTGACAAGCTGCCGGAGGATGAGGCTTGTTTAGGTTGAGCCTGTTGCCACACATCATTGATAGTCCACTCAGAAGGAAATAAATGGTATGTCCAAGTAGTACAAACATCCCCAAAGTCTGAAGGAAAGTGGACAATACTAGTAGTACAGTAGTCTCTTTGGTGAATACCTTTTACATAAGTGCAGATGGCATATGTTTTTTTCTATTTCTTTTATATCATGAGTTCATCTCTTGTCCATAGCTTACTGCATGAGTGTCCCTCTTGGTCTTGGTGAGAACGACTTATTTATATGTCTTTAGTCTCTGCAACCATCTTAAAACATCAAAATAATCTCACTATTTCTACCTTTCTTCCATCTTTTTTCACTCGAATAAAGCAAAAAACTACCCCCACTGTATCCCCGGTGAGCGCAAGGAGGAAGACACAAGAAGAGAAGATTGCTGTGACGTCCTGCTCTACAACTGAAAACGCTGGTATTCCACCAGGAATTACCAACACACTGGAGCGTATCGTAGGACAGCTTAATATTTTGACACAGGTGAGAACCCAAGGAGCATGGCGTGTTAGTAAACTTTTCATCATATCGCTTTCATTAAAGGGAACACGATTATTTGACATAATCATATAATTCAACTTCTTTTTGGTGGGGACTCCCCAAACCTCATTTTATTTCCCATTTCCAGATGATATGACATCACCTCACTATACCCTTGTGGGCATTGTGGCAAACCAGATTAAGGAGTCCGACTCGAGTATGACAGTTTCAAGGGTGTTCATTAAATTAAATAGAAAATGCCTTTCTATCCCTACTGCTGACAGAGGTTTTCCCTACCTACAACACTAAGCCCAAGGGTGCTTGTCTGTTGTCAAAATCAAAAGTAATCCTCAGTCCAAACCTAATCGCTATCTGGTCCCAACACTGTGGAAAAAACATCCTAAAAATAAAAAAGCAATAGCCTCTCAGCTTTGGCTTTGTCCGGCCAATAGTCCTTTGGGTCTCTCTCTGGAGATGCTTTTCAGTTAATGCAATAATAGTTCAGAAAAGAAGTGTTCTCAGCTCTCCTGTTAGCCTCTTTGGACAGGCTTGTAAGTATGTAATTCAAATGTCTCCAGTTTGTTTCATGGAGGAGTGTCTTACTTTATTCCTTTGCCACCCACCTTGGCAAGTCTCTATATAAATGAAATATGTTAACTTCTTTACATGGAGGAATGCTTCCCTTATTTGTTTTCCACCCCTGTGACCAATTTCTCTCTAATGGTTGTGTATCTTGAACAGGTTGATTGAACCCTCCAGGTTTCCTTTTCTGTATGATTGTACCAATGTCGATTATTTCTCGAGGACTCTCCAGGCCCCTCTGGGTTTCAAATTTCTTTACCCTCTCTGGTTGTATATGTGCTTCTTTCCCAGATTCAATGCTCTGGTTTCTAGGGCTCTCCATGTCAATTTCTTTCTCTCTATTTGTTTCCACTCACCTCTATCCACACTGGGCAACCCTGGTACCTTCTATTCCTTCAGGTGGGCTCCAGCAGGTTGGCATTCTAGCTAGGATTTGCCGTTCAACCATCTCTGCCTGCGTCGCTGGCACGTAAGCTTCAGCTTCTCTTCTGCCCGATTCGTCAGTCTCTGTGGTCCTCGCGTTGCAAGTGGAGGATTCTCCCCTCGGTTTGTCCTGGTCTCGGCATAGTTTCCTGGGCCCTCGACCCACCACGGCTGCAGCGTAGTCACACCACCATGTAAGACAGCCCTTCCGTCCTCTACTTGGCTGTATCACCTTTCTCTGATCCGGCCTTTCAGCATCTCTTCCTTCTCTCTGTAACTCTCCACGCTACCGCTGGCTACAGGGTCTAGTGTGGCTCTGCCCCTCCAGGACGTATCTAAGAGGCTTGCCTCTGCATAGTATCCTTCCTCCTTCATTCAAGGATCCGTTGTCCTTTATTCTCACTATCGTACTTGAAAGGGGCTTGTTGCTTTTCGTTAGTTGCTGAGTTCAATTAAATGCAGTATTACCATGAGCCAATGATGTAAAAGCATGCAAAACGGAAGTAACACCAGTCTCTTCTATACCCATATATGCAGACAGAGTATTCTTCATAGGGAGTTTCTTGTAGGATTGGGAGTCCTTGTCCTCTAGAGTGAAGTCACGCCCAGTGAGGTTCTGCTTTCCCAGACCCCTTTGGAGGCTCTTGCTTAGTGGGCTCACATCCCTAGCCTCCCCCTGGGAAGAAGGGACGTATTGTCCAGTTTCGTCACAGCAGTTAAACATTCACCCGTCTTTCTTTCTCCACTAGAATCTTTTCTTCGAAGGGATTGTGTCCTCTGACGTATTCCTCATCTTAGATATCTCCCTCCAGCTCTGCTGGCCTCGGAAAATTTTTTCTCTAGAGGGCGCTCCGCGTCGACGTCCTCCGAGTCGATGTCCCTCGACAGCCGCCGTATCGACGTTGACATCATCCTGCGTATAAAGGCCGCGCGCAGCGTCCGTTGCTCAGTTCCGTTTTTCCGCGCTTACTCAGTGCCTCGGAATACTGTTGCTCAGTTTTGTCAGGTTACCTCGAGTTATTCGATCCGTACTCGATGGCTTCTTCGTCGGAACCGACAACTCCTCGATCCGGCTTCAAAAAATGCCGAGATTGTGGGAAAAAGATTTCGCTGACTGATCCTCACAGAGTTTGTCTGTGGTGTTTGGGTGCTGAACACCATTGTTCGGAGTGCGAGGACTGTATGTCCATGACAGCTAAGGCCCTGAAGGAGCGTAGGGGGAAGCTGGAGAAAGGTAAGACTTTTAAAGCTTCTTCTTCGTCGACGAAGTCGAGACATTCGTCTCCTCGTCACCATTCGCGCTCCAGGTCTCGGAGTGGGTCCCATCACTCCTCGAGATCGAAGCACTCGAAGAGGAGACGTCGAAGATCCCCTTCTCCGTCTTCCTCTTCCTCTGCTTCGCCAAAAAGAATCCCTTGCCCCACGAAACATAGTTCCTGGGCTGAATGGGAGGAATTCCGCAAAAATATGATGAGCGTCTTCGAGAAAGCGGCCTCAACCCCCTCGAAGACTGCCAAGAGCGATGCTCTGGTCGAAAGACCCGAAGGTCAAAAACGCTGCGAGTCGCAGTACCCGGCGAAGGAAACCTCTCGAGCGCGTCTCGAACCCTCGAGTAGGACTATGACCTCCAAACCTTCCTCGAAGGTTTCGTCGACGCCGTCGACGAAGGTTCCGTCGACGCCGTTGTCGAAGGGACCTTCGACACACGGGTCTGTCGACTCAACGCCAGCTTCGACACCGGCGTCGACGCCAAGAAAAGTCACGGTCACGACACACCCAGTGACTATCCCCAGGTCCTCGATGACGATGGCTTCGAGATTGTCGAGTAGAATCCCTATTCTGTCGAGGTCATCGAGGCCTCCGCCTTGGTTTTCGACGCCACGCTCGAAGCCGTCGACGACATCAACGTTTTCGAGGCCGATTATGACAAGTTCGGCACCCTCTGCCTTGGAAATGGGATTTACACCCTTTATGAGTTCAGAACAATTGAGAACTATGTCCTCAATTATGGAAGAGGGTGAATTGTCTGAACAGGAAGACACATTTGAGTTGCAGGGACATGTAACCCCAATTAGAGAGGAATTTTCCTCTGAAGAACGCAGGTTAAAGGATCTTCATGATTCCTTACATGAGGCAAGTGGGTTAGACACTTCCCCTGAGGTGGAGTTTGCTAGGCCAGACCCGGGTCCTGTGGTGCCTTTTCATAAAGCTCTTCAGAGGAAGATTATGACGAACTGGGAAACCCCAGATGTCGTCCCGGCAGTAAATAAAAAACTGTCTACAAAATACAGGGTATCCTCAACAGACCCGGAGTTTTTGTCAAAACACCCATCCCCAGAAAGTCTGGCGGTACAGGCAGCATCTTCTACCGATGTCAAGAGGGCTTATCCTACCGTCCCACAGGACAGGGACGATTAAAAATATGATGCTATGGCAAAGAAAGTTTTTTCGGCATGTAGCATGGCGTTAAAATCTTTAATGCTACTTGCACCCTTGCTAGATTCAGCCATACACTTTGGGAGTGTGCTTCTACAGCGGCTGACTGCATCCCGGAGGGAGAAGAAAGGGAGGCGTTCCTGAATATCATACAGGACGGTAAAGACGCTATGTGCGAATCCCTCCAGACGGGCATTGATTCGGCTGACAGTATCAGCAGAGCAATGGCGGCAAGTACAACAACCAGGAGATTTGTTTGGTTGAGAAAGTCTGGTTTTGCCCCTGATGTGCAAGCCAGGCTCTTGAACGTGCCATTCGATGGCTCTTCTTTGTTCGGGAAAAAGGCGGATGACAGTTTAGAGAAACTGCAAACTTCAAAAGCAGCAGCAAAATCCCTAGGCGCTGCAATCCGTCAGACACCTTTTCGTCCCACAGGAACCTCTGCGAGGGGCAAGTCCTTTCGCTTCTACTCTGCATTCGGAAGAGGTAGAGGACGACCGGCTCAAAGGGGACAAAGAAGAACTACCCGAGGTGGACGGGGTAGATATTCAAAAGCCGCAGCAACAGCAGGTGCCTCTTTACCATCGGCATCTGCATCAGCCGCCCCAAAACCACTCTGAGGACTTCCCTCACAGGACACCTGTAGGAGGCAGGTTGACTCAACATCTGGCGGAATGGCAGGCTATCACGTCAGATGCTTGGGCATTGGAAACAGTTGCCCAAGGTTACTGCCTGCCTCTCCTACGCATACCTCAGAGTCATCCACCGGGGATCAGCTCTCAGAAAGCTCCAGATCCGCTCCTCTTGCAGGAAATTTTGGACCTGCTAGAGAAAGGTGCCATAGAACCGGTACCAGTAGCGGAGAGGAACAAGGGCTGGTACTCCCCTTATTTTCTCATTCCAAAGAAAGACGGAGGACTGAGACCCATCTTGGACTTGCGAGAATTGAACAAATTCCTCAGGAAAGACAAATTCAAGATGGTCACTCTTTCTCAGATCCTCCAGGCCCTTCAGTTCCAGGACTGGTTGGTATCGCTGGACCTTCAGGATGCTTATTTCCATGTGCCTATCCATCTCAAACACAGGAAATACCTGAGGTTCGCAATTGGCAACTCTCACTATCAATTTCGAGTGCTGCCATTTGGGCTGACCTCCGCCCCGAGGGTCTTCACCAAGTTAATGTCGGTAGTGGCGGCAAGTCTAAGGAGGGAAGGGATTCACGTCTACCCCTACCTGGACGATTGGTTGATCAGGGCTGTCTCTTCGGAACAAGCTCAGATCCAGCTAAATCACGTGTGCCACTCCCTTCACAGACTGGGCTTCTCCCTCAATTTAAAGAAGTCACAAATGATACCATTGCAGAGACTCCAGTTCATAGGAGCGATCCTGGACACTTCCCTGGGAAAAGCCTCGCCACCAGAGGTGAGGGCTCAAGATATTCTACAGGTGGTTGCCAAGTTCCAAGATGCCCAACGTCTCCCAGCCTTCGACTTTTTGAGGTTGCTAGGCCTCATGGCATCCTGCATTTTCCTAGTGCCAGAGGCTCGCCTGAGAATGAGATCCCTCCAGTGGGCACTGAGGACTCAGTGGTCACAATTTTCAGGGAGAATGACAGATCTTCTTCAGGTTCCCGACAGGGTGGCTCGAGACCTTCAGTGGTGGGCCTATCAGGAGAACATTCTGAAAGGAGAACTGTTTTGGCAACCCTGGCCGGAGATAACAGTAGTCACGGATGCCTCACTCACGGGGTGGGGAGCCCACGCCAACGACTTGACCATCAGCGGTCGTTGGTCTCCATCGGAGTCCAGACTACATATCAACCTGTTAGAGCTGAGAGCCATCAGACTTGCGCTGAAGGCGTTCCTGCCAGCTGTACAAGGGAAAAACGTCCTGATAATGACGGACAACACAGTGGCCATGCATTACCTCAACAAAAGAGGAGGCGTCAGATCACTACCCCTGTGCAGAGAGGCGATGCAGCTCTGGTTTTGGGCAATCCAAGAAGGAATCTCTCTATCGGCAGTTCACCTAGCCGGAGAGAAGAACTTGACAGCGGACGCTCTGAGCAGGCCGAGCACAGTCTCCCACGAGTGGGAACTAGCTCAGGAAGTCCTTCAAGAGATCTTCGCCCTTTGGGGAACCCCTCAGGTGGATCTGTTCGCCACCAGTGTAAACAGGAAATGCGATCTGTTCTGCTCAAGGGAATTTCCCCCGAGAGGAGCTCTGGGAGACGCGTTCATAGTGGACTGGGAGTTTCCGCTTCTGTACGCATTCCCACCGGTCCCTGTCATTCCGCAAATGATCAGGAGGTTGAGAAGATTCCGCAGAACCATGATCCTAATTGCCCCGGATTGGGCCAGGAGAACGTGGTACCCGGACCTTCTAGACTTGTCCATCTGCCCTCCAATTCGACTTCCACTCAGAGAGAACCTACTCTCACAGAAGGGAGGTCAGGTTCTCCATCCAGACATCAAAACCCTCAACCTTCACGCTTGGCTTCTGAAAGGTTGAGGTACAAGGATTGGGACCTCCCTGATGATGTTATGGAGGTGTTGCTTTCGGCAAGGAGACCAGCAACAAAGTCTTTATACCGCTGCCGTTGGAACAGATTTTGCAGCTGGTGTAGAGAACAGAATATCGACCCTTTTTCATGTGGTACACCAATGGTTTTGTCCTTCCTTCTATATTTGGCGAATTCAGGCCTTCAAGTTGGCACCATTAAGGGCTATCTCGCAGCGCTATCCATCTTTAAGCGCACTGCGGAAGAACCATCCTATTTCAAGTTACCCTTGGTAATACAGTTTCTAAAGGGGTTAACCAATGTTTATCCCCCAAGACCATTCCAAGTTCCCCTATGGGATTTAAACTTAGTACTAACTTTCCTGATGGGCACACCTATCGAACCACTCCATTCTTGTTCGTTAAGATTCCTTACCCTTAAAACTGTTTTATTAATAGCACTTACATCTGCTAGAAGGGTGAGCGAATTACAAGCTCTTTCTTGTAAACCCCCTCACACAATATTTCACAAAGACAAAGTTGTCCTGCAAGTGAAGCCTAATTTCCTCCCAAAGGTGGTTTCTGAATTCCATATCACTCAGAAGATTACCCTACCATCTTTCTATCCTCCTCCTCATCCGGGGAAAGAGGAAGAGAGGCTACACAGGCTAGACCCTAGGAGGGCTTTAAGTTTTTACATCAGTAGACTAGCCAGGATAAGACGGGCAGACCAGCTGTTTGTAGGTTACACAGGTCACAAGCTGGGGTTACCAATAACTAAGCGGACCATTTCCAGATGGATCATTCTAGCCATTCTGGAATGTTATAAACTGGCAGGGAAAGAGCCCCCTCAAAACCTTAGGGCTCATTCGACCAGAGGTATTGCAGCTTCATCGGCCCTCAAAAGAGGCGTGCTGGTTAAAGACATCTGTGCGGCCGCTACATGGTCGTCTGTCCATACCTTTACACGATTTTACAATTTGGATTCCTCCTCCAGTCAAGAGACTAGGTTTGGAAGGGCTGTACTGCATTCTATTCATCAATAGAAGACAGCGTGAAGTCAGTACTCCCTCCTCCAATAATAGAATACTGCTATGGGAGCCTATCTAAGATGAGGAATACGTCGGAGGACACAATCCCTTCGAAGAACAAGTTACTTCTTACCTTGTAACGTTCTTTCGACATGATGTTCCTCCGACGTATTCCTCATCGACCCTCCCATCCATCCCCGCAGTTCTACTTCCCTTGTTGTTGCAGCTTACGCTCCTTCAGGGTGATTAGTTTAGTCCAGAAAGTATTATTGTGGGCTACAAAACGGAACTGAGCAACGGACGCTGCGCGCGGCCTTTATAGGCAGGATGACGTCGACGTCGATACGGCGGCTGTCGAGGGACATCGACTCGGAGGACGTCGACGCGCAGTGCCCTCTAGAGAAAAATGTTTCCGAGGCCAGCAGAGCTGGAGGGAGATATCTAAGATGAGGAATACGTCGGAGGAACATCCCGTCGAAAGAACGTTACAAGGTAAGAAGTAACTTGTTCTTCTGTGAGAACTGAAATCACTATTAAACACCCACAATATGTACTCTTTTTCTGCCACATTGCACTTGAGTTATGCACCATTGCTAGTGATAAAATGTAGAGTCTCACTGTGATTTCTACACATCGCTAGTGCTTACATTCCTGTACCTTATGTAACATTTTCCATTTAGAGCAATCCCTGACATTAATTTGGCCACAGAGTAATTTGTTTGACTTTAT
This sequence comes from Ambystoma mexicanum, assembly GCF_040938575.1. Lineage (NCBI taxonomy): Eukaryota > Metazoa > Chordata > Amphibia > Caudata > Ambystomatidae > Ambystoma > Ambystoma mexicanum. Next base: position 64,201,992 of record NC_090936.1, on the reverse strand, counting down.
GGTTAAGGATTTTTGATGGACAAAGTAAATGGTTTTTTTGCGTTTGAATCACAGACTTTGAAAAACCTTTATTTTTCAATAAGACGGATGAATGGCTGCTGTAGTGGGTCAGAACAAGGAGACGGGCCCTTAATGGGCATTTTGATGATATTTATTTAAATTACAAGGTTGGGGCCTATCTTTCTCTATTGCTAGAGGGTTGTCCCTGCCTATGTAAATAACTAACTGTGCTTGTCAGTCATCAGGAATATGTCCACCGTCCAAAGCTAGTTCTAACTAACCCTACCACTATTTTAACTAACTTAAATTAGACTAGGAGAATGTCTCCCCTCTCCTCGTTTGTCTGACAGAAAAAGTCTAATTTTTATTCCAACGTTCTGTTTAATATGAAATCCTTAAAAACTCTCTTGCCACCTTTTGGATTAGTTCTTGTAACTCTTTCACAATGTTCTTGGGTTTTATCCTCATTTTTTGGTAGATTTTTGGCAGTTCTTTATAATAATAGTAATAATAATGTATATCACTCTTTCCTATACCATGACTCACACTTCTATGTCTTCATGTTTCTTGTATCGCAGGGTTCCTCACATGGTATATACTTTCTAGTGGTTTGAGTCTCCCCCCCCCTCTTCTGGGGTTGTTCTACTTCAGTGGCCATAGTAACTGTTGCTTCCACACTATGGTCTAGCGGCCTCTCCTTGAGGAGGTTCACATGATAGGCTTGTGTTTTCTGACATCTATCAGGTTGGGATATAAGATAATTCAAGTGGCCTTTTTTTCTAGGACTTTATAGGGTCCATGCCACTTGTGAGATCATCTTGTTCTCTGACGTTGGAAAAACGAACACTGACTGTGTGACTTAAAAGGGTCCGGCTACAACTTGTTGTTGCTCTTGGGCTTGTACCAGATGTTTATTTTAAATTAATTTTACCGCTGAAATATGTGTGTTTAACTTTTGAGAGGTTTGGGAAATTGGTAAAATGGTTGTCTCCTATTTTCTCCCAAGTTTCTTTTAGCGTGTCTAACCCATCCCAGTGTTCTCTCCCATAGAACAGCTCAAACAGGGACTATCCCAGGGATGCACAAGGGGTCTTCCAGACTGTGAACAATGCCCACGGTATCATGACATCCCAGTTTTTCCTGTAGGTTTCCACCAACTTATGCAAGATTCTTTTTAACATTTGGTTGAAACATTCTTCAAAACCATCTGTCTAGGAATAGTAGACCGATGAATATGCAGAAGCTCTGTTACCTCTTGCATTAATCGGGACATGAAAATATTGGCTTGGTCATTTAAGATCTCCTTCGGAAAACCTGCTCTAGACAAAAAGGGTAACATATGTTTAATATCTGCTGGGCTTTTGCACAGGTGAAAGGCTTCTGGATATCAAGAATCACTAAAACAAAGCAATTTCCCAATTTAGAGGTTTCCAATGGGTCTACTATGTCCATCGCTATTCTAGAGAACATGACCTTGATGATAGGTAGTGGTTGTAATGGGGCTATCGGACCGGAGTTGCAGCAGTCTTCTGACAGATCTCACAAGTTAAAACTAAGTGTTTAACATCAGCAAAAACTCCTGACCAGTAGAACCTAGGTATTATCTGACTGTGTTTTTCCCACCCCTTGATGAACCGCCATCAGATGTGAATGGGCCAGATCTAAAACAATTCTTGTATGGCTTTGGGAACCATTAGTTGCGTTTGGCACAGTCCCTCTTTTGTTATATGCCCACAATATAATAACCCCTTTTTTATGAAAAATAAAGGATTTGCTTGGCTGCGTCCCGCTTCCTCGGTGGTTACCGGCCTAAAGGCTTGGAGGAGGACCAGGTCATTCCTTTGGGCAAAGGCCAGGTCCGGTACTGGTGCAACCTCCTCTACCTCTTCTTGGTGGGTCTCAACTGTGGGGAGAACTGCCTATCCGAACCCTCTTGAACCTCTCCTTTGTTTCTTTTTGCTCCTCAACTTCATGCCATACGTGGAACATAGTTTGTTCAAGGATTCCTTGGGCAACTTTCTCTTCACAGAAATCGGGGTCGATGACCCCGGCCATAACAGCTAAGCCATATCTCAAGGATAACAGTGACTTTGACAAAACAAGAGGGGATGGCTAGAAGGTTTAGAAGTATTCTTAACTTCTGGAATTGCTCTGGCCAACCCTTCAGACCATCATTCTTTGCCTGCCAACACATTACTAAATCAGCCTTGGTCCCATCCCAAAACGGGCAGTCCAGTCCAGACTGCTTAGTCACATCACTTCTGCATGAGACCACAAGCATCCTCAAACATGTTTCAACCTCGTTGGACCTCATCAGTGATGAGTAGCTTGGGTCTCTAGGCCCAGCAGGCACAGCACCCACGTCTGGGCACACCCGTTCCACTCGGGCAACTACATCAAAACAAGAGAGATGATGGCTGCAAGGTTCAGAATTAATCCTAAACTCTGGCATTGCTCTGGGCAACCCTCCAGACCATCATTCTTCACCTGCCAAGCCATTACAAAAGGGAAGAGACCATATGCAAATCAGGTTTGGTCCCACCCCAAATGGGGCAGTCCAGCCTGAGCTGATTGGTCACATCCTTTCTGCACGAGACCACAAGCAAACCCAAACATGTTTTGGCCCTCGTTGGGCCTCATCAGTGAGGAGTAGATTGGGTCTCTAACCCCAGCAGGCACTGGACCCACGTCTGTGTGTAGCGTCCCACTAGGGGCGACTACAGCAAAACAAAAGATGTGATGGCTGAAATGTTTAGAATTAATCTTATCCTCTGCAATTGCTCTGGACAACCCTTCAAACCATTGTTCTTTGCCTGCCAAGCCATTACTAAAGTGGAAAGACAATATGCAAATCAGGTTTGGTCCCACCCCAAAAGGGGCAGTCCTGCCATAACTGCTTGGTCACATCCCTTTGCTGTAGTCACCCCGAGTGGGATGGGTATGCCCAAACGTGTCTAATGGCTTTCACAGACTTTAGATTTCCTTTGACGGTATATAGCAAATAATTTGCTTTTCGAATGGATTGTGGCCTCCCAAGTATTCCTCATCTTAGATATCTTGACTCCCAGCTTTGCTGCTTCAGAAAAAAATGTTCACCAGACGGCGCTGTGCTCGAAGCTGCAGAGTTGTAGTCCCTCGAGGGCCAGCGTCAACGTCATCCACAGTATAAAGGGCTCGAGCCGCGCCCGTTAGCTCAGTTCCATTTTTCCCAGCACTGCTTTGAGTCACAAAACGGCACATCCGTGTTGAAAAATGGGAAGCCTTCGTGGCTTCAATGCTAAATATTTTCGAGAATGCGGGCCAGACCCTCTCGAAAAAGCTGCTTGAAGATCATGCCCCTGCCCACTCCAAGAGTGATAGAGGGAGCTCAAAGACCAGGGACGCGAGATCTGACAAAAAGTCGAGCGTGTCTTCGGGGGAAAGCTCTCCGACACCTCATGAAAAAAGAGTGAGATGCTGGTGCATAAATCGGGGGTAACGGCTGACAAAATGGCCTCCACATCGAAGTCGAAATCAAATATCGACTCGTCGCAGCCTTCGATAACAACGTCGAAGATAGCGTTGATACCTTTCGTGATGGTGTCGAGACCTCCTGCATCGACGTCGAAACCTCCTTCGAAACTGTCGAAGCCAGCGTCTATATCTTCGATCTCCTTGCAGGAGATTTTAGTCCTACCAGAGAAAGGTGCAATAGAACATGTACCTGTAGCAGAGAGGAACAAGGGTTGGGACTCCCCTTATTTTCTCATTCCCAGGAAGGACGGAGGATTGAGACCCATCTTGGACTTAAGAAATTTGAACAAATTCCTCAGGAAGGACAAGTTCAAGATGGTGACCCTTTCGCTGATCTTTCAGGCTCTTCAACTTCAGGACTGGCTGGTTTCATTGGACTTTCAGGATGCTAACTTTCATGTGCCAATCCATCTCAAGCACAGAAAGTACCTAAGATTCGCAATTGGCGGTTCTCTCTATCAGTTTCGAGTTCTGCCATTGTGGGCTGATCTCCGTCCGAGGGTTTTCACCAAGCTGATGGCTCTGGCGCAGCGAGTCTCAGGAGGGGGGGAATTCATGTGTACCCTTACCTGGACGACTGGTTAATCAGGGCGAGTTCACCCGAACAAACCCGGGAGCATCTGACCATGACCTGCCACTTCTTACACAGACTGGGCTTCTCCCTCAATTACAAGAAGTCACAAATGATTCCACACCAATGACTCCAATTCATCGGAGCAGTCCTGGATACATACTCGGGCAAAGCCTCACCTCCCGAGGAGAGAGCTTACCACATTCTGCAGATAGTAACAAAGTTTCAAAATACCCAACATCTGCCGGCCTTCGATTTTCTGAGGTTGCTCGGCCTCATGGCATCCTGCATTTTTCTGGTGCCAGAGGCCAGATTGAGAATGAGAACCCTTCAATGTGCCCTCAGGACTCAATGGTCCCAATTTCCGGTGGGATATGTCAGATCTTTTGCAAGTCCCGGCCAGAGTGGCTCAAGATCTTCTATGCTGGGCTTGCAAGGAAAATATCCTCACGGGAGAATTTTTTTGAAAACCATGCCTGGAGATAACAGTAGTGACGGACGCCTCACTCACGGGGTGGGGAGCTCATACCAACGATTTGACAATCGGCAATCGTTGGTCTCCATCGGAGTCCAAACAACACATCAACCTTTTGGAGTTGAGGGCAATCGGACTAGTGCTGAAGGCCTTTCTGCCCTCTGTACGGGGAAAGAATGTCCTGATAATGATGGACAACACAGTGGCCATGCACTACCTCAACAAGAGAGGAGGCGTCGGGTCACTACTACTGTGCATAGAGGCAATGCAGCTCTGGTTTTGGGGATTGCAAGAAGGAATCTCTCTGTTGGCAGTTCACCTAGCCGGAGAGTAGAACACAGAGGCGGATGCTCTGGGCAGGCAGAGCACAGTTTCTCACGAATGGGAACTAGCTCAGGAGGTCCTTCAAGAGATCTTCGCCCTTTGGGGAACCCCTCAAGTGGATCTGTTTGCGACCAGTGTCAACAGGAAGTGCGAACTGTACTGCTCAAGGGAATTTCCTCAGAGAGGAGCTCTAGGGGATGCGTTTGTGGTGGACTGGGAATTTCCACTCCTACACGCGTTTCCTCCAGTCCCTGTGATTCCTTATGTAATCAGGAAGTTGAGAAAGCTCAGGAAATACATGATCCTAATTGCCCCGGATTGGGCCAGGAGGATGTGGTACCCGGACCTTCTGGACATGTCCATCTGCCCTCCAATACGTCTTACACAAAGTTCTCGGTCGGGTTCTCCATCCAGAGGTCAAGACACTCAGCCTTCACGTATGGTTTCTGAGAGGCTGAGATATAAGGATTGGGACCTCTCGGATGACGTAATGGAGATTTTGCTACGAAATCTGTTTAGCGGTGTCGCTGGACCAAGTTCAGTAACTGGTGCAAGGATAAGAATGTGGATCCATTCTTATGTAATACTCCTACAGTATTTTCTTTCCTTTTACAACTGGCCAATTTGGGGCTCCAAGTTGGTACGATAAAAGGATATTTAGCAGCACTATCTATATTTAAGCGCTCCTCTGAAGAGGTTTCTTATTTTAAAATGCCTTTAGTTACCCAGTTTCTAAAAGGACTAACAAATGTGTACCCTCCAACCCCTTTTCAGGTACCCATCTGGGATTTAAATTTTGTTTTAAAATGTCTCATGTGTGCCCCCTTTGAGCCTTTACATTCTTGCCCGTTAAAGCTCCTCACTTTGAAAACAATTTCGCTAGTGGCTATAACATCAGCCGGCAGGCTGAGTGAGGTACAGACACTCTATTGTAAGCCTCCTCACACAATTTTCCATAAGAACAAGGTCATTCTGAAGGTCAAACGATCATTCTTACCTAAAATAGTCTGATTTCCACCTGTCACAGAAAATTACCTTACCCTCTTTTTACCCTCCTCCACACGCAAGTAAAGAGGAGGAAAGATTGCACAGGGTGGACCCAAAAAGGTCTCTGTTTCTATATTTCTAGACTAGCGAATTTCCGACAAAGTGACCAACTGTTTGTTGGATATACTGGAAACAAATTGAGCCTTGGAGTGTCTAAACAAACTCTATCCAGATGGATTATTCTGGCAATTTTGGAGTGCTACAAATTGGTTGGGAAGGAGCCTCCGGATGGGCTAAGGGCACATTCTACCAGGGGCATGGCAACTTCATGGCTCTTCAGAGGGGTGTTCCGGTGCAGGATATTTGTGCGGCAGCCACCTGGTCATCTATGCGCACTTTTGTAAAACATTACTGCTTGGACTCTACATCTTATCAAGGAGGCCTCTTTGCAAAAGCCATCCTTCATTCATTCCATGATTAAAATCTCTGGCACTCCCTCCTCCAAATTCTTACTGCTTTGGGAGCCTATCTAAGATGAAGAATACATGGGAGGACACAATCCATTCGAAGAACAATCACTTACCAACTGTAATGTTCTTTCGACTGGATGTTCCTCACACGTATTCCTCATCGACCCTCCCACCCTACCCCTCTGTACAGTTTACGCCAGTTGCACTCGAACTTCCTTAAGAGCCGAAGGACTTTGAAAGCCTGATCAACTGATGCGACCATAAACACCATAAAAACAGAACTGATCTAACGGGCGCGGCTGGAGCCCTTTATACTGCGGATGACGTTGACGCTCGACGGCAGCCCACGAGGGACTACGACTCCACGGCTTCGAGCACAGCACCCTCTAGTGAAAATAAAATTCCGAAGCAGCAAAGCTGGAAGACAAGATATCTCATATGAGGAATACGTGGGAGGAACATCCAGTCGAAAGAACGTTAGAGTTGGTAAGTAACTTGTTCTTCTTTCTATCTTTATTGGACGCTGGCTAGGTATGGGACATGTGTGCCTGTATGTATCAAATAATGGCAGTTACCAGCTTTGGTAGACACTGGCTAGGTTTCAGACTTTTTTTTTGGCATTCAGCAAAAGATTCAACATTTCTTTCATTGTCCTTTAAACTTTGTCTGGGTGTTGGACTTCATTTCCCGGATAGCATTAAAGAGTTCAAACTTCTTTAGACATTGTATAGATACACTTTGGTTCTCAGCATGCATCACTGTAACGCTCACCTGATTCCCACAGAGACGCTGACCCGAACTGGACTGCTACCGTTTCTTCTTTCGTGAGGCGCAGGGCCCGGAAGATGCTCTGGACGGGGCCTCCTAATTTGGATTGCCTGGCTTGTAGAGTACGTTTTCTGCAGGTGGAAGAAAAGGGATTGATTACCAGCTGGGGTGGATATGTGTTCCCACCAATCTCTCGTTTCTCACTCTTCTTGACCCCCAACTTGGTTTCTGCGAGCTCTCACCTTAGGTATTGTAAAGATGAGCTCTCCATCCTGCTTCAGGTGCAGGGGTGCGTAGGGTCCAGTTACGTCACTGGATGGGAAATAGTTGCGGACACTGTGTCCTTTCGTCTCTCCTGCGGTAGCCGTAAGTATGAGTGTCTTTTCTCCACAGGAGCCGGGGCCCAGAAACCTAAAGCAGGTAAGTCTCTTGGTGAGTATTTGTTCTCCGTGCTTAGTTAGTGCTCACCATGTATTCCTCTTATGCAGGTGCTGGGATGTAGCTGGCGTCGTGGCCGCGGTGGAGGTAGGTAAGTGAAAGAAAAGCGACTGCTTACTTCTAATGATTGTCTTTTTCTGCTTACAGGCGCCGAGATGCTGCCGGCGACACAGCCGCTGTCGCACGTGATGAAGCACGTAAGTAAGTGGAAGAAATGTGGCCGCTTTAGAGCGGGCACCTCTAATGACTGTCTTTTTCTGTCTTTCAGGTGCCGAGATGCTGCCGGCGTCGTGGCCGCGGTGGAGTTCGGCGAGGCCACGGATGGGTAAGGCAAGGCGGCGCGGCTGCGAGCGTTTGAGAGCGCTGCTAATCTTGTACCTTTCCTTTGCAGGATCGTCGGAGGTAGGATTGCTGAGGCCGGATTCCGGTAAGTATAATTTCTAATGCTCGCCTTCTCTTTTCTTGTCTGTTTGCAGGTGTTCCGGGTGCTGGCGGGCGTGTCAGGAGCCAGGATGCAGGAGCCGACTCGGTGAGCGTCCTGCTGCTGATGCAGAATAACGCGAAGCACGTGTATTCCATCGGGCGTGGTTTAAATAGCAGAGAAGTGCTTCAGGTGTGTGTTCTTCCACCGGCCCCACCCAGGTAAGAAAAGAGTTCCTGAATAGAGGAAATAGTTCCTCCCAGCCCTGATGGCTGGGGACTTCAGCCAGACTGGATTGTTCTGGGTAAGTATGCAGCATGGTCTGCATCAGGTAAGTCCACCCAAGCATTATTACACAGTTTATCAATATGAGCCCGGCGCCTATAGCGCCGGGACTGAAGTCCTTTATGAGCCTGGCGCCAAAGGCGCCAGGACACGGTCCAAAGGGCCCCTGTAGGGGTCTGCTTCTGGGGGCGCTGGGCCAGTCCTGGCTCCTCGGGAGTAGTGCTCATGACAATCACAATGATTCTTCTCTTTCAATTATTTTGTTAGACTTTGGAAAATGGGCTTCATTTCCAAGCATACATTGTATCATTTCAACATCTCATTCTGTGTTTTAGGCTTTGTCTGGCTACTAATCCACCTTTCCAAACCATCATCACAATGATGCCACTTTTCTTTTCACTGTCTTTGTTGCACTTTTCCAGGGTACTGGACCTTGTTCCCCAGCGTTCATCATGATCATTCAATTTCTCTTTTGTATCTTTCTATTCAAATTTAAGCGATTACTGGACTTCATTCCACAATGATTAAGCTATCCTCTTCAATATCCTTGTTCGTCTTTTAATGTGTGCTGCACTTTGTTCCCCAAAAATGTGCTAGAATGATTTTGCTTCTCTGTCAAGGTTCCCGTTAGACTTTAGATGACTGTGGCACTTTGTTCAACAAGCTACACCACAATAATTCAGCTTTGTTTTGAGGTTTTTACTGACCGTTCCTTCAGTCCTCACTGGTGCTCATTTTATCTGTGCTATCCCTTCTGTAGATTGGGCCTCTGCTTCTCCCCTTCGTTTTTCAACATTCCAGCCATACTCTACTTACTGCTACTCCGTCTACTCTCTGCTATTCGTTTCAGAATCTCTCTGAGACTACATCCTCAAGTGTCTCTGCTCTTCTAACCTCTGCCACAGGTTCATGGTGATGCTTGCGATAGTTGGCTTGTGTGAGGGGTACGAAATGAAAGCCGTACACAAAGTTGTTATGTTTTTGGTTAAAGACTTTTATTTAAATGAAAAATGGGTTGGGAAAATTCATCTGTGACGCTATGCTTAAGGGGAGTTTCCCTACCTAAAAACCAAAAATTAAGGATCTGTCTGTGTCAGGATGTCAACAACTGAAAAGCCGCCCTTGTGTCCAAAGTATCTAAGGATGAATTGAGAGACTATGAAAGAGTCAATAGTAAATACAAAAGTGTGAGGGACTATCTCAAAACAAGCTGTACACAGCATACCATTAAAGAGGGCAGGAAACCCAGAAGTTTTTTTTACTAGAGTTAAAAAATCTCATGATGAGACATCCAGAGCTTACCAAAGAAGATTGTATTAAACTCACAAGAGAGAGATACATTGCCATACAAAGACTATAAGAAACTATGAGAAGGTCAAGAAAGTCCTTTTCCTGGCTGTGGTTTAAGTTGGTCAAACTGGTGGTCGGGTCAGGTAATTAGGTTTGGATAGAGCATATTTCTTCACTTTGGGACTTCCGGCCGACAGACTAGCACCCTTAGTTTCTTTAGATAGTCAGGGTGATCCATTTAGCAATAGGGAAAGTTAGGCATTTTTACTTAAGTTCATTAAAGAGAGTTCAAAATGTCCTTAACATGTCAGACTCCTTCTGGCTCGCCACAGCAGACATATGGTGGCCCTGGGCATGTGACACACAACGTGTATAGATGCCCCTGTCTATGAGTGGGCATTTATACACATTGGGCCTCATTACACGGTAGGCGGTAAGGGATTACCGGCACCGGTAAAGGCACTGGTGCGGTAATCCTTTACCGCCCTACTACGTGGTCCCTTAGCGGGTCCCTTCCCTGACGCCTGGCTTTACCAGGCGTCAGGGAAGGGACCCGTTGAGGGACTTCAGAGCTAAAAACGGGACCGCTAATAGCGGGCCCGTTATTAGCTCCATCCCCATTCCCATTGAGCCCTATGGGGGCTCAAATGGGAATGGGGAATGGTTCCCGGAATGGGGATTTACCGGGTCCTCCAAGGTCGGAATGACCCGGTAAGTCCCTATTCCAGGAACACGGACCCGGAATGCGGTAAGGGGGTAGCCATTGTGCCATGGCTACCCCCTTACCGCCATACCCCCTAGTGCCATGGCTACCGCCTACCGTGTAATGAGGCCCATTGTCTTTGATGCTTTTATTCCTTTGATAATAATATAACATTGCCATTAAGTGATTATTTGAGAGTTAGTTTCCCTTGATATTTTGTTTCAGCATTCTTGGAGAGTGACCAGGTGGATCAATTATTCATTTTTAATTTTTTGACCATATTCCCTGTCTCTACAGTGCTTAGTTCAGTTCATCTGCTGGGTACTTCTACTTGTTTATTTGTTATCGGGGGACCAGACTTAATTGTGGAAGAGGCTAAATATATATCGGTCTATAGGCGAATGGTTACCCCTTCCTTAGTTTAGGAGCGAACAAATATGTTCAAACCGTCTAAATTGCGCTGCTGTTTGCTGCTTCTAGTGTAGACAGCTGAAGAGAGAGTGACGACCAGAAAATCTCATGTCACTCATTTATTCTAGAAAATCCTTATACAGTCTACAGAAAAGGCCGTAAAATTGGCTAAACCAAACAACATCAAAAATAGCATTGACAATGTTTCAAAGACAAATAATTATTACACATCACTACTTACAAAAAACTTTAAGATATACATTTGTGACTGAAGGTTAGTATACTATGATTTTACATCGTACTTCTTGACACACTAGCACAGCACTCAGTTAGGCAAAACACTACTAAATGCGAATCTCTACTGTGATCTTGTTTTTTGTCAGATTTCTCTTAATGCGCACTGAATTTATAGTGATACAGTTTGTGAATGCAGTGATGTTATTCAGTGTCTTTTGTTTTAGGAGCACACAACAGGAAAGCGTGATATTAGGCTTTCTTTCTTAAATCGACATGTGTTTCGGCTCTTTGCTCGTGATACACTGTGCCCACATGTTCACAATGTAGTTTATGGAGCCATCTTCAGGACATATAACTAATTCTAGTACAGGATCAGTCAGATGACAACCCCACATTTCACATGACCTAAAATATAAAACATAACATTGGTTTCGAAACATGGTTGAACATCTCGCCTATACCAATTGTTGATGGTGTGTGCTACCATCGTGGCAGTTAAACAGTGTACGACCTTTCATTAAGGCAGGAAACATGGGAATTGGGTGGTTATTTCTAGTCAGCGTACTTGGTTTTGCCCGATTTCTTCTTGCAGGAGCAACAGCTTCCTTCTACACAGGGACAAGCAAAGACCAAATTAGTATTGTTTCTCCTGCATTCTAAGTAGAACAACGTCTGCTCACAGATCTCAGGCCACGCCCCCCAGCAGCTGAAAACCAGCTCCCTACCCCGCTAGGGCTGAAACCCGTGGGGATCTAAGGGCACGGGGTGTTACGCTCCCACAGGGGTGTTCCGTGAGAGCAGGGGTGAGTGACCTCCCCACCTTGAGTTTAAGCGCCGGTTTCTGCGTGGGACTTTGACGAACACTACAATCTTGCCACTCTGTGACAGAGGATTATCATTGGAAATGCACTGTGAGGTGAGAGAGAGAAAGCTGCCCCGGGGTTGCAGTGACTGTGACTGTTGCTTTAATTTCATTGTCCGGACTACATCAAATATCTCTCATGGATGTGCTGTATTTCCCCCGCCTCTCTGCATCGTCACCACCCCCAGATCACCCAGCCCCTGCCTCTTCCAATTATGCAGCCTTGTGCAACGCCCATGCACAAAATCCTAAACCGAAAATTAGGAACTTTCCCACCTCGACATGGCGTAGAGTATGCTACTGATTCCGACACAACCTTTGCTGAAAAAGCCCATAGCCCTACCAAACTCACAAGTGAGGCCTATTCTCTGATCACGGAAATCCATCAGTTCCTGGGGTCTAACCAAGTTCTTCTAGAGGTAAATAAACAAGGAGCGCACCATGGAGGAGAGAGAACCAGTAATCTGGGGGGTCCAATTGGTACACGCCTGGAAGAAAACTGTGTGGCCAAAAACCAAGGCAAAACAGTTACAAATGAAGTTCTGTTGATTCCCCAAAGACCCTCTCCCTGCCCTGACCATGATAATGATATAAAGAAGGACACAGTGTATGTCTCTGGCAGTGGAAACGGCTCCTCGCTAACGACTATGGCCGAATTTGATATGTACTACAAACCTTCTGCTTCCCGCCACTGTCTCCCTCAATGCGACTATTTTCCACCCTATACCATAATTGATTAGCCTTGGGACAGAGCCACGACTAGCTTTAGTGTTGGGAGACTTTAGTTCAGCCTCCCCCAAAACCCTTTATTCCCCTCAGACACAGGGGGAAGGTGGCATGCCTCCCACAACCAGCTCTATGAGCATTTGCTTGATCCCTGAGCCCTTGACCACACCAACTCAAATGACTATCGGTCTACCAATACCTGCAGGGAAAGTTAGTCCACCTGACCCAACGCCCAAAATGGATTGGGAGACTGATGACCTGCCCGAAGACGAGCCTTCCCTCACTAACAGCGCCTGGGTGAGAAGATTAAAAACATGTGCTCAGGGAACAGTTCCTTGCTCCACTTGACTCCAATAAGAGGCTCTAAGCAAAGCATAGACCCAAACATATCAGACCCAATTCTGCCTCACCCATTAAGGAGGAACGTAGTGCCCAGGGATGTAATTGCAAACAAGTGCTTTCTGAACTGGCCGATATCAAAAACCAATTATTGGTTCTGATAGAAGCCCAAGGGAGGGGGGAGGGGTTCTTGTGGGGCAACCTCTAAATTGCCCATTGGATGCAATGGGGTCTTAACATCTCCTGCTGGAAAACACTGAGAAGTTGGCCACATATGGTATAATGACTCCTGAAGACCAGGCTGACTCCAACAAACCGAATAATGCGAGACAATCCCAGAGCATTAGTCACTGCCAGACCAACATGCATACCAGGGAAGCTAGGAAAACTATTAAAGCCCCAAACGCAAATACTATATTAACTAAAAGGGAGAACTGGGCTGCAATTAATGCAGGAACCCAAAGCTCGAGCAAGGTTGGAAACGGAGTTTATAGACCCTGCTCAAGGGAAAGTATGACCAGTAATCAAGCCTTCGAGAGGCCAAGGAGGGCCACGTTATTTCTCCATGGGGTACCGAAATTACTTCCTGACCGGCGAGAACCAAGGGATGCTCCCTCTAACAAATGTTTATATTGGCTCCACACTGTAAGGGGCAGTGACTTTGTGACCAGGGACACTATTGCGAGCTGCCATAGAGTGAGGGTGTAAATTCCTGTGAATCGTTCAAGCTGGAATTCTGGGACCACAGAGTGGCCAATGGTATTCTGGGCAGAGCTCGGAAGCCCGGCTTTCCAGTAAGTAGCGGAATTGCAATTATTCCCTTTCCTCATCTGAATTCTGTTGGTTTATATGGTTACTCCTCACAAAACTCGGTCCTTTCTAGCACAAACTTAATACCATTGGGGAAAAGGCCAAATGGCAACTATTGTGGCTCTATATTTGAGGGATCCTGACTTGCCTTGGGAAAATAGAAAAGGGGATTCTCCCATTGCTGTGTTCTATAGCGAGTAGTAGGTTCTGGGGGCAACACCAAAGTTACATTGACTAATTTGTCTTTTTTCTCTTTTTTTGACATAATGTATTGTTTAAATTGAATCGTTTTGTTGATGGCCGAATAAAGTTTCTTGATGATGATGATGCTGATGATGAAGTATTCAAACCTAGGAAACAGATGCAGTGTAAATGACTGTTAGAATAGTGTACTGGAAAGAGATTTACTTTCCACGTTCTGCTGAAAATCTGTTTTTGTATGTGGAGGTTTACTAATAATCGTTGCAAATAAGATTATTACGGATGAATCTGTAAATATTTCATACAGATGGTTTTATCAAAAAGTGGTACAAATCCAGCATATAACTGCTGCTTGCCATTGTACCTTTTTTGGCATTGTACAAAGTTTAGTTATGGGTCATGGATATTTCTCTCGTCGTTTCTGTTATTGTAACATTGCTTTTAATGTTTTTCTATATTAGATCACCTCGGGAAATTGCACCATTTCAAGCCTTTGACGAGCAGCAACATCCAATGTTTGAATTTGGATGGCTTTAAATAGTTCCACATTCTGCCCATCAGATTACTTTACGGCATAGTATTTGATGTGTTACACATTGACACATTTGACCGAGGTCACATATAGGAACATATGGGAGCAAAGTCCCATTAGATCTTATTACTTGTCTGATTTGTTCCCCTTTCTAGTTGCTGGTCTCTTCAATATGCCCACCTGATAACTAATTTAGTCCCTTCCGAGGTGGGAAGTTCTGCCTCGTGTGCAAACATAGGGCTGGTATTGGGTCTAATGCGTGTGGCAAGTTGGAATTTGGGTTTAGTCCCTGTTGCTATGGCAAATTATTCTTTGTTTTTTGTTGTGTAACAGTGCAGAAGAAGTCAACTGTCCCGGAGGTGTCTTGGCGGTTGGCAAAGACTTTTATTGTATTAAAAAACCTAGCTATCCCTAAGGGTTTCCCTGCCTCAAACTACAAACTAATGGATCTGTCCCAATGTCTGTAACTGAAAAAGCACTGTCCTGAGTCAAAACCCTACCTCAGTCTCTTACACTACAACTGAATAGTCTTAATCAAAAGTAAAGTTCTCTCACCAGGAGAATGACTTTGTTCTCCTGGTCTTGGTTTACACATTGTTCCAGATGTAGCCAGGAGGAATGACTGCCTTCCCCCGGCTTATTTAGTAATGTTCAAGCTGGGTCCAGCGGGAATGACCCCATTTCCTTAGATAATTGTTTCACAAAGGTTCCAGTTGTGTTCAGGGAGAATGACTCCCTTCCCCTGGATGTTAGTATCAACAAAGTTCCATATGTGTCCACAGGGAATGACTCCCTTCCCCTGGGTATTCATTTTCAATAAAGTTCCAGTTAAGGTCCGGTGGAATGGCTCCATTTCCATGTCTTCTTAGGTAACTTTCACAACAGTTCCAGCATTCCTTTGCCCATCGGTGGTCTTTTCTTTACAACTGTTTGGAGGGTTCCTCCCTCCAATATTCACCTTGTACTTGTTGGGGTACTAGACCCTGTTTGCTTCCCTTTTCTTCCCAGGTCCACTTGGTTTGCTCTCTTACCAAGTACTGCCATGAGGAAGATGCTTCTTATCGTTATCCTCGTGCAGTTTATCTGTCTCCCGCACCCCAAACCCCTACCGGTCTCCTTAATGTGCCCGTTACCTTAGTTGGCTCCGGGACACTTGGCCGGTTCATCCTGGGTGCTTGCGTCTTCTCGCCAGGCTATGTGGGTGTCTCTGGCCTCTGCTGCACTTGCTCTGCGTAC
Source organism: Ambystoma mexicanum (assembly GCF_040938575.1). Classification (NCBI taxonomy): domain Eukaryota; kingdom Metazoa; phylum Chordata; class Amphibia; order Caudata; family Ambystomatidae; genus Ambystoma; species Ambystoma mexicanum. Next base: position 64,186,393 of record NC_090936.1, on the reverse strand, counting down.
CTTCTTCCTGGTCTCTTCCCTGACGGTGTAGGTGCTGTTACTGGACCACGCAGTCCACCTGCCAGAGGTTGCGCCACCATCTGCAGGCTCCAGTCAGGTCCTTGACCACCTCCATAACACTGGGCAAAGGACACCCGTCGTCTGCCTCTTGCCTTGGGAACGGACTGCTCTCGGCTTTCCCACTGTGTCCTATGCGTCTCCTTTGAAATTCTCGGGCTGGACTGTCATTCGTGCTGGAATGCAGTTCTCTTTCTCGAAGTTCCGTGTCAGTTTGTATGTGTTTCTCAGGACAACTCCCCACATAAGTCTATACCGTTCCTGTATTTTCTCTGTGCCATTCTTCATGGGTCTCGGTTCTGGCCTTGCTGGTAATCTTCATGCTTTGGGTGATCCTTTTCGTGCCAGTAGTGGAGTTAGTCATACTATCTGTATTGGCGGCAAACGTCTTCATCTCAGTAGAGTAACTGGTATAATGTTACAATAACAAATAAAAGTGCTATCGAGGGGGGTTGGTGGAAAGGTGGTAACAGGTTTGAATGGGTTAAGTTTGGGTGTTGTGCCGGCTTTTACCCCAGTGGTTGTCCTTATCCCCAGGAGGGGTGGCCCGCCCCATGAAGTCCTCCTGGATTAAACCACCCCTAGGGGGAATATTGGGTAGCGGCCTCACCACGCTAGCCTCATGAGAAGGGGCTCCCCGTGGGTAAAAGTGACAACACCTAGTGAATCATCACAGTTGTTGTAGTCCAGGTTGTTGCAGAACAGGAAACTGTGTGAGCCACGATTCCTATAACTTTTTTTCTGCATCGGCTTGTTTCAGCAGATTCGGATGGTTTGACTTGACATCAAGTTCTTGGTGGTCTCGCAAAGCTGAATATGATCAATTGCAGACAGACGCAGAAGTTGGGTGTAAAAATTTAACATTATTGGGGACTATTGCACCAGAAGGAGAAGTAAGGCAAACAAAACAGCATGTCTGTGCCTTGGGTTTAAACAACAAAAACTTGCAGTTCATAATTCTTAATCCAGGGTTCCCTTCCCGGTATATAGCCTCACGACTCAGCTTCTCACAGTTCTAGGGTTTTGAGTGTGTCTGTACTTGTTTCTTGGCACTTCGTTCTGTAAATGCAGGTCTTATGCTTCTCCTCTTTGACTTCTGCGAGACCCCTCATTTGGGTATCAGGACTGTGATGAATCTGATGTCATCACTTCTTTCCTGGGGGTAACCTCTCCGCATGTGGCCAGGGGACGGCAGCAGTTACCTAATCCTGACCCTGAAAATGGCTATTTGAGGGAGGATCACATGAAGGGAGGCGACCCTCAGGGGGATGACGCAACATCATCAGGTGAGATGCGGTATCCCTGCCAATTAAGGGACCCTAGATCTCCTTCCTACAACCCTAGGAGCAATCATTTCCCAAATGGACTCATGGGTTTTACTTGTCCTACCATTCCCCTAAAAAGTACTGGGACAAGGAAGAATAGGAGTTACCTAAATGAAGTTCCCTTTCCCAGTAATATGACGAGAAAGATGCCCCATGACTCACAAGGGAGTTATAAAATCAGTACTGTGACGAGGGAGAAGAAAGGAGGAATGAGGATTACATGTGAGAACCACATACAGCATTCTAGCCTTTCCCAAAATCCTATTGGCCAGAGCCAGCATAAAAGCAAGGAAAGACTATGGAAGTATGAAAGAGGTCCTCTCTGGCGGACCAAGGAACAGGAATAGTTTGTTACAGAAGAAGGGGGTTTGAACTGCTGTTCCAGAGGAGAGAAGGGGAACCTTTGCACCCCAACAGCTTGTGGAGGACTTGAGGGGGCTGGGGGCAACCAGGGAACCGCTGTGGACCCCAAAAAGGAGGAGAATCCCTAGGCACCAGTGTGCCAAAGGGAAGCTGGGAGTTCCCTCATTGGGAGAGATCTCCGGCTCATGGCTGAGCAAGGTAACGGCGGTGGTGAAGGAGTCCAGACAGCTACAAGGTGCAACAGGGCAGCACAGTGAGCAACGCGCTTTGGAGAGGCTTGCAGAAACTGGAGCGGAGCACGAGGAAGCAGGTCATGCTTCCTGAAGGTTGGAGAGGGTGGCACACCGTCTAGATTATAGGCGCTTACCGGAGACGCTGCCTGGAAAAGTTTTGACCTCTCTGTGCTGCCTGAGGGACTGCCGAGCCAGCCAGCTCAGGGAGGTCAGAGGAGGACTGCATGTGCCTGTCCAACATGCAGAGACCATGTGAGGTAGAGAAGAAAAGTCTTCCTAATGACCACGGGAACCGGAGAGTAGTATCCACACCGCCCGAATACGAAGAAACGTTAGTCAGGCAAGCGAGAACCGTGAAGGATGTGGAAGAGCGCCCAGCGAAGCCAGTGAGCCTGTGAAGTGGAGGCAGGACACCAAAGCGCTGCTTCCCGTTTACACTGAGGAACTGAAGAATGCCAATGAAAGCCGGGGAGCCCTCAGGAGGGACACTGGGACACCGGGTTGCTTCGCAACATTACCAAATAAAAGCAAAGGAAATGAATGAAAGGGAACATCAAACCCCATATTTGCAAATTAAGAACAATAGAATGAATGTGAGAAAGTCAAGTTTGCAATTGTGTAAAGTGAATCACATGAGACAACCCTGGCAGGAGACTATACCAGGTAAAGTCAAGTTTGCAAGTGTGTAAAGTGAATGACATGAAAAAGACCTGGCAGGAGAGTACACTGGGCAAAGCCAAGCTTGTGAGTGAAGTTCCATTAAAGTAAAGAGGAACCTAGCAGGGGAGTACATCAGGTATCCTACAAAGTTGGGACTTGCATCCGAGTTGTTTTGCATACAAGTTGGCTTTATTGACCAGAGAATTCCAAGGAAGACTCATGCCCTCAGGAGTTTAAAGTACCTTGAAGAGAAACCTGGGGAAGGGAGCCATCTCCTGGAACTGTGAACTTGTTCTATTAGGAACTTTTGTGTTGGAGTTGCATATTCCTTTTGTGTTTGAACATGTATGCATTTTCAAGGTGAAAGACATTACCCTTAACACCTTAGAGTTACTTTTAGAATGTGAGTGCCAGAATAGAATTTTGGACACAGGACATTTTGCTTTGGACATCTTGACATCGGACAGACCGTTAGTTTTGGTTGAGGTAGGGAAATACCTCTTAGAGCAGGGACAGCGGTGCATTTTCCATCCCTCTTATTATTTGAATAAAGGTCTATAACCATCAACATAACTCCTCTGTCTCCATGTCTCATTCCTGGTTCATCACAGGCCCCTGCGTCCCACACATGTTAGTCCGGCAAAGTAGCCGTGTGGTTACACAGTGATAGATGAATGGCCATAGCAGCCCTTAAGGTTTTCAATATGTGTCTCTTCACAGGCTTGGTAGAGAGTTTTTCACCAGCTCCCCTTCCCAGAGATCTGGCTATAATTCCCCACAACTTGTTCTCATCTACCGCCATGCTGAACCACAGTGGTCTCATACTTAAACAGATCTCTCCTACTTCTCCCAACCTCGCCTCCTCTTATTGCTCCTTTACCTCCTCCATTGCGATCATCCTTATTCTCTTACCTCCACATCTCCTCAATTCCCACCTATTAGGCTTGCATTGTGCTTGCCCCATCTCAATTTCTGGAACCACCTTTCTGAGGTTCCTACTCAGGTCCTACTTCCCCCACACCTCCTCTTCTTCAACCACATCTCTAATGCACCTCTCATCCTGCCTCCTTGTGCTTCCTCCAACTATCTCTTTCATACTCTCCAACTTCTTCCTCCTGATATTTCTCTCAACTTTCTCCCTACTGCTCTCCAACTGTCCTCTCATCGTGTCTTCTCGAACCTTCTCTGGAAAGCAGACACCTTATCTTTCGTGATGTCTCCTCCCACCCCCTTCTTCTACTACTTAAGCTATCCCTCCAACCATTTTACTAATTCTGATGTTCTTCCTCCTTTCTTGACCTTCAGGAGGAGATTGAGGTGAGCAGGTAAACTGGAGAAAGGTTGCCAATTGTTGCCTCCACCTCTCTCCGTAGCTACTCTTATGGCTCAGACAACCACCCATATCTAAGCAAGCTGGCAGCTTCTATTGTCTGCCAGCTTTGCACTTGAGGGCCTTCTTCACTCAACCGTGCTCTGGTGTTGCTCATTTTCATGCTTGGAGCTAGAATGTTTAAGCAGCAATTGTGGGACTTTTTCACCCCTTCTCTGGCCCCGCCCCTCCCTTCATGGTGACACAGACCGAGCCATGATTAAGGCCAGCCACTATGTAGAATCCCAATTCACGGACACCGGGAGCATGAACTCTGCACAGAGCTCCCTGTCCCGCGTCTACCCATGGTATTACTCACCCGCCTATTGGAAATGACACAACTAAGGTCTCTTTGTGCAAGACTGTCGGTGCAGGCTGCCTGTAGGTGGGAAGCAGCAGTAACTCTCCTACCTTTGTGTGCAGGGCTTATCAAGCTCTTACCCTGATGGCTCAGTGCTTCACCATCAGGGCTTGCAATCGACATAAAAAATAACCCAAGGTTACACACCTGCCATTGGTAACAACTTGGAGGAATATTTGTAATAGGTCAGGAATTTTAGCTACATTACCAATGCTTGGAGCTCTTCTTATGGTGACAGTGGTAGATTCACGCTGTGAGAAACCAAAGGGTTTCTCACCCACTAGTCCCCAGGGATCTCTCTCTCAGGTGGTCAGGGCATGGGTTTGGGGTGAGGCAGCCGACGGTGTGAGGTGGTGTTCCGCCTTTTTTGTTCACCTAGCCCATCCTATTTTTTAGGATTCTCCGAAGTCCCAAATCCCCCCCTCTCCAATCCCCCTTCTACACAAACATTGGGCCGAGGAAGAGTGCGACTGCGAGTAACAAGACTAACTCTTTTACATCATACTGGACATGTCCGATTAATTGGGTCAGGCAAAGTCAGACACTTGAATCTTAAGTGCATACACCTGATGCCAATTAGCTCTCCTCACACGGATAAAAAGCAGAACATAGAGACACACTCTGAGCAAGGTGGAACATGAGTACAGGCAGAACTTCCGGGGCAAAGGCAAACCTACTAGAGCAGAGATATGGAGCAAGGGACAAGAGCAGCGGGTGGAAAACCCCAGGAGTTCCCTACAGGAGGTTGTTGCCTCTAAAAGGCAGCAAAAGACACGTGGAGAAGGCCAAATCCCAAAGTAGAAGCCAGCATTTTGTTTCAAGGATGCCAGTGGCCCTCCCGGGTGAACAGCTGAGTTGGTGGAGGCGTGCCAAAACTGTGGTACTAACATTGACTTGTGAATTGGAAATCGTAAAACCAAGAAAGAAACGCACAAAGCCGGTGAGTTGGCAAGCAACCTTAGGGACTGATGTGTGTTAAAGAGAGATTGAAGTGGCAACATTATATTGCAAGTGAAGGCTGCACGCGTGTGGATGAGACGCAAATAAAGGCAGACCTGTGAAGGCACTTTGAAGTAAGGACAGCTGTGAAATCAGCAATACTGAGTAACGGAGTGGTCCGGCGAAGGTCTCTGTTAAAGGTGCATTGATCGTAGCGATAAAGTGAAGGAACTTTAAAAGCGAAGTGATCAAAATTAACCCGTAGAGAAGAGGAGAGTAAAAGCTGAACATTGAACTTTGAGTCGAAGTGGTCATGCATTGATCTATAAAAACCACGCATATTCAAGTCTTCGACATCTGAAAACGGTATGAGCCCGACTGAGGGAGACCCAAAGTGTAATAGGTTTGGGGAAGGGAGCCCCCTGCAGGTATTGTTGAACTTTGTTGTGAAAGGTCTGAGGCCGACAGAGGCGGGCCCGGCATGAACTTTTTTTGTTGAAAGATTATTTGAAAGACCGAAAGAGAGACTTTAACGTGGAAAGCCAGATGAGCCTCGATCCACGTTTTGAACTGTTTTGTGTAAAAACCAGAGCCAGAGTGTTTCATCCTGCCTACGAGGACGGCCTTACTCTGTGCTCTCTGACGTGGGAAGAAGAGCTGATTCAGCCACATTTATTCTTTTGAACACTGATCTTTCCTTTTGTATACATTTCTCCTTTATACACTTTCTGTTCTAGAGATAGGGCAGGCATTGGCTTTTGTTAGCATAGGCCATTTTGATTTGACGGACTCCACTAGGACTGTTTTGTTTATCGTTTGATGGTCGGGACTACTCCCATTTTAGTTATAGGGCAAAGTAGGAGTTTTTCCAAACCCAGAATATTTAATAAAGGTTTTACAAATGTTACCTTTTTTGTCAGTGTCATAGTGTCATACTTGTGATACCATGCCTCCCCTACACTGCTCAAGGTGACCAGTCCTTGCCAAAAGGCTAAGGCATACTCTGGTAGGCCAGGGGATTCTCCCTGCACCGCAGCCAGGCCCAATACCACATCACCCAGCCCCCATAGCCTTTGTCCCTGTGGGCACACAGTGTGTGGCAATTTCTTTTCATAGATATAGTTGTTACCATTGCTTGTCTGATATTCATGCGGTTGTGTTGAAGATGTGTTTGTGGACCTTCTTTTTTCTCTTTGAATGTGCATTATACTCTTAGGACACTGTTGATGTTTGATTACAGTTTATTGCACAATTTTAGAAGCATCAGATTTGTAACTTAATTGTTAATATGCTTGTTGTGTTAAAAAAATATAGTGACTTTTGTATATCTTGTATTTATTTTTGTCAATGTCTGAGTTTCAAATGATAGCACGCAGAAAAATAAATCTTGCCATTCCGAGCCCAGCTGCTATAGCTGAATTTGGCTGGGTAATTTTACTAAAAGTAATGTTAAAAGAAGGAAAGTGGTAAGTCTGAAGTAAAGATTGATACTGAAGAACATGTATACAATTAATTAAAAGCTGTAAGGAAAATCAGTAGTAAAAAAGGCACATATATGTTAGCCTAAAATGAGCTTTTTTTGCTTATTGGGTGACACGGCAGGTGCAACTTGATTTAACCCTGGTCTATCCCTCGTGTATTCAATAGAAGTAAATTGATGTTGACTGCAAGGAAACATTTCTGGCTGCTCTTCCATCTCCATATTAAAATGTATATTGCCTACTTAAAAATGTGATTGTTTCAAATCAGGATTAATTCTGTATGTGGTTGTCTATTTCTTCATAGCCCTTCCTTGTCAAAATCGACCTTTGTCATGTGTCGCTTGTGTGCAGCCTGTTGTCAGTTTAACTTTGTTTCTGTACTGCTTCCACCTTGTGTTTTTTTCTTTTTCTACTTCATAAATATATGTTGTACGGTAGAGATGTCTTTGTTAAATTCTCAAAGTGTTGCTTCTGAGCGACATATTTAAATACTACCAAAACATCGACCACCAAATAATCCTAAACTATATCTCTGACTTTGAACTCAAAATCTCCACACAGGAGTGGATAGGTTTATTCTCAGGAGATATGATCCAGGCATTGGCTGAAGATTCCAAATAGTCAAATTGATTTCACTTTGCTTGACATACCGGGTACTCTACAAAACCTGTTGGCTTCCTTCAATCGAGACATTTTTCCAAAATAAACACGCTGAATTGTTTAGGTGAGCATTTTTTTGTTCACAAGTCATCCCATGTCCATGGGAGTGGGTGAGATTTTGCTTTCCAGGCAGCAATATTTTGGAGCTCCTTGATTTTGAGCCTTAGGACAGAGGCAAACCTTTTGCGTTTCCATAATACACTGAAATGCAGCTCTCTAAACATTGACACTGGAGTCGGTACTCCCAACTGCAAAATGGGCAGAACTCAGTGCCAAGATGTCCTTCAAGGCTTTATGTTTTAAATGAAATTATTTAAGATCTATAATAGCTAAAGACTGATCATTTGTGTTTGATAATTGTTATTACAACCTCTTGCAGACTGTTTCAATTTTGGAGCAACGACTGACCTTGACAGAGGATAAACTGAAAGAATGTTTGCACAATCAACAGAAAACAGTTTTCCAGATCCGACAAGGAGAATAAATGGGGCTAAAGTGAACAAAAAGTGAAAAGACAATCAATGTTTCTTCGATATGAGTGTGCTGCTTTCTTTACACCAGAATCAGAATTCTGTTGTTTTTCAAAACAAGTGCAACATCACCTACCTTTCATATAATTTATAATTGTTAGAAACCATGTGTACATTTCAGTGCATCATTTTTGTTTGAATAAAAAGATTGAACTATTAACATTTTCAATTTCTTAGTCAGATACCCCATGTTCAATTTTAGAGAAATCGCACTTCATATCAAATTGACTACAAACGTTATATTTTCTGTGGGTTGAAAAGGAATACATTATCCAAGAATATTTCTTGGGAATCTTTTTTTTGCTCTTATTTTTCTGAGCTTCTCCAAAGGAATTGTTGTTCATAGGTGTATTGTATGTTTTTGTAGCTTTGTGTGGCATGAACCAGACCCTGGTGTGTGTTAGAGTGATACACATTTAGGTATAGTTTATTACGGTGGTAGGTTTGCAAAAGAGGAATAAGAGGCCACAAAGCTGACATAAGGCATGGTATAACAAGAATGACACTGACACAATGGAAACAATTTGTAACACCTTTATTAAAAATGTTGGGATCGGAGAAGCTCTAAATTTGCCCTATAACTAAGATGGCAGTAGTCTCGACCTTCAGACAATAAACAAAACACTCCTAGTGGCCCCAGTCAAATCTAAATGGCCTATGGAAAAGTGTAAAAGGAGAAGTGCATGCAAAAGGAAAAGTCAGTGTTCAAAAGAATAAAGGTAGTTAAACCAGCTCTCCTCCTCACGTTACACCTCAAGGAGTAAGGCAGTCCCTGTAGACGGGATGACACACTCTGGCTTGGGTTATAGCACTTTTAGCAGTTCCAAACCGTGGATTGAGGCCCGCCCGGCCTTCCATGTTAAAGTCTTTTTCTCGACTTTCCAAAACTGTATTTCCAACTTGAAATTCAAAAAGGTCCCCCTCTGCCAGGCTCAGACCTCTCAGCACACAGTTCACGAAGTTCCCCTCTGTTGGGGTCAGACCTCTCACATCACAGAACTGTGATGTGAGCGGTCTGCCGGGCTCAGACCTCTCACATCACAGTTCAACACAAACTTGCAAGGGGCTCCCTTTCCCAGGTTTACTGTACTTCGGATCTCCCTCAATCGGGCTCGTACCCCTATCAAAGACTTTCTAATGTGCGTGGTGCTTTTACGAGACCCCCCGCAGGACCACTTCGACTTAAAGTTCACAGTTACTTTCACTTAATTTGCATTATAACTTCAAACAATGTAACTTTCACAGAGACTTTTGAAAGGGCTACTTCCTTTTGCCGGACCACTCTGTTACTTAGTATCACTGATCTCACAGCTGCTTTTTACTTCAAAGTTAATTCACAGGTCTGCCTTTCTTCGTGTCTCATCTACACGCGAGAAGGCTTCACTTGTGACCTTTTGCTACTTTATTCACTTTAGCAGCCCCCGGTCTCTCGGGTGCTTACCAACTCAACGGCTGTGTGTGCTTCTTTCTTGTTTTGCTATTTTCAATTCACAAGTCAAGGTTAATACCACAGGCTTGGCCTTGCCTCCACAACCCTGCAGTTCACCCAGGAGGGTTGCTGGCATCCTTGGAATACAATGTAATCTTCACTTATGGGATCTGGCCTTCTCCACGTGTCTTTCGCGGTCAGTCGGCGGCAACGACCTCCAGTAGAGAACCATTGGGGATTTTGGCCCACTGCTCTTGTTCCTTGGTCCTTTGCTCTGCTCCAGTAGGTGTGCCCTCATCCCAGAAGTTCTGCTCGTGTTCCGCCTTGCTCAGAGTGTGTCGTTAGGTGTTGCCTTTTATTCGTGTGAGGAGAGCTAACCGCTATCGGGTGTATGCACTTAGTGTAAAGTGCCTGACTTTGCCTGGCCCATTTAACGGGAGAGAGTTAGTCTGGTTACTCTGTCACCCTCTTCCTCAGCCCAGTGTTTGTGTTAAAAGGGGGAGGGTTGGGACTTCAGAATATGCTACAAAATAGGATGGGGTAGATGAACAAAAAGGGGGGGAATACCGCGGTCTCATCATTGGCTGTTTCACCCCCACTCCCCGAAGACCGCACACCCAAGTGATCCTTCCGCACTGGTCCACCCCCAGAAACTGGATCCAAAAGCAATGGCCATGTCCTGGCCACCTGTATGACAAGGTGCCAAGGACTAGCAGGTGAGACACCCTTTTGTTTCACACACTACCAACATAAACAAATGATTGAACTTTAAAATAAAGCAAAATATATTTTGTTGAAATATATTCTGAATTTGTATCCAAGAACTGTGACCAAGCCCCCTGTATTGTTTTGTTTTGTTTTGTTTTTAACCACCAAGGGGTGACTCAGGACCATGTACCTCCCCAAACTAGTGGATGATGGGCCTGAGGCATCCCATGATCACCTTCCTATGGTTCCCCCCCCTTCATATGGCAGGGGACAGTAACATGCAGAGCTATTACAGATCCTCTTCCCGATTAATTAACTCCCAAAACGCCTATTGGCATACACAGAATCCTCGCAGGAGTAACTAAACCTGCTCTTTTATTAACAAGTAGCTTTGTCCTCCAGAAACACTTAAGACTTATGCTGCTGTTCATGTCGATCTTTTATTAGTAAAAGAGAGACCGTGTTCATTTTCAGGAAATGAGTGCTTACTGCGGTGTTTGTAAAACCTTCACCAGAGGGGAGGAGTCTGTTTCAAAGATGGCAGAGGAGATCCATTCTACAGTAGGTGTGAAACCTGCAGTGGTCGATATAAAGTCCTTTAAAGGCTTTATTAAAGACTTTCTGAGTGCCAAAAACCCGCAGGGGATACAGATGTATACATTCATTGTAATCCAACCGATCATTCACTCTGCGAAGAAACAAAGTTACAGTTTTACAGGACTAAAGACTAAAGGTCGCAGAGGCCTCCCCATGAAATAAAATGGGGGGGGGCAACTGGGGGGCAATTGATCTCAAAGGGGGTGGAAATGCTGCGAGAAATGATGGAAAAGGTGTTGACTGACCTAGTGTTATGCTTGGTTCAAAATGGCGCGGGCACCCAATGCATTCTGGGAGCGCTCGGATCCATGTTGGATATTTACTTCACTCCGCAGTGAAAGGCTGCACACATTTTGCTGAAGTGTTAGATTCACAGTGCTGAGACAAACATGCTTTTTCAAACTTGGTATGCAGTCAAGGCCATTTCTGCTGGGACAACTAATGTTGTTATGGGTTGCTACTGTTCTCCGTGGAGCGTGTTTTTAGAGCAGGGAGGCTCTGTGTGCCTTGAGGGGAGCTCTCGATTGACCCAGCTGGCAACCGACGGCTGTTCCTCAACTGCACAGGTGCAATTCCAGAAGGTTCGAGAATGAACTCCCCTTTGTGGAGTTCCTATATATGCGGAAACCCGGAGGGGTCACGTGAGACTTCAGCCAGAGAAGGATGCTCCGTCTGGCCTTCCTGTGAGCTGTGGCACTCTCGGCCCGGCTGTTCCAGGGGTCTTCCAGCCGCTTCTGGACGAGATGAGGAGTTATATTACGCTCACGGTGATGTATTTCTTTTGACTTCTTTACTTCTTCAGTGATCTATGTCCATATTAGTGTTATGAGTTATTTCTATGTACTTGTAATCTTTGAATAAATAGCCGTAAAGAGCTGATTATCTTCTAAAGAGTGCGTGGCTGTGAGTTACTGTGTCTGCCTGTTTATGGGTTGAAGTATTTGCTCTATAATTGCATTGGTGATTTATGGTTGTTCCGTGCACTTTTCAGGGGAGAGCAATACATCTAGGGCGGCTAACGCTACTCAGAAGTGTTCCCACTGTTTAGGGGCTCAAAGCAAAACACAGAGTGAGTAGAACCTGGGAATTGGGCATTATCCTCACCCAAGTGAAAATCGAGTTAAACATAAACCCCCTCCCCAACGATACAGCCGAGGAGCTCTGAGGGCTCTGCCCGAGGGGTGGGAGAAGGCAATGGCTGGGCCAACCCACTGTTGGTGGTCATTGAAAAACAAGCTGCCAAAGGGGACCTGACAAGTAGGGACGGACATGCTGGTATAAACCCCTGTGTACTCCCCATGCTAGGGAATGGCTGAAGAATCCCCCAGAGATTCCTCATATTCTTGAAACCCACAGCTAGCTATGCTCCCATGCAGGCACCATCCAGAGCCCTGACTGACTGGAAGGACCACTCGACCCAGCATAACCACTTAATGGTAATGGTTAAGGTTCTGAAATTGCGGGAGGGTGCTATGAGAACCAAGACACACTGCTGAATAAAGTTATTCACTGGATACGTAGTAGGAGAGGGTGCACTTCAGTGATACAATACGATAGTGCACTGTAAGCGAGACAGCCTTTCGGGGGAGGGAAGGGATTACATCCAGGTTTACCTGAGGGATGACTGTCTAGTACAAGTATTGCTTGGCATTGAAACAAGATCATACCCCCTGTGGGGTGCAAAATCTCTCTGAAGGTTGCCATACCCCCTAAAACGAGAAACACACACCAAGGCCCAACTGCAGCAGGAATATGGGGAGCACAGGGACTTTGGCACCCAAAGGTTCCCCCCATCTCTCTGCTCTGGAGGCAGAGTGATAAGGTGGGCTCAGATCTAGAGGCGGTAGTTTGACTACCAAGGACTGCAGATCTCCACATTGACCTGAGGCCGATTCGAATAAAGTTATTGTCCTGGAACATAGCAGGTCTTTCTAAACACCTTGTTGCCAATGAATGGGTGGGGTCACTGGATCTGTATGACATAATGTTCCAGGAGACATGGGCAACAGAGGAAATAAAGATACAGGGGTATGGAATTTTTGAGATTAAAGTCAAGCAGGGCCCTAGAGGGAGACCGGCAGGGGGGCTTCTTTTAGGGGTAAAGACAGCACGAAACTGGGTAGCCAAACAGATAAACACAGAATCCTTAGATCTGCTGTCCTTGTAGGTCAACATCTCTACTTGTTGTAGGCTCCTTTTGTCTAATGTTTACAATAGACCCAATATTAAGGCCAGAACTAACGTAGTGTGGCCACTCTGTGATATCTTGGAACACTGAGTGCCAGACATTGCTGGGAAGAATTGTGTCATTGCAATGGGGGACTTTAATACCCAGTTAGAACCACCTAAATTGCTTGACGGTCTTTGGGATGACTAAGATGAGGCCTCACACATCCCAGAGGTAATCGCTGATACACCGGCAAGATTACATCCAGCCTCCTAAAAGACTGTTAGGAGATTGAATAATCCAGGACTGAGACCTTGCAATGGCCGGCTCGCTACTGACCAACCAGCAGTGTATACTTATGCGGTCCGGGAGGTTGCTCTAGAATAGATTATGCCACAGTGTCAGGATCAGACTGGTAGATAATAGAAGGGCTTGCGGTCTTAGGGTGCATAGAGAGCGACCATAGGCCAATATTTCTCCAAATAAAAGACCTTTCACCTTAGCCGGACCTGACAGTGGATAGGGCAGCACCCATGATGGTACATGGTAATGCTAGGCATAGTATGAAATGGGTGACCCTGAACCTGGGCGATCTTGCTCCGCTTTGGTACAGCAAAATTATAGTGGACTTAGAGTGCATCTGTAAGGCACGCACCCCTCTTGAAAGTAAACGTGCAAGTTATCTCACTTTAATTGAGTTGCTAGGAGAATCCCTGACCGTGCTAATAAGGCGACTAAGCCAGGAGGGTAAAACATCTAATTTGTGGTTTATCAAGGTGTGCAGAGAAGCAAAGCGGGCCCTGGTCACATGCCTGAGGGCCACTGACCAGGTAGATAGAGCCCAAGCACTTCACTTGTGTATAAGCTCTTTACAAATTTACAATTACAAGCACAGCAATTGCGGAGGGCATATAAGGAAATTATAGCCAGTAAAAAATCTCAATACCTACATGGCAGGTGGGCTACCCTGACCGAAAGTGCGAAGAGTTGGGACCAAGTTGAGTTCTGGCATCTTATTACGGACATGAATATAAAGGGTGCTGCAACCGACCTCAGAAGTATAAGCCCGCCCAGATGGTATGCCAACTTTGTGGGTTTGTACTAATTTCAATCATAGGGGGAGGGAGCTTGTCTGAGCCCCACATTGGATGGAGACACTGGACCTGAGCATGATTGACCTGGCAACCTAACATTCACACTCGCAGAAGTGAAGAGGGCTATAAGAGTGCAAAAGGCAGGTAAAGCGCATGGACCTGATGGGGTGCCGGTGGACCATTATAAAAGTGAGCTTGCAATCTGGGCCCCAGTTTTATCCATGGTATTTAACACTTTAATGCAGCGTGACTCGGTGTCTAACACCTGGACATCAGCAATAATAGTCCCCATGTATAAAAAGGGTGACCGAGCAGACCTGGGAAATTATAGACCCATATTCTTATTGGATGCCGCAGGAAAGACATTCGCTAAGGTCCTGCTGAGGCACTTAGTGGCATGGGTGGACGATACCAAGCAATTGAGTCATCTTCAGGCCAGGTTAGAAGCAGGAGAAAAGCATGATAGATCAGTGCTTCTGGTTGAACTTGGTGAACCAAAAGTAACTGAAAACCGCAAACACTCATTTATATGGGGCATTTGTGGATCTCAGGGCAGCGTTTGATAGCATCCCTAGAGATACCCTGTGGACAGTTTTGCTTTCCAAAAATAAACCTAGTGATCTTTTGCGAGCAATCCAGCTCTTGTACAATGACAATACGGCAACTTTCCGTTGCGGGAAAGGAGGCAAACGCACTGATTTCTTCAACGTGGACCGAGGGGACTGACAGGGTTGTGTCCTTGCTCCAGTAGTATTCTGTTTGTACAAAAACTCTATTATTGAGAGACTGCTGGCGGTGAGCACGGACCTGCCAAGGTTGGGGAGGGACCGTGTCCCAGTTTTGTTTTTTGCAGATGACGTAGTCCTATTGTCCACCACCCAAATGGGACTGCGCCTTGCCCTGTCCACACTAGCAGATGAATGCACTAAATTGGGGTTGGAGATAAATGCAGCAAAAACTAAAACTATTGTTTTTACATCAAAATCATCGGGAATCAAACCATTGAAATTGGAGGTGGGGGTAAAATCCTAGGAGGTGGGTTGGTATGATTATCTGGGTATTCAGTTCTCCAGTGGTGGTCGCTGGGTCGATCAGGTTCCCAAAGCCAACACTCAACAAAAATAGCCAGGCCGTGAAAGCCTACCATGCTAGGCACGGAAGGGGTACAATAGGCCCGTCCCTCAAGATATACGCAACGCAGGCTAAGGCAGCAGCATCATATGGCACTGAAGCATGGGGCTACGTCGATGCACCCCCTTAACAATCACAGAGAACATATATTTGAAGGCGATTCTGCTGCTGCCGCAAAGCACCCCAACTAGTACAGTTCATATGGAGTGCGGCTCTCCCTCATTGGCGAAGAAATAAGTATCAGAATGGTTTGTTACTGGCTCTGGGTTTGGGGAAACCAGAAGGTAGCGAAATGCCGGGAAGCATTATAGCATGTATTGACATTGGGGGGATTTTCATAGATATAAATTAGGAAGGGCACGGACGATAACATTGGCCGTGGAAACCGGTCCAAACTACTTAGAGCTCAAAGCTTTGCAGGGCATGAAGCTATACCTGAATACAGTGGAGCCAATCTAGTCCCGCGCCTTATACACAAGGGTATGCCTAGGTTGCTTGCCCATGTGGGAAAAAACGAGTAGGTGTGATGGGAAGGGTAGCTTGGAGTGCCCAATGTAAGCAAAGGTGTAGAAACATTAGCCCACTTCATACTAACCTGTGAAGCTCCAAACAAATTAAGAACTGGGTATTTGAAACCATTGTTCCTGCTATATAACATTACCACCGCTACAGAAGCTCTGAAACTTTGTAAAATGTCTAATGACTTAAATGTGGTTTACATTGTCACCAAGTACATCCATAGAGCTTGGCTGAGGAGGGAAAAGTATTGCATAGTGTTGTTATGACTCACTTTGATAGGAGTTGGTCAAGTGTTTTGTGATCGTCTTGTCTTGGGATTTGAATCATTGTGCACCATAGTATAGTGTTTTACTTTTTAGACTTGTTTATATTGTATTACATGCATTGTGTTATATAATGTACCTAAATGGCAATACGTAGAATAAAGGTTGTACATGGTGATAGTGAGGATTGGAAGGGGTTGGTGATAGTGAGCATGTTGTCGATACTGAGAAAGTGGTTGGTTGTAATAAAGTGCTTTGTGATAGTGAGGAGGTTAGTTATAGTGGAAAGGTGATTGGTAATACAGAGGATAGGCATGAAGGAGGTATGTGATAGTAATGAGGGGGATGGTAACATTGAGGAGGAGGTTGATGATTCTAAAGAGGATGTTGGTGATACCTATTAGAATTTTGGTGATACTGAGGAGGAGGTCGGGGTTAGTGATGATCACACCAATGTTGAGCAAAGGGAACCTATCCACAACTACGCATTTGTTGAGCCCTCCTAATTCCACACAAATCCTAATGCTCCCATTGCTTTTGCACACAACCACCACGGGAGATACCCACTCTGAGGCCTCTACCAGGTCTATTATTCTCTCTCTCTCTCTCTCTCTCTCTCTCTCTCTCTCTCTCCAGTCTCCTTATCTCTTCTGTCACTTTCTCCCTGAGCGCCAGGGGTACACAATGGGCCTTAAATGCCACTTGGTCAGCACCCTCTGTAAGCCCGATCTTGTGACGGAGCCCTTTAAGACATCCCAAACCCTCCCTGAAGATATCAAACCTATCATCATTTGCAGAGATAGCTTGGTTCGCCATGGAAATGTGGGCTGGAACTTTGTTGAGGCCTGATTTGAGTCCTGAGAATACAGTGATGACATCCGTATTGAATTGCCCATTGTTGTTAAAGCAACGTATCAAATAACAGTTGGACTTATTAAAAAAACAGCTACTCGGACGTGACCCTTACGCCATACACATGCTAACAAAGCCGTGCAACTTATGAATGTAGCATTCCCTGCATTCACTAATGCTCAAGTGATACTGTTCAAGACTGCATGTATCATCTACAAAGCAGTCACAAGTAGCACAGCAGCATACCAGGCAGCTAAGCTCTGCATATCTGGTGGCATATGCTCCTCGTGCAGCAAATCGACCAAACGGTTTAAATAACAACTTGTTCGTAAAGAGAGGACCTGCAAACAACCATTCTCTTGCCATGCACCCACCTTCTGGAACTTGATCTTCGTGTCGGCTTGGAATGCCCCCACAATTTTCCAATTTCGCAAATCTCTCAAAACATGACTCTTTGAACAACACCTGACCAAGGACTAATTCCAATGGATGCACATACCAACGCACAGACCCAGTACTGCGCTCTGCTGCTCTCGAGCTAAGTCCACACTTTAAACAATAAAATAAAATAATAATTGGGAAGCATAGTTCAGGGGTAGCTCGCTGGTCTTGTAAACAAGGCTTCACTGCGTACCACGGGTTTGGCACCCAGTCCCGGTACTGTGCTTAGAGGCTGGAGTCCGGCTTGAAGCTCAATATAAAAAAGCTGTATATTTTAATTGGTTGAGTGGGACCCACTTCACAGTTTCCCTGGTATGGAATAGGTAACTCTCACACCAACATAGAGTAAAGGTATTAAAGAAGTGTAACCAACAATCCCCCCATTTGAACATTTTGAAGCCATTGGTCTGGCAGGTGGGCAAATTAAAGATTCATATTTAAGTTTAAAGAATGTACTATGTAGTTAAACTATATGTGTCATGAAGTTTCTTAAACCTTTCCAGTCTTTTAGGCGTACATCAACCTCATCTCTGACTACAGTAGATATTGGATTCAACCGTCCCTTAGACTTTGTAATGCGTCACAAGAAGGTCAATGACTCCGTTTAGACATTTCACTGTTATCTTTAATAAAGAAAGGAATAAGGCCTATCTTTCCCTACACTACAAGGCGCCCCTAGCTAACAAAACTAGCTATGGTGTTGTCAGTCAAAAACTAGCTACGGTGCTCGTCAGTCATCAGTGAATGTCTTGAACTTAGTGTTCTCCATGCAAAGCTAATCCTGTTCTGACCCTATCACTATCTTACTAACTTAAAGCCAGCAGAATGTCTCCCTTCTCCTGGGGGTTTTTGGTTTCTCCAAACAAACACCTATGGGGAGGTAAGAGGATTATAAGCCCTCTCCTTGGCACATCCTCTACATTCTTTAGGCGAAGCCTACAACAACAAACGAAATGGTTCCAAGGGACTTGATATGTTCCCTTTTCAATTAGTGTCCCAATGCATGCAGCATTAATCACCAGTTACTGATCAGATTCCAAACAAGTTTACAAAAAAATATATAATTTATTAGTTTTCATCATTATTAAAAAAACGTTGTTTGTTCATAGTCAATATTAAAAGCTTCAATAACCAGTGTTCATAGTCAATATTAAAAGCTTTAATAACCAGACAACTGGTATAAAGTGCAAATAGCATGTACCATTTCACAATTGGAGGTAGAATAGCAGAGTAAACAGAAAAAATCTGAAATCATCACAACAGATACCAAATAATAAACAGCGTGAAAAAACCAGGAGTGAATGAAGATTGAGATCACTCCGGGGTAGTGTTGTGCAAATGTCACCAAAATCAACCTACTCATTCACTACATTCGTTCTAATTCAAATTCAGACATACTCATTCATTCATTCATCGCTTTCCCAACATGTTTCTTTCTGAACGTGTGTGTGTGCAAAGTAACCAGAAATTCTCCAGGGGTAGTCTGCTGTCTACCAAAGCCAAAAATAACCCACATATGATATCGGAAAGAGTACAAATCATCTAATAACAACTACAATCTGATTATTGCAGAGTCAATCAAAAGGAAGTACAAACACAAAAAGACAAATATAATTGCTTTGGCACATATTCATGTGAATTGAAAGTCCAAACTCTTCTCGTCCTGTGAATGGTCCAAGAATTGTTTGAGACTCAACAGCAAGAGAGGGACTCCATATCTGAAAAGGGAACAGATCAGGGTAAAATTAGTAATGCCCTGTTTATTCATTCTCTAGTAAATAGGAAGGAATGAATATTAAATGTAGACCTAATTTCTGAATACTGGTCAACAAATGATATAGCTTCCTAAATTAGTGGTTTGAAAAGAAAAGAGAACGGTGACACTCAATAAGAATAAAAATACTCATAAGAATGAAATTGAGGCACCAACAAATACAAGGTAGCAGTAATATATAACGTAAATAGAATACACTGCTCAATGTGTTGACTCAAACAAGAATAGGAAAATAAGGAACTCATTAGGACACATATGTGCATCAGGGTGCTAAAGCTCGAAGTAAGACTAATCACTTACTTCAAAAAACTGGAGGTTTTTGGTTTCTCACCAAAGGCTTTTCAATAGTGAATCTTTAGGTAATATCTGGTGACTGATTTTATCAGTTCATATAGTTCATTCAATATGTTATAGGTTTTTTCCCCTTCTCTTGTCCTCTTCTACAAAATGTTATTCTGTTCTCTTCCCGTGGTAAATGTATCCAACAAGTGGCTTTTCCTCCTGTAAATTCCCTGGCTTTAGAAATAGTTCACAATCTTTGGTTTCTTCCTTTTTTTGGCTTTTGAGGATACTTATTATTTCCACCTTGTTCTCAGGCTTCTCTTTTATACTTTGACTTTCTATTTAATTTAATGTAATACTTTAATGGGGTATAGATTGAAAATAAATTCAAACTTTACACATATTACAAATTACAAACATTATACTCAAGTCATAAATATACAAATATCCAAAAAAAAAAGTGAATTAATAACGGTATAAAAACTTTCTATGTTGACTGGGCTTTTCTTGCCTTGACTGTTACTGATTTGGGTATTTTTAGAATATTTCTCTTTCACACCTTTTTGTAGTAAAATTATAATGGGCCCCATTACAGTTTTGCTGGTGCAGTAAAAGTGCCAGTAATTCTGGCAGCAGCATTTTTCCCGCACAGGTGAAACACAAGGTTATCAGTGGGGGCACTGATTTACCTCGAGCTGAAGGTAAATCTTGCCCCCACTGGCAAAAAGAATGTGAAATTACCAGAACCGCTAATTCTGGTGCCGGTAGTTCCGGCAATGCCCTCCATGGAGTCGTATCGTACTCCATGGAATGGGCATTTACAAGTGTTTCTGCCACTTGGGCTATGCTGGTAATTCCAGCACTCCAAGTGGCAGAAACGGTATGGCTGTTTTGGTGGCATCCCACCGTACTTAGTTGCGAGATACCAACAAAACTGTAATGAGGGCCAATGTCTTTCTCTTGGCTGTTAAGAGTAAGAGCATTTAAGTAATGATTCTCATTCACTCTTTCTGATAATGTAATATTATTTTTCTCTTGACTGTGACGAGTAAGAGCATTCCAATAATAAGTTCCATGCACTCTCCCGGGTCCCCTGCATTCCCTACTAACTTCTGGCTTTGGGGATAACGTCACCAGGTTACCGAGTCGTTCAGGGTTGACTCGTTTTCCTTCCAACTTGGTTTCTCTTGTTTTTTTACCTTCTCCGCTTAATTCTTGTCATTTCGGATGGCCGTTCAGTATTTCGTATACCGTCTCATTCTGTGTCTGACGTTACAAAATGGTTTTGGCATTATGATGCAGACAAAACGAACCTCCCATGGTTACACCACCACTCTCTGTCTCTCTGATCTGGGACGCCACTCTGCCAGCTTTGCTTCTCTTTGATTCTCTGCTAGAGGTCGTAGCTTGTCTGTAACTTCTTGCCTTCTTACGATTACCGGATGCTGCACGTCTTGCTTCTGCCTCTCCCTCAAAACAGTATACAAGCCTTTTTGTAGTTCACAGGGTCTCTTCTCGTGGCTCCAGGCTGCTCCCCTTCCAGGACTTGCGTAGCGTTGGGGTTTCACCTGCGTAAGGCCTTGGTCCCTTTTGTCTGCCGCCTATAGATTCTTCTCTCCTCCGGCGATCCTCTTCTTCGTACCAGTGGAATGAGAATTTAAAGGGAAACTTTCTATATTCTGTTGACAATAACAAATACTGATCTTCTTTTTATATAGATTTTCACTGGAAAGGTTGGAATGACATCTAAGGAGTTACTCATGGGAACGGGGGTCCGTGTCCCCAAAGGGGAAGTCTCTCCCAGGGAGGTAGCACCTGCCCCTACCACTAGCGAGGGTATTGCGGAGCAGGCTCACCTACCTAGCCCCACAGGAGGTGGGGGGCTTCCCCTGAGGAGAAGGGACGGATTCCTGCGATTTGTCAGAGCTTACATCAGCTTATTTCCCTCTTTTAGGTGGCATATGATTTACCAGGATTTTAGGCTAAATTAGCCTCTTACAGCACAGGCTAGCAGTGAGATTGCAGCCATATTAATGACCTCTTCTGCCCTCTCAGTATGCAGGATAGGTGTGAGACTCCAGACGTCCCACTGTTGTTATTCAGGCCTCTCAGGATGCAGTGTCTGTGAGACTCAAGCAGTTTCAATGGCTTCTTAAGCCCTCTCAGGATGCAGAGTCTATGTCAGACTGCAGTAGTTTCAATGGCTTCTAAAGCCCTCTCAGGATGCAGAATCTATGTGAGACTCCAGCAGTTTCAATGACTTCTTATGTCCTCTCAGGATGCAGAGCATATGTAAGATAGTTTCAATGGCTTCTTAACCCCTCTCAGGATGCAGAGTCTTTGTGAGACTCCAATAGTTTCAATGGCTTCTTGAGCCCTCTCAGGATGCAGAGTCTATGTGAGACTTTAGCAGTTTCAATGGCTTCTTAAGCCCTCTCCTGATGCTATGTCTATGTGAGACTCCAGCAGTTTCAATGGCTTCTTAAGCCCTCTCATGATTCACAGTTTATCTGAGACTCCCTCAGTTTCAATGGCTTCTTAAGCCCTCTCAGGATGCAGAGTCTATATGAGACTCCCGCAGTTTCAATGGCTTCTGACGCCCTCTCAGGATGCAGAGTCTATGTGAGACTCCCGCAGTTTCAGTGGCTTCTTAAGCCCTCTTAAGATTCAGACTTTATGTGAGACTCCCTCAGTTTCAATGGCTTCTTAAGCCCTCTCATGATTCAGAGTCTATGCGATACTCCAGCAGTTTTAATGGCTTTTTAAGCCCTCTCAGGATGCATAGCCTATGTAAGATCATTCCAATGGCTTCTTAAACCCTCTCGGGATGCAGAGTCTATGTGAGACGCCAGCAGTTTCAGTGGCTTCTTAAGCCCTCTTGGGATGCAGAGTCTATGTGAGACGCTAGCAGTTTCAGTGGCTTCTTAAGCCCTCTCAGGATGCAGAGTCTGTGTGAGACTCCAGCAGTTTCAATGGCTTCTAAAGCCCTCTCAGGATGCAGAGTCTGGCTTCTTAAGCCCTCCCACGATGCAGAGTCTATGTGAGACTCCAGCAGTTTCAATGGCTTCTTAAGCCCTCTCAGGATGCAGAGCCCATGTAAGATAGTTTCAATGGCTTCTTAAGCCCTCTCAGGATGCACAGTCTATGTGAGACTCCCTCCGTTTCAATGGCTTCTTAAGCCCTCTCTTGATTCAGAGTCTATGTGATACTCCACCAGTTTCCATGGCTTCTTAAGCCCTCTCAGGATGCAGAGCCTATGTAAGATAGTTTCAAAGGCTTCTTAAACCCTCTCAGGATGCAGAGTCTATGTGAGACTCCAGCTTTTTCAATAGCTTCTTAAGCCCTCTCAGGATGCAGAGTCTATGTGAGACTCCAGCAGTATCAATGGCTTCTTAAGCCCTCGGAGGATGCAGAGTCTAAGTGATACTCCTGCAGTTACAATGGCTTCTTAAGCCCTCTCAGGATGCAGTATCTATGTGAGACTCCAGCAGTATCAATGCCTTCTTAAGCCCTCTCAGGATGCAGAGTCTATTTGAGACTCCAGCAGTTTCAATGGCTTCTTAAGCCCTCGGAGGATGCAGAGTCTATGTGATACTCCTGCAGTTACAATGGCTTCTTAACCCCTGTCAGGATGCAGAGTCTATGTGAGACTCCAGCAGTTTCAATGGCTTCTAAAGCCCTCTCAGGATGCAGAGTCTGGCTTCTTAAGCCCTCCCAGGATGCAGAGTATATGTGAGACTCCAGCAGTTTCAATGGCTTCTTAAGCCCTCTCAGGATGCAGAGTCTATGTGAGACTCCAGCAGTTTCAATGGCTTCTTAAGCCCTCTCAGGATGCAGAGCCCATGTAAGATAGTTTCAATGGCTTCTTAAGCCCTCTCAGGATGCACAGTCTATGTGAGACTCCCTCCGTTTCAATGGCTTCTTAAGCCCTCTCTTGATTCAGAGTCTATGTGATACTCCACCAGTTTCCATGGCTTCTTAAGCCCTCTCAGGATGCAGAGCCTATGTAAGATAGTTTCAAAGGCTTCTTAAACCCTCTCAGGATGCAGAGTCTATGTGAGACTCCAGCTTTTTCAATAGCTTCTTAAGCCCTCTCAGGATGCAGAGTCTATGTGAGACTCCGGCAGTATGAATGGCTTCTTAAGCCCTCGGAGGATGCAGAGTCTAAGTGATACTCCTGCAGTTACAATGGCTTCTTAAGCCCTCTCAGGATGCAGTATCTATGTGAGACTCCAGCAGTATCAATGCCTTCTTAAGCCCTCTCAGGATGCAGAGTCTATGTGAGACTCCAGCAGTTTCAATGGCTTCTTAAGCCCTCGGAGGATGCAGAGTCTATATGATACTCCTGCAGTTACAATGGCTTCTTAACCCCTGTCAGGATGCAGAGTCTATGTGAGACTCCAGCAGTTTCAATGGCTTCTAAAGCCCTCTCAGGATGCAGAGTCTGGCTTCTTAAGCCCTCCCAGGATGCAGAGTATATGTGAGACTCCAGCAGTTTCAATGGCTTCTTAAGCCCTCTCAGGATGCAGAGTCTATGTGAGACTCCAGCAGTTTCAATGGATTCTTAAGCCCTCTCTTGATGCAGAGTCTATGTAAGACTCCAGCAGTTTCAATGGCTTCTAAAGCCCTCTCAGGATGCAGAGTCTATGTGAGCCTCCAGCAGTTTCAATGGCTTCTTAAGCCCTCTCGGATGGCTTCTTAGGCCCTCTCAGGATGCAGAGTCTATGTGAGACTCCCGCAGTTTCAATGGCTTCTTAAGCCCTTTCAGGATGCAGAGTCTATGTGAGACTCCAGCAGTTTCAATGGCTTTTAAAGCCCTCTCAGGATGCAGAGTCTATGTGAGACTCCAGCAGTATCAATGGCTTCTTAAGTCCTTGGAGGATGCAGAGTCTAAGTGATACTCCTGCAGTTTCAATGGCTTCTTAAGCCCTCGGAGGATGCAGAGTCTATGTGATACTCCTGCAGTTACAATGGCTTCTTAACCCCTGTCAGGATGCAG
The DNA here is from genome assembly GCF_040938575.1 of Ambystoma mexicanum. Taxonomy (NCBI): domain Eukaryota; kingdom Metazoa; phylum Chordata; class Amphibia; order Caudata; family Ambystomatidae; genus Ambystoma; species Ambystoma mexicanum. Next base: position 64,162,159 of record NC_090936.1, on the reverse strand, counting down.
AGTCTATGTGAGACTCCAGCAGTTTCAATGGCTTCTAAAGCCCTCTCAGGATGCAGAGTCTGGCTTCTTAAGCCCTCCCAGGATGCAGAGTATATGTGAGACTCCAGCAGTTTCAATGGCTTCTTAAGCCCTCTCAGGATGCAGAGTCTATGTGAGACTCCAGCAGTTTCAATGGCGTCTTAAGCCCTCTCTTGATGCAGAGTCTATGTAAGACTCCAGCAGTTTCAATGGCTTCTAAAGCCCTCTCAGGATGCAGAGTCTATGTGAGCCTCCAGCAGTTTCAATGGCTTCTTAAGCCCTCTTGGATGGCTTCTTAGGCCCTCTCAGGATGCAGAGTCTATGTGAGACTCCCGCAGTTTCAATGGCTTTTAAAGCCCTCTCAGGATGCAGAGTCTGGCTTCTTAAGCCCTCTCTTGATGCAGAGTCTATGTAAGACTCCAGCAGTTTCAATGGCTTCTAAAGCCCTCTCAGGATGCAGAGTCTATGTGAGCCTCCAGCAGTTCCAATGGCTTCTTAAGCCCTCTTCTGATTCAGAGTCTATGTGATACTCCAGCAGTTTCAATGTCTTCTTAAGCCCTCTCAGGATGCAGAGCCTATGTAAGATAGTTTCAATGGCTTCTTAAGCCCTCTCAGGATGCACAGTCTATGTGAGACTCCGGCAGTTTCAATGGCTTCTTAAGCCCTCTCGGGAAGCATAGTCTATGTGAGACTCCAGCAGTTTCAATGGCTTCTTAAGCCCTCTCAGGATGCAGAGTCTACGTGAGAACCCAGCAATTTCAATGGCTTCTTAAGCCCTCTTAAAATTCAGAGTTTATGTGAGACTCCCTCAGTTTCAATTGCTTCTTAAGCCCTCTCATGATTCAGAGTCTATGTGATACTCCAGCTGTTTCAATGGCTTTTTAAGCCCTCTCAGGATGCAGAGCCTATGTAAGATTGTTTCAGTGGCTTCTTAAGCCCTCTCAGGATGCACAGTCTATGTGAGACTCCAATAGTTTCAATGGCTTCTTGAGCCCTCTCATGATTCAGAGTCTATGTCAGACTCCAGTAGTTTCAATGGCTTCTAAAGCCCTCTCAGGATGCAGAGTCTATGTGAGGCTCCAATAGTTTTAAACGGCTTCTTGAGCCCTCTCAGGATGCAGAGTCTATGTGAGACTCCCGCAGTTTCAATGGCTTCTTAGGCCCTCTCAGGATGCAGAGTCTATGTGAGACTCCCGCAGTTTCAATGGCTTCTTAAGCCCTCTCGGGATGCAGAGTCTATGTGAGATTCCCGCAGTTTCAATGGCTTCTTAAGCCCTCTCGGGATGCAGAGTCTATTTCAGACTCCAACTTTTTCAATGGCTTCTTAAGCCCTCTCAGGATGCAGAATCTATGTGAGACTCCAGCAGTTTCAATGGCTTCTTAAGCCCTCTCAGGATGCAGAGTCTGTGTGAGACTCCAGCAGTTTCAATGGCTTCTAAAGCCCTCTTAGGATGCAAAGTCTGGCTTCTTAAGCCCTCCCACGATGCAGAGTCTATGTGAGACTCCAGCAGTTTCAATGGCTTCTTAAGCCCTCTCAGGATGCAGAGTCTATGTGAGACTCCAGCCGTTTCAATGGCTTCTTAAGCCCTCTCCAGATGCAGAGTCTATGTGAGACTCCAGCAGTTTCAATGGCTTCTTAGACCCTGTGAGGATGCAAAGTCTATGTGAGACTCCAGCAGTTTCAATGGCTTCTTAAGCCCTCTCAGGATGCAGAGTCTATGTGAGACTCCAGCAGTTTCAATGGCTTCTAAAGCCCTCTTAGTATGCAGAGTCTATGTGAGCCTCCAGCAGTTTCGATGGCTTCTTAAGCCCTCTCAGGATGCAGAAACTATGTAAAATAGTTTCAATGGCTTCTTAAGCCCTCTCAGGATGCAGAGTCTATGTGAGACTCCAGCAGTTTCAATGGCTTCTTAAGCCATCTCAGGATGCAGTCTATGTGAGACGCCAGCAGTTTCAGTGGCTTCTTAAGCCCTCTCAGGATGCATTCTATGTGAGACGCCAGCAGTTTCAGTGGCTTCTTAAGCCCTCTCAGGATGCACAGTCTATGTGAGACTCCAGCAGTTTCAATGGCTTCTTAAGCCCTCTCATGATTCACAGTCTATGTGAGACTCCCTCTATTTCAAAGGCTTCTAAAGCCCTCTCAGGATGCAGAGTCTATGTGAGACTCCAATATTTTCAATGGCTTCTTGAGCCCTCTCAGGATGCAGAGTCTATGTGAGACTCTAGCAGTTTCAGTGGCTTCTTAAGCCCTCTCAGGATGCACAGTCTATGTGAGACTCCAGCAGTTTCAATGGCTTCTTAAGCCCTCTCATGATTCACAGTCTATGTGAGACTGCCTCCGTTTCAATGGCTTCTTAAGCCTTCTCAGGATGCAGAGTCTATATGAGACTCCCGCAGTTTCAATGGCTTCTGAAGCCCTCTCAGGATGCAGAGTCTATGTGAGACTTTAGCAGTTTCAATGGCTTCTTAAGCCCTCTCCTGATGCCAAGTCTGTGAGACTCCAGCAGTTTCAATGGCTTCTTAAGCCCTCTCATGATTCACAGTATATCTGAGACTCCCTCAGTTTCAATGGCTTCTTAAGCCCTCTCAGGATGCAGAGTCTATATGAGACTCTCGCAGTTTCAATGGCTTCTGAAGCACTCTCAGGATGCAGAGTCTATGTGAGACTCCCGCAGTTTCAATGGCTTCTTAAGCCCTCTTAAGATTCAGAGTTTATGTGAGACTCCCTCAGTTTCAATGGCTTCTTAAGCCCTCTCATGATTCAGAGTCTATGCAATACTCCAGCAGTTTCAATGGCTTTTTAAGCCCTCTCAGGATGCAGAGCCTATGTAAGATCGTTTCAATGGCTTCTTAAGCCCTCTCAGGATGCAGAGTCTATGTGAGACGCCAATAATTTCAATTGCTTCTTGAGCCCTCTCATGATTCAGAGTCTATGTCAGACTCCAGTAGTTTCAAAGGCTTCTAAAGCCCTCTCAGGATGCAGAGTCTATGTAAGACTCCAATAGTTTCAATGGCTTCTTGAGCCCTCTCAGGATGCAGAGTCTATTTGAGACTCCAGCAGTATCGATGGCTTCTTAGGCCCTCTCAGGATGCAGAGTCTATGTGAGACTCCCGCAGTTTCAATGGCTTCTTAAGCCCTCTCGGGATGCAGAGTGTATGTGAGACTCCCGCAGTTTCAATGGCTTCTTAAGCCCTCTCAGGATGCAGAATCTATTTGAGACTCCAGCTTTTTCAATGGCTTCTTAAGCCCTCTCAGGATGCAGTCTATGTGAGACTCCAGCAGTTTCCACGGCTTCTTAAGCCCTCTCAGGATGCAGTCTATGTGAGACGCCAGCAGTTTCAGTGGCTTCTTAAGCCCTCTCAGGATGCAGAGTCTGTGTGAGACTCCCGCAGTTTCAATGGCTTCTTAAGCCCTCTCAGGATGGAGAGTCTGGCTTCTTAAGCCCTCCCACGATGCAGAGTTTATGTGAGACTCCTGCAGTTTCAATGGCTTCTTAAGCCCTCTTAAGATTCAGAGTTTATGTGAGACTCCCTCAGTTTCAATTGCTTCTTAAGCCCTCTCATGATTCAGAGTCTATGTGATACTCCAGCAGTTTCAATGGCTTTTTAAGCCCTATCAGGATGCAGAGCCTATGTAAGATCGTTTCAGTGGCTTCTTAAGCCCTCTCAGGATGCACAGTCTATGTGAGACTCCAATAGTTTCAATGGCTTCTTGAGCCCTCTCATGATTCATAGTCTATGTCAGACTCCAGTAGTTTCAATGGCTTCTAAAGCCCTCTCAAGATGCAGAGTCTATGTGAGGCTCCAATAGTTTAAATGGCTTCTTGAGCCCTCTCAGGATGCAGAGTCTATGTGAGACTCCCGCAGTTTCAATGGCTTCTTAAGCCCTCTCGGGATGCAGAGTGTATGTGAGTCTCCCACAGTTTCAATGGCTTCTTAAACCCTCTCGGGATGCAGAGTCTATTTGAGACGCCAGCTTTTTCAATGGCTTCTTAAGCCCTCTCAGGATGCAGAGTCTATGTGAGACGCCAGCAGTTTCAGTGGCTTCTTAAGCCCTCTCAGGATGCACAGCCTATGTGAGACTCCAGCAGTTTCAATGGCTTCTTAAGCCCTCTCCTGATGCCGAGTCTATGTGAGACTCCAGCAGTTTCAATGGCTTCTTAAGCCCTTTCATGATTCACAGTCTATCTGAGACTCCCTCAGTTTCAATGGCTTCTTAAGCCCTCTCAGGATGCAGAGTCTATATGAGACTCCCACAGTTCCAATGGCTTCTGAAGCCCTCTCAGGATGCAGAGTCTATGTGAGACTCCCGCAGTATCAATGGCTTCTTAAGCCCTCTCATGATTCAAAGTCTATGCGATACTCCAGCAGTTTCAATGGCTTTTTAAGCCCTCCCACGATGCAGAGTCTATGTGAGACTCCAGTAGTTTCAATGGCTTCTTAAGCCCTCTCAGGATGCAGAGTCTATGTGAGACTCCAGCAGTTTCAATGGCTTCTTAATCCCTCTCATGATTCACAGTCTATGTGATACTCCACCTGTTTCCATGGCTTCTTAAGCCCTCTCACGATGCAGAGCCTATGTAAGATAGTTTCAATGGCTTCTTAAGCCCTCTCAAGATGCAGAGTCTATGTGAGACTCCAGCTTTCTCAATCGCGTCTTAAGCCCTCTCAGGATGCAGAGTTTATGTGAAACTCCAGCAATATCAATGGCTTCTTAAGCCCTTGGAGGATGCAGAGTCTATGTGATACTCCTGCAGTTACAATGGCTTCTTAACCCCTCTCAGGATGCAGAGTCTATGTGAGACTCCAGCAGTTTCAATGGCTTCTAAAGCCCTCTCAGGATGCATATTCTGGCTTCTTAAGCCCTCTCATGATTCACAGTCTATGTGAGACTACCTCCGTTTCAATGACTTCTTAAGCCCTCTCAGGATGCAGAGTCTATGTGATACTCCACCAGTTTCCATGGCTTCTTAAGCCCTCTCAGGATGCAGAACCTATGTAAGATAGTTTCAATGGCTTCTTAAGCCCTCTCAAGATGCAGAGTCTATGTGAGACTCCAGCTTTTTCAATCGCTTCTTAAGCCCTCTCAGGATGCAGAGTCTATGTGAGACTCCAGCAGTATCAATGGCTTCTTAAGCCCTCGGAGGATGCAGAGTCTATGTGAGACTCCAGCAGTATCAATGGTTTCTTAAGCCCTCTCAGGATGCAGAGTCTATGTGAGACTCCAGCTTTTTCAATCGCTTCTTAAGCCCTCTCAGGATGCAGTGTCTATGTGAGACTCCAGCAGTTTCTCTGGCTTCTTAAGCCCTCGGAGGATGCAGAGTCTATGTGAGACTCCAGCAGTATCAATGGTTTCTTAAGCCCTCTCAGGATGCAGAGTCTATGTGAGACTCCAGCAGTTTCAATGGCTTCTTAAGCCCTCGGAGGATGCAGAGTCTATGTGAGACTCCAGCAGTTTCAATGGCTTCTAAAGCCATCTCAGGATGCAGAGTCTGGCTTCTTAAGCCCTCCCAGGATGCAGAGTCTATGTGAGACTCCAGCAGTTTCAATGGCTTCTTAAGCCCTCTCAGGATGCAGAGTCTATGTGAGACTCCAGCAGTTTCAATGGCTTCTTAAGCCCTCTCCTGATGCAGAGTCTATGTAAGACTCCAGCAGTTTCAATGGCTTCTAAAGCCCTCTCAGGATGCAGAGTCTATGTGAGCCTCCAGCAGTTACAATGGCTTCTTAAGCCCTCTCAGGTGGCTTCTTAGGCCCTCTCAGGATGCAGACTCTATGTGAGACTCCCGCAGTTTCAATGGCTTCTTAAGCCCTTTCGGGATGCAGAGTCTATGTGAGACTCCAGCTTTTTCAATGGCTTCTTAAGCCCTCTCAGGATGCAGAGTCTATGTGAGACTCCAGCAGTTTCAATAACTTCTAAAGCCCTCTCAGGATGCAGAGTCTGGCTTCTTAAGCCCTCTCAGGATGCAGAGTCTATGTGAGACTCCAGCAGTATTAATGGCTTCTTAAGCCCTCTCATGATGCAGAGTCTATGTGAGACTCCAGCAGTTTCAATGGCTTCTTAAGCCCTCTCAGGATGCAGAGTCTATGTGAGACCCCAGCAGTTTCAATGGCTTCTTAAGCCCTCTCCTGATGCAGAGTCTATGTGAGACTCCAGCAGTTTCAATAACTTCTAAAGCCCTCTCAGGATGCAGAGTCTGGCTTCTTAAGCCCTCTCAGGATGCAGAGTCTATGTGAGACTCCAGCAGTTTCAATAACTTCTAAAGCCCTCTCAGGATGCAAAGTCTGGCTTCTTAAGCCCTCTCATGATGCAGAGTCTATGTGAGACTCCAGCAGTTTCAATGGCTTCTTAAGCCCTCTCCTGATGCAGAGTCTATGTGAGACTCCAGCAGTTTCAATAACTTCTAAAGCCCTCTCAGGATGCAGAGTCTGGCTTCTTAAGCCCTCTCAGGATGCAGAGTCTATGTGAGACTCCAGCAGTTTCAATAACTTCTAAAGCCCTCTCAGGATGCAAAGTCTGGCTTCTTAAGCCCTCCCACGATGCAGAGTTTATGTGAGACTCCCGCAGTTTCAATGGCTTCTTAAGCCCTCTTAAGATTCAGAGTTTATGTGAGACTCCCTCAGTTTCAATTGCTTCTTAAGCCCTCTCATGATTCAGAGTCTATGTGATACTCCAGCAGTTTCAATGGCTTTTTAAGCCCTATCAGGATGCAGAGCCTATGTAAGATCGTTTCAGTGGCTTCTTAAGCCCTCTCAGGATGCACAGTCTATGTGAGACTCCAATAGTTTCAATGGCTTCTTGAGCCCTCTCATGATTCATAGTCTATGTCAGACTCCAGTAGTTTCAATGGCTTCTAAAGCCCTCTCAAGATGCAGAGTCTATGTGAGGCTCCAATAGTTTAAATGGCTTCTTGAGCCCTCTCAGGATGCAGAGTCTATGTGAGACTCCCGCAGTTTCAATGGCTTCTTAAGCCCTCTCGGGATGCAGAGTGTATGTGAGTCTCCCACAGTTTCAATGGCTTCTTAAACCCTCTCGGGATGCAGAGTCTATTTGAGACGCCAGCTTTTTCAATGGCTTCTTAAGCCCTCTCAGGATGCAGAGTCTATGTGAGACGCCAGCAGTTTCAGTGGCTTCTTAAGCCCTCTCAGGATGCACAGCCTATGTGAGACTCCAGCAGTTTCAATGGCTTCTTAAGCCCTCTCCTGATGCCGAGTCTATGTGAGACTCCAGCAGTTTCAATGGCTTCTTAAGCCCTTTCATGATTCACAGTCTATCTGAGACTCCCTCAGTTTCAATGGCTTCTTAAGCCCTCTCAGGATGCAGAGTCTATATGAGACTCCCACAGTTCCAATGGCTTCTGAAGCCCTCTCAGGATGCAGAGTCTATGTGAGACTCCCGCAGTATCAATGGCTTCTTAAGCCCTCTCATGATTCAAAGTCTATGCGATACTCCAGCAGTTTCAATGGCTTTTTAAGCCCTCCCACGATGCAGAGTCTATGTGAGACTCCAGTAGTTTCAATGGCTTCTTAAGCCCTCTCAGGATGCAGAGTCTATGTGAGACTCCAGCAGTTTCAATGGCTTCCTAATCCCTCTCATGATTCACAGTCTATGTGATACTCCACCTGTTTCCATGGCTTCTTAAGCCCTCTCACGATGCAGAGCCTATGTAAGATAGTTTCAATGGCTTCTTAAGCCCTCTCAAGATGCAGAGTCTATGTGAGACTCCAGCTTTCTCAATCGCGTCTTAAGCCCTCTCAGGATGCAGAGTTTATGTGAAACTCCAGCAATATCAATGGCTTCTTAAGCCCTGTCATGATGCAGAGTCTATGTGAGACTCCAGCAGTTTCTATGGCTTCTTAAGCCCTTGGAGGATGCAGAGTCTATGTGATACTCCTGCAGTTACAATGGCTTCTTAACCCCTCTCAGGATGCAGAGTCTATGTGAGACTCCAGCAGTTTCAATGGCTTCTAAAGCCCTCTCAGGATGCATATTCTGGCTTCTTAAGCCCTCTCATGATTCACAGTCTATGTGAGACTACCTCCGTTTCAATGACTTCTTAAGCCCTCTCAGGATGCAGAGTCTATGTGATACTCCACCAGTTTCCATGGCTTCTTAAGCCCTCTCAGGATGCAGAACCTATGTAAGATAGTTTCAATGGCTTCTTAAGCCCTCTCAAGATGCAGAGTCTATGTGAGACTCCAGCTTTTTCAATCGCTTCTTAAGCCCTCTCAGGATGCAGAGTCTATGTGAGACTCCAGCAGTATCAATGGCTTCTTAAGCCCTTTCATGATGCAGTGTCTATGTGAGACTCCAGCAGTTTCTCTGGCTTCTTAAGCCCTCGGAGGATGCAGAGTCTATGTGAGACTCCAGCAGTATCAATGGTTTCTTAAGCCCTCTCAGGATGCAGAGTCTATGTGAGACTCCAGCAGTTTCAATGGCTTCTTAAGCCCTCGGAGGATGCAGAGTCTATGTGAGACTCCAGCAGTTTCAATGGCTTCTAAAGCCATCTCAGGATGCAGAGTCTGGCTTCTTAAGCCCTCCCAGGATGCAGAGTCTATGTGAGACTCCAGCAGTTTCAATGGCTTCTTAAGCCCTCTCAGGATGCAGAGTCTATGTGAGACTCCAGCAGTTTCAATGGCTTCTTAAGCCCTCTCCTGATGCAGAGTCTATGTAAGACTCCAGCAGTTTCAATGGCTTCTAAAGCCCTCTCAGGATGCAGAGTCTATGTGAGCCTCCAGCAGTTACAATGGCTTCTTAAGCCCTCTCAGGTGGCTTCTTAGGCCCTCTCAGGATGCAGACTCTATGTGAGACTCCCGCAGTTTCAATGGCTTCTTAAGCCCTTTCGGGATGCAGAGTCTATGTGAGACTCCAGCTTTTTCAATGGCTTCTTAAGCCCTCTCAGGATGCAGAGTCTATGTGAGACTCCAGCAGTTTCAATAACTTCTAAAGCCCTCTCAGGATGCAGAGTCTGGCTTCTTAAGCCCTCTCAGGATGCAGAGTCTATGTGAGACTCCAGCAGTATTAATGGCTTCTTAAGCCCTCTCATGATGCAGAGTCTATGTGAGACTCCAGCAGTTTCAATGGCTTCTTAAGCCCTCTCAGGATGCAGAGTCTATGTGAGACCCCAGCAGTTTCAATGGCTTCTTAAGCCCTCTCCTGATGCAGAGTCTATGTGAGACTCCAGCAGTTTCAATAACTTCTAAAGCCCTCTCAGGATGCAGAGTCTGGCTTCTTAAGCCCTCTCAGGATGCAGAGTCTATGTGAGACTCCAGCAGTTTCAATAACTTCTAAAGCCCTCTCAGGATGCAAAGTCTGGCTTCTTAAGCCCTCTCATGATGCAGAGTCTATGTGAGACTCCAGCAGTTTCAATGGCTTCTTAAGCCCTCTCCTGATGCAGAGTCTATGTGAGACTCCAGCAGTTTCAATAACTTCTAAAGCCCTCTCAGGATGCAGAGTCTGGCTTCTTAAGCCCTCTCAGGATGCAGAGTCTATGTGAGACTCCAGCAGTTTCAATAACTTCTAAAGCCCTCTCAGGATGCAGAGTCTGGCTTCTTAAGCCCTTTCGGGATGCAGAGTCTATGTGAGACTCGAGCAGTTTCAATGGCTTCTTAAGCCCTCTCATGATTCAGAGTCTATGTGATACTCCAGCAGTTTCAATGGCTTCTTAGGCCCTGTCTGGATGCAGAGTCTATGTGAGACTTCAGCAGTTTCAATGGCTTCTTAAGCCCTCTCAGGATGCAGAGTCTATGTGAGACTCCAGCAGTTTTAATGGCTTCTAAAGCCCTCTCAGGATGCAGAGTCTATGTGAGCCTCCAGCAGTTTCAATGGCTTCTTAAGCCCTCTCAGGATGCAGAGCCCATGTAAGATAGTTTCAATGACTTCTTAAGCCCTCTCAGGATGCACAGTCTATGTGAGACTCCAGCAGTTTCAACGGCTTCTTAATCCCTCTCATGATTCACAGTCTATGTGAGACTCCCTCCGTTTCAATGGCTTCTTAAGCCCTCTCAGGATGCAGAGTCTATATGAGACGCCCTCCGTTTCAATGGCTTGTTAAGCCCTCTCTTGATTCAGTCTATGTGATACTCCACCAGTTTCCATGGCTTCTTAAGCCCTCTCAGGATGCAGAGCCTATGTAAGATAGTTTCAATGGCTTCTTAAGCCCTCTCAAGATGCAGAGTCTATGTGAGACTCCAGCTTTCTCAATTGCTTCTTAAGCCCTCTCAGGATGCAGAGTCTATGTGATACTCCTGCAGTTACAATGGCTTCTTAACCCCTCTCAGGATGCAGAGTCTATGTGAGACTCCAGCAGTTTCAATGGCTTCTAAAGCCCTCTCAGGATGCAGAGTCTGGCTTCTTAAGCCCTCCCAGGATGCAGAGTCTATGAGAGACTCCAGCAGTTTCACTGGCTTCTTAAGCCCTCTCAGGATGCAGAGTCTATGTATCAGGAACTGGAGATTGTGGAAGTGCTGGAGGCTATGATCAGCACGCGCTCCAGTCCTCACCCAAGATGGCCGCCGTACCTTCAAGAGGCTGGCTCCTCCCACAAACCGATGCGTTGTATCTGTTAGTCAACGCTCGGTTCGTGTGGTGGAGTTTCTTCCGTGGAGCCCTCCGTGCCTACAGTGAACTTGCTAACCGCCTTGGATCCTACCTTTGTCCTCTCCCTCCTTCCCACCTGTTGCCTCGTTTGTCTGTATTTTCCGTCTTACTCTCCGCTTGATCTGTTCTTTTTCCCTTTACTCACGGTGCTCGGCGCCGCTTGGTTCCATGCCATAGCCTCTTGTTAGACTTTCTTAGGTCCCGTCCCTCTCGCTACTTGAGCCCTTCCATTTTTGCACTTGTGTCACTCTGGTGTAGCATCTTTCTCTGCGCAGCCTTTCCTTTCGTATTTCGTTTTATTTGTTGGCGCCGGTATTCCATTTCTTCAACCGGCGCTGCCTTGCCTTTCGCTTGCAGAGTCCCTGTTGCTCTGACTACACCCTTGGAGCCTTTTTCTCTTGTATTATTGGACTATATCTGTATTCCTTTCCATTCCCTTTCTGTCCGCCTTTCACGGTCAGCTCAGGGCTATTCTTTTCACCCTAACCTATTTCTTTTCCTTCTTCTGTTTTTTCCCGTGGTGGTGTATTTTCTTCTTATTATCTTTTGCTCTTTTCCAGCCTTCTATTTGGAGAACTTCTAGTGTTCTCTCCCATTTTATACTCCATAAAGTCGGGACAGCTCATTGATCCACTGAGCTGTACTAGATAGTTGTGGAATCTGACATCTATACAACAGACTTTCCCTTTTGTTGTGGAGCAAACATCGCCTTCATTGACTATTGAGAGGAACCTACTGTCCCACTTCTGAACCCATTCGGAATCAGGGTTTTTCTGCATTCGTGCTTTTTCCCTGGAATTAAGATTGGCCCCCTGGGGATCCCCGAGGTCAGGGTTACATCTCTGCCAAGGTGGCCTCCGGAGGGGCCAGACCCTACCTACACGATAAGAAGGTCAGAACTCCAAAGGACAGAACTCCCTCAAGGAGAAGGGATCAGAAGAAGACGGAGGCCAATCCTAAAGAATCCTTCCTTGAAGAATCAGGTGAGGAGTTGGGGGAGGAAGCCTCGGTTCTTGACACTATGTGAGACTCCAGCAGTTTCAATGGCTTCTTAAGCCCTCTCCTGATGCAGAGTCTATGTGAGCCTCCAGCAGTTTCAATGGCTTCTTAAGCCCTCTCAGGATGTAGAGTCTTATGTGAGACGCCAGTAGTTTCAATGGCTTCTTAAGCCCTCTCAGATGGCTTCTTAGGCCCTCTCAGGATGCAGAGTCTATGTGAGACTCCCGCAGTTTCAATGGCTTCTTAAGCCCTTTCGGGATGCAGAGTCTATGTGAGACTCCAGCAGTTTTAATGGCTTCTTAAGCCCTTTCAGGATGCAGAGTCTATGTGAGACTCCAGCAGTTTCAATGGCTTCTAAAGCCCTCTCATGGTGCAGAGTCTGGCTTCTTAAGCCCTCTCAGGATGCAGAGTCTATATGAGACTCACGCAGTTTCAATGGCTTCTGAAGCTCTCTCAGGATGCAAAGTCTATGTGAGACTCCCTCAGTTTCAATGGCTTCTTAATCCCTCTCAGGATGCAGAGCCTATGTAAGATAGTTTCAATGGCTTCTTAAGCCCTCTCAGGATGCAGAGTCTATGTGAGACTCCAGCTTTTTCAATAGCTTCTTAAGCCCTCTCAGGATGCAGAGTCTATGTGAGACTCCAGCAGTTTCAATGGCTTCTTAAGCCCTCTCGTGATGCAGAGTGTATTGTGAGATTCCCGCAATTTCAATGGCTTCTTAGGCCCCCTCGGGATGCAGAGTCTATTTCAGACTCCAGCTTTTTCAATGGCTTCTTAAGCCCTCTCAGGATGCAGAATCTATGTGAGACTCCAGCAGTTTCCATGGCTTCTTAAGCCCTCTTAGGATGCAGGGTCTATGTGAGACTCCAGCAGTTTCAATGGCTTCTTAAGCCCTCTCAGGATGCAGAGTCTATGTGAGACTCCAGCAGTTTCAATGGCTTCTTAAGCCCTCTCCTGATGCAGAGTCTATGTAAGACTCCAGCAGTTTCAATGGCTTCTAAAGCCCTCTCAGGATGCAGAGTCTATGTGAGCCTCCAGCAGTTTCAATGGCTTCTTAAGCCCTCTCAGATGGCTTCTTAGGCCCTCTCAGGATGCAGACTCTATGTGAGACTCCCGCAGTTTCAATGGCTTCTTAAGCCCTTTCGGGATGCAGAGTCTATGTGAGACTCCAGCTTTTTCAATGGCTTCTTAAGCCCTCTCAGGATGCAGAGTCTATGTGAGACTCCAGCAGTTTCAATAACTTCTAAAGCCCTCTCAGGATGCAGAGTCTGGCTTCTTAAGCCCTCTCAGGATGCAGTCTCTATGTGAGACTCCAGCAGTATTAATGGCTTCTTAAGCCCTCTCATGATGCAGAGTCTATGTGAGACTCCAGCAGTTTCAATGGCTTCTTAAGCCCTCTCAGGATGCAGAGTCTATGTGAGACTCCAGCAGTTTCAATGGCTTCTTAAGCCCTCTCCTGATGCAGAGTCTATGTGAGACTCCAGCAGTTTCAATAACTTCTAAAGCCCTCTCAGGATGCAGAGTCTGGCTTCTTAAGCCCTCTCAGGATGCAGAGTCTATGTGAGACTCCAGCAGTTTCAATAACTTCTAAAGCCCTCTCAGGATGCAGAGTCTGGCTTCTTAAGCCCTTTCGGGATGCAGAGTCTATGTGAGACTCCAGCAGTTTCAATGGCTTCTTAAGCCCTCTCATGATTCAGAGTCTATGTGAGACTCCAGCAGTTTCAATAACTCCTAAAGCCCTCTCAGGATGCAGAGTCTGGCTTCTTAAGCCCTCTCAGGATGCAGAGTCTATGTGAGCCTCCAGCAGTTTCAATGGCTTCTTAAGCCCTCTCAGATGGCTTCTTAGGCCCTCTCAGGATGCAGACTCTATGTGAGACTCCCGCAGTTTCAATGGCTTCTTAAGCCCTTTCGGGATGCAGAGTCTATGTGAGACTCCAGCTTTTTCAATGGCTTCTTAAGCCCTCTCGGGATGCAGAGTCTATGTGAGACTCCAGCAGTTTCAATAACTTCTAAAGCCCTCTCAGGATGCATAGTCTGGCTTCTTAAGCCCTCTCAGGATGCAGAGTCTATGTGAGACTCCAGCAGTATTAATGGCTTCTTAAGCCCTCTCATGATGCAGAGTCTATGTGAGACTCCAGCAGTTTCAATGGCTTCTTAAGCCCTCTAAGGATGCAGAGTCTATGTGAGACTCCAGCAGTTTCAATGGCTTCTTAAGCCCTCTCCTGATGCAGAGTCTATGTGAGACTCCAGCAGTTTCAATAACTTCTAAAGCCCTCTCAGGATGCAGAGTCTGGCTTCTTAAGCCCTCTCAGGATGCAGAGTCTATGTGAGACTCCAGCAGTTTCAATAACTTCTAAAGCCCTCTCAGGATGCAGAGTCTGGCTTCTTAAGCCCTTTCGGGATGCAGAGTCTATGTGAGACTCCAGCAGTTTCAATGGCTTCTTAAGCCCTCTCATGATTCAGAGTATATGTGATACTCCAGCAGTTTCAATGGCTTCTTAGGCCCTGTCTGGATGCAGAGTCTATGTGAGACTTCAGCAGTTTCAATGGCTTCTTAAGCCCTCTCAGGATGCAGAGTCTATGTGAGACTCCAGCAGTTTTAATGGCTTCTAAAGCCCTCTCAGGATGCAGAGTCTATGTGAGCCTCCAGCAGTTTCAATGGCTTCTTAAGCCCTCTCAGGATGCAGAGCCCATGTAAGATAGTTTCAATGACTTCTTAAGCCCTCTCAGGATGCACAGTCTATGTGAGACTCCAGCAGTTTCAACGGCTTCTTAATCCCTCTCATGATTCACAGTCTATGTGAGACTCCCTCCGTTTCAATGGCTTCTTAAGCCCTCTCAGGATGCAGAGTCTATATGAGACGCCCTCCGTTTCAATGGCTTGTTAAGCCCTCTCTTGATTCAGTCTATGTGATACTCCACCAGTTTCCATGGCTTCTTAAGCCCTCTCAGGATGCAGAGCCTATGTAAGATAGTTTCAATGGCTTCTTAAGCCCTCTCAAGATGCAGAGTCTATGTGAGACTCCAGCTTTCTCAATTGCTTCTTAAGCCCTCTCAGGATGCAGAGTCTATGTGATACTCCTGCAGTTACAATGGCTTCTTAACCCCTCTCAGGATGCACAGTCTATGTGAGACTCCAGCAGTTTCAATGGCTTCTAAAGCCCTCTCAGGATGCAGAGTCTGGCTTCTTAAGCCCTCCCAGGATGCAGAGTCTATGAGAGACTCCAGCAGTTTCACTGGCTTCTTAAGCCCTCTCAGGATGCAGAGTCTATGTATCAGGAACTGGAGATTGTGGAAGTGCTGGAGGCTATGATCAGCACGCGCTCCAGTCCTCACCCAAGATGGCCGCCGTACCTTCAAGAGGCTGGCTCCTCCCACAAACCGATGCGTTGTATCTGTTAGTCAACGCTCGGTTCGTGTGGTGGAGTTTCTTCCGTGGAGCCCTCCGTGCCTACAGTGAACTTGCTAACCGCCTTGGATCCTACCTTTGTCCTCTCCCTCCTTCCCACCTGTTGCCTCGTTTGTCTGTATTTTCCGTCTTACTCTCCGCTTGATCTGTTCTTTTTCCCTTTACTCACGGTGCTCGGCGCCGCTTGGTTCCATGCCATAGCCTCTTGTTAGACTTTCTTAGGTCCCGTCCCTCTCGCTACTTGAGCCCTTCCATTTTTGCACTTGTGTCACTCTGGTGTAGCATCTTTCTCTGCGCAGCCTTTCCTTTCGTATTTCGTTTTATTTGTTGGCGCCGGTATTCCATTTCTTCAACCGGCGCTGCCTTGCCTTTCGCTTGCAGAGTCCCTGTTGCTCTGACTACACCCTTGGAGCCTTTTTCTCTTGTATTATTGGACTATATCTGTATTCCTTTCCATTCCCTTTCTGTCCGCCTTTCACGGTCAGCTCAGGGCTATTCTTTTCACCCTAACCTATTTCTTTTCCTTCTTCTGTTTTTTCCCGTGGTGGTGTATTTTCTTCTTATTATCTTTTGCTCTTTTCCAGCCTTCTATTTGGAGAACTTCTAGTGTTCTCTCCCATTTTATACTCCATAAAGTCGGGACAGCTCATTGATCCACTGAGCTGTACTAGATAGTTGTGGAATCTGACATCTATACAACAGACTTTCCTTTTTGTTGTGGAGCAAACATCGCCTTCATTGACTATTGAGAGGAACCTACTGTCCCACTTCTGAACCCATTCGGAATCAGGGTTTTTCTGCATTCGTGCTTTTTCCCTGGAATTAGGATTGGCCCCCTGGGGATCCCCGAGGTCAGGGTTACATCTCTGCCAAGGTGGCCTCCGGAGGGGCCAGACCCTACCTACACGATAAGAAGGTCAGAACTCCAAAGGACAGAACTCCCTCAAGGAGAAGGGATCAGAAGAAGACGGAGGCCAATCCTAAAGAATCCTTCCTTGAAGAATCAGGTGAGGAGTTGGGGGAGGAAGCCTCGGTTCTTGACACTATGTGAGACTCCAGCAGTTTCAATGGCTTCTTAAGCCCTCTCAGGATGTAGAGTCTTATGTGAGACGCCAGTAGTTTCAATGGCTTCTTAAGCCCTCTCAGATGGCTTCTTAGGCCCTCTCAGGATGCAGAGTCTATGTGAGACTCCCGCAGTTTCAATGGCTTCTTAAGCCCTTTCGGGATGCAGAGTCTATGTGAGACTCCAGCAGTTTTAATGGCTTCTTAAGCCCTTTCAGGATGCAGAGTCTATGTGAGACTCCAGCAGTATCAATGGCTTCTAAAGCCCTCTCATGGTGCAGAGTCTGGCTTCTTAAGCCCTCTCAGGATGCAGAGTCTATATGAGACTCACGCAGTTTCAATGGCTTCTGAAGCTCTCTCAGGATGCAAAGTCTATGTGAGACTCCCTCAGTTTCAATGGCTTCTTAATCCCTCTCAGGATGCAGAGCCTATGTAAGATAGTTTCAATGGCTTCTTAAGCCCTCTCAGGATGCAGAGTCTATGTGAGACTCCAGCTTTTTCAATAGCTTCTTAAGCCCTCTCAGGATGCAGAGTCTATGTGAGACTCCAGCAGTTTCAATGGCTTCTTAAGCCCTCTCGTGATGCAGAGTGTATTGTGAGATTCCCGCAATTTCAATGGCTTCTTAGGCCCCCTCGGGATGCAGAGTCTATTTAAGACTCCAGCAGTTTCAATGGCTTCTTAAGCCCTCTCCTGATGCAGAGTCTATGTAAGACTCCAGCAGTTTCAATGGCTTCTAAAGCCCTCTCAGGATGCAGAGTCTATGTGAGCCTCCAGCAGTTTCAATGGCTTCTTAAGCCCTCTCAGATGGCTTCTTAGGCCCTCTCAGGATGCAGACTCTATGTGAGACTCCCGCAGTTTCAATGGCTTCTTAAGCCCTTTCGGGATGCAGAGTCTATGTGAGACTCCAGCTTTTTCAATGGCTTCTTAAGCCCTCTCAGGATGCAGAGTCTATGTGAGACTCCAGCAGTTTCAATAACTTCTAAAGCCCTCTCAGGATGCAGAGTCTGGCTTCTTAAGCCCTCTCAGGATGCAGTCTCTATGTGAGACTCCAGCAGTATTAATGGCTTCTTAAGCCCTCTCATGATGCAGAGTCTATGTGAGACTCCAGCAGTTTCAATGGCTTCTTAAGCCCTCTCAGGATGCAGAGTCTATGTGAGACTCCAGCAGTTTCAATGGCTTCTTAAGCCCTCTCCTGATGCAGAGTCTATGTGAGACTCCAGCAGTTTCAATAACTTCTAAAGCCCTCTCAGGATGCAGAGTCTGGCTTCTTAAGCCCTCTCAGGATGCAGAGTCTATGTGAGACTCCAGCAGTTTCAATAACTTCTAAAGCCCTCTCAGGATGCAGAGTCTGGCTTCTTAAGCCCTTTCGGGATGCAGAGTCTATGTGAGACTCCAGCAGTTTCAATGGCTTCTTAAGCCCTCTCATGATTCAGAGTCTATGTGAGACTCCAGCAGTTTCAATAACTCCTAAAGCCCTCTCAGGATGCAGAGTCTGGCTTCTTAAGCCCTCTCAGGATGCAGAGTCTATGTGAGCCTCCAGCAGTTTCAATGGCTTCTTAAGCCCTCTCAGATGGCTTCTTAGGCCCTCTCAGGATGCAGACTCTATGTGAGACTCCCGCAGTTTCAATGGCTTCTTAAGCCCTTTCGGGATGCAGAGTCTATGTGAGACTCCAGCTTTTTCAATGGCTTCTTAAGCCCTCTCAGGATGCAGAGTCTATGTGAGACTCCAGCAGTTTCAATAACTTCTAAAGCCCTCTCAGGATGCAGAGTCTGGCTTCTTAAGCCCTCTCAGGATGCAGAGTCTATGTGAGACTCCAGCAGTATTAATGGCTTCTTAAGCCCTCTCATGATGCAGAGTCTATGTGAGACTCCAGCAGTTTCAATGGCTTCTTAAGCCCTCTAAGGATGCAGAGTCTATGTGAGACTCCAGCAGTTTCAATGGCTTCTTAAGCCCTCTCCTGATGCAGAGTCTATGTGAGACTCCAGCAGTTTCAATAACTTCTAAAGCCCTCTCAGGATGCAGAGTCTGGCTTCTTAAGCCCTCTCAGGATGCAGAGTCTATGTGAGACTCCAGCAGTTTCAATAACTTCTAAAGCCCTCTCAGGATGCAGAGTCTGGCTTCTTAAGCCCTTTCGGGATGCAGAGTCTATGTGAGACTCCAGCAGTTTCAATGGCTTCTTAAGCCCTCTCATGATTCAGAGTATATGTGATACTCCAGCAGTTTCAATGGCTTCTTAGGCCCTGTCTGGATGCAGAGTCTATGTGAGACTTCAGCAGTTTCAATGGCTTCTTAAGCCCTCTCAGGATGCAGAGTCTATGTGAGACTCCAGCAGTTTTAATGGCTTCTAAAGCCCTCTCAGGATGCAGAGTCTATGTGAGCCTCCAGCAGTTTCAATGGCTTCTTAAGCCCTCTCAGGATGCAGAGCCCATGTAAGATAGTTTCAATGACTTCTTAAGCCCTCTCAGGATGCACAGTCTATGTGAGACTCCAGCAGTTTCAACGGCTTCTTAATCCCTCTCATGATTCACAGTCTATGTGAGACTCCCTCCGTTTCAATGGCTTCTTAAGCCCTCTCAGGATGCAGAGTCTATATGAGACGCCCTCCGTTTCAATGGCTTGTTAAGCCCTCTCTTGATTCAGTCTATGTGATACTCCACCAGTTTCCATGGCTTCTTAAGCCCTCTCAGGATGCAGAGCCTATGTAAGATAGTTTCAATGGCTTCTTAAGCCCTCTCAAGATGCAGAGTCTATGTGAGACTCCAGCTTTCTCAATTGCTTCTTAAGCCCTCTCAGGATGCAGAGTCTATGTGATACTCCTGCAGTTACAATGGCTTCTTAACCCCTCTCAGGATGCAGAGTCTATGTGAGACTCCAGCAGTTTCAATGGCTTCTAAAGCCCTCTCAGGATGCAGAGTCTGGCTTCTTAAGCCCTCCCAGGATGCAGAGTCTATGAGAGACTCCAGCAGTTTCACTGGCTTCTTAAGCCCTCTCAGGATGCAGAGTCTATGTATCAGGAACTGGAGATTGTGGAAGTGCTGGAGGCTATGATCAGCACGCGCTCCAGTCCTCACCCAAGATGGCCGCCGTACCTTCAAGAGGCTGGCTCCTCCCACAAACCGATGCGTTGTATCTGTTAGTCAACGCTCGGTTCGTGTGGTGGAGTTTCTTCCGTGGAGCCCTCCGTGCCTACAGTGAACTTGCTAACCGCCTTGGATCCTACCTTTGTCCTCTCCCTCCTTCCCACCTGTTGCCTCGTTTGTCTGTATTTTCCGTCTTACTCTCCGCTTGATCTGTTCTTTTTCCCTTTACTCACGGTGCTCGGCGCCGCTTGGTTCCATGCCATAGCCTCTTGTTAGACTTTCTTAGGTCCCGTCCCTCTCGCTACTTGAGCCCTTCCATTTTTGCACTTGTGTCACTCTGGTGTAGCATCTTTCTCTGCGCAGCCTTTCCTTTCGTATTTCGTTTTATTTGTTGGCGCCGGTATTCCATTTCTTCAACCGGCGCTGCCTTGCCTTTCGCTTGCAGAGTCCCTGTTGCTCTGACTACACCCTTGGAGCCTTTTTCTCTTGTATTATTGGACTATATCTGTATTCCTTTCCATTCCCTTTCTGTCCGCCTTTCACGGTCAGCTCAGGGCTATTCTTTTCACCCTAACCTATTTCTTTTCCTTCTTCTGTTTTTTCCCGTGGTGGTGTATTTTCTTCTTATTATCTTTTGCTCTTTTCCAGCCTTCTATTTGGAGAACTTCTAGTGTTCTCTCCCATTTTATACTCCATAAAGTCGGGACAGCTCATTGATCCACTGAGCTGTACTAGATAGTTGTGGAATCTGACATCTATACAACAGACTTTCCTTTTTGTTGTGGAGCAAACATCGCCTTCATTGACTATTGAGAGGAACCTACTGTCCCACTTCTGAACCCATTCGGAATCAGGGTTTTTCTGCATTCGTGCTTTTTCCCTGGAATTAGGATTGGCCCCCTGGGGATCCCCGAGGTCAGGGTTACATCTCTGCCAAGGTGGCCTCCGGAGGGGCCAGACCCTACCTACACGATAAGAAGGTCAGAACTCCAAAGGACAGAACTCCCTCAAGGAGAAGGGATCAGAAGAAGACGGAGGCCAATCCTAAAGAATCCTTCCTTGAAGAATCAGGTGAGGAGTTGGGGGAGGAAGCCTCGGTTCTTGACACTATGTGAGACTCCAGCAGTTTCAATGGCTTCTTAAGCCCTCTCCTGATGCAGAGTCTATGTGAGCCTCCAGCAGTTTCAATGGCTTCTTAAGCCCTCTCAGGATGTAGAGTCTTATGTGAGACGCCAGTAGTTTCAATGGCTTCTTAAGCCCTCTCAGATGGCTTCTTAGGCCCTCTCAGGATGCAGAGTCTATGTGAGACTCCCGCAGTTTCAATGGCTTCTTAAGCCCTTTCGGGATGCAGAGTCTATGTGAGACTCCAGCAGTTTTAATGGCTTCTTAAGCCCTTTCAGGATGCAGAGTCTATGTGAGACTCCAGCAGTTTCAATGGCTTCTAAAGCCCTCTCATGGTGCAGAGTCTGGCTTCTTAAGCCCTCTCAGGATGCAGAGTCTATGTGAGACTCCCTCAGTTTCAATGGCTTCTTAATCCCTCTCAGGATGCAGAGCCTATGTAAGATAGTTTCAATGGCTTCTTAAGCCCTCTCAGGATGCAGAGTCTATGTGAGACTCCAGCTTTTTCAATAGCTTCTTAAGCCCTCTCAGGATGCAGAGTCTATGTGAGACTCCAGCAGTTTCAATGGCTTCTTAAGCCCTCTCGTGATGCAGAGTGTATTGTGAGATTCCCGCAATTTCAATGGCTTCTTAGGCCCCCTCGGGATGCAGAGTCTATTTCAGACTCCAGCTTTTTCAATGGCTTCTTAAGCCCTCTCAGGATGCAGAATCTATGTGAGACTCCAGCAGTTTCCATGGCTTCTTAAGCCCTCTTAGGATGCAGGGTCTATGTGAGACTCCAGCAGTTTCAATGGCTTCTTAAGCCCTCTCAGGATGCAGAGTCTATGTGAGACTCCAGCAGTTTCAATGGCTTCTTAAGCCCTCTCCTGATGCAGAGTCTATGTAAGACTCCAGCAGTTTCAATGGCTTCTAAAGCCCTCTCAGGATGCAGAGTCTATGTGAGCCTCCAGCAGTTTCAATGGCTTCTTAAGCCCTCTCAGATGGCTTCTTAGGCCCTCTCAGGATGCAGACTCTATGTGAGACTCCCGCAGTTTCAATGGCTTCTTAAGCCCTTTCGGGATGCAGAGTCTATGTGAGACTCCAGCTTTTTCAATGGCTTCTTAAGCCCTCTCAGGATGCAGAGTCTATGTGAGACTCCAGCAGTTTCAATAACTTCTAAAGCCCTCTCAGGATGCAGAGTCTGGCTTCTTAAGCCCTCTCAGGATGCAGTCTCTATGTGAGACTCCAGCAGTATTAATGGCTTCTTAAGCCCTCTCATGATGCAGAGTCTATGTGAGACTCCAGCAGTTTCAATGGCTTCTTAAGCCCTCTCAGGATGCAGAGTCTATGTGAGACTCCAGCAGTTTCAATGGCTTCTTAAGCCCTCTCCTGATGCAGAGTCTATGTGAGACTCCAGCAGTTTCAATAACTTCTAAAGCCCTCTCAGGATGCAGAGTCTGGCTTCTTAAGCCCTCTCAGGATGCAGAGTCTATGTGAGACTCCAGCAGTTTCAATAACTTCTAAAGCCCTCTCAGGATGCAGAGTCTGGCTTCTTAAGCCCTTTCGGGATGCAGAGTCTATGTGAGACTCCAGCAGTTTCAATGGCTTCTTAAGCCCTCTCATGATTCAGAGTCTATGTGAGACTCCAGCAGTTTCAATAACTCCTAAAGCCCTCTCAGGATGCAGAGTCTGGCTTCTTAAGCCCTCTCAGGATGCAGAGTCTATGTGAGCCTCCAGCAGTTTCAATGGCTTCTTAAGCCCTCTCAGATGGCTTCTTAGGCCCTCTCAGGATGCAGACTCTATGTGAGACTCCCGCAGTTTCAATGGCTTCTTAAGCCCTTTCGGGATGCAGAGTCTATGTGAGACTCCAGCTTTTTCAATGGCTTCTTAAGCCCTCTCAGGATGCAGAGTCTATGTGAGACTCCAGCAGTTTCAATAACTTCTAAAGCCCTCTCAGGATGCAGAGTCTGGCTTCTTAAGCCCTCTCAGGATGCAGAGTCTATGTGAGACTCCAGCAGTATTAATGGCTTCTTAAGCCCTCTCATGATGCAGAGTCTATGTGAGACTCCAGCAGTTTCAATGGCTTCTTAAGCCCTCTAAGGATGCAGAGTCTATGTGAGACTCCAGCAGTTTCAATGGCTTCTTAAGCCCTCTCCTGATGCAGAGTCTATGTGAGACTCCAGCAGTTTCAATAACTTCTAAAGCCCTCTCAGGATGCAGAGTCTGGCTTCTTAAGCCCTCTCAGGATGCAGAGTCTATGTGAGACTCCAGCAGTTTCAATAACTTCTAAAGCCCTCTCAGGATGCAGAGTCTGGCTTCTTAAGCCCTTTCGGGATGCAGAGTCTATGTGAGACTCCAGCAGTTTCAATGGCTTCTTAAGCCCTCTCATGATTCAGAGTATATGTGATACTCCAGCAGTTTCAATGGCTTCTTAGGCCCTGTCTGGATGCAGAGTCTATGTGAGACTTCAGCAGTTTCAATGGCTTCTTAAGCCCTCTCAGGATGCAGAGTCTATGTGAGACTCCAGCAGTTTTAATGGCTTCTAAAGCCCTCTCAGGATGCAGAGTCTATGTGAGCCTCCAGCAGTTTCAATGGCTTCTTAAGCCCTCTCAGGATGCAGAGCCCATGTAAGATAGTTTCAATGACTTCTTAAGCCCTCTCAGGATGCACAGTCTATGTGAGACTCCAGCAGTTTCAACGGCTTCTTAATCCCTCTCATGATTCACAGTCTATGTGAGACTCCCTCCGTTTCAATGGCTTCTTAAGCCCTCTCAGGATGCAGAGTCTATATGAGACGCCCTCCGTTTCAATGGCTTGTTAAGCCCTCTCTTGGTTCAGTCTATGTGATACTCCACCAGTTTCCATGGCTTCTTAAGCCCTCTCAGGATGCAGAGCCTATGTAAGATAGTTTCAATGGCTTCTTAAGCCCTCTCAAGATGCAGAGTCTATGTGAGACTCCAGCTTTCTCAATTGCTTCTTAAGCCCTCTCAGGATGCAGAGTCTATGTGATACTCCTGCAGTTACAATGGCTTCTTAACCCCTCTCAGGATGCAGAGTCTATGTGAGACTCCAGCAGTTTCAATGGCTTCTAAAGCCCTCTCAGGATGCAGAGTCTGGCTTCTTAAGCCCTCCCAGTATGCAGAGTCTATGAGAGACTCCAGCAGTTTCACTGGCTTCTTAAGCCCTCTCAGGATGCAGAGTCTATGTATCAGGAACTGGAGATTGTGGAAGTGCTGGAGGCTATGATCAGCACGCGCTCCAGTCCTCACCCAAGATGGCCGCCGTACCTTCAAGAGGCTGGCTCCTCCCACAAACCGATGCGTTGTATCTGTTAGTCAACGCTCGGTTCGTGTGGTGGAGTTTCTTCCGTGGAGCCCTCCGTGCCTACAGTGAACTTGCTAACCGCCTTGGATCCTACCTTTGTCCTCTCCCTCCTTCCCACCTGTTGCCTCGTTTGTCTGTATTTTCCGTCTTACTCTCCGCTTGATCTGTTCTTTTTCCCTTTACTCACGGTGCTCGGCGCCGCTTGGTTCCATGCCATAGCCTCTTGTTAGACTTTCTTAGGTCCCGTCCCTCTCGCTACTTGAGCCCTTCCATTTTTGCACTTGTGTCACTCTGGTGTAGCATCTTTCTCTGCGCAGCCTTTCCTTTCGTATTTCGTTTTATTTGTTGGCGCCGGTATTCCATTTCTTCAACCGGCGCTGCCTTGCCTTTCGCTTGCAGAGTCCCTGTTGCTCTGACTACACCCTTGGAGCCTTTTTCTCTTGTATTATTGGACTATATCTGTATTACTTTCCATTCCCTTTCTGTCCGCCTTTCACGGTCAGCTCAGGGCTATTCTTTTCACCCTAACCTATTTCTTTTCCTTCTTCTGTTTTTTCCCGTGGTGGTGTATTTTCTTCTTATTATCTTTTGCTCTTTTCCAGCCTTCTATTTGGAGAACTTCTAGTGGTCTCTCCCATTTTATACTCCATAAAGTCGGGACAGCTCATTGATCCACTGAGCTGTACTAGATAGTTGTGGAATCTGACATCTATACAACAGACTTTCCTTTTTGTTGTGGAGCAAACATCGCCTTCATTGACTATTGAGAGGAACCTACTGTCCCACTTCTGAACCCATTCGGAATCAGGGTTTTTCTGCATTCGTGCTTTTTCCCTGGAATTAGGATTGGCCCCCTGGGGATCCCCGAGGTCAGGGTTACATCTCTGCCAAGGTGGCCTCCGGAGGGGCCAGACCCTACCTACACGATAAGAAGGTCAGAACTCCAAAGGACAGAACTCCCTCAAGGAGAAGGGATCAGAAGAAGACGGAGGCCAATCCTAAAGAATCCTTCCTTGAAGAATCAGGTGAGGAGTTGGGGGAGGAAGCCTCGGTTCTTGACACTATGTGAGACTCCAGCAGTTTCAATGGCTTCTTAAGCCCTCTCCTGATGCAGAGTCTATGTGAGCCTCCAGCAGTTTCAATGGCTTCTTAAGCCCTCTCAGGATGTAGAGTCTTATGTGAGACGCCAGTAGTTTCAATGGCTTCTTAAGCCCTCTCAGATGGCTTCTTAGGCCCTCTCAGGATGCAGAGTCTATGTGAGACTCCCGCAGTTTCAATGGCTTCTTAAGCCCTTTCGGGATGCAGAGTCTATGTGAGACTCCAGCAGTTTTAATGGCTTCTGAAGCCCTTTCAGGATGCAGAGTCTATGTGAGACTCCAGCAGTTTCAATGGCTTCTAAAGCCCTCTCATGGTGCAGAGTCTGGCTTCTTAAGCCCTCTCAGGATGCAGAGTCTATATGAGACTCACGCAGTTTCAATGGCTTCTGAAGCTCTCTCAGGATGCAAAGTCTATGTGAGACTCCCTCAGTTTCAATGGCTTCTTAATCCCTCTCAGGATGCAGAGCCTATGTAAGATAGTTTCAATGGCTTCTTAAGCCCTCTCAGGATGCAGAGTCTATGTGAGACTCCAGCTTTTTCAATAGCTTCTTAAGCCCTCTCAGGATGCAGAGTCTATGTGAGACTCCAGCAGTTTCAATGGCTTCTTAAGCCCTCTCGTGATGCAGAGTGTATTGTGAGATTCCCGCAATTTCAATGGCTTCTTAGGCCCCCTCGGGATGCAGAGTCTATTTCAGACTCCAGCTTTTTCAATGGCTTCTTAAGCCCTCTCAGGATGCAGAATCTATGTGAGACTCCAGCAGTTTCCATGGCTTCTTAAGCCCTCTTAGGATGCAGGGTCTATGTGAGACTCCAGCAGTTTCAATGGCTTCTTAAGCCCTCTCAGGATGCAGAGTCTGTGTGAGACTCCAGCAGTTTCAATGGCTTCTAAAGCCCTCTCAGGATGCAAAGTCTGGCTTCTTAAGCCCTCCCACCATGCAGAGTCTATGTGAGACTCCAGCAGTTTCAATGGCTTCTTAAGCCCTCTCAGGATGCAGTCTATGTGAGACTCCAGCTTTTTCAATGGCTTCTTAAGCCCTCTCAGGATGCAGAGTCTTTGTGAGACTCCAGCAGTTTCAATGGCTTCTTAAACCCTTTCAGGATGCAGAGTCTATGTGAGACTCCAGCAGTTTCAATGGCTTCTAAAGCCCTCTCAGGATGCAGAGTCTGGCTTCTTAAGCCCTCTCAGGATGCAGAGTCTATGCGAGACTCCAGCAGTTTCAATCGCTTCTTAAGCCCTCTCATGATTCACAGTCTATGTGAGACTCCCTCCATTTCAATGGCTTCTTAAGCCCTCTCAGGATGCAGAGCCTATGTAAGATAGTTTCAATGGCTTCTTAAGCCCTCTCAGGATGTGGAGTCTATGTGAGACTCCAGCTTTTTCAATAGCTTCTTAAGCCCTATCAGGATGCAGAGTCTATGTGAGACTCCAGCAGTATTAATGGCTTCTTAAGCCCTCTCAGGATGCAGAGTCTATGTGAGACTCCAGCAGTTTCAATGGCTTCTTAAGCCCTCGGAGGATGCAGAGTCTATGTGATACTCCTGCAGTTACAATGGCTTCTTAACCCCTCTCAGGATGCAGAGTCTATGTGAGACTCCAGCAGTTTCACTCGCTTCTAAAGCCCTCTCAGGATCCAGAGTCTGCCTTCTTAAGCCCTCCCAGGATGCAGAGTCTATGTGAGACTCCAGCAGTTTCAATGGTTTCTTAAGCCCTCTCAGGATGCAGAGTCTATGTGAGACTCCAGCAGTTTCAATGGCTTCTTAAGCCCTCTCAGGATGTAGAGTCTATGCGAGACCCCAGCAGTATCGCTTGCTTCTTAAGCCCTCTCAGGATGCAGAGTCTATGTGAGACTCCCGCAGTTTCAATGGCTTTTTTGGCCCTCTCAGGATGCAGAGACTATGTGAGACTCCCACAGTTTCAATGGCTTCTTAAGCCCTCTCGGGATGCAGAGTGTATGTGAGACTCCCACAGTTTCAATGGCTTCTTAAGCCCTCTCGGGATGCAAAGTCTATTTGAGACTCCAGCTTTTTCAATGGCTTCTTAAGCCCTCTCAGGATGCAGAATCTATGTGAGACTCCAGCAGTTTCAATGGCTTCTTAAGCCCTCTCAGGATGCAGAGTCTATGTGAGACGCCAGCAGTTTCAATGGCTTCTTAAGCCCTCTCAGGATGCAGAGTCTGTGTGAGACTCCAGCAGTTTCAATGGCTTCTAAAGCCCTCTCAGGATGCAAAGTCTGGCTTCTTAAGCCCTCCCACGATGCAGAGTCTATATGAGACTCCAGCAGTTTCAATGGCTTCTTAAGCCCTCTCAGGATGCAGAGTCTATGTGAGACTCCAGCAGTTTCAATGGTTTCTTAAGCCCTCTCCTGATGCAGAGTCAATGTGAGACTCCAGCAGTTTCAATGGCTTCTTAGACCATGTGAGGATGCAGAGTCTATGTGAGACTCCAGCAGTTTCAATGGCTTCTAAAGCCCTCTCAGGATACAGAGTCTATGTGAACCTCCAGCAGTTTAAATGGCTTCTTAAGCCCTCTCAGGATGCAGAGCCTATGTAAGATAGTTTCAATGGCTTCTTAAGCCCTCTCAGGATGCAAGGTCTATGTGAGACTCCAGCAGTTTCAATGGCTTCTTAAGCCTTCTCATGATTCACAGTCTATGTGAGACTCCCTCCGTTTCAATGGCTTCTTAAGCCCTTCAGGATGCAGAGTCTATATGAGACTCCCGCAGTTTCAATGGCTTCTGAAGCACTCTCAGGATGCAGAGTCTCTGTGAGACTCCCTCAGTTTCCATGGCTTCTTAAGCCCTCTCAGGATGCAGAACCTATGTAAGATAGTTTCAATGGCTTCTTAATCCCTCTCAGGATGCAGAGTCTATGTGAGACTCCAGCTTTTTCAATAGCTTCTTAAGCCCTCTCAGGATGCAGTCTCTATGTGAGACTCCAGCAGTTACAATGGCTTCTTAAACCCTCTCAGGATGCAGAGTCTATGTGAGACTCCAGCAGTATCAATGGCTTCTTAAGCCCTCTCAGGATGCAGAGTCTATGTGAGACTCCAGCAGTTTCAATGGCTTCTTAAGCCCTCGGAGGATGCAGAGTCTATGTGATACTCCGGCAGTTACAATGGCTTCTTAACCCCTCTCAGGATGCAGAGTCTATGTGAGACTCCAGCAGTTTCAATGCCTTCTAAAGCCCTCTCAGGATGCAGAGTCTGTCTTCTTAAGCCCTTCCAGGATGCAGAGTCTATGTGAGACTCCAGCAGTTTCAATGGCTTCTTAAGCTCTCTCAGGATGCAGAGTCTATGTGAGACTCCTGCAGTTTCAATGGCTTATTAAGCACTCTCCTGATGCAGAGTCTATGTGAGACTCCAGCAGTTTCAATGGCTTCTTAGGCCCTGTCAGGATGCAGAGTCTATGTGAGACTCCAGCAGTTTCAATGGCTTCTTAAACCCTCTCAGGATGCAGAGTCTATTTGAGACTCCAGCAGTTTCAATGGCTTCTTAAGCCCTCGGAGGATGCAGAGTCTATGTGATACTCCTGCAGTTACAATGGCTTCTTAACCCCTGTCAGGATGCAGAGTCTATGTGAGACTCCAGCAGTTTCAATGGCTTCTAAAGCCCTCTCAGGATGCAGAGTCTGGCTTCTTAAGCCCTCCCAGGATGCAGAGTATATGTGAGACTCCAGCAGTTTCAATGGCTTCTTAAGCCCTCTCAGGATGCAGAGTCTATGTGAGACTCCAGCAGTTTCAATGGCTTCTTAAGCCCTCTCAGGATGCAGAGCCCATGTAAGATAGTTTCAATGGCTTCTTAAGCCCTCTCAGGATGCACAGTCTATGTGAGACTCCCTCCGTTTCAATGGCTTCTTAAGCCCTCTCTTGATTCAGAGTCTATGTGATACTCCACCAGTTTCCATGGCTTCTTAAGCCCTCTCAGGATGCAGAGCCTATGTAAGATAGTTTCAAAGGCTTCTTAAACCCTCTCAGGATGCAGAGTCTATGTGAGACTCCAGCTTTTTCAATAGCTTCTTAAGCCCTCTCAGGATGCAGAGTCTATGTGAGACTCCAGCAGTATGAATGGCTTCTTAAGCCCTCGGAGGATGCAGAGTCTAAGTGATACTCCTGCAGTTACAATGGCTTCTTAAGCCCTCTCAGGATGCAGTATCTATGTGAGAATCCAGCAGTATCAATGCCTTCTTAAGCCCTCTCAGGATGCAGAGTCTATGTGAGACTCCAGCAGTTTCAATGGCTTCTTAAGCCCTCGGAGGATGCAGAGTCTATGTGATACTCCTGCAGTTACAATGGCTTCTTAACCCCTGTCAGGATGCAGAGTCTATGTGAGACTCCAGCAGTTTCAATGGCTTCTAAAGCCCTCTCAGGATGCAGAGTCTGGCTTCTTAAGCCCTCCCAGGATGCAGAGTATATGTGAGACTCCAGCAGTTTCAATGGCTTCTTAAGCCCTCTCAGGATGCAGAGTCTATGTGAGACTCCAGCAGTTTCAATGGATTCTTAAGCCCTCTCTTGATGCAGAGTCTATGTAAGACTCCAGCAGTTTCAATGGCTTCTAAAGCCCTCTCAGGATGCAGAGTCTATGTGAGCCTCCAGCAGTTTCAATGGCTTCTTAAGCCCTCTCGGATGGCTTCTTAGGCCCTCTCAGGATGCAGAGTCTATGTGAGACTCCCGCAGTTTCAATGGCTTCTTAAGCCCTTTCAGGATGCAGAGTCTATGTGAGACTCCAGCAGTTTCAATGGCTTTTAAAGCCCTCTCAGGATACAGAGTCTATGTGAGACTCCAGCAGTATCAATGGCTTCTTAAGTCCTCGGGGGATGCAGAGTCTAAGTGATACTCCTGCAGTTTCAATGGCTTCTTAAGCCCTCGGAGGATGCAGAGTCTATGTGATACTCCTGCAGTTACAATGGCTTCTTAACCCCTGTCAGGATGCAGAGTCTATGTGAGACTCCAGCAGTTTCAATGGCTTCTAAAGCCCTCTCAGGATGCAGAGTCTGGCTTCTTAAGCCCTCCCAGGATGCAGAGTATATGTGAGACTCCAGCAGTTTCAATGGCTTCTTAAGCCCTCTCAGGATGCAGAGTCTATGTGAGACTCCAGCAGTTTCAATGGCTTCCTAATCCCTCTCATGATTCACAGTCTATGTGATACTCCACCTGTTTCCATGGCTTCTTAAGCCCTCTCACGATGCAGAGCCTATGTAAGATAGTTTCAATGGCTTCTTAAGCCCTCTCAAGATGCAGAGTCTATGTGAGACTCCAGCTTTCTCAATCGCGTCTTAAGCCCTCTCAGGATGCAGAGTTTATGTGAAACTCCAGCAATATCAATGGCTTCTTAAGCCCTGTCATGATGCAGAGTCTATGTGAGACTCCAGCAGTTTCTATGGCTTCTTAAGCCCTTGGAGGATGCAGAGTCTATGTGATACTCCTGCAGTTACAATGGCTTCTTAACCCCTCTCAGGATGCAGAGTCTATGTGAGACTCCAGCAGTTTCAATGGCTTCTAAAGCCCTCTCAGGATGCATATTCTGGCTTCTTAAGCCCTCTCATGATTCACAGTCTATGTGAGACTACCTCCGTTTCAATGACTTCTTAAGCCCTCTCAGGATGCAGAGTCTATGTGATACTCCACCAGTTTCCATGGCTTCTTAAGCCCTCTCAGGATGCAGAACCTATGTAAGATAGTTTCAATGGCTTCTTAAGCCTTCTCAAGATGCAGAGTCTATGTGAGACTCCAGCTTTTTCAATCGCTTCTTAAGCCCTCTCAGGATGCAGAGTCTATGTGAGACTCCAGCAGTATCAATGGCTTCTTAAACCCTTTCATGATGCAGTGTCTATGTGAGACTCCAGCAGTTTCTCTGGCTTCTTAAGCCCTCGGAGGATGCAGAGTCTATGTGAGACTCCAGCAGTATCAATGGTTTCTTAAGCCCTCTCAGGATGCAGAGTCTATGTGAGACTCCAGCAGTTTCAATGGCTTCTTAAGCCCTCGGAGGATGCAGAGTCTATGTGAGACTCCAGCAGTTTCAATGGCTTCTAAAGCCATCTCAGGATGCAGAGTCTGGCTTCTTAAGCCCTCCCAGGATGCAGAGTCTATGTGAGACTCCAGCAGTTTCAATGGCTTCTTAAGCCCTCTCAGGATGCAGAGTCTATGTGAGACTCCAGCAGTTTCAATGGCTTCTTAAGCCCTCTCCTGATGCAGAGTCTATGTAAGACTCCAGCAGTTTCAATGGCTTCTAAAGCCCTCTCAGGATGCAGAGTCTATGTGAGCCTCCAGCAGTTACAATGGCTTCTTAAGCCCTCTCAGGTGGCTTCTTAGGCCCTCTCAGGATGCAGACTCTATGTGAGACTCCCGCAGTTTCAATGGCTTCTTAAGCCCTTTCGGGATGCAGAGTCTATGTGAGACTCCAGCTTTTTCAATGGCTTCTTAAGCCCTCTCAGGATGCAGAGTCTATGTGAGACTCCAGCAGTTTCAATAACTTCTAAAGCCCTCTCAGGATGCAGAGTCTGGCTTCTTAAGCCCTCTCAGGATGCAGAGTCTATGTGAGACTCCAGCAGTATTAATGGCTTCTTAAGCCCTCTCATGATGCAGAGTCTATGTGAGACTCCAGCAGTTTCAATGGCTTCTTAAGCCCTCTCAGGATGCAGAGTCTATGTGAGACCCCAGCAGTTTCAATGGCTTCTTAAGCCCTCTCCTGATGCAGAGTCTATGTGAGACTCCAGCAGTTTCAATAACTTCTAAAGCCCTCTCAGGATGCAGAGTCTGGCTTCTTAAGCCCTCTCAGGATGCAGAGTCTATGTGAGACTCCAGCAGTTTCAATAACTTCTAAAGCCCTCTCAGGATGCAAAGTCTGGCTTCTTAAGCCCTCTCATGATGCAGAGTCTATGTGAGACTCCAGCAGTTTCAATGGCTTCTTAAGCCCTCTCCTGATGCAGAGTCTATGTGAGACTCCAGCAGTTTCAATAACTTCTAAAGCCCTCTCAGGATGCAGAGTCTGGCTTCTTAAGCCCTCTCAGGATGCAGAGTCTATGTGAGACTCCAGCAGTTTCAATAACTTCTAAAGCCCTCTCAGGATGCAGAGTCTGGCTTCTTAAGCCCTTTCGGGATGCAGAGTCTATGTGAGACTCGAGCAGTTTCAATGGCTTCTTAAGCCCTCTCATGATTCAGAGTCTATGTGATACTCCAGCAGTTTCAATGGCTTCTTAGGCCCTGTCTGGATGCAGAGTCTATGTGAGACTTCAGCAGTTTCAATGGCTTCTTAAGCCCTCTCAGGATGCAGAGTCTATGTGAGACTCCAGCAGTTTTAATGGCTTCTAAAGCCCTCTCAGGATGCAGAGTCTATGTGAGCCTCCAGCAGTTTCAATGGCTTCTTAAGCCCTCTCAGGATGCAGAGCCCATGTAAGATAGTTTCAATGACTTCTTAAGCCCTCTCAGGATGCACAGTCTATGTGAGACTCCAGCAGTTTCAACGGCTTCTTAATCCCTCTCATGATTCACAGTCTATGTGAGACTCCCTCCGTTTCAATGGCTTCTTAAGCCCTCTCAGGATGCAGAGTCTATATGAGACGCCCTCCGTTTCAATGGCTTGTTAAGCCCTCTCTTGATTCAGTCTATGTGATACTCCACCAGTTTCCATGGCTTCTTAAGCCCTCTCAGGATGCAGAGCCTATGTAAGATAGTTTCAATGGCTTCTTAAGCCCTCTCAAGATGCAGAGTCTATGTGAGACTCCAGCTTTCTCAATTGCTTCTTAAGCCCTCTCAGGATGCAGAGTCTATGTGATACTCCTGCAGTTACAATGGCTTCTTAACCCCTCTCAGGATGCAGAGTCTATGTGAGACTCCAGCAGTTTCAATGGCTTCTAAAGCCCTCTCAGGATGCAGAGTCTGGCTTCTTAAGCCCTCCCAGGATGCAGAGTCTATGAGAGACTCCAGCAGTTTCACTGGCTTCTTAAGCCCTCTCAGGATGCAGAGTCTATGTATCAGGAACTGGAGATTGTGGAAGTGCTGGAGGCTATGATCAGCACGCGCTCCAGTCCTCACCCAAGATGGCCGCCGTACCTTCAAGAGGCTGGCTCCTCCCACAAACCGATGCGTTGTATCTGTTAGTCAACGCTCGGTTCGTGTGGTGGAGTTTCTTCCGTGGAGCCCTCCGTGCCTACAGTGAACTTGCTAACCGCCTTGGATCCTACCTTTGTCCTCTCCCTCCTTCCCACCTGTTGCCTCGTTTGTCTGTATTTTCCGTCTTACTCTCCGCTTGATCTGTTCTTTTTCCCTTTACTCACGGTGCTCGGCGCCGCTTGGTTCCGTGCCATAGCCTCTTGTTAGACTTTCTTAGGTCCCGTCCCTCTCGCTACTTGAGCCCTTCCATTTTTGCACTTGTGTCACTCTGGTGTAGCATCTTTCTCTGCGCAGCCTTTCCTTTCGTATTTCGTTTTATTTGTTGGCGCCGGTATTCCATTTCTTCAACCGGCGCTGCCTTGCCTTTCGCTTGCAGAGTCCCTGTTGCTCTGACTACACCCTTGGAGCCTTTTTCTCTTGTATTATTGGACTATATCTGTATTCCTTTCCATTCCCTTTCTGTCCGCCTTTCACGGTCAGCTCAGGGCTATTCTTTTCACCCTAACCTATTTCTTTTCCTTCTTCTGTTTTTTCCCGTGGTGGTGTATTTTCTTCTTATTATCTTTTGCTCTTTTCCAGCCTTCTATTTGGAGAACTTCTAGTGTTCTCTCCCATTTTATACTCCATAAAGTCGGGACAGCTCATTGATCCACTGAGCTGTACTAGATAGTTGTGGAATCTGACATCTATACAACAGACTTTCCCTTTTGTTGTGGAGCAAACATCGCCTTCATTGACTATTGAGAGGAACCTACTGTCCCCCTTCTGAACCCATTCGGAATCAGGGTTTTTTCTGCATTCGTGCTTTTTCCCTGGAATTAGGATTGGCCCCCTGGGGATCCCCGAGGTCAGGGTTACATCTCTGCCAAGGTGGCCTCCGGAGGGGCCAGACCCTACCTACACGATAAGAAGGTCAGAACTCCAAAGGACAGAACTCCCTCAAGGAGAAGGGATCAGAAGAAGACGGAGGCCAATCCTAAAGAATCCTTCCTTGAAGAATCAGGTGAGGAGTTGGGGGAGGAAGCCTCGGTTCTTGACACTATGTGAGACTCCAGCAGTTTCAATGGCTTCTTAAGCCCTCTCCTGATGCAGAGTCTATGTGAGCCTCCAGCAGTTTCAATGGCTTCTTAAGCCCTCTCAGGATGCAGAGCCTATGTAAGATCGTTTCAGTGGCTTCTTAAGCCCTCTCAGGATGCACAGTCTATGTGAGACTCCAATAGTTTC
Source organism: Ambystoma mexicanum (assembly GCF_040938575.1). NCBI lineage: Eukaryota > Metazoa > Chordata > Amphibia > Caudata > Ambystomatidae > Ambystoma > Ambystoma mexicanum. The sequence goes on along the minus strand of NC_090936.1, from coordinate 64,128,144 downwards.
AATGGCTTCTTGAGCCCTCTCATGATTCATAGTCTATGTCAGACTCCAGTAGTTTCAATGGCTTCTAAAGCCCTCTCAAGATGCAGAGTCTATGTGAGGCTCCAATAGTTTAAATGGCTTCTTGAGCCCTCTCAGGAGGCAGAGTCTATGTGAGACTCCCGCAGTTTCAATGGCCTCTTAGGCCCTCTCAGGATGCAGGGTCTATGTGAGACTCCCGCAGTTTCAATGGCTTCTTAAGCCCTCTCGGGATGCAGAGTGTATGTGAGTCTCCCACAGTTTCAATGGCTTCTTAAACCCTCTCGGGATGCAGAGTCTATTTGAGACGCCAGCTTTTTCAATGGCTTCTTAAGCCCTCTCAGGATGCAGAGTCTATGTGAGACGCCAGCAGTTTCAGTGGCTTCTTAAGCCCTCTCAGGATGCACAGCCTATGTGAGACTCCAGCAGTTTCAATGGCTTCTTAAGCCCTCTCCTGATGCCGAGTCTATGTGAGACTCCAGCAGTTTCAATGGCTTCTTAAGCCCTTTCATGATTCACAGTCTATCTGAGACTCCCTCAGTTTCAATGGCTTCTTAAGCCCTCTCAGGATGCAGAGTCTATATGAGACTCCCACAGTTCCAATGGCTTCTGAAGCCCTCTCAGGATGCAGAGTCTATGTGAGACTCCCGCAGTATCAATGGCTTCTTAAGCCCTCTCATGATTCAAAGTCTATGCGATACTCCAGCAGTTTCAATGGCTTTTTAAGCCCTCCCACGATGCAGAGTCTATGTGAGACTCCAGTAGTTTCAATGGCTTCTTAAGCCCTCTCAGGATGCAGAGTCTATGTGAGACTCCAGCAGTTTCAATGGCTTCTTAATCCCTCTCATGATTCACAGTCTATGTGAGACTCCCTCCGTTTCAATGGCTTCTTAAGCCCTCTCAGGATGCAGAGTCTATATGAGATGACCTCCGTTTCAATGGCTTATTAAGCCCTCTCTTGATTCAGTCTATGTGATACTCCACCTGTTTCCATGGCTTCTTAAGCCCTCTCACGATGCAGAGCCTATGTAAGATAGTTTCAATGGCTTCTTAAGCCCTCTCAAGATGCAGAGTCTATGTGAGACTCCAGCTTTCTCAATCGCTTCTTAAGCCCTCTCAGGATGCAGAGTTTATGTGAAACTCCAGCAATATCAATGGCTTCTTAAGCCCTGTCATGATGCAGAGTCTATGTGAGACTCCAGCAGTTTCTATGGCTTCTTAAGCCCTCGGAGGATGCAGAGTCTATGTGATACTCCTGCAGTTACAATGGCTTCTTAACCCCTCTCAGGATGCAGAGTCTATGTGAGACTCCAGCAGTTTCAATGGCTTCTAAAGCCCTCTCAGGATGCATATTCTGGCTTCTTAAGCCCTCTCATGATTCACAGTCTATGAGAGACTACCTCCGTTTCAATGACTTCTTAAGCCCTCTCAGGATGCAGAGTCTATGTGATACTCCACCAGTTTCCATGGCTTCTTAAGCCCTCTCAGGATGCAGAACCTATGTAAGATAGTTTCAATGGCTTCTTAAGCCCTCTCAAGATGCAGAGTCTATGTGAGACTCCAGCTTTTTCAATCGCTTCTTAAGCCCTCTCAGGATGCAGAGTCTATGTGAGACTCCAGCAGTATCAATGGCTTCTTAAGCCCTTTCATGATGCAGTGTCTATGTGAGACTCCAGCAGTTTCTCTGGCTTCTTAAGCCCTCGGAGGATGCAGAGTCTATGTGAGACTCCAGCAGTATCAATGGTTTCTTAAGCCCTCTCAGGATGCAGAGTCTATGTGAGACTCCAGCAGTTTCAATGGCTTCTTAAGCCCTCGGAGGATGCAGAGTCTATGTGAGACTCCAGCAGTTTCAATGGCTTCTAAAGCCATCTCAGGATGCAGAGTCTGGCTTCTTAAGCCCTCCCAGGATGCAGAGTCTATGTGAGACTCCAGCAGTTTCAATGGCTTCTTAAGCCCTCTCAGGATGCAGAGTCTATGTGAGACTCCAGCAGTTTCAATGGCTTCTTAAGCCCTCTCCTGATGCAGAGTCTATGTAAGACTCCAGCAGTTTCAATGGCTTCTAAAGCCCTCTCAGGATGCAGAGTCTATGTGAGCCTCCAGCAGTTTCAATGGCTTCTTAAGCCCTCTCAGATGGCTTCTTAGGCCCTCTCAGGATGCAGACTCTATGTGAGACTCCCGCAGTTTCAATGGCTTCTTAAGCCCTTTCGGGATGCAGAGTCTATGTGAGACTCCAGCTTTTTCAATGGCTTCTTAAGCCCTCTCAGGATGCAGAGTCTATGTGAGACTCCAGCAGTTTCAATAACTTCTAAAGCCCTCTCAGGATGCAGAGTCTGGCTTCTTAAGCCCTCTCAGGATGCAGAGTCTATGTGAGACTCCAGCAGTTTTAATGGCTTCTAAAGCCCTCTCAGGATGCAGAGTCTATGTGAGCCTCCAGCAGTTTCAATGGCTTCTTAAGCCCTCTCAGGATGCAGAGCCCATGTAAGATAGTTTCAATGACTTCTTAAGCCCTCTCAGGATGGACAGTCTATGTGAGACTCCAGCAGTTTCAACGGCTTCTTAATCCCTCTCATGATTCACAGTCTATGTGAGACTCCCTCCGTTTCAATGGCTTCTTAAGCCCTCTCAGGATGCAGAGTCTATATGAGACGCCCTCCGTTTCAATGGCTTGTTAAGCCCTCTCTTGATTCAGTCTATGTGATACTCCACCAGTTTCCATGGCTTCTTAAGCCCTCTCAGGATGCAGAGCCTATGTAAGATAGTTTCAATGGCTTCTTAAGCCCTCTCAAGATGCAGAGTCTATGTGAGACTCCAGCTTTCTCAATTGCTTCTTAAGCCCTCTCAGGATGCAGAGTCTATGTGATACTCCTGCAGTTACAATGGCTTCTTAACCCCTCTCAGGATGCAGAGTCTATGTGAGACTCCAGCAGTTTCAATGGCTTCTAAAGCCCTCTCAGGATGCAGAGTCTGGCTTCTTAAGCCCTCCCAGGATGCAGAGTCTATGAGAGACTCCAGCAGTTTCACTGGCTTCTTAAGCCCTCTCAGGATGCAGAGTCTATGTATCAGGAACTGGAGATTGTGGAAGTGCTGGAGGCTATGATCAGCACGCGCTCCAGTCCTCACCCAAGATGGCCGCCGTACCTTCAAGAGGCTGGCTCCTCCCACAAACCGATGCGTTGTATCTGTTAGTCAACGATCGGTTCGTGTGGTGGAGTTTCTTCCGTGGAGCCCTCCGTGCCTACAGTGAACTTGCTAACCGCCTTGGATCCTACCTTTGTCCTCTCCCTCCTTCCCACCTGTTGCCTCGTTTGTCTGTATTTTCCGTCTTACTCTCCGCTTGATCTGTTCTTTTTCCCTTTACTCACGGTGCTCGGCGCCGCTTGGTTCCATGCCATAGCCTCTTGTTAGACTTTCTTAAGTCCCGTCCCTCTCGCTACTTGAGCCCTTCCATTTTTGCACTTGTGTCACTCTGGTGTAGCATCTTTCTCTGCGCAGCCTTTCCTTTCGTATTTCGTTTTATTTGTTGGCGCCGGTATTCCATTTCTTCAACCGGCGCTGCCTTGCCTTTCGCTTGCAGAGTCCCTGTTGCTCTGACTACACCCTTGGAGCCTTTTTCTCTTGTATTATTGGACTATATCTGTATTCCTTTCCATTCCCTTTCTGTCCGCCTTTCACGGTCAGCTCAGGGCTATTCTTTTCACCCTAACCTATTTCTTTTCCTTCTTCTGTTTTTTCCCGTGGTGGTGTATTTTCTTCTTATTATCTTTTGCTCTTTTCCAGCCTTCTATTTGGAGAACTTCTAGTGTTCTCTCCCATTTTATACTCCATAAAGTCGGGACAGCTCATTGATCCACTGAGCTGTACTAGATAGTTGTGGAATCTGACATCTATACAACAGACTTTCCTTTTTGTTGTGGAGCAAACATCGCCTTCATTGACTATTGAGAGGAACCTACTGTCCCACTTCTGAACCCATTCGGAATCAGGGTTTTTCTGCATTCGTGCTTTTTCCCTGGAATTAAGATTGGCCCCCTGGGGATCCCCGAGGTCAGGGTTACATCTCTGCCAAGGTGGCCTCCGGAGGGGCCAGACCCTACCTACACGATAAGAAGGTCAGAACTCCAAAGGACAGAACTCCCTCAAGGAGAAGGGATCAGAAGAAGACGGAGGCCAATCCTAAAGAATCCTTCCTTGAAGAATCAGGTGAGGAGTTGGGGGAGGAAGCCTCGGTTCTTGATACTATGTGAGACTCCAGCAGTTTCAATGGCTTCTTAAGCCCTCTCCTGATGCAGAGTCTATGTGAGCCTCCAGCAGTTTCAATGGCTTCTTAAGCCCTCTCAGGATGTAGAGTCTTATGTGAGACGCCAGTAGTTTCAATGGCTTCTTAAGCCCTCTCAGATGGCTTCTTAGGCCCTCTCAGGATGCAGAGTCTATGTGAGACTCCCGCAGTTTCAATGGCTTCTTAAGCCCTTTCGGGATGCAGAGTCTATGTGAGACTCCAGCAGTTTTAATGGCTTCTTAAGCCCTTTCAGGATGCAGAGTCTATGTGAGACTCCAGCAGTTTCAATGGCTTCTAAAGCCCTCTCATGGTGCAGAGTCTGGCTTCTTAAGCCCTCTCAGGATGCAGAGTCTATATGAGACTCACGCAGTTTCAATGGCTTCTGAAGCTCTCTCAGGATGCAAAGTCTATGTGAGACTCCCTCAGTTTCAATGGCTTCTTAATCCCTCTCAGGATGCAGAGCCTATGTAAGATAGTTTCAATGGCTTCTTAAGCCCTCTCAGGATGCAGAGTCTATGTGAGACTCCAGCTTTTTCAATAGCTTCTTAAGCCCTCTCAGGATGCAGAGTCTATGTGAGACTCCAGCAGTTTCAATGGCTTCTTAAGCCCTCTCGTGATGCAGAGTGTATTGTGAGATTCCCGCAATTTCAATGGCTTCTTAGGCCCCCTCGGGATGCAGAGTCTATTTCAGACTCCAGCTTTTTCAATGGCTTCTTAAGCCCTCTCAGGATGCAGAATCTATGTGAGACTCCAGCAGTTTCCATGGCTTCTTAAGCCCTCTTAGGATGCAGGGTCTATGTGAGACTCCAGCAGTTTCAATGGCTTCTTAAGCCCTCTCAGGATGCAGAGTCTATGTGAGACTCCAGCAGTTTCAATGGCTTCTTAAGCCCTCTCCTGATGCAGAGTCTATGTAAGACTCCAGCAGTTTCAATGGCTTCTAAAGCCCTCTCAGGATGCAGAGTCTATGTGAGCCTCCAGCAGTTTCAATGGCTTCTTAAGCCCTCTCAGATGGCTTCTTAGGCCCTCTCAGGATGCAGACTCTATGTGAGACTCCCGCAGTTTCAATGGCTTCTTAAGCCCTTTCGGGATGCAGAGTCTATGTGAGACTCCAGCTTTTTCAATGGCTTCTTAAGCCCTCTCAGGATGCAGAGTCTATGTGAGACTCCAGCAGTTTCAATAACTTCTAAAGCCCTCTCAGGATGCAGAGTCTGGCTTCTTAAGCCCTCTCAGGATGCAGTCTCTATGTGAGACTCCAGCAGTATTAATGGCTTCTTAAGCCCTCTCATGATGCAGAGTCTATGTGAGACTCCAGCAGTTTCAATGGCTTCTTAAGCCCTCTCAGGATGCAGAGTCTATGTGAGACTCCAGCAGTTTCAATGGCTTCTTAAGCCCTCTCCTGATGCAGAGTCTATGTGAGACTCCAGCAGTTTCAATAACTTCTAAAGCCCTCTCAGGATGCAGAGTCTGGCTTCTTAAGCCCTCTCAGGATGCAGAGTCTATGTGAGACTCCAGCAGTTTCAATAACTTCTAAAGCCCTCTCAGGATGCAGAGTCTGGCTTCTTAAGCCCTTTCGGGATGCAGAGTCTATGTGAGACTCCAGCAGTTTCAATGGCTTCTTAAGCCCTCTCATGATTCAGAGTCTATGTGAGACTCCAGCAGTTTCAATAACTCCTAAAGCCCTCTCAGGATGCAGAGTCTGGCTTCTTAAGCCCTCTCAGGATGCAGAGTCTATGTGAGCCTCCAGCAGTTTCAATGGCTTCTTAAGCCCTCTCAGATGGCTTCTTAGGCCCTCTCAGGATGCAGACTCTATGTGAGACTCCCGCAGTTTCAATGGCTTCTTAAGCCCTTTCGGGATGCAGAGTCTATGTGAGACTCCAGCTTTTTCAATGGCTTCTTAAGCCCTCTCGGGATGCAGAGTCTATGTGAGACTCCAGCAGTTTCAATAACTTCTAAAGCCCTCTCAGGATGCATAGTCTGGCTTCTTAAGCCCTCTCAGGATGCAGAGTCTATGTGAGACTCCAGCAGTATTAATGGCTTCTTAAGCCCTCTCATGATGCAGAGTCTATGTGAGACTCCAGCAGTTTCAATGGCTTCTTAAGCCCTCTAAGGATGCAGAGTCTATGTGAGACTCCAGCAGTTTCAATGGCTTCTTAAGCCCTCTCCTGATGCAGAGTCTATGTGAGACTCCAGCAGTTTCAATAACTTCTAAAGCCCTCTCAGGATGCAGAGTCTGGCTTCTTAAGCCCTCTCAGGATGCAGAGTCTATGTGAGACTCCAGCAGTTTCAATAACTTCTAAAGCCCTCTCAGGATGCAGAGTCTGGCTTCTTAAGCCCTTTCGGGATGCAGAGTCTATGTGAGACTCCAGCAGTTTCAATGGCTTCTTAAGCCCTCTCATGATTCAGAGTATATGTGATACTCCAGCAGTTTCAATGGCTTCTTAGGCCCTGTCTGGATGCAGAGTCTATGTGAGACTTCAGCAGTTTCAATGGCTTCTTAAGCCCTCTCAGGATGCAGAGTCTATGTGAGACTCCAGCAGTTTTAATGGCTTCTAAAGCCCTCTCAGGATGCAGAGTCTATGTGAGCCTCCAGCAGTTTCAATGGCTTCTTAAGCCCTCTCAGGATGCAGAGCCCATGTAAGATAGTTTCAATGACTTCTTAAGCCCTCTCAGGATGCACAGTCTATGTGAGACTCCAGCAGTTTCAACGGCTTCTTAATCCCTCTCATGATTCACAGTCTATGTGAGACTCCCTCCGTTTCAATGGCTTCTTAAGCCCTCTCAGGATGCAGAGTCTATATGAGACGCCCTCCGTTTCAATGGCTTGTTAAGCCCTCTCTTGATTCAGTCTATGTGATACTCCACCAGTTTCCATGGCTTCTTAAGCCCTCTCAGGATGCAGAGCCTATGTAAGATAGTTTCAATGGCTTCTTAAGCCCTCTCAAGATGCAGAGTCTATGTGAGACTCCAGCTTTCTCAATTGCTTCTTAAGCCCTCTCAGGATGCAGAGTCTATGTGATACTCCTGCAGTTACAATGGCTTCTTAACCCCTCTCAGGATGCAGAGTCTATGTGAGACTCCAGCAGTTTCACTGGCTTCTTAAGCCCTCTCAGGATGCAGAGTCTATGTATCAGGAACTGGAGATTGTGGAAGTGCTGGAGGCTATGATCAGCACGCGCTCCAGTCCTCACCCAAGATGGCCGCCGTACCTTCAAGAGGCTGGCTCCTCCCACAAACCGATGCGTTGTATCTGTTAGTCAACGCTCGGTTCGTGTGGTGGAGTTTCTTCCGTGGAGCCCTCCGTGCCTACAGTGAACTTGCTAACCGCCTTGGATCCTACCTTTGTCCTCTCCCTCCTTCCCACCTGTTGCCTCGTTTGTCTGTATTTTCCGTCTTACTCTCCGCTTGATCTGTTCTTTTTCCCTTTACTCACGGTGCTCGGCGCCGCTTGGTTCCATGCCATAGCCTCTTGTTAGACTTTCTTAGGTCCCGTCCCTCTCGCTACTTGAGCCCTTCCATTTTTGCACTTGTGTCACTCTGGTGTAGCATCTTTCTCTGCGCAGCCTTTCCTTTCGTATTTCGTTTTATTTGTTGGCGCCGGTATTCCATTTCTTCAACCGGCGCTGCCTTGCCTTTCGCTTGCAGAGTCCCTGTTGCTCTGACTACACCCTTGGAGCCTTTTTCTCTTGTATTATTGGACTATATCTGTATTCCTTTCCATTCCCTTTCTGTCCGCCTTTCACGGTCAGCTCAGGGCTATTCTTTTCACCCTAACCTATTTCTTTTCCTTCTTCTGTTTTTTCCCGTGGTGGTGTATTTTCTTCTTATTATCTTTTGCTCTTTTCCAGCCTTCTATTTGGAGAACTTCTAGTGTTCTCTCCCATTTTATACTCCATAAAGTCGGGACAGCTCATTGATCCACTGAGCTGTACTAGATAGTTGTGGAATCTGACATCTATACAACAGACTTTCCTTTTTGTTGTGGAGCAAACATCGCCTTCATTGACTATTGAGAGGAACCTACTGTCCCACTTCTGAACCCATTCGGAATCAGGGTTTTTCTGCATTCGTGCTTTTTCCCTGGAATTAGGATTGGCCCCCTGGGGATCCCCGAGGTCAGGGTTACATCTCTGCCAAGGTGGCCTCCGGAGGGGCCAGACCCTACCTACACGATAAGAAGGTCAGAACTCCAAAGGACAGAACTCCCTCAAGGAGAAGGGATCAGAAGAAGACGGAGGCCAATCCTAAAGAATCCTTCCTTGAAGAATCAGGTGAGGAGTTGGGGGAGGAAGCCTCGGTTCTTGACACTATGTGAGACTCCAGCAGTTTCAATGGCTTCTTAAGCCCTCTCAGGATGTAGAGTCTTATGTGAGACGCCAGTAGTTTCAATGGCTTCTTAAGCCCTCTCAGATGGCTTCTTAGGCCCTCTCAGGATGCAGAGTCTATGTGAGACTCCCGCAGTTTCAATGGCTTCTTAAGCCCTTTCGGGATGCAGAGTCTATGTGAGACTCCAGCAGTTTTAATGGCTTCTTAAGCCCTTTCAGGATGCAGAGTCTATGTGAGACTCCAGCAGTATCAATGGCTTCTAAAGCCCTCTCATGGTGCAGAGTCTGGCTTCTTAAGCCCTCTCAGGATGCAGAGTCTATATGAGACTCACGCAGTTTCAATGGCTTCTGAAGCTCTCTCAGGATGCAAAGTCTATGTGAGACTCCCTCAGTTTCAATGGCTTCTTAATCCCTCTCAGGATGCAGAGCCTATGTAAGATAGTTTCAATGGCTTCTTAAGCCCTCTCAGGATGCAGAGTCTATGTGAGACTCCAGCTTTTTCAATAGCTTCTTAAGCCCTCTCAGGATGCAGAGTCTATGTGAGACTCCAGCAGTTTCAATGGCTTCTTAAGCCCTCTCGTGATGCAGAGTGTATTGTGAGATTCCCGCAATTTCAATGGCTTCTTAGGCCCCCTCGGGATGCAGAGTCTATTTCAGACTCCAGCAGTTTCAATGGCTTCTTAAGCCCTCTCCTGATGCAGAGTCTATGTAAGACTCCAGCAGTTTCAATGGCTTCTAAAGCCCTCTCAGGATGCAGAGTCTATGTGAGCCTCCAGCAGTTTCAATGGCTTCTTAAGCCCTCTCAGATGGCTTCTTAGGCCCTCTCAGGATGCAGACTCTATGTGAGACTCCCGCAGTTTCAATGGCTTCTTAAGCCCTTTCGGGATGCAGAGTCTATGTGAGACTCCAGCTTTTTCAATGGCTTCTTAAGCCCTCTCAGGATGCAGAGTCTATGTGAGACTCCAGCAGTTTCAATAACTTCTAAAGCCCTCTCAGGATGCAGAGTCTGGCTTCTTAAGCCCTCTCAGGATGCAGTCTCTATGTGAGACTCCAGCAGTATTAATGGCTTCTTAAGCCCTCTCATGATGCAGAGTCTATGTGAGACTCCAGCAGTTTCAATGGCTTCTTAAGCCCTCTCAGGATGCAGAGTCTATGTGAGACTCCAGCAGTTTCAATGGCTTCTTAAGCCCTCTCCTGATGCAGAGTCTATGTGAGACTCCAGCAGTTTCAATAACTTCTAAAGCCCTCTCAGGATGCAGAGTCTGGCTTCTTAAGCCCTCTCAGGATGCAGAGTCTATGTGAGACTCCAGCAGTTTCAATAACTTCTAAAGCCCTCTCAGGATGCAGAGTCTGGCTTCTTAAGCCCTTTCGGGATGCAGAGTCTATGTGAGACTCCAGCAGTTTCAATGGCTTCTTAAGCCCTCTCATGATTCAGAGTCTATGTGAGACTCCAGCAGTTTCAATAACTCCTAAAGCCCTCTCAGGATGCAGAGTCTGGCTTCTTAAGCCCTCTCAGGATGCAGAGTCTATGTGAGCCTCCAGCAGTTTCAATGGCTTCTTAAGCCCTCTCAGATGGCTTCTTAGGCCCTCTCAGGATGCAGACTCTATGTGAGACTCCCGCAGTTTCAATGGCTTCTTAAGCCCTTTCGGGATGCAGAGTCTATGTGAGACTCCAGCTTTTTCAATGGCTTCTTAAGCCCTCTCAGGATGCAGAGTCTATGTGAGACTCCAGCAGTTTCAATAACTTCTAAAGCCCTCTCAGGATGCAGAGTCTGGCTTCTTAAGCCCTCTCAGGATGCAGAGTCTATGTGAGACTCCAGCAGTATTAATGGCTTCTTAAGCCCTCTCATGATGCAGAGTCTATGTGAGACTCCAGCAGTTTCAATGGCTTCTTAAGCCCTCTAAGGATGCAGAGTCTATGTGAGACTCCAGCAGTTTCAATGGCTTCTTAAGCCCTCTCCTGATGCAGAGTCTATGTGAGACTCCGGCAGTTTCAATAACTTCTAAAGCCCTCTCAGGATGCAGAGTCTGGCTTCTTAAGCCCTCTCAGGATGCAGAGTCTATGTGAGACTCCAGCAGTTTCAATAACTTCTAAAGCCCTCTCAGGATGCAGAGTCTGGCTTCTTAAGCCCTTTCGGGATGCAGAGTCTATGTGAGACTCCAGCAGTTTCAATGGCTTCTTAAGCCCTCTCATGATTCAGAGTATATGTGATACTCCAGCAGTTTCAATGGCTTCTTAGGCCCTGTCTGGATGCAGAGTCTATGTGAGACTTCAGCAGTTTCAATGGCTTCTTAAGCCCTCTCAGGATGCAGAGTCTATGTGAGACTCCAGCAGTTTTAATGGCTTCTAAAGCCCTCTCAGGATGCAGAGTCTATGTGAGCCTCCAGCAGTTTCAATGGCTTCTTAAGCCCTCTCAGGATGCAGAGCCCATGTAAGATAGTTTCAATGACTTCTTAAGCCCTCTCAGGATGCACAGTCTATGTGAGACTCCAGCAGTTTCAACGGCTTCTTAATCCCTCTCATGATTCACAGTCTATGTGAGACTCCCTCCGTTTCAATGGCTTCTTAAGCCCTCTCAGGATGCAGAGTCTATATGAGACGCCCTCCGTTTCAATGGCTTGTTAAGCCCTCTCTTGATTCAGTCTATGTGATACTCCACCAGTTTCCATGGCTTCTTAAGCCCTCTCAGGATGCAGAGCCTATGTAAGATAGTTTCAATGGCTTCTTAAGCCCTCTCAAGATGCAGAGTCTATGTGAGACTCCAGCTTTCTCAATTGCTTCTTAAGCCCTCTCAGGATGCAGAGTCTATGTGATACTCCTGCAGTTACAATGGCTTCTTAACCCCTCTCAGGATGCAGAGTCTATGTGAGACTCCAGCAGTTTCAATGGCTTCTAAAGCCCTCTCAGGATGCAGAGTCTGGCTTCTTAAGCCCTCCCAGGATGCAGAGTCTATGAGAGACTCCAGCAGTTTCACTGGCTTCTTAAGCCCTCTCAGGATGCAGAGTCTATGTATCAGGAACTGGAGATTGTGGAAGTGCTGGAGGCTATGATCAGCACGCGCTCCAGTCCTCACCCAAGATGGCCGCCGTACCTTCAAGAGGCTGGCTCCTCCCACAAACCGATGCGTTGTATCTGTTAGTCAACGCTCGGTTCGTGTGGTGGAGTTTCTTCCGTGGAGCCCTCCGTGCCTACAGTGAACTTGCTAACCGCCTTGGATCCTACCTTTGTCCTCTCCCTCCTTCCCACCTGTTGCCTCGTTTGTCTGTATTTTCCGTCTTACTCTCCGCTTGATCTGTTCTTTTTCCCTTTACTCACGGTGCTCGGCGCCGCTTGGTTCCATGCCATAGCCTCTTGTTAGACTTTCTTAGGTCCCGTCCCTCTCGCTACTTGAGCCCTTCCATTTTTGCACTTGTGTCACTCTGGTGTAGCATCTTTCTCTGCGCAGCCTTTCCTTTCGTATTTCGTTTTATTTGTTGGCGCCGGTATTCCATTTCTTCAACCGGCGCTGCCTTGCCTTTCGCTTGCAGAGTCCCTGTTGCTCTGACTACACCCTTGGAGCCTTTTTCTCTTGTATTATTGGACTATATCTGTATTCCTTTCCATTCCCTTTCTGTCCGCCTTTCACGGTCAGCTCAGGGCTATTCTTTTCACCCTAACCTATTTCTTTTCCTTCTTCTGTTTTTTCCCGTGGTGGTGTATTTTCTTCTTATTATCTTTTGCTCTTTTCCAGCCTTCTATTTGGAGAACTTCTAGTGTTCTCTCCCATTTTATACTCCATAAAGTCGGGACAGCTCATTGATCCACTGAGCTGTACTAGATAGTTGTGGAATCTGACATCTATACAACAGACTTTCCTTTTTGTTGTGGAGCAAACATCGCCTTCATTGACTATTGAGAGGAACCTACTGTCCCACTTCTGAACCCATTCGGAATCAGGGTTTTTCTGCATTCGTGCTTTTTCCCTGGAATTAGGATTGGCCCCCTGGGGATCCCCGAGGTCAGGGTTACATCTCTGCCAAGGTGGCCTCCGGAGGGGCCAGACCCTACCTACACGATAAGAAGGTCAGAACTCCAAAGGACAGAACTCCCTCAAGGAGAAGGGATCAGAAGAAGACGGAGGCCAATCCTAAAGAATCCTTCCTTGAAGAATCAGGTGAGGAGTTGGGGGAGGAAGCCTCGGTTCTTGACACTATGTGAGACTCCAGCAGTTTCAATGGCTTCTTAAGCCCTCTCCTGATGCAGAGTCTATGTGAGCCTCCAGCAGTTTCAATGGCTTCTTAAGCCCTCTCAGGATGTAGAGTCTTATGTGAGACGCCAGTAGTTTCAATGGCTTCTTAAGCCCTCTCAGATGGCTTCTTAGGCCCTCTCAGGATGCAGAGTCTATGTGAGACTCCCGCAGTTTCAATGGCTTCTTAAGCCCTTTCGGGATGCAGAGTCTATGTGAGACTCCAGCAGTTTTAATGGCTTCTTAAGCCCTTTCAGGATGCAGAGTCTATGTGAGACTCCAGCAGTTTCAATGGCTTCTAAAGCCCTCTCATGGTGCAGAGTCTGGCTTCTTAAGCCCTCTCAGGATGCAGAGTCTATATGAGACTCACACAGTTTCAATGGCTTCTGAAGCTCTCTCAGGATGCAAAGTCTATGTGAGACTCCCTCAGTTTCAATGGCTTCTTAATCCCTCTCAGGATGCAGAGCCTATGTAAGATAGTTTCAATGGCTTCTTAAGCCCTCTCAGGATGCAGAGTCTATGTGAGACTCCAGCTTTTTCAATAGCTTCTTAAGCCCTCTCAGGATGCAGAGTCTATGTGAGACTCCAGCAGTTTCAATGGCTTCTTAAGCCCTCTCGTGATGCAGAGTGTATTGTGAGATTCCCGCAATTTCAATGGCTTCTTAGGCCCCCTCGGGATGCAGAGTCTATTTCAGACTCCAGCTTTTTCAATGGCTTCTTAAGCCCTCTCAGGATGCAGAATCTATGTGAGACTCCAGCAGTTTCCATGGCTTCTTAAGCCCTCTTAGGATGCAGGGTCTATGTGAGACTCCAGCAGTTTCAATGGCTTCTTAAGCCCTCTCAGGATGCAGAGTCTATGTGAGACTCCAGCAGTTTCAATGGCTTCTTAAGCCCTCTCCTGATGCAGAGTCTATGTAAGACTCCAGCAGTTTCAATGGCTTCTAAAGCCCTCTCAGGATGCAGAGTCTATGTGAGCCTCCAGCAGTTTCAATGGCTTCTTAAGCCCTCTCAGATGGCTTCTTAGGCCCTCTCAGGATGCAGACTCTATGTGAGACTCCCGCAGTTTCAATGGCTTCTTAAGCCCTTTCGGGATGCAGAGTCTATGTGAGACTCCAGCTTTTTCAATGGCTTCTTAAGCCCTCTCAGGATGCAGAGTCTATGTGAGACTCCAGCAGTTTCAATAACTTCTAAAGCCCTCTCAGGATGCAGAGTCTGGCTTCTTAAGCCCTCTCAGGATGCAGTCTCTATGTGAGACTCCAGCAGTATTAATGGCTTCTTAAGCCCTCTCATGATGCAGAGTCTATGTGAGACTCCAGCAGTTTCAATGGCTTCTTAAGCCCTCTCAGGATGCAGAGTCTATGTGAGACTCCAGCAGTTTCAATGGCTTCTTAAGCCCTCTCCTGATGCAGAGTCTATGTGAGACTCCAGCAGTTTCAATAACTTCTAAAGCCCTCTCAGGATGCAGAGTCTGGCTTCTTAAGCCCTCTCAGGATGCAGAGTCTATGTGAGACTCCAGCAGTTTCAATAACTTCTAAAGCCCTCTCAGGATGCAGAGTCTGGCTTCTTAAGCCCTTTCGGGATGCAGAGTCTATGTGAGACTCCAGCAGTTTCAATGGCTTCTTAAGCCCTCTCATGATTCAGAGTCTATGTGAGACTCCAGCAGTTTCAATAACTCCTAAAGCCCTCTCAGGATGCAGAGTCTGGCTTCTTAAGCCCTCTCAGGATGCAGAGTCTATGTGAGCCTCCAGCAGTTTCAATGGCTTCTTAAGCCCTCTCAGATGGCTTCTTAGGCCCTCTCAGGATGCAGACTCTATGTGAGACTCCCGCAGTTTCAATGGCTTCTTAAGCCCTTTCGGGATGCAGAGTCTATGTGAGACTCCAGCTTTTTCAATGGCTTCTTAAGCCCTCTCAGGATGCAGAGTCTATGTGAGACTCCAGCAGTTTCAATAACTTCTAAAGCCCTCTCAGGATGCAGAGTCTGGCTTCTTAAGCCCTCTCAGGATGCAGAGTCTATGTGAGACTCCAGCAGTATTAATGGCTTCTTAAGCCCTCTCATGATGCAGAGTCTATGTGAGACTCCAGCAGTTTCAATGGCTTCTTAAGCCCTCTAAGGATGCAGAGTCTATGTGAGACTCCAGCAGTTTCAATGGCTTCTTAAGCCCTCTCCTGATGCAGAGTCTATGTGAGACTCCAGCAGTTTCAATAACTTCTAAAGCCCTCTCAGGATGCAGAGTCTGGCTTCTTAAGCCCTCTCAGGATGCAGAGTCTATGTGAGACTCCAGCAGTTTCAATAACTTCTAAAGCCCTCTCAGGATGCAGAGTCTGGCTTCTTAAGCCCTTTCGGGATGCAGAGTCTATGTGAGACTCCAGCAGTTTCAATGGCTTCTTAAGCCCTCTCATGATTCAGAGTATATGTGATACTCCAGCAGTTTCAATGGCTTCTTAGGCCCTGTCTGGATGCAGAGTCTATGTGAGACTTCAGCAGTTTCAATGGCTTCTTAAGCCCTCTCAGGATGCAGAGTCTATGTGAGACTCCAGCAGTTTTAATGGCTTCTAAAGCCCTCTCAGGATGCAGAGTCTATGTGAGCCTCCAGCAGTTTCAATGGCTTCTTAAGCCCTCTCAGGATGCAGAGCCCATGTAAGATAGTTTCAATGACTTCTTAAGCCCTCTCAGGATGCACAGTCTATGTGAGACTCCAGCAGTTTCAACGGCTTCTTAATCCCTCTCATGATTCACAGTCTATGTGAGACTCCCTCCGTTTCAATGGCTTCTTAAGCCCTCTCAGGATGCAGAGTCTATATGAGACGCCCTCCGTTTCAATGGCTTGTTAAGCCCTCTCTTGGTTCAGTCTATGTGATACTCCACCAGTTTCCATGGCTTCTTAAGCCCTCTCAGGATGCAGAGCCTATGTAAGATAGTTTCAATGGCTTCTTAAGCCCTCTCAAGATGCAGAGTCTATGTGAGACTCCAGCTTTCTCAATTGCTTCTTAAGCCCTCTCAGGATGCAGAGTCTATGTGATACTCCTGCAGTTACAATGGCTTCTTAACCCCTCTCAGGATGCAGAGTCTATGTGAGACTCCAGCAGTTTCAATGGCTTCTAAAGCCCTCTCAGGATGCAGAGTCTGGCTTCTTAAGCCCTCCCAGGATGCAGAGTCTATGAGAGACTCCAGCAGTTTCACTGGCTTCTTAAGCCCTCTCAGGATGCAGAGTCTATGTATCAGGAACTGGAGATTGTGGAAGTGCTGGAGGCTATGATCAGCACGCGCTCCAGTCCTCACCCAAGATGGCCGCCGTACCTTCAAGAGGCTGGCTCCTCCCACAAACCGATGCGTTGTATCTGTTAGTCAACGCTCGGTTCGTGTGGTGGAGTTTCTTCCGTGGAGCCCTCCGTGCCTACAGTGAACTTGCTAACCGCCTTGGATCCTACCTTTGTCCTCTCCCTCCTTCCCACCTGTTGCCTCGTTTGTCTGTATTTTCCGTCTTACTCTCCGCTTGATCTGTTCTTTTTCCCTTTACTCACGGTGCTCGGCGCCGCTTGGTTCCATGCCATAGCCTCTTGTTAGACTTTCTTAGGTCCCGTCCCTCTCGCTACTTGAGCCCTTCCATTTTTGCACTTGTGTCACTCTGGTGTAGCATCTTTCTCTGCGCAGCCTTTCCTTTCGTATTTCGTTTTATTTGTTGGCGCCGGTATTCCATTTCTTCAACCGGCGCTGCCTTGCCTTTCGCTTGCAGAGTCCCTGTTGCTCTGACTACACCCTTGGAGCCTTTTTCTCTTGTATTATTGGACTATATCTGTATTCCTTTCCATTCCCTTTCTGTCCGCCTTTCACGGTCAGCTCAGGGCTATTCTTTTCACCCTAACCTATTTCTTTTCCTTCTTCTGTTTTTTCCCGTGGTGGTGTATTTTCTTCTTATTATCTTTTGCTCTTTTCCAGCCTTCTATTTGGAGAACTTCTAGTGGTCTCTCCCATTTTATACTCCATAAAGTCGGGACAGCTCATTGATCCACTGAGCTGTACTAGATAGTTGTGGAATCTGACATCTATACAACAGACTTTCCTTTTTGTTGTGGAGCAAACATCGCCTTCATTGACTATTGAGAGGAACCTACTGTCCCACTTCTGAACCCATTCGGAATCAGGGTTTTTCTGCATTCGTGCTTTTTCCCTGGAATTAGGATTGGCCCCCTGGGGATCCCCGAGGTCAGGGTTACATCTCTGCCAAGGTGGCCTCCGGAGGGGCCAGACCCTACCTACACGATAAGAAGGTCAGAACTCCAAAGGACAGAACTCCCTCAAGGAGAAGGGATCAGAAGAAGACGGAGGCCAATCCTAAAGAATCCTTCCTTGAAGAATCAGGTGAGGAGTTGGGGGAGGAAGCCTCGGTTCTTGACACTATGTGAGACTCCAGCAGTTTCAATGGCTTCTTAAGCCCTCTCCTGATGCAGAGTCTATGTGAGCCTCCAGCAGTTTCAATGGCTTCTTAAGCCCTCTCAGGATGTAGAGTCTTATGTGAGACGCCAGTAGTTTCAATGGCTTCTTAAGCCCTCTCAGATGGCTTCTTAGGCCCTCTCAGGATGCAGAGTCTATGTGAGACTCCCGCAGTTTCAATGGCTTCTTAAGCCCTTTCGGGATGCAGAGTCTATGTGAGACTCCAGCAGTTTTAATGGCTTCTGAAGCCCTTTCAGGATGCAGAGTCTATGTGAGACTCCAGCAGTTTCAATGGCTTCTAAAGCCCTCTCATGGTGCAGAGTCTGGCTTCTTAAGCCCTCTCAGGATGCAGAGTCTATATGAGACTCACGCAGTTTCAATGGCTTCTGAAGCTCTCTCAGGATGCAAAGTCTATGTGAGACTCCCTCAGTTTCAATGGCTTCTTAATCCCTCTCAGGATGCAGAGCCTATGTAAGATAGTTTCAATGGCTTCTTAAGCCCTCTCAGGATGCAGAGTCTATGTGAGACTCCAGCTTTTTCAATAGCTTCTTAAGCCCTCTCAGGATGCAGAGTCTATGTGAGACTCCAGCAGTTTCAATGGCTTCTTAAGCCCTCTCGTGATGCAGAGTGTATTGTGAGATTCCCGCAATTTCAATGGCTTCTTAGGCCCCCTCGGGATGCAGAGTCAATTTCAGACTCCAGCTTTTTCAATGGCTTCTTAAGCCCTCTCAGGATGCAGAATCTATGTGAGACTCCAGCAGTTTCCATGGCTTCTTAAGCCCTCTTAGGATGCAGGGTCTATGTGAGACTCCAGCAGTTTCAATGGCTTCTTAAGCCCTCTCAGGATGCAGAGTCTGTGTGAGACTCCAGCAGTTTCAATGGCTTCTAAAGCCCTCTCAGGATGCAAAGTCTGGCTTCTTAAGCCCTCCCACCATGCAGAGTCTATGTGAGACTCCAGCAGTTTCAATGGCTTCTTAAGCCCTCTCAGGATGCAGTCTATGTGAGACTCCAGCTTTTTCAATGGCTTCTTAAGCCCTCTCAGGATGCAGAGTCTTTGTGAGACTCCAGCAGTTTCAATGGCTTCTTAAACCCTTTCAGGATGCAGAGTCTATGTGAGACTCCAGCAGTTTCAATGGCTTCTAAAGCCCTCTCAGGATGCAGAGTCTGGCTTCTTAAGCCCTCTCAGGATGCAGAGTCTATGCGAGACTCCAGCAGTTTCAATCGCTTCTTAAGCCCTCTCATGATTCACAGTCTATGTGAGACTCCCTCCATTTCAATGGCTTCTTAAGCCCTCTCAGGATGCAGAGCCTATGTAAGATAGTTTCAATGGCTTCTTAAGCCCTCTCAGGATGTGGAGTCTATGTGAGACTCCAGCTTTTTCAATAGCTTCTTAAGCCCTATCAGGATGCAGAGTCTATGTGAGACTCCAGCAGTATTAATGGCTTCTTAAGCCCTCTCAGGATGCAGAGTCTATGTGAGACTCCAGCAGTTTCAATGGCTTCTTAAGCCCTCGGAGGATGCAGAGTCTATGTGATACTCCTGCAGTTACAATGGCTTCTTAACCCCTCTCAGGATGCAGAGTCTATGTGAGACTCCAGCAGTTTCACTCGCTTCTAAAGCCCTCTCAGGATCCAGAGTCTGCCTTCTTAAGCCCTCCCAGGATGCAGAGTCTATGTGAGACTCCAGCAGTTTCAATGGTTTCTTAAGCCCTCTCAGGATGCAGAGTCTATGTGAGACTCCAGCAGTTTCAATGGCTTCTTAAGCCCTCTCAGGATGTAGAGTCTATGCGAGACCCCAGCAGTATCGCTTGCTTCTTAAGCCCTCTCAGGATGCAGAGTCTATGTGAGACTCCCGCAGTTTCAATGGCTTTTTTGGCCCTCTCAGGATGCAGAGACTATGTGAGACTCCCACAGTTTCAATGGCTTCTTAAGCCCTCTCGGGATGCAGAGTGTATGTGAGACTCCCACAGTTTCAATGGCTTCTTAAGCCCTCTCGGGATGCAAAGTCTATTTGAGACTCCAGCTTTTTCAATGGCTTCTTAAGCCCTCTCAGGATGCAGAATCTATGTGAGACTCCAGCAGTTTCAATGGCTTCTTAAGCCCTCTCAGGATGCAGAGTCTATGTGAGACGCCAGCAGTTTCAATGGCTTCTTAAGCCCTCTCAGGATGCAGAGTCTGTGTGAGACTCCAGCAGTTTCAATGGCTTCTAAAGCCCTCTCAGGATGCAAAGTCTGGCTTCTTAAGCCCTCCCACGATGCAGAGTCTATATGAGACTCCAGCAGTTTCAATGGCTTCTTAAGCCCTCTCAGGATGCAGAGTCTATGTGAGACTCCAGCAGTTTCAATGGTTTCTTAAGCCCTCTCCTGATGCAGAGTCTATGTGAGACTCCAGCAGTTTCAATGGCTTCTTAGACCATGTGAGGATGCAGAGTCTATGTGAGACTCCAGCAGTTTCAATGGCTTCTAAAGCCCTCTCAGGATACAGAGTCTATGTGAACCTCCAGCAGTTTAAATGGCTTCTTAAGCCCTCTCAGGATGCAGAGCCTATGTAAGATAGTTTCAATGGCTTCTTAAGCCCTCTCAGGATGCAAGGTCTATGTGAGACTCCAGCAGTTTCAATGGCTTCTTAAGCCTTCTCATGATTCACAGTCTATGTGAGACTCCCTCCGTTTCAATGGCTTCTTAAGCCCTTCAGGATGCAGAGTCTATATGAGACTCCCGCAGTTTCAATGGCTTCTGAAGCACTCTCAGGATGCAGAGTCTCTGTGAGACTCCCTCAGTTTCCATGGCTTCTTAAGCCCTCTCAGGATGCAGAACCTATGTAAGATAGTTTCAATGGCTTCTTAATCCCTCTCAGGATGCAGAGTCTATGTGAGACTCCAGCTTTTTCAATAGCTTCTTAAGCCCTCTCAGGATGCAGTCTCTATGTGAGACTCCAGCAGTTACAATGGCTTCTTAAACCCTCTCAGGATGCAGAGTCTATGTGAGACTCCAGCAGTATCAATGGCTTCTTAAGCCCTCTCAGGATGCAGAGTCTATGTGAGACTCCAGCAGTTTCAATGGCTTCTTAAGCCCTCGGAGGATGCAGAGTCTATGTGATACTCCGGCAGTTACAATGGCTTCTTAACCCCTCTCAGGATGCAGAGTCTATGTGAGACTCCAGCAGTTTCAATGCCTTCTAAAGCCCTCTCAGGATGCAGAGTCTGTCTTCTTAAGCCCTTCCAGGATGCAGAGTCTATGTGAGACTCCAGCAGTTTCAATGGCTTCTTAAGCTCTCTCAGGATGCAGAGTCTATGTGAGACTCCTGCAGTTTCAATGGCTTATTAAGCACTCTCCTGATGCAGAGTCTATGTGAGACTCCAGCAGTTTCAATGGCTTCTTAGGCCCTGTCAGGATGCAGAGTCTATGTGAGACTCCAGCAGTTTCAATGGCTTCTTAAACCCTCTCAGGATGCAGAGTCTATTTGAGACTCCAGCAGTTTCAATGGCTTCTTAAGCCCTTGGAGGATGCAGAGTCTATGTGATACTCCTGCAGTTACAATGGCTTCTTAACCCCTGTCAGGATGCAGAGTCTATGTGAGACTCCAGCAGTTTCAATGGCTTCTAAAGCCCTCTCAGGATGCAGAGTCTGGCTTCTTAAGCCCTCCCAGGATGCAGAGTATATGTGAGACTCCAGCAGTTTCAATGGCTTCTTAAGCCCTCTCAGGATGCAGAGTCTATGTGAGACTCCAGCAGTTTCAATGGCTTCTTAAGCCCTCTCAGGATGCAGAGCCCATGTAAGATAGTTTCAATGGCTTCTTAAGCCCTCTCAGGATGCACAGTCTATGTGAGACTCCCTCCGTTTCAATGGCTTCTTAAGCCCTCTCTTGATTCAGAGTCTATGTGATACTCCACCAGTTTCCATGGCTTCTTAAGCCCTCTCAGGATGCAGAGCCTATGTAAGATAGTTTCAAAGGCTTCTTAAACCCTCTCAGGATGCAGAGTCTATGTGAGACTCCAGCTTTTTCAATAGCTTCTTAAGCCCTCTCAGGATGCAGAGTCTATGTGAGACTCCAGCAGTATGAATGGCTTCTTAAGCCCTCGGAGGATGCAGAGTCTAAGTGATACTCCTGCAGTTACAATGGCTTCTTAAGCCCTCTCAGGATGCAGTATCTATGTGAGAATCCAGCAGTATCAATGCCTTCTTAAGCCCTCTCAGGATGCAGAGTCTATGTGAGACTCCAGCAGTTTCAATGGCTTCTTAAGCCCTCGGAGGATGCAGAGTCTATGTGATACTCCTGCAGTTACAATGGCTTCTTAACCCCTGTCAGGATGCAGAGTCTATGTGAGACTCCAGCAGTTTCAATGGCTTCTAAAGCCCTCTCAGGATGCAGAGTCTGGCTTCTTAAGCCCTCCCAGGATGCAGAGTATATGTGAGACTCCAGCAGTTTCAATGGCTTCTTAAGCCCTCTCAGGATGCAGAGTCTATGTGAGACTCCAGCAGTTTCAATGGATTCTTAAGCCCTCTCTTGATGCAGAGTCTATGTAAGACTCCAGCAGTTTCAATGGCTTCTAAAGCCCTCTCAGGATGCAGAGTCTATGTGAGCCTCCAGCAGTTTCAATGGCTTCTTAAGCCCTCTCGGATGGCTTCTTAGGCCCTCTCAGGATGCAGAGTCTATGTGAGACTCCCGCAGTTTCAATGGCTTCTTAAGCCCTTTCAGGATGCAGAGTCTATGTGAGACTCCAGCAGTTTCAATGGCTTTTAAAGCCCTCTCAGGATACAGAGTCTATGTGAGACTCCAGCAGTATCAATGGCTTCTTAAGTCCTCGGGGGATGCAGAGTCTAAGTGATACTCCTGCAGTTTCAATGGCTTCTTAAGCCCTCGGAGGATGCAGAGTCTATGTGATACTCCTGCAGTTACAATGGCTTCTTAACCCCTGTCAGGATGCAGAGTCTATGTGAGACTCCAGCAGTTTCAATGGCTTCTAAAGCCCTCTCAGGATGCAGAGTCTGGCTTCTTAAGCCCTCCCAGGATGCAGAGTATATGTGAGACTCCAGCAGTTTCAATGGCTTCTTAAGCCCTCTCAGGATGCAGAGTCTATGTGAGACTCCAGCAGTTTCAATGGCGTCTTAAGCCCTCTCTTGATGCAGAGTCTATGTAAGACTCCAGCAGTTTCAATGGCTTCTAAAGCCCTCTCAGGATGCCGAGTCTATGTGAGCCTCCAGCAGTTTCAATGGCTTCTTAAGCCCTCTTGGATGGCTTCTTAGGCCCTCTCAGGATGCAGAGTCTATGTGAGACTCCCGCAGTTTCAATGGCTTTTAAAGCCCTCTCAGGATGCAGAGTCTGGCTTCTTAAGCCCTCTCTTGATGCAGAGTCTATGTAAGACTCCAGCAGTTTCAATGGCTTCTAAAGCCCTCTCAGGATGCAGAGTCTATGTGACCCTCCAGCAGTTCCAATGGCTTCTTAAGCCCTCTTCTGATTCAGAGTCTATGTGATACTCCAGCAGTTTCAATGTCTTCTTAAGCCCTCTCAGGATGCAGAGCCTATGTAAGATAGTTTCAATGGCTTCTTAAGCCCTCTAAGGATGCACAGTCTATGTGAGACTCCGGCAGTTTCAATGGCTTCTTAAGCCCTCTCGGGAAGCATAGTCTATGTGAGACTCCAGCAGTTTCAATGGCTTCTTAAGCCCTCTCAGGATGCAGAGTCTACGTGAGAACCCAGCAATTTCAATGGCTTCTAAAGCCCTCTCAGGATGCAGAGCCTATGTAAGATCGTTTCAGTGGCTTCTTAAGCCCTCTTAAAATTCAGAGTTTATGTGAGACTCCCTCAGTTTCAATTGCTTCTTAAGCCCTCTCATGATTCAGAGTCTATGTGATACTCCAGCTGTTTCAATGGCTTTTTAAGCCCTTCCAGGATGCAGAGCCTATGTAAGATTGTTTCAGTGGCTTCTTAAGCCCTCTCAGGATGCACAGTCTATGTGAGACTCCAATAGTTTCAATGGCTTCTAAAGCCCTCTCAGGATGCAGAGTCTATGTGAGGCTCCAATAGTTTTAAACGGCTTCTTGAGCCCTCTCAGGATGCAGAGTCTATGTGAGACTCCCGCAGTTTCAATGGCTTCTTAGGCCCTCTCAGGATGCAGAGTCTATGTGAGACTCCCGCAGTTTCAATGGCTTCTTAAGCCCTCTCGGGATGCAGAGTCTATGTGAGATTCCTGCAGTTTCAATGGCTTCTTAAGCCCTCTCGGGATGCAGAGTCTATTTCAGACTCCAACTTTTTCAATGGCTTCTTAAGCCCTCTCAGGATGCAGAATCTATGTGAGACTCCAGCAGTTTCAATGGCTTCTTAAGCCCTCTCAGGATGCAGAGTCTGTGTGAGACTCCAGCAGTTTCAATGGCTTCTAAAGCCCTCTTAGGATGCAAAGTCTGGCTTCTTAAGCCCTCCCACGATGCAGAGTCTATGTGAGACTCCAGCAGTTTCAATGGCTTCTTAAGCCCTCTCAGGATGCAGAGTCTATGTGAGACTCCAGCAGTTTCAATGGCTTCTTAAGCCCTCTCCAGATGCAGAGTCTATGTGAGACTCCAGCAGTTTCAATGGCTTCTTAGACCCTGTGAGGATGCAAAGTCTATGTGAGACTCCAGCAGTTTCAATGGCTTCTTAAGCCCTCTCAGGATGCAGAGTCTATGTGAGACTCCAGCAGTTTCAATGGCTTCTAAAGCCCTCTTAGTATGCAGAGTCTATGTGAGCCTCCAGCAGTTTCGATGGCTTCTTAAGCCCTCTCAGGATGCAGAGCCTATGTAAGATAGTTTCAATGGCTTCTTAAGCCCTCTCAGGATGCAGAGTCTATGTGAGACTCCAGCAGTTTCAATGGCTTCTTAAGCCATCTCAGGATGCAGTCTATGTGAGACGCCAGCAGTTTCAGTGGCTTCTTAAGCCCTCTCAGGATGCATTCTATGTGAGACGCCAGCAGTTTCAGTGGCTTCTTAAGCCCTCTCAGGATGCACAGTCTATGTGAGACTCCAGCAGTTTCAATGGCTTCTTAAGCCCTCTCATGATTCACAGTCTATGTGAGACTCCCTCTATTTCAAAGGCTTCTAAAGCCCTCTCAGGATGCAGAGTCTATGTGAGACTCCAATATTTTCAATGGCTTCTTGAGCCCTCTCAGGATGCAGAGTCTATGTGAGACTCTAGCAGTTTCAGTGGCTTCTTAAGCCCTCTCAGGATGCACAGTCTATGTGAGACTCCAGCAGTTTCAATGGCTTCTTAAGCCCTCTCATGATTCACAGTCTATGTGAGACTCCCTCCGTTTCAATGGCTTCTTAAGCCTTCTCAGGATGCAGAGTCTATATGAGACTCCCGCAGTTTCAATGGCTTCTGAAGCCCTCTCAGGATGCAGAGTCTATGTGAGACTTTAGCAGTTTCAATGGCTTCTTAAGCCCTCTCCTGATGCCAAGTCTGTGAGACTCCAGCAGTTTCAATGGCTTCTTAAGCCCTCTCATGATTCACAGTATATCTGAGACTCCCTCAGTTTCAATGGCTTCTTAAGCCCTCTCAGGATGCAGAGTCTATATGAGACTCTCGCAGTTTCAATGGCTTCTGAAGCACTCTCAGGATGCAGAGTCTATGTGAGACTCCCGCAGTTTCAATGGCTTCTTAAGCCCTCTTAAGATTCAGAGTTTATGTGAGACTCCCTCAGTTTCAATGGCTTCTTAAGCCCTCTCATGATTCAGAGTCTATGCAATACTCCAGCAGTTTCAATGGCTTTTTAAGCCCTCTCAGGATGCAGAGCCTATGTAAGATCGTTTCAATGGCTTCTTAAGCCCTCTCAGGATGCAGAGTCTATGTGAGACGCCAATAGTTTCAATTGCTTCTTGAGCCCTCTCATGATTCAGAGTCTATGTCAGACTCCAGTAGTTTCAAAGGCTTCTAAAGCCCTCTCAGGATGCAGAGTCTATGTAAGACTCCAATAGTTTCAATGGCTTCTTGAGCCCTCTCAGGATCCAGAGTCTATTTGAGACTCCAGCAGTATCGATGGCTTCTTAGGCCCTCTCAGGATGCAGAGTCTATGTGAGACTCCCGCAGTTTCAATGGCTTCTTAAGCCCTCTCGGGATGCAGAGTGTATGTGAGACTCCCGCAGTTTCAATGGCTTCTTAAGCCCTCTCAGGATGCAGAATCTATTTGAGACTCCAGCTTTTTCAATGGCTTCTTAAGCCCTCTCAGGATGCAGTCTATGTGAGACTCCAGCAGTTTCCACGGCTTCTTAAGCCCTCTCAGGATGCAGTCTATGTGAGACGCCAGCAGTTTCAGTGGCTTCTTAAGCCCTCTCAGGATGCAGAGTCTGTGTGAGACTCCAGCAGTTTCAATGGCTTCTAAAGCCCTCTCAGGATGGAGAGTCTGGCTTCTTAAGCCCTCCCACGATGCAGAGTTTATGTGAGACTCCCGCAGTTTCAATGGCTTCTTAAGCCCTCTTAAGATTCAGAGTTTATGTGAGACTCCCTCAGTTTCAATTGCTTCTTAAGCCCTCTCATGATTCAGAGTCTATGTGATACTCCAGCAGTTTCAATGGCTTTTTAAGCCCTATCAGGATGCAGAGCCTATGTAAGATCGTTTCAGTGGCTTCTTAAGCCCTCTCAGGATGCACAGTCTATGTGAGACTCCAATAGTTTCAATGGCTTCTTGAGCCCTCTCATGATTCATAGTCTATGTCAGACTCCAGTAGTTTCAATGGCTTCTAAAGCCCTCTCAAGATGCAGAGTCTATGTGAGGCTCCAATAGTTTAAATGGCTTCTTGAGCCCTCTCAGGATGCAGAGTCTATGTGAGACTCCCGCAGTTTCAATGGCCTCTTAGGCCCTCTCAGGATGCAGGGTCTATGTGAGACTCCCGCAGTTTCAATGGCTTCTTAAGCCCTCTCGGGATGCAGAGTGTATGTGAGTCTCCCACAGTTTCAATGGCTTCTTAAACCCTCTCGGGATGCAGAGTCTATTTGAGACGCCAGCTTTTTCAATGGCTTCTTAAGCCCTCTCAGGATGCAGAGTCTATGTGAGACGCCAGCAGTTTCAGTGGCTTCTTAAGCCCTCTCA
The DNA here is from genome assembly GCF_040938575.1 of Ambystoma mexicanum. Taxonomy (NCBI): domain Eukaryota; kingdom Metazoa; phylum Chordata; class Amphibia; order Caudata; family Ambystomatidae; genus Ambystoma; species Ambystoma mexicanum. The sequence goes on along the minus strand of NC_090936.1, from coordinate 64,101,816 downwards.
GGATGCACAGCCTATGTGAGACTCCAGCAGTTTCAATGGCTTCTTAAGCCCTCTCCTGATGCCGAGTCTATGTGAGACTCCAGCAGTTTCAATGGCTTCTTAAGCCCTTTCATGATTCACAGTCTATCTGAGACTCCCTCAGTTTCAATGGCTTCTTAAGCCCTCTCAGGATGCAGAGTCTATATGAGACTCCCACAGTTCCAATGGCTTCTGAAGCCCTCTCAGGATGCAGAGTCTATGTGAGACTCCCGCAGTATCAATGGCTTCTTAAGCCCTCTCATGATTCAAAGTCTATGCGATACTCCAGCAGTTTCAATGGCTTTTTAAGCCCTCCCACGATGCAGAGTCTATGTGAGACTCCAGTAGTTTCAATGGCTTCTTAAGCCCTTTCAGGATGCAGAGTCTATGTGAGACTCCAGCAGTTTCAATGGCTTCTTAATCCCTCTCATGATTCACAGTCTATGTGAGACTCCCTCCGTTTCAATGGCTTCTTAAACCCTCTCAGGATGCAGAGTCTATATGAGATGCCCTCCGTTTCAATGGCTTATTAAGCCCTCTCTTGATTCAGTCTATGTGATACTCCACCTGTTTCCATGGCTTCTTAAGCCCTCTCACGATGCAGAGCCTATGTAAGATAGTTTCAATGGCTTCTTAAGCCCTCTCAAGATGCAGAGTCTATGTGAGACTCCAGCTTTCTCAATCGCTTCTTAAGCCCTCTCAGGATGCAGAGTTTATGTGAAACTCCAGCAATATCAATGGCTTCTTAAGCCCTGTCATGATGCAGAGTCTATGTGAGACTCCAGCAGTTTCTATGGCTTCTTAAGCCCTCGGAGGATGCAGAGTCTATGTGATACTCCTGCAGTTACAATGGCTTCTTAACCCCTCTCAGGATACAGAGTCTATGTGAGACTCCAGCAGTTTCAATGGCTTCTAAAGCCCTCTCAGGATGCATATTCTGGCTTCTTAAGCCCTCTCATGATTCACGGTCTATGTGAGACTACCTCCGTTTCAATGACTTCTTAAGCCCTCTCAGGATGCAGAGTCTATGTGATACTCCACCAGTTTCCATGGCTTCTTAAGCCCTCTCAGGATGCAGAACCTATGTAAGATAGTTTCAATGGCTTCTTAAGCCCTCTCAAGATGCAGAGTCTATGTGAGACTCCAGCTTTTTCAATCGCTTCTTAAGCCCTCTCAGGATGCAGAGTCTATGTGAGACTCCAGCAGTATCAATGGCTTCTTAAGCCCTTTCATGATGCAGTGTCTATGTGAGACTCCAGCAGTTTCTCTGGCTTCTTAAGCCCTCGGAGGATGCAGAGTCTATGTGAGACTCCAGCAGTATCAATGGTTTCTTAAGCCCTCTCAGGATGCAGAGTCTATGTGAGACTCCAGCAGTTTCAATGGCTTCTTAAGCCCTCGGAGGATGCAGAGTCTATGTGAGACTCCAGCAGTTTCAATGGCTTCTAAAGCCATCTCAGGATGCAGAGTCTGGCTTCTTAAGCCCTCCCAGGATGCAGAGTCTATGTGAGACTCCAGCAGTTTCAATGGCTTCTTAAGCCCTCTCAGGATGCAGAGTCTATGTGAGACTCCAGCAGTTTCAATGGCTTCTTAAGCCCTCTCCTGATGCAGAGTCTATGTAAGACTCCAGCAGTTTCAATGGCTTCTAAAGCCCTCTCAGGATGCAGAGTCTATGTGAGCCTCCAGCAGTTTCAATGGCTTCTTAAGCCCTCTCAGATGGCTTCTTAGGCCCTCTCAGGATGCAGACTCTATGTGAGACTCCCGCAGTTTCAATGGCTTCTTAAGCCCTTTCGGGATGCAGAGTCTATGTGAGACTCCAGCTTTTTCAATGGCTTCTTAAGCCCTCTCAGGATGCAGAGTCTATGTGAGACTCCAGCAGTTTCAATAACTTCTAAAGCCCTCTCAGGATGCAGAGTCTGGCTTCTTAAGCCCTCTCAGGATGCAGAGTCTATGTGAGACTCCAGCAGTATTAATGGCTTCTTAAGCCCTCTCATGATGCAGAGTCTATGTGAGACTCCAGCAGTTTCAATGGCTTCTTAAGCCCTCTCAGGATGCAGAGTCTATGTGAGACTCCAGCAGTTTCAATGGCTTCTTAAGCCCTCTCCTGATGCAGAGTCTATGTGAGACTCCAGCAGTTTCAATAACTTCTAAAGCCCTCTCAGGATGCAGAGTCTGGCTTCTTAAGCCCTCTCAGGATGCAGAGTCTATGTGAGACTCCAGCAGTTTCAATAACTTCTAAAGCCCTCTCAGGATGCAGAGTCTGGCTTCTTAAGCCCTTTCGGGATGCAGAGTCTATGTGAGACTCCAGCAGTTTCAATGGCTTCTTAAGCCCTCTCATGATTCAGAGTCTATGTGAGACTCCAGCAGTTTCAATAACTTCTAAAGCCCTCTCAGGATGCAGAGTCTGGCTTCTTAAGCCCTCTCAGGATGCAGAGTCTATGTGAGCCTCCAGCAGTTTCAATGGCTTCTTAAGCCCTCTCAGATGGCTTCTTAGGCCCTCTCAGGATGCAGACTCTATGTGAGACTCCCGCAGTTTCAATGGCTTCTTAAGCCCTTTCGGGATGCAGAGTCTATGTGAGACTCCAGCTTTTTCAATGGCTTCTTAAGCCCTCTCAGGATGCAGAGTCTATGTGAGACTCCAGCAGTTTCAATAACTTCTAAAGCCCTCTCAGGGTGCAGAGTCTGGCTTCTTAAGCCCTCTCAGGATGCAGAGTCTATGTGAGACTCCAGCAGTATTAATGGCTTCTTAAGCCCTCTCATGATGCAGAGTCTATGTGAGACTCCAGCAGTTTCAATGGCTTCTTAAGCCCTCTAAGGATGCAGAGTCTATGTGAGACTCCAGCAGTTTCAATGGCTTCTTAAGCCCTCTCCTGATGCAGAGTCTATGTGAGACTCCAGCAGTTTCAATAACTTCTAAAGCCCTCTCAGGATGCAGAGTCTGGCTTCTTAAGCCCTCTCAGGATGCAGAGTCTATGTGAGACTCCAGCAGTTTCAATAACTTCTAAAGCCCTCTCAGGATGCAGAGTCTGGCTTCTTAAGCCCTTTCGGGATGCAGAGTCTATGTGAGACTCCAGCAGTTTCAATGGCTTCTTAAGCCCTCTCATGATTCAGAGTCTATGTGATACTCCAGCAGTTTCAATGGCTTCTTAGGCCCTGTCTGGATGCAGAGTCTATGTGAGACTTCAGCAGTTTCAATGGCTTCTTAAGCCCTCTCAGGATGCAGAGTCTATGTGAGACTCCAGCAGTTTTAATGGCTTCTAAAGCCCTCTCAGGATGCAGAGTCTATGTGAGCCTCCAGCAGTTTCAATGGCTTCTTAAGCCCTCTCAGGATGCAGAGCCCATGTAAGATAGTTTCAATGACTTCTTAAGCCCTCTCGGGATGCACAGTCTATGTGAGACTCCAGCAGTTTCAATGGCTTCTTAATCCCTCTCATGATTCACAGTCTATGTGAGACTCCCTCCGTTTCAATGGCTTCTTAAGCCCTCTCAGGATGCAGAGTCTATATGAGACGCCCTCCGTTTCAATGGCTTGTTAAGCCCTCTCTTGATTCAGTCTATGTGATACTCCACCAGTTTCCATGGCTTCTTAAGCCCTCTCAGGATGCAGAGCCTATGTAAGATAGTTTCAATGGCTTCTTAAGCCCTCTCAAGATGCAGAGTCTATGTGAGACTCCAGCTTTCTCAATTGCTTCTTAAGCCCTCTCAGGATGCAGAGTCTATGTGATACTCCTGCAGTTACAATGGCTTCTTAACCCCTCTCAGGATGCAGAGTCTATGTGAGACTCCAGCAGTTTCAATGGCTTCTAAAGCCCTCTCAGGATGCAGAGTCTGGCTTCTTAAGCCCTCCCAGGATGCAGAGTCTATGAGAGACTCCAGCAGTTTCACTGGCTTCTTAAGCCCTCTCAGGATGCAGAGTCTATGTATCAGGAACTGGAGATTGTGGAAGTGCTGGAGGCTATGATCAGCACGCGCTCCAGTCTTCACCCAAGATGGCCGCCGTACCTTCAAGAGGCTGGCTCCTCCCACAAACCGATGCGTTGTATCTGTTAGTCAACGCTCGGTTCGTGTGGTGGAGTTTCTTCCGTGGAGCCCTCCGTGCCTACAGTGAACTTGCTAACCGCCTTGGATCCTACCTTTGTCCTCTCCCTCCTTCCCACCTGTTGCCTCGTTTGTCTGTATTTTCCGTCTTACTCTCCGCTTGATCTGTTCTTTTTCCCTTTACTCACGGTGCTCGGCGCCGCTTGGTTCCGTGCCATAGCCTCTTGTTAGACTTTCTTAGGTCCCGTCCCTCTCGCTACTTGAGCCCTTCTATTTTTGCACTTGTGTCACTCTGGTGTAGCATCTTTCTCTGCGCAGCCTTTCCTTTCGTATTTCGTTTTATTTGTTGGCGCCGGTATTCCATTTCCTCAACCGGCGCTGCCTTGCCTTTCGCTTGCAGAGTCCCTGTTGCTCTGACTACACCCTTGGAGCCTTTTTCTCTTGTATTATTGGACTATATCTGTATTCCTTTCCATTCCCTTTCTGTCCGCCTTTCACGGTCAGCTCAGGGCTATTCTTTTCACCCTAACCTATTTCTTTTCCTTCTTCTGTTTTTTCCCGTGGTGGTGTATTTTCTTCTTATTATCTTTTGCTCTTTTCCAGCCTTCTATTTGGAGAACTTCTAGTGTTCTCTCCCATTTTATACTCCATAAAGTCGGGACAGCTCATTGATCCACTGAGCTGTACTAGATAGTTGTGGAATCTGACATCTATACAACAGACTTTCCTTTTTGTTGTGGAGCAAACATCGCCTTCATTGACTATTGAGAGGAACCTACTGTCCCCCTTCTGAACCCATTCGGAATCAGGGTTTTTTCTGCATTCGTGCTTTTTCCCTGGAATTAGGATTGGCCCCCTGGGGATCCCCGAGGTCAGGGTTACATCTCTGCCAAGGTGGCCTCCGGAGGGGCCAGACCCTACCTACACGATAAGAAGGTCAGAACTCCAAAGGACAGAACTCCCTCAAGGAGAAGGGATCAGAAGAAGACGGAGGCCAATCCTAAAGAATCCTTCCTTGAAGAATCAGGTGAGGAGTTGGGGGAGGAAGCCTCGGTTCTTGACACTATGTGAGACTCCAGCAGTTTCAATGGCTTCTTAAGCCCTCTCCTGATGCAGAGTCTATGTGAGCCTCCAGCAGTTTCAATGGCTTCTTAAGCCCTCTCAGGATGTAGAGTCTTATGTGAGACGCCAGTAGTTTCAATGGCTTCTTAAGCCCTCTCAGATGGCTTCTTAGGCCCTCTCAGGATGCAGAGTCTATGTGAGACTCCCGCAGTTTCAATGGCTTCTTAAGCCCTTTCGGGATGCAGAGTCTATGTGAGACTCCAGCAGTTTTAATGGCTTCTTAAGCCCTTTCAGGATGCAGAGTCTATGTGAGACTCCAGCAGTTTCAATGGCTTCTAAAGCCCTCTCATGGTGCAGAGTCTGGCTTCTTAAGCCCTCTCAGGATGCAGAGTCTATATGAGACTCACGCAGTTTCAATGGCTTCTGAAGCTCTCTCCGGATGCAAAGTCTATGTGAGACTCCCTCAGTTTCAATGGCTTCTTAATCCCTCTCAGGATGCAGAGCCTATGTAAGATAGTTTCAATGGCTTCTTAAGCCCTCTCAGGATGCAGAGTCTATGTGAGACTCCAGCTTTTTCAATAGCTTCTTAAGCCCTCTCAGGATGCAGAGTCTATGTGAGACTCCAGCAGTTTCAATGGCTTCTTAAGCCCTCTCGTGATGCAGAGTGTATTGTGAGATTCCCGCAATTTCAATGGCTTCTTAGGCCCCCTCGGGATGCAGAGTCTATTTCAGACTCCAGCTTTTTCAATGGCTTCTTAAGCCCTCTCAGGATGCAGAATCTATGTGAGACTCCAGCAGTTTCCATGGCTTCTTAAGCCCTCTCAGGATGCAGGGTCTATGTGAGACGCCAGCAGTTTCAATGGCTTCTTAAGCCCTCTCAGGATGCAGAGTCTGTGTGAGACTCCAGCAGTTTCAATGGCTTCTAAAGCCCTCTCAGGATGCAAAGTCTGGCTTCTTAAGCCCTCCCACCATGCAGAGTCTATGTGAGACTCCAGCAGTTTCAATGGCTTCTTAAGCCCTCTCAGGATGCAGTCTATGTGAGACTCCAGCTTTTTCAATGGCTTCTTAAGCCCTCTCAGGATGCAGAGTCTTTGTGAGACTCCAGCAGTTTCAATGGCTTCTTAAACCCTTTCAGGATGCAGAGTCTATGTGAGACTCCAGCAGTTTCAATGGCTTCTAAAGCCCTCTCAGGATGCAGAGTCTGGCTTCTTAAGCCCTCTCAGGATGCAGAGTCTATGCGAGACTCCCTCCATTTCAATGGCTTCTTAAGCCCTCTCAGGATGCAGAGCCTATGTAAGATAGTTTCAATGGCTTCTTAAGCCCTCTCAGGATGTGGAGTCTATGTGAGACTCCAGCTTTTTCAATAGCCTCTTAAGCCCTCTCAGGATGCAGAGTCTATGTGAGACTCCAGCAGTATTAATGGCTTCTTAAGCCCTCTCAGGATGCAGAGTCTATGTGAGACTCCAGCAGTTTCAACGGCTTCTTAATCCCTCTCATGATTCACAGTCTATGTGAGACTCCCTCCGTTTCAATGGCTTGTTAAGCCCTCTCAGGATGCAGTCTATGTGATACTCCACCAGTTTCCATGGCTTCTTAAGCCCTCTCAGGATGCAGAGCCTATGTAAGATAGTTTCAATGGCTTCTTAAGCCCTCTCAAGATGCAGAGTCTATGTGAGACTCCAGCTTTCTCAATTGCTTCTTAAGCCCTCTCAGGATGCAGAGTCTATGTGATACTCCTGCAGTTACAATGGCTTCTTAACCCCTCTCAGGATGCAGAGTCTATGTGAGACTCCAGCAGTTTCAATGGCTTCTAAAGCCCTCTCAGGATGCAGAGTCTGGCTTCTTAAGCCCTTCCAGGATGCAGAGTCTATGAGAGACTCCAGCAGTTTCACTGGCTTCTTAAGCCCTCTCAGGATGCAGAGTCTATGTATCAGGAACTGGAGATTGTGGAAGTGCTGGAGGCTATGATCCGCACGCGCTCCAGTCCTCACCCAAGATGGCCGCCGTACCTTCAAGAGGCTGGCTCCTCCCACAAACCGATGCGTTGTATCTGTTAGTCAACGCTCGGTTCGTGTGGTGGAGTTTCTTCCGTGGAGCCCTCCGTGCCTACAGTGAACTTGCTAACCGCCTTGGATCCTACCTTTGTCCTCTCCCTCCTTCCCACCTGTTGCCTCGTTTGTCTGTATTTTCCGTCTTACTCTCCGCTTGATCTGTTCTTTTTCCCTTTACTCACGGTGCTCGGCGCCGCTTGGTTCCGTGCCATAGCCTCTTGTTAGACTTTCTTAGGTCCCGTCCCTCTCGCTACTTGAGCCCTTCCATTTTTGCAGTTGTGTCACTCTGGTGTAGCATCTTTCTCTGCGCAGCCTTTCCTTTCGTATTTCGTTTTATTTGTTGGCGCCGGTATTCCATTTCTTCAACCGGCGCTGCCTTGCCTTTCGCTTGCAGAGTCCCTGTTGCTCTGACTACACCCTTGGAGCCTTTTTCTCTTGTATTATTGGACTATATCTGTATTCCTTTCCATTCCCTTTCTGTCCGCCTTTCACGGTCAGCTCAGGGCTATTCTTTTCACCCTAACCTATTTCTTTTCCTTCTTCTGTTTTTTCCCGTGGTGGTGTATTTTCTTCTTATTATCTTTTGCTCTTTTCCAGCCTTCTATTTGGAGAACTTCTAGTGTTCTCTCCCATTTTATACTCCATAAAGTCGGGACAGCTCATTGATCCACTGAGCTGTACTAGATAGTTGTGGAATCTGACATCTATACAACAGACTTTCCTTTTTGTTGTGGAGCAAACATCGCCTTCATTGACTATTGAGAGGAACCTACTGTCCCCCTTCTGAACCCATTCGGAATCAGGGTTTTTTCTGCATTCGTGCTTTTTCCCTGGAATTAGGATTGGCCCCCTGGGGATCCCCGAGGTCAGGGTTACATCTCTGCCAAGGTGGCCTCCGGAGGGGCCAGACCCTACCTACACGATAAGAAGGTCAGAACTCCAAAGGACAGAACTCCCTCAAGGAGAAGGGATCAGAAGAAGACGGAGGCCAATCCTAAAGAATCCTTCCTTGAAGAATCAGGTGAGGAGTTGGGGGAGGAAGCCTCGGTTCTTGACACTATGTGAGACTCCAGCAGTTTCAATGGCTTCTTAAGCCCTCTCCTGATGCAGAGTCTATGTGAGCCTCCAGCAGTTTCAATGGCTTCTTAAGCCCTCTCAGGATGTAGAGTCTTATGTGAGACGCCAGTAGTTTCAATGGCTTCTTAAGCCCTCTCAGATGGCTTCTTAGGCCCTCTCAGGATGCAGAGTCTATGTGAGACTCCCGCAGTTTCAATGGCTTCTTAAGCCCTTTCGGGATGCAGAGTCTATGTGAGACTCCAGCAGTTTTAATGGCTTCTTAAGCCCTTTCAGGATGCAGAGTCTATGTGAGACTCCAGCAGTTTCAATGGCTTCTAAAGCCCTCTCATGGTGCAGAGTCTGGCTTCTTAAGCCCTCTCAGGATGCAGAGTCTATATGAGACTCACACAGTTTCAATGGCTTCTGAAGCTCTCTCAGGATGCAAAGTCTATGTGAGACTCCCTCAGTTTCAATGGCTTCTTAATCCCTCTCAGGATGCAGAGCCTATGTAAGATAGTTTCAATGGCTTCTTAAGCCCTCTCAGGATGCAGAGTCTATGTGAGACTCCAGCTTTTTCAATAGCTTCTTAAGCCCTCTCAGGATGCAGAGTCTATGTGAGACTCCAGCAGTTTCAATGGCTTCTTAAGCCCTCTCGTGATGCAGAGTGTATTGTGAGATTCCCGCAATTTCAATGGCTTCTTAGGCCCCCTCGGGATGCAGAGTCTATTTCAGACTCCAGCTTTTTCAATGGCTTCTTAAGCCCTCTCAGGATGCAGAATCTATGTGAGACTCCAGCAGTTTCCATGGCTTCTTAAGCCCTCTCAGGATGCAGGGTCTATGTGAGACGCCAGCAGTTTCAATGGCTTCTTAAGCCCTCTCAGGATGCAGAGTCTGTGTGAGACTCCAGCAGTTTCAATGGCTTCTAAAGCCCTCTCAGGATGCAAAGTCTGGCTTCTTAAGCCCTCCCACCATGCAGAGTCTATGTGAGACTCCAGCAGTTTCAATGGCTTCTTAAGCCCTCTCAGGATGCAGTCTATGTGAGACTCCAGCTTTTTCAATGGCTTCTTAAGCCCTCTCAGGATGCAGAGTCTTTGTGAGACTCCAGCAGTTTCAATGGCTTCTTAAACCCTTTCAGGATGCAGAGTCTATGTGAGACTCCAGCAGTTTCAATGGCTTCTAAAGCCCTCTCAGGATGCAGAGTCTGGCTTCTTAAGCCCTCTCAGGATGCAGAGTCTATGCGAGACTCCAGCAGTTTCAATCGCTTCTTAAGCCCTCTCATGATTCACAGTCTATGTGAGACTCCCTCCATGTCAATGGCTTCTTAAGCCCTCTCAGGATGCAGAGCCTATGTAAGATAGTTTCAATGGCTTCTTAAGCCCTCTCAGGATGTGGAGTCTATGTGAGACTCCAGCTTTTTCAATAGCTTCTTAAGCCCTCTCAGGATGCAGAGTCTATGTGAGACTCCAGCAGTATTAATGGCTTCTTAAGCCTTCTCAGGATGCAGAGTCTATGTGAGACTCCAGCAGTTTCAATGGCTTCTTAAGCCCTCGGAGGATGCAGAGTCTATGTGATACTCCTGCAGTTACAATGGCTTCTTAACCCCTCTCAGGATGCAGAGTCTATGTGAGACTCCAGCAGTTTCACTCGCTTCTAAAGCCCTCTCAGGATCCAGAGTCTGCCTTCTTAAGCCCTCCCAGGATGCAGAGTCTATGTGAGACTCCAGCAGTTTCAATGGTTTCTTAAGCCCTCTCAGGATGCAGAGTCTATGTGAGACTCCAGCAGTTTCAATGGCTTCTTAAGCCCTCTCAGGATGTAGAGTCTATGCGAGACCCCAGCAGTATCGCTTGCTTCTTAAGCCCTCTCAGGATGCAGAGTCTATGTGAGACTCCCGCAGTTTCAATGGCTTTTTAGGCCCTCTCAGGATGCAGAGACTATGTGAGACTCCCACAGTTTCAATGGCTTCTTAAGCCCTCTCGGGATGCAGAGTGTATGTGAGACTCCCACAGTTTCAATGGCTTCTTAAGCCCTCTCGGGATGCAAAGTCTATTTGAGACTCCAGCTTTTTCAATGGCTTCTTAAGCCCTCTCAGGATGCAGAATCTATGTGAGACTCCAGCAGTTTCAATGGCTTCTTAAGCCCTCTCAGGATGCAGAGTCTATGTGAGACGCCAGCAGTTTCAATGGCTTCTTAAGCCCTCTCAGGATGCAGAGTCTGTGTGAGACTCCAGCAGTTTCAATGGCTTCTAAAGCCCTCTCAGGATGCAAAGTCTGGCTTCTTAAGCCCTCCCACGATGCAGAGTCTATATGAGACTCCAGCAGTTTCAATGGTTTCTTAAGCCCTCTCCTGATGCAGAGTCTATGTGAGACTCCAGCAGTTTCAATGGCTTCTTAGACCATGTGAGGATGGAGAGTCTATGTGAGACTCCAGCAGTTTCAATGGCTTCTAAAGCCCTCTCAGGATACAGAGTCTATGTGAACCTCCAGCAGTTTAAATGGCTTCTTAAGCCCTCTCAGGATGCAGAGCCTATGTAAGATAGTTTCAATGGCTTCTTAAGCCCTCTCAGGATGCAAGGTCTATGTGAGACTCCAGCAGTTTCAATGGCTTCTTAAGCCTTCTCATGATTCACAGTCTATGTGAGACTCCCTCCGTTTCAATGGCTTCTTAAGCCCTCTCAGAATGCAGAGTCTATATGAGACTCCCGCAGTTTCAATGGCTTCTGAAGCACTCTCAGGATGCAGAGTCTCTGTGAGACTCCCTCAGTTTCAATGGCTTCTTAAGCCCTCTCAGGATGCAGAACCTATGTAAGATAGTTTCAATGGCTTCTTAATCCCTCTCAGGATGCAGAGTCTATGTGAGACTCCAGCTTTTTCAATAGCTTCTTAAGCCCTCTCAGGATGCAGTCTCTATGTGAGACTCCAGCAGTTACAATGGCTTCTTAAACCCTCTCAGGATGCAGAGTCTATGTGAGACTCCAGCAGTATCAATGGCTTCTTAAGCCCTCTCAGGATGCAGAGTCTATGTGAGACTCCAGCAGTTTCAATGGCTTCTTAAGCCCTCGGAGGATGCAGAGTCTATGTGATACTCCGGCAGTTACAATGGCTTCTTAACCCCTCTCAGGATGCAGAGTCTATGTGAGACTCCAGCAGTTTCAATGGCTTCTAAAGCCCTCTCAGGATGCAGAGTCTGTCTTCTTAAGCCCTTTCAGGATGCAGAGTCTATGTGAGACTCCAGCAGTTTCAATGGCTTCTTAAGCTCTCTCAGGATGCAGAGTCTATGTGAGACTCCTGCAGTTTCAATGGCTTATTAAGCACTCTCCTGATGCAGAGTCTATGTGAGACTCCAGCAGTTTCAATGGCTTCTTAGGCCCTGTCAGGATGCAGAGTCTATGTGAGACTCCAGCAGTTTCAATGGCTTCTTAAACCCTCTCAGGATGCAGAGTCTATTTGAGACTCCAGCAGTTTCAATGGCTTCTTAAGCCCTCGGAGGATGCAGAGTCTATGTGATACTCCTGCAGTTACAATGGCTTCTTAACCCCTGTCAGGATGCAGAGTCTATGTGAGACTCCAGCAGTTTCAATGGCTTCTAAAGCCCTCTCAGGATGCAGAGTCTGGCTTCTTAAGCCCTCCCAGGATGCAGAGTATATGTGAGACTCCAGCAGTTTCAATGGCTTCTTAAGCCCTCTCAGGTGCAGAGTTTATGTGAGACTCCAGCAGTTTCAATGGCTTCTTAAGCCCTCTCAGGATGCAGAGCCCATGTAAGATAGTTTCAATGGCTTCTTAAGCCCTCTCAGGATGCACAGTCTATGTGAGACTCCCTCCGTTTCAATGGCTTCTTAAGCCCTCTCTTGATTCAGAGTCTATGTGATACTCCACCAGTTTCCATGGCTTCTTAAGCCCTCTCAGGATGCAGAGCCTATGTAAGATAGTTTCAAAGGCTTCTTAAACCCTCTCAGGATGCAGAGTCTATGTGAGACTCCAGCTTTTTCAATAGCTTCTTAAGCCCTCTCAGGATGCAGAGTCTATGTGAGACTCCAGCAGTATGAATGGCTTCTTAAGCCCTCGGAGGATGCAGAGTCTAAGTGATACTCCTGCAGTTACAATGGCTTCTTAAGCCCTCTCAGGATGCAGTATCTATGTGAGAATCCAGCAGTATCAATGCCTTCTTAAGCCCTCTCAGGATGCAGAGTCTATGTGAGACTCCAGCAGTTTCAATGGTTTCTTAAGCCCTCGGAGGATGCAGAGTCTATGTGATACTCCTGCAGTTACAATGGCTTCTTAACCCCTGTCAGGATGCAGAGTCTATGTGAGACTCCAGCAGTTTCAATGGCTTCTAAAGCCCTCTCAGGATGCAGAGTCTGGCTTCTTAAGCCCTCCCAGGATGCAGAGTATATGTGAGACTCCAGCAGTTTCAATGGCTTCTTAAGCCCTCTCAGGATGCAGAGTCTATGTGAGACTCCAGCAGTTTCAATGGATTCTTAAGCCCTCTCTTGATGCAGAGTCTATGTAAGACTCCAGCAGTTTCAATGGCTTCTAAAGCCCTCTCAGGATGCAGAGTCTATGTGAGCCTCCAGCAGTTTCAATGGCTTCTTAAGCCCTCTCGGATGGCTTCTTAGGCCCTCTCAGGATGCAGAGTCTATGTGAGACTCCCGCAGTTTCAATGGCTTCTTAAGCCCTTTCAGGATGCAGAGTCTATGTGAGACTCTAGCAGTTTCAATGGCTTTTAAAGCCCTCTCAGGATGCAGAGTCTATGTGAGACTCCAGCAGTATCAATGGCTTCTTAAGTCCTCGGAGGATGCAGAGTCTAAGTGATACTCCTGCAGTTTCAATGGCTTCTTAAGCCCTCGGAGGATGCAGAGTCTATGTGATACTCCTGCAGTTACAATGGCTTCTTAACCCCTGTCAGGATGCAGAGTCTATGTGAGACTCCAGCAGTTTCAATGGCTTCTAAAGCCCTCTCAGGATGCAGAGTCTGGCTTCTTAAGCCCTCCCAGGATGCAGAGTATATGTGAGACTCCAGCAGTTTCAATGGCTTCTTAAGCCTTCTCAGGATGCAGAGTCTATGTGAGACTCCAGCAGTTTCAATGGCGTCTTAAGCCCTCTCTTGATGCAGAGTCTATGTAAGACTCCAGCAGTTTCAATGGCTTCTAAAGCCCTCTCAGGATGCCGAGTCTATGTGAGCCTCCAGCAGTTTCAATGGCTTCTTAAGCCCTCTTGGATGGCTTCTTAGGCCCTCTCAGGATGCAGAGTCTATGTGAGACTCCCGCAGTTTCAATGGCTTTTAAAGCCCTCTCAGGATGCAGAGTCTGGCTTCTTAAGCCCTCTCTTGATGCAGAGTCTATGTAAGACTCCAGAAGTTTCAATGGCTTCTAAAGCCCTCTCAGGATGCAGAGTCTATGTGAGCCTCCAGCAGTTCCAATGGCTTCTTAAGCCCTCTTCTGATTCAGAGTCTATGTGATACTCCAGCAGTTTCAATGTCTTCTTAAGCCCTCTCAGGATGCAGAGCCTATGTAAGATAGTTTCAATGGCTTCTTAAGCCCTCTAAGGATGCACAGTCTATGTGAGACTCCGGCAGTTTCAATGGCTTCTTAAGCCCTCTCGGGAAGCATAGTCTATGTGAGACTCCAGCAGTTTCAATGGCTTCTTAAGCCCTCTCAGGATGCAGAGTCTACGTGAGAACCCAGCAATTTCAATGGCTTCTAAAGCCCTCTCAGGATGCAGAGCCTATGTAAGATCGTTTCAGTGGCTTCTTAAGCCCTCTTAAAATTCAGAGTTTATGTGAGACTCCCTCAGTTTCAATTGCTTCTTAAGCCCTCTCATGATTCAGAGTCTATGTGAACTCCAGCTGTTTCAATGGCTTTTTAAGCCCTCTCAGGATGCAGAGCCTATGTAAGATTGTTTCAGTGGCTTCTTAAGCCCTCTCAGGATGCAGAGTCTATGTGAGACTCCAGCAGTATCAATGGCTTCTTAAGCCCTTTCATGATGCAGTGTCTATGTGAGACTCCAGCAGTTTCTCTGGCTTCTTAAGCCCTCGGAGGATGCAGAGTCTATGTGAGACTCCAGCAGTATCAATGGTTTCTTAAGCCCTCTCAGGATGCAGAGTCTATGTGAGACTCCAGCAGTTTCAATGGCTTCTTAAGCCCTCTCAGGATGCAGAGTCTATGTGAGACTCCAGCAGTTTCAATGGCTTCTAAAGCCATCTCAGGATGCAGAGTCTGGCTTCTTAAGCCCTCCCAGGATGCAGAGTCTATGTGAGACTCCAGCAGTTTCAATGGCTTCTTAAGCCCTCTCAGGATGCAGAGTCTATGTGAGACTCCAGTAATTTCAATGGCTTCTTAAGCCCTCTCCTGATGCAGAGTCTATGTAAGACTCCAGCAGTTTCAATGGCTTCTAAAGCCCTCTCAGGATGCAGAGTCTATGTGAGCCTCCAGCAGTTTCAATGGCTTCTTAAGCCCTCTCAGATGGCTTCTTAGGCACTCTCAGGATGCAGACTCTATGTGAGACTCCCGCAGTTTCAATGGCTTCTTAAGCCCTTTCGGGGTGCAGAGTCTATGTGAGACTCCAGCTTTTTCAATGGCTTCTTAAGCCCTCTCAGGATGCAGAGTCTATGTGAGACTCCAGCAGTTTCAATAACTTCTAAAGCCCTCTCAGGATGCAGAGTCTGGCTTCTTAAGCCCTCTCAGGATGCAGAGTCTATGTGAGACTCCAGCAGTATTAATGGCTTCTTAAGCCCTCTCATGATGCAGAGTCTATGTGAGACTCCCGCAGTTTCAATGGCTTCTTAAGCCCTCTCGGGATGCAGAGTCTATGTGAGATTCCCGCAGTTTCAATGGCTTCTTAAGCCCTCTCGGGATGCAGAGTCTATTTCAGACTCCAACTTTTTCAATGGCTTCTTAAGCCCTCTCAGGATGCAGAATCTATGTGAGACTCCAGCAGTTTCAATGGCTTCTTAAGCCCTCTCAGGATGCAGAGTCTGTGTGAGACTCCAGCAGTTTCAATGGCTTCTAAAGCCCTCTTAGGATGCAAAGTCTGGCTTCTTAAGCCCTCCCACGATGCAGAGTCTATGTGAGACTCCAGCAGTTTCAATGGCTTCTTAAGCCCTCTCAGGATGCAGAGTCTATGTGAGACTCCAGCAGTTTCAATGGCTTCTTAAGCCCTCTCCAGATGCAGAGTCTATGTGAGACTCCAGCAGTTTCAATGGCTTCTTAGACCCTGTGAGGATGCAAAGTCTATGTGAGACTCCAGCAGTTTCAATGGCTTCTTAAGCCCTCTCAGGATGCAGAGTCTATGTGAGACTCCAGCAGTTTCAATGGCTTCTAAAGCCCTCTTAGTATGCAGAGTCTATGTGAGCCTCCAGCAGTTTCGATGGCTTCTTAAGCCCTCTCAGGATGCAGAGCCTATGTAAGATAGTTTCAATGGCTTCTTAAGCCCTCTCAGGATGCAGAGTCTATGTGAGACTCCAGCAGTTTCAATGGCTTCTTAAGCCCTCTCAGGATGCATTCTATGTGAGACGCCAGCAGTTTCAGTGGCTTCTTAAGCCCTCTCAGGATGCACAGTCTATGTGAGACTCCAGCAGTTTCAATGGCTTCTTAAGCCCTCTCATGATTCACAGTCTATGTGAGACTCCCTCTATTTCAAAGGCTTCTAAAGCCCTCTCAGGATGCAGAGTCTATGTGAGACTCCAATATTTTCAATGGCTTCTTGAGCCCTCTCAGGATGCAGAGTCTATGTGAGACTCTAGCAGTTTCAGTGGCTTCTTAAGCCCTCTCAGGATGCACAGTCTATGTGAGACTCCAGCAGTTTCAATGGCTTCTTAAGCCCTCTCATGATTCACAGTCTATGTGAGACTCCCTCCGTTTCAATGGCTTCTTAAGCCTTCTCAGGATGCAGAGTCTATATGAGACTCCCGCAGTTTCAATGGCTTCTGAAGCCCTCTCAGGATGCAGAGTCTATGTGAGACTTTAGCAGTTTCAATGGCTTCTTAAGCCCTCTCCTGATGCCAAGTCTGTGAGACTCCAGCAGTTTCAATGGCTTCTTAAGCCCTCTCATGATTCACAGTATATCTGAGACTCCCTCAGTTTCAATGGCTTCTTAAGCCCTCTCAGGATGAAGAGTCTATATGAGACTCTCGCAGTTTCAATGGCTTCTGAAGCACTCTCAGGATGCAGAGTCTATGTGAGACTCCCGCAGTTTCAATGGCTTCTTAAGCCCTCTTAAGATTCAGAGTTTATGTGAGACTCCCTCAGTTTCAATGGCTTCTTAAGCCCTCTCATGATTCAGAGTCTATGCAATACTCCAGCAGTTTCAATGGCTTTTTAAGCCCTCTCAGGATGCAGAGCCTATGTAAGATCGTTTCAATGGCTTCTTAAGCCCTCTCAGGATGCAGAGTCTATGTGAGACGCCAATAGTTTCAATTGCTTCTTGAGCCCTCTCATGATTCAGAGTCTATGTCAGACTCCAGTAGTTTCAAAGGCTTCTAAAGCCCTCTCAGGATGCAGAGTCTATGTAAGACTCCAATAGTTTCAATGGCTTCTTGAGCCCTCTCAGGATGCAGAGTCTATTTGAGACTCCAGCAGTATCGATGGCTTCTTAGGCCCTCTCAGGATGCAGAGTCTATGTGAGACTCCCGCAGTTTCAATGGCTTCTTAAGCCCTCTCGGGATGCAGAGTGTATGTGAGACTCCCGCAGTTTCAATGGCTTCTTAAGCCCTCTCAGGATGCAGAATCTATTTGAGACTCCAGCTTTTTCAATGGCTTCTTAAGCCCTCTCAGGATGCAGTCTATGTGAGACTCCAGCAGTTTCCACGGCTTCTTAAGCCCTCTCAGGATGCAGTCTATGTGAGACGCCAGCAGTTTCAGTGGCTTCTTAAGCCCTCTCAGGATGCAGAGTCTGTGTGATACTCCAGCAGTTTCAATGGCTTCTAAAGCCCTCTCAGGATGGAGAGTCTGGCTTCTTAAGCCCTCCCACGATGCAGAGTTTATGTGAGACTCCCGCAGTTTCAATGGCTTCTTAAGCCCTCTTAAGATTCAGAGTTTATGTGAGACTCCCTCAGTTTCAATTGCTTCTTAAGCCCTCTCATGATTCAGAGTCTATGTGATACTCCAGCAGTTTCAATGGCTTTTTAAGCCCTATCAGGATGCAGAGCCTATGTAAGATCGTTTCAGTGGCTTCTTAAGCCCTCTCAGGATGCACAGTCTATGTGAGACTCCAATAGTTTCAATGGCTTCTTGAGCCCTCTCATGATTCATAGTCTATGTCAGACTCCAGTAGTTCCAATGGCTTCTAAAGCCCTCTCAAGATGCAGAGTCTATGTGAGGCTCCAATAGTTTAAATGGCTTCTTGAGCCCTCTCAGGATGCAGAGTCTATGTGAGACTCCCGCAGTTTCAATGGCCTCTTAGGCCCTCTCAGGATGCAGGGTCTATGTGAGACTCCTGCAGTTTCAATGGCTTCTTAAGCCCTCTCGGGATGCAGAGTGTATGTGAGTCTCCCACAGTTTCAATGGCTTCTTAAACCCTCTCGGGATGCAGAGTCTATTTGAGACGCCAGCTTTTTCAATGGCTTCTTAAGCCCTCTCAGGATGCAGAGTCTATGTGAGACGCCAGCAGTTTCAGTGGCTTCTTAAGCCCTCTCAGGATGCACAGCCTATGTGAGACTCCAGCAGTTTCAATGGCTTCTTAAGCCCTCTCCTGATGCCGAGTCTATGTGAGACTCCAGCAGTTTCAATGGCTTCTTAAGCCCTTTCATGATTCACAGTCTATCTGAGACTCCCTCAGTTTCAATGGCTTCTTAAGCCCTCTCAGGATGCAGAGTCTATATGAGACTCCCACAGTTCCAATGGCTTCTGAAGCCCTCTCAGGATGCAGAGTCTATGTGAGACTCCCGCAGTATCAATGGCTTCTTAAGCCCTCTCATGATTCAAAGTCTATGCGATACTCCAGCAGTTTCAATGGCTTTTTAAGCCCTCCCACGATGCAGAGTCTATGTGAGACTCCAGTAGTTTCAATGGCTTCTTAAGCCCTCTCAGGATGCAGAGTCTATGTGAGACTCCAGCAGTTTCAATGGCTTCTTAATCCCTCTCATGATTCACAGTCTATGTGAGACTCCCTCCGTTTCAATGGCTTCTTAAGCCCTCTCAGGATGCAGAGTCTATATGAGATGCCCTCCGTTTCAATGGCGTATTAAGCCCTCTCTTGATTCAGTCTATGTGATACTCCACCTGTTTCCATGGCTTCTTAAGCCCTCTCACGATGCAGAGCCTATGTAAGATAGTTTCAATGGCTTCTTAAGCCCTCTCAAGATGCAGAGTCTATGTGAGACTCCAGCTTTCTCAATCGCTTCTTAAGCCCTCTCAGGATGCAGAGTTTATGTGAAACTCCAGCAATATCAATGGCTTCTTAAGCCCTGTCATGATGCAGAGTCTATGTGAGACTCCAGCAGTTTCTATGGCTTCTTAAGCCCTCGGAGGATGCAGAGTCTATGTGATACTCCTGCAGTTACAATGGCTTCTTAACCCCTCTCAGGATGCAGAGTCTATGTGAGACTCCAGCAGTTTCAATGGCTTCTTAAGCCCTCGGAGGATGCAGAGTCTATGTGAGACTCCAGCAGTTTCAATGGCTTCTAAAGCCATCTCAGGATGCAGAGTCTGGCTTCTTAAGCCCTCCCAGGATGCAGAGTCTATGTGAGACTCCAGCAGTTTCAATGGCTTCTTAAGCCCTCTCAGGATGCAGAGTCTATGTGAGACTCCAGCAGTTTCAATGGCTTCTTAAGCCCTCTCCTGATGCAGAGTCTATGTAAGACTCCAGCAGTTTCAATGGCTTCTAAAGCCCTCTCAGGATGCAGAGTCTATGTGAGCCTCCAGCAGTTTCAATGGCTTCTTAAGCCCTCTCAGATGGCTTCTTAGGCCCTCTCAGGATGCAGACTCTATGTGAGACTCCCGCAGTTTCAATGGCTTCTTAAGCCCTTTCGGGATGCAGAGTCTATGTGAGACTCCAGCTTTTTCAATGGCTTCTTAAGCCCTCTCAGGATGCAGAGTCTATGTGAGACTCCAGCAGTTTCAATAACTTCTAAAGCCCTCTCAGGATGCAGAGTCTATGTGAGACTCCAGCAGTATTAATGGCTTCTTAAGCCCTCTCATGATGCAGAGTCTATGTGAGACTCCAGCAGTTTCAATGGCTTCTTAAGCCCTCTCAGGATGCAGAGTCTATGTGAGACTCCAGCAGTTTCAATGGCTTCTTAAGCCCTCTCCTGATGCAGAGTCTATGTGAGACTCCAGCAGTTTCAATAACCTCTAAAGCCCTCTCAGGATGCAGAGTCTGGCTTCTTAAGCCCTCTCAGGATGCAGAGTCTATGTGAGACTCCAGCAGTTTCAATAACTTCTAAAGCCCTCTCAGGATGCAAAGTCTGGCTTCTTAAGCCCTTTCGGGATGCAGAGTCTATGTGACACTCCAGCAGTTTCAATGGCTTCTTAAGCCCTCTCATGATTCAGAGTCTATGTGAGACTCCAGCAGTTTCAATAACTTCTAAAGCCCTCTCAGGATGCAGAGTCTGGCTTCTTAAGCCCTCTCAGGATGCAGAGTCTATGTGAGCCTCCAGCAGTTTCAATGGCTTCTTAAGCCCTCTCAGATGGCTTCTTAGGCCCTCTCAGGATGCAGACTCTATGTGAGACTCCCGCAGTTTCAATGGCTTCGTAAGCCCTTTCGGGATGCAGAGTCTATGTGAGACTCCAGCTTTTTCAATGGCTTCTTAAGCCCTCTCAGGATGCAGAGTCTATGTGAGACTCCAGCAGTTTCAATAACTTCTAAAGCCCTCTCAGGATGCAGAGTCTGGCTTCTTAAGCCCTCTCAGGATGCAGAGTCTATGTGAGACTCCAGCAGTATTAATGGCTTCTTAAGCCCTCTCATGATGCAGAGTCTGGCTTCTTAAGCCCTCCCAGGATGCAGAGTCTATGAGAGACTCCAGCAGTTTCACTGGCTTCTTAAGCCCTCTCAGGATGCAGAGTCTATGTATCAGGAACTGGAGATTGTGGAAGTGCTGGAGGCTATGATCAGCACGCGCTCCAGTCCTCACCCAAGATGGCCGCCGTACCTTCAAGAGGCTGGCTCCTCCCACAAACCGATGCGTTGTATCTGTTAGTCAACGCTCGGTTCGTGTGGTGGAGTTTCTTCCGTGGAGCCCTCCGTGCCTACAGTGAACTTGCTAACCGCCTTGGATCCTACCTTTGTCCTCTCCCTCCTTCCCACCTGTTGCCTCGTTTGTCTGTATTTTCCGTCTTACTCTCCGCTTGATCTGTTCTTTTTCCCTTTACTCACGGTGCTCGGCGCCGCTTGGTTCCGTGCCATAGCCTCTTGTTAGACTTTCTTAGGTCCCGTCCCTCTCGCTACTTGAGCCCTTCCATTTTTGCACTTGTGTCACTCTGGTGTAGCATCTTTCTCTGCGCAGCCTTTCCTTTCGTATTTCGTTTTATTTGTTGGCGCCGGTATTCCATTTCTTCAACCGGCGCTGCCTTGCCTTTCGCTTGCAGAGTCCCTGTTGCTCTGACTACACCCTTGGAGCCTTTTTCTCTTGTATTATTGGACTATATCTGTATTCCTTTCCATTCCCTTTCTGTCCGCCTTTCACGGTCAGCTCAGGGCTATTCTTTTCACCCTAACCTATTTCTTTTCCTTCTTCTGTTTTTTCCCGTGGTGGTGTATTTTCTTCTTATTATCTTTTGCTCTTTTCCAGCCTTCTATTTGGAGAACTTCTAGTGTTCTCTCCCATTTTATACTCCATAAAGTCGGGACAGCTCATTGATCCACTGAGCTGTACTAGATAGTTGTGGAATCTGACATCTATACAACAGACTTTCCTTTTTGTTGTGGAGCAAACATCGCCTTCATTGACTATTGAGAGGAACCTACTGTCCCCCTTCTGAACCCATTCGGAATCAGGGTTTTTTCTGCATTCATGCTTTTTCCCTGGAATTAGGATTGGCCCCCTGGGGATCCCCGAGGTCAGGGTTACATCTCTGCCAAGGTGGCCTCCGGAGGGGCCAGACCCTACCTACACGATAAGAAGGTCAGAACTCCAAAGGACAGAACTCCCTCAAGGAGAAGGGATCAGAAGAAGACGGAGGCCAATCCTAAAGAATCCTTCCTTGAAGAATCAGGTGAGGAGTTGGGGGAGGAAGCCTCGGTTCTTGACACTATGTGAGACTCCAGCAGTTTCAATGGCTTCTTAAGCCCTCTCCTGATGCAGAGTCTATGTGAGCCTCCAGCAGTTTCAATGGCTTCTTAAGCCCTCTCGGGATGCAGAGCCTATGTAAGATCGTTTCAGTGGCTTCTTAAGCCCTCTCAGGATGCACAGTCTATGTGAGACTCCAATAGTTTCAATGGCTTCTTGAGCCCTCTCATGATTCATAGTCTATGTCAGACTCCAGTAGTTTCAATGGCTTCTAAAGCCCTCTCAAGATGCAGAGTCTATGTGAGGCTCCAATAGTTTAAATGGCTTCTTGAGCCCTCTCAGGATGCAGAGTCTATGTGAGACTCCCGCAGTTTCAATGGCCTCTTAGGCCCTCTCAGGATGCAGGGTCTATGTGAGACTCCCGCAGTTTCAATGGCTTCTTAAGCCCTCTCGGGATGCAGAGTGTATGTGAGTCTCCCACAGTTTCAATGGCTTCTTAAACCCTCTCGGGATGCAGAGTCTATTTGAGACGCCAGCTTTTTCAATGGCTTCTTAAGCCCTCTCAGGATGCAGAGTCTATGTGAGACGCCAGCAGTTTCAGTGGCTTCTTAAGCCCTCTCAGGATGCACAGCCTATGTGAGACTCCAGCAGTTTCAATGGCTTCTTAAGCCCTCTCCTGATGCCGAGTCTATGTGAGACTCCAGCAGTTTCAATGGCTTCTTAAGCCCTTTCATGATTCACAGTCTATCTGAGACTCCCTCAGTTTCAATGGCTTCTTAAGCCCTCTCAGGATGCAGAGTCTATATGAGACTCCCACAGTTCCAATGGCTTCTGAAGCCCTCTCAGGATGCAGAGTCTATGTGAGATTCCCGCAGTATCAATGGCTTCTTAAGCCCTCTCATGATTCAAAGTCTATGCGATACTCCAGCAGTTTCAATGGCTTTTTAAGCCCTCCCACGATGCAGAGTCTATGTGAGACTCCAGTAGTTTCAATGGCTTCTTAAGCCCTCTCAGGATGCAGAGTCTATGTGAGACTCCAGCAGTTTCAATGGCTTCTTAATCCCTCTCATGATTCACAGTCTATGTGAGACTCCCTCCGTTTCAATGGCTTCTTAAGCCCTCTCAGGATGCAGAGTCTATATGAGATGCCCTCCGTTTCAATGGCTTATTAAGCCCTCTCTTGATTCAGTCTATGTGATACTCCACCTGTTTCCATGGCTTCTTAAGCCCTCTCACGATGCAGAGCCTATGTAAGATAGTTTCAATGGCTTCTTAAGCCCTCTCAAGATGCAGAGTCTATGTGAGACTCCAGCTTTCTCAATCGCTTCTTAAGCCCTCTCAGGATGCAGAGTTTATGTGAAACTCCAGCAATATCAATGGCTTCTTAAGCCCTGTCATGATGCAGAGTCTATGTGAGACTCCAGCAGTTTCTATGGCTTCTTAAGCCCTCGAAGGATGCAGAGTCTATGTGATACTCCTGCAGTTACAATGGCTTCTTAACCCCTCTCAGGATGCAGAGTCTATGTGAGACTCCAGCAGTTTCAATGGCTTCTAAAGCCCTCTCAGGATGCATATTCTGGCTTCTTAAGCCCTCTCAAGATTCACAGTCTATGTGAGACTACCTCCGTTTCAATGACTTCTTAAGCCCTCTCAGGATGCAGAGTCTATGTGATACTCCACCAGTTTCCATGGCTTCTTAAGCCCTCTCAGGATGCAGAACCTATGTAAGATAGTTTCAATGGCTTCTTAAGCCCTCTCAAGATGCAGAGTCTATGTGAGACTCCAGCTTTTTCAATCGCTTCTTAAGCCCTCTCAGGATGCAGAGTCTATGTGAGACTCCAGCAGTATCAATGGCTTCTTAAGCCCTTTCATGATGCAGTGTCTATGTGAGACTCCAGCAGTTTCTCTGGCTTCTTAAGCCCTCGGAGGATGCAGAGTCTATGTGAGACTCCAGCAGTATCAATGGTTTCTTAAGCCCTCTCAGGATGCAGAGTCTATGTGAGACTCCAGCAGTTTCAATGGCTTCTTAAGCCCTCTCAGGATGCAGAGTCTATGTGAGACTCCAGCAGTTTCAATGGCTTCTAAAGCCATCTCAGGATGCAGAGTCTGGCTTCTTAAGCCCTCCCAGGATGCAGAGTCTATGTGAGACTCCAGCAGTTTCAATGGCTTCTTAAGCCCTCTCAGGATGCAGAGTCTATGTGAGACTCCAGTAATTTCAATGGCTTCTTAAGCCCTCTCCTGATGCAGAGTCTATGTAAGACTCCAGCAGTTTCAATGGCTTCTAAAGCCCTCTCAGGATGCAGAGTCTATGTGAGCCTCCAGCAGTTTCAATGGCTTCTTAAGCCCTCTCAGATGGCTTCTTAGGCCCTCTCAGGATGCAGACTCTATGTGAGACTCCCGCAGTTTCAATGGCTTCTTAAGCCCTTTCGGGGTGCAGAGTCTATGTGAGACTCCAGCTTTTTCAATGGCTTCTTAAGCCCTCTCAGGATGCAGAGTCTATGTGAGACTCCAGCAGTTTCAATAACTTCTAAAGCCCTCTCAGGATGCAGAGTCTGGCTTCTTAAGCCCTCTCAGGATGCAGAGTCTATGTGAGACTCCAGCAGTATTAATGGCTTCTTAAGCCCTCTCATGATGCAGAGTCTATGTGAGACTCCCGCAGTTTCAATGGCTTCTTAAGCCCTCTCGGGATGCAGAGTCTATGTGAGATTCCCGCAGTTTCAATGGCTTCTTAAGCCCTCTCGGGATGCAGAGTCTATTTCAGACTCCAACTTTTTCAATGGCTTCTTAAGCCCTCTCAGGATGCAGAATCTATGTGAGACTCCAGCAGTTTCAATGGCTTCTTAAGCCCTCTCAGGATGCAGAGTCTGTGTGAGACTCCAGCAGTTTCAATGGCTTCTAAAGCCCTCTTAGGATGCAAAGTCTGGCTTCTTAAGCCCTCCCACGATGCAGAGTCTATGTGAGACTCCAGCAGTTTCAATGGCTTCTTAAGCCCTCTCAGGATGCAGAGTCTATGTGAGACTCCAGCAGTTTCAATGGCTTCTTAAGCCCTCTCCAGATGCAGAGTCTATGTGAGACTCCAGCAGTTTCAATGGCTTCTTAGACCCTGTGAGGATGCAAAGTCTATGTGAGACTCCAGCAGTTTCAATGGCTTCTTAAGCCCTCTCAGGATGCAGAGTCTATGTGAGACTCCAGCAGTTTCAATGGCTTCTAAAGCCCTCTTAGTATGCAGAGTCTATGTGAGCCTCCAGCAGTTTCGATGGCTTCTTAAGCCCTCTCAGGATGCAGAGCCTATGTAAGATAGTTTCAATGGCTTCTTAAGCCCTCTCAGGATGCAGAGTCTATGTGAGACTCCAGCAGTTTCAATGGCTTCTTAAGCCCTCTCAGGATGCATTCTATGTGAGACGCCAGCAGTTTCAGTGGCTTCTTAAGCCCTCTCAGGATGCACAGTCTATGTGAGACTCCAGCAGTTTCAATGGCTTCTTAAGCCCTCTCATGATTCACAGTCTATGTGAGACTCCCTCTATTTCAAAGGCTTCTAAAGCCCTCTCAGGATGCAGAGTCTATGTGAGACTCCAATATTTTCAATGGCTTCTTGAGCCCTCTCAGGATGCAGAGTCTATGTGAGACTCTAGCAGTTTCAGTGGCTTCTTAAGCCCTCTCAGGATGCACAGTCTATGTGAGACTCCAGCAGTTTCAATGGCTTCTTAAGCCCTCTCATGATTCACAGTCTATGTGAGACTCCCTCCGTTTCAATGGCTTCTTAAGCCTTCTCAGGATGCAGAGTCTATATGAGACTCCCGCAGTTTCAATGGCTTCTGAAGCCCTCTCAGGATGCAGAGTCTATGTGAGACTTTAGCAGTTTCAATGGCTTCTTAAGCCCTCTCCTGATGCCAAGTCTGTGAGACTCCAGCAGTTTCAATGGCTTCTTAAGCCCTCTCATGATTCACAGTATATCTGAGACTCCCTCAGTTTCAATGGCTTCTTAAGCCCTCTCAGGATGAAGAGTCTATATGAGACTCTCGCAGTTTCAATGGCTTCTGAAGCACTCTCAGGATGCAGAGTCTATGTGAGACTCCCGCAGTTTCAATGGCTTCTTAAGCCCTCTTAAGATTCAGAGTTTATGTGAGACTCCCTCAGTTTCAATGGCTTCTTAAGCCCTCTCATGATTCAGAGTCTATGCAATACTCCAGCAGTTTCAATGGCTTTTTAAGCCCTCTCAGGATGCAGAGCCTATGTAAGATCGTTTCAATGGCTTCTTAAGCCCTCTCAGGATGCAGAGTCTATGTGAGACGCCAATAGTTTCAATTGCTTCTTGAGCCCTCTCATGATTCAGAGTCTATGTCAGACTCCAGTAGTTTCAAAGGCTTCTAAAGCCCTCTCAGGATGCAGAGTCTATGTAAGACTCCAATAGTTTCAATGGCTTCTTGAGCCCTCTCAGGATGCAGAGTCTATTTGAGACTCCAGCAGTATCGATGGCTTCTTAGGCCCTCTCAGGATGCAGAGTCTATGTGAGACTCCCGCAGTTTCAATGGCTTCTTAAGCCCTCTCGGGATGCAGAGTGTATGTGAGACTCCCGCAGTTTCAATGGCTTCTTAAGCCCTCTCAGGATGCAGAATCTATTTGAGACTCCAGCTTTTTCAATGGCTTCTTAAGCCCTCTCAGGATGCAGTCTATGTGAGACTCCAGCAGTTTCCACGGCTTCTTAAGCCCTCTCAGGATGCAGTCTATGTGAGACGCCAGCAGTTTCAGTGGCTTCTTAAGCCCTCTCAGGATGCAGAGTCTGTGTGATACTCCAGCAGTTTCAATGGCTTCTAAAGCCCTCTCAGGATGGAGAGTCTGGCTTCTTAAGCCCTCCCACGATGCAGAGTTTATGTGAGACTCCCGCAGTTTCAATGGCTTCTTAAGCCCTCTTAAGATTCAGAGTTTATGTGAGACTCCCTCAGTTTCAATTGCTTCTTAAGCCCTCTCATGATTCAGAGTCTATGTGATACTCCAGCAGTTTCAATGGCTTTTTAAGCCCTATCAGGATGCAGAGCCTATGTAAGATCGTTTCAGTGGCTTCTTAAGCCCTCTCAGGATGCACAGTCTATGTGAGACTCCAATAGTTTCAATGGCTTCTTGAGCCCTCTCATGATTCATAGTCTATGTCAGACTCCAGTAGTTCCAATGGCTTCTAAAGCCCTCTCAAGATGCAGAGTCTATGTGAGGCTCCAATAGTTTAAATGGCTTCTTGAGCCCTCTCAGGATGCAGAGTCTATGTGAGACTCCCGCAGTTTCAATGGCCTCTTAGGCCCTCTCAGGATGCAGGGTCTATGTGAGACTCCTGCAGTTTCAATGGCTTCTTAAGCCCTCTCGGGATGCAGAGTGTATGTGAGTCTCCCACAGTTTCAATGGCTTCTTAAACCCTCTCGGGATGCAGAGTCTATTTGAGACGCCAGCTTTTTCAATGGCTTCTTAAGCCCTCTCAGGATGCAGAGTCTATGTGAGACGCCAGCAGTTTCAGTGGCTTCTTAAGCCCTCTCAGGATGCACAGCCTATGTGAGACTCCAGCAGTTTCAATGGCTTCTTAAGCCCTCTCCTGATGCCGAGTCTATGTGAGACTCCAGCAGTTTCAATGGCTTCTTAAGCCCTTTCATGATTCACAGTCTATCTGAGACTCCCTCAGTTTCAATGGCTTCTTAAGCCCTCTCAGGATGCAGAGTCTATATGAGACTCCCACAGTTCCAATGGCTTCTGAAGCCCTCTCAGGATGCAGAGTCTATGTGAGACTCCCGCAGTATCAATGGCTTCTTAAGCCCTCTCATGATTCAAAGTCTATGCGATACTCCAGCAGTTTCAATGGCTTTTTAAGCCCTCCCACGATGCAGAGTCTATGTGAGACTCCAGTAGTTTCAATGGCTTCTTAAGCCCTCTCAGGATGCAGAGTCTATGTGAGACTCCAGCAGTTTCAATGGCTTCTTAATCCCTCTCATGATTCACAGTCTATGTGAGACTCCCTCCGTTTCAATGGCTTCTTAAGCCCTCTCAGGATGCAGAGTCTATATGAGATGCCCTCCGTTTCAATGGCGTATTAAGCCCTCTCTTGATTCAGTCTATGTGATACTCCACCTGTTTCCATGGCTTCTTAAGCCCTCTCACGATGCAGAGCCTATGTAAGATAGTTTCAATGGCTTCTTAAGCCCTCTCAAGATGCAGAGTCTATGTGAGACTCCAGCTTTCTCAATCGCTTCTTAAGCCCTCTCAGGATGCAGAGTTTATGTGAAACTCCAGCAATATCAATGGCTTCTTAAGCCCTGTCATGATGCAGAGTCTATGTGAGACTCCAGCAGTTTCTATGGCTTCTTAAGCCCTCGGAGGATGCAGAGTCTATGTGATACTCCTGCAGTTACAATGGCTTCTTAACCCCTCTCAGGATGCAGAGTCTATGTGAGACTCCAGCAGTTTCAATGGCTTCTTAAGCCCTCGGAGGATGCAGAGTCTATGTGAGACTCCAGCAGTTTCAATGGCTTCTAAAGCCATCTCAGGATGCAGAGTCTGGCTTCTTAAGCCCTCCCAGGATGCAGAGTCTATGTGAGACTCCAGCAGTTTCAATGGCTTCTTAAGCCCTCTCAGGATGCAGAGTCTATGTGAGACTCCAGCAGTTTCAATGGCTTCTTAAGCCCTCTCCTGATGCAGAGTCTATGTAAGACTCCAGCAGTTTCAATGGCTTCTAAAGCCCTCTCAGGATGCAGAGTCTATGTGAGCCTCCAGCAGTTTCAATGGCTTCTTAAGCCCTCTCAGATGGCTTCTTAGGCCCTCTCAGGATGCAGACTCTATGTGAGACTCCCGCAGTTTCAATGGCTTCTTAAGCCCTTTCGGGATGCAGAGTCTATGTGAGACTCCAGCTTTTTCAATGGCTTCTTAAGCCCTCTCAGGATGCAGAGTCTATGTGAGACTCCAGCAGTTTCAATAACTTCTAAAGCCCTCTCAGGATGCAGAGTCTATGTGAGACTCCAGCAGTATTAATGGCTTCTTAAGCCCTCTCATGATGCAGAGTCTATGTGAGACTCCAGCAGTTTCAATGGCTTCTTAAGCCCTCTCAGGATGCAGAGTCTATGTGAGACTCCAGCAGTTTCAATGGCTTCTTAAGCCCTCTCCTGATGCAGAGTCTATGTGAGACTCCAGCAGTTTCAATAACCTCTAAAGCCCTCTCAGGATGCAGAGTCTGGCTTCTTAAGCCCTCTCAGGATGCAGAGTCTATGTGAGACTCCAGCAGTTTCAATAACTTCTAAAGCCCTCTCAGGATGCAAAGTCTGGCTTCTTAAGCCCTTTCGGGATGCAGAGTCTATGTGACACTCCAGCAGTTTCAATGGCTTCTTAAGCCCTCTCATGATTCAGAGTCTATGTGAGACTCCAGCAGTTTCAATAACTTCTAAAGCCCTCTCAGGATGCAGAGTCTGGCTTCTTAAGCCCTCTCAGGATGCAGAGTCTATGTGAGCCTCCAGCAGTTTCAATGGCTTCTTAAGCCCTCTCAGATGGCTTCTTAGGCCCTCTCAGGATGCAGACTCTATGTGAGACTCCCGCAGTTTCAATGGCTTCTTAAGCCCTTTCGGGATGCAGAGTCTATGTGAGACTCCAGCTTTTTCAATGGCTTCTTAAGCCCTCTCAGGATGCAGAGTCTATGTGAGACTCCAGCAGTTTCAATAACTTCTAAAGCCCTCTCAGGATGCAGAGTCTGGCTTCTTAAGCCCTCTCAGGATGCAGAGTCTATGTGAGACTCCAGCAGTATTAATGGCTTCTTAAGCCCTCTCATGATGCAGAGTCTGGCTTCTTAAGCCCTCCCAGGATGCAGAGTCTATGAGAGACTCCAGCAGTTTCACTGGCTTCTTAAGCCCTCTCAGGATGCAGAGTCTATGTATCAGGAACTGGAGATTGTGGAAGTGCTGGAGGCTATGATCAGCACGCGCTCCAGTCCTCACCCAAGATGGCCGCCGTACCTTCAAGAGGCTGGCTCCTCCCACAAACCGATGCGTTGTATCTGTTAGTCAACGCTCGGTTCGTGTGGTGGAGTTTCTTCCGTGGAGCCCTCCGTGCCTACAGTGAACTTGCTAACCGCCTTGGATCCTACCTTTGTCCTCTCCCTCCTTCCCACCTGTTGCCTCGTTTGTCTGTATTTTCCGTCTTACTCTCCGCTTGATCTGTTCTTTTTCCCTTTACTCACGGTGCTCGGCGCCGCTTGGTTCCGTGCCATAGCCTCTTGTTAGACTTTCTTAGGTCCCGTCCCTCTCGCTACTTGAGCCCTTCCATTTTTGCACTTGTGTCACTCTGGTGTAGCATCTTTCTCTGCGCAGCCTTTCCTTTCGTATTTCGTTTTATTTGTTGGCGCCGGTATTCCATTTCTTCAACCGGCGCTGCCTTGCCTTTCGCTTGCAGAGTCCCTGTTGCTCTGACTACACCCTTGGAGCCTTTTTCTCTTGTATTATTGGACTATATCTGTATTCCTTTCCATTCCCTTTCTGTCCGCCTTTCACGGTCAGCTCAGGGCTATTCTTTTCACCCTAACCTATTTCTTTTCCTTCTTCTGTTTTTTCCCGTGGTGGTGTATTTTCTTCTTATTATCTTTTGCTCTTTTCCAGCCTTCTATTTGGAGAACTTCTAGTGTTCTCTCCCATTTTATACTCCATAAAGTCGGGACAGCTCATTGATCCACTGAGCTGTACTAGATAGTTGTGGAATCTGACATCTATACAACAGACTTTCCTTTTTGTTGTGGAGCAAACATCGCCTTCATTGACTATTGAGAGGAACCTACTGTCCCCCTTCTGAACCCATTCGGAATCAGGGTTTTTTCTGCATTCATGCTTTTTCCCTGGAATTAGGATTGGCCCCCTGGGGATCCCCGAGGTCAGGGTTACATCTCTGCCAAGGTGGCCTCCGGAGGGGCCAGACCCTACCTACACGATAAGAAGGTCAGAACTCCAAAGGACAGAACTCCCTCAAGGAGAAGGGATCAGAAGAAGACGGAGGCCAATCCTAAAGAATCCTTCCTTGAAGAATCAGGTGAGGAGTTGGGGGAGGAAGCCTCGGTTCTTGACACTATGTGAGACTCCAGCAGTTTCAATGGCTTCTTAAGCCCTCTCCTGATGCAGAGTCTATGTGAGCCTCCAGCAGTTTCAATGGCTTCTTAAGCCCTCTCGGGATGCAGAGCCTATGTAAGATCGTTTCAGTGGCTTCTTAAGCCCTCTCAGGATGCACAGTCTATGTGAGACTCCAATAGTTTCAATGGCTTCTTGAGCCCTCTCATGATTCATAGTCTATGTCAGACTCCAGTAGTTTCAATGGCTTCTAAAGCCCTCTCAAGATGCAGAGTCTATGTGAGGCTCCAATAGTTTAAATGGCTTCTTGAGCCCTCTCAGGATGCAGAGTCTATGTGAGACTCCCGCAGTTTCAATGGCCTCTTAGGCCCTCTCAGGATGCAGGGTCTATGTGAGACTCCCGCAGTTTCAATGGCTTCTTAAGCCCTCTCGGGATGCAGAGTGTATGTGAGTCTCCCACAGTTTCAATGGCTTCTTAAACCCTCTCGGGATGCAGAGTCTATTTGAGACGCCAGCTTTTTCAATGGCTTCTTAAGCCCTCTCAGGATGCAGAGTCTATGTGAGACGCCAGCAGTTTCAGTGGCTTCTTAAGCCCTCTCAGGATGCACAGCCTATGTGAGACTCCAGCAGTTTCAATGGCTTCTTAAGCCCTCTCCTGATGCCGAGTCTATGTGAGACTCCAGCAGTTTCAATGGCTTCTTAAGCCCTTTCATGATTCACAGTCTATCTGAGACTCCCTCAGTTTCAATGGCTTCTTAAGCCCTCTCAGGATGCAGAGTCTATATGAGACTCCCACAGTTCCAATGGCTTCTGAAGCCCTCTCAGGATGCAGAGTCTATGTGAGATTCCCGCAGTATCAATGGCTTCTTAAGCCCTCTCATGATTCAAAGTCTATGCGATACTCCAGCAGTTTCAATGGCTTTTTAAGCCCTCCCACGATGCAGAGTCTATGTGAGACTCCAGTAGTTTCAATGGCTTCTTAAGCCCTCTCAGGATGCAGAGTCTATGTGAGACTCCAGCAGTTTCAATGGCTTCTTAATCCCTCTCATGATTCACAGTCTATGTGAGACTCCCTCCGTTTCAATGGCTTCTTAAGCCCTCTCAGGATGCAGAGTCTATATGAGATGCCCTCCGTTTCAATGGCTTATTAAGCCCTCTCTTGATTCAGTCTATGTGATACTCCACCTGTTTCCATGGCTTCTTAAGCCCTCTCACGATGCAGAGCCTATGTAAGATAGTTTCAATGGCTTCTTAAGCCCTCTCAAGATGCAGAGTCTATGTGAGACTCCAGCTTTCTCAATCGCTTCTTAAGCCCTCTCAGGATGCAGAGTTTATGTGAAACTCCAGCAATATCAATGGCTTCTTAAGCCCTGTCATGATGCAGAGTCTATGTGAGACTCCAGCAGTTTCTATGGCTTCTTAAGCCCTCGAAGGATGCAGAGTCTATGTGATACTCCTGCAGTTACAATGGCTTCTTAACCCCTCTCAGGATGCAGAGTCTATGTGAGACTCCAGCAGTTTCAATGGCTTCTAAAGCCCTCTCAGGATGCATATTCTGGCTTCTTAAGCCCTCTCAAGATTCACAGTCTATGTGAGACTACCTCCGTTTCAATGACTTCTTAAGCCCTCTCAGGATGCAGAGTCTATGTGATACTCCACCAGTTTCCATGGCTTCTTAAGCCCTCTCAGGATGCAGAACCTATGTAAGATAGTTTCAATGGCTTCTTAAGCCCTCTCAAGATGCAGAGTCTATGTGAGACTCCAGCTTTTTCAATCGCTTCTTAAGCCCTCTCAGGATGCAGAGTCTATGTGAGACTCCAGCAGTATCAATGGCTTCTTAAGCCCTTTCATGATGCAGTGTCTATGTGAGACTCCAGCAGTTTCTCTGGCTTCTTAAGCCCTCGGAGGATGCAGAGTCTATGTGAGACTCCAGCAGTATCAATGGTTTCTTAAGCCCTCTCAGGATGCAGAGTCTATGTGAGACTCCAGCAGTTTCAATGGCTTCTTAAGCCCTCTCAGGATGCAGAGTCTATGTGAGACTCCAGCAGTTTCAATGGCTTCTAAAGCCATCTCAGGATGCAGAGTCTGGCTTCTTAAGCCCTCCCAGGATGCAGAGTCTATGTGAGACTCCAGCAGTTTCAATGGCTTCTTAAGCCCTCTCAGGATGCAGAGTCTATGTGAGACTCCAGTAATTTCAATGGCTTCTTAAGCCCTCTCCTGATGCAGAGTCTATGTAAGACTCCAGCAGTTTCAATGGCTTCTAAAGCCCTCTCAGGATGCAGAGTCTATGTGAGCCTCCAGCAGTTTCAATGGCTTCTTAAGCCCTCTCAGATGGCTTCTTAGGCCCTCTCAGGATGCAGACTCTATGTGAGACTCCCGCAGTTTCAATGGCTTCTTAAGCCCTTTCGGGGTGCAGAGTCTATGTGAGACTCCAGCTTTTTCAATGGCTTCTTAAGCCCTCTCAGGATGCAGAGTCTATGTGAGACTCCAGCAGTTTCAATAACTTCTAAAGCCCTCTCAGGATGCAGAGTCTGGCTTCTTAAGCCCTCTCAGGATGCAGAGTCTATGTGAGACTCCAGCAGTATTAATGGCTTCTTAAGCCCTCTCATGATGCAGAGTCTATGTGAGACTCCCGCAGTTTCAATGGCTTCTTAAGCCCTCTCGGGATGCAGAGTCTATGTGAGATTCCCGCAGTTTCAATGGCTTCTTAAGCCCTCTCGGGATGCAGAGTCTATTTCAGACTCCAACTTTTTCAATGGCTTCTTAAGCCCTCTCAGGATGCAGAATCTATGTGAGACTCCAGCAGTTTCAATGGCTTCTTAAGCCCTCTCAGGATGCAGAGTCTGTGTGAGACTCCAGCAGTTTCAATGGCTTCTAAAGCCCTCTTAGGATGCAAAGTCTGGCTTCTTAAGCCCTCCCACGATGCAGAGTCTATGTGAGACTCCAGCAGTTTCAATGGCTTCTTAAGCCCTCTCAGGATGCAGAGTCTATGTGAGACTCCAGCAGTTTCAATGGCTTCTTAAGCCCTCTCCAGATGCAGAGTCTATGTGAGACTCCAGCAGTTTCAATGGCTTCTTAGACCCTGTGAGGATGCAAAGTCTATGTGAGACTCCAGCAGTTTCAATGGCTTCTTAAGCCCTCTCAGGATGCAGAGTCTATGTGAGACTCCAGCAGTTTCAATGGCTTCTAAAGCCCTCTTAGTATGCAGAGTCTATGTGAGCCTCCAGCAGTTTCGATGGCTTCTTAAGCCCTCTCAGGATGCAGAGCCTATGTAAGATAGTTTCAATGGCTTCTTAAGCCCTCTCAGGATGCAGAGTCTATGTGAGACTCCAGCAGTTTCAATGGCTTCTTAAGCCCTCTCAGGATGCATTCTATGTGAGACGCCAGCAGTTTCAGTGGCTTCTTAAGCCCTCTCAGGATGCACAGTCTATGTGAGACTCCAGCAGTTTCAATGGCTTCTTAAGCCCTCTCATGATTCACAGTCTATGTGAGACTCCCTCTATTTCAAAGGCTTCTAAAGCCCTCTCAGGATGCAGAGTCTATGTGAGACTCCAATATTTTCAATGGCTTCTTGAGCCCTCTCAGGATGCAGAGTCTATGTGAGACTCTAGCAGTTTCAGTGGCTTCTTAAGCCCTCTCAGGATGCACAGTCTATGTGAGACTCCAGCAGTTTCAATGGCTTCTTAAGCCCTCTCATGATTCACAGTCTATGTGAGACTCCCTCCGTTTCAATGGCTTCTTAAGCCTTCTCAGGATGCAGAGTCTATATGAGACTCCCGCAGTTTCAATGGCTTCTGAAGCCCTCTCAGGATGCAGAGTCTATGTGAGACTTTAGCAGTTTCAATGGCTTCTTAAGCCCTCTCCTGATGCCAAGTCTGTGAGACTCCAGCAGTTTCAATGGCTTCTTAAGCCCTCTCATGATTCACAGTATATCTGAGACTCCCTCAGTTTCAATGGCTTCTTAAGCCCTCTCAGGATGAAGAGTCTATATGAGACTCTCGCAGTTTCAATGGCTTCTGAAGCACTCTCAGGATGCAGAGTCTATGTGAGACTCCCGCAGTTTCAATGGCTTCTTAAGCCCTCTTAAGATTCAGAGTTTATGTGAGACTCCCTCAGTTTCAATGGCTTCTTAAGCCCTCTCATGATTCAGAGTCTATGCAATACTCCAGCAGTTTCAATGGCTTTTTAAGCCCTCTCAGGATGCAGAGCCTATGTAAGATCGTTTCAATGGCTTCTTAAGCCCTCTCAGGATGCAGAGTCTATGTGAGACGCCAATAGTTTCAATTGCTTCTTGAGCCCTCTCATGATTCAGAGTCTATGTCAGACTCCAGTAGTTTCAAAGGCTTCTAAAGCCCTCTCAGGATGCAGAGTCTATGTAAGACTCCAATAGTTTCAATGGCTTCTTGAGCCCTCTCAGGATGCAGAGTCTATTTGAGACTCCAGCAGTATCGATGGCTTCTTAGGCCCTCTCAGGATGCAGAGTCTATGTGAGACTCCCGCAGTTTCAATGGCTTCTTAAGCCCTCTCGGGATGCAGAGTGTATGTGAGACTCCCGCAGTTTCAATGGCTTCTTAAGCCCTCTCAGGATGCAGAATCTATTTGAGACTCCAGCTTTTTCAATGGCTTCTTAAGCCCTCTCAGGATGCAGTCTATGTGAGACTCCAGCAGTTTCCACGGCTTCTTAAGCCCTCTCAGGATGCAGTCTATGTGAGACGCCAGCAGTTTCAGTGGCTTCTTAAGCCCTCTCAGGATGCAGAGTCTGTGTGATACTCCAGCAGTTTCAATGGCTTCTAAAGCCCTCTCAGGATGGAGAGTCTGGCTTCTTAAGCCCTCCCACGATGCAGAGTTTATGTGAGACTCCCGCAGTTTCAATGGCTTCTTAAGCCCTCTTAAGATTCAGAGTTTATGTGAGACTCCCTCAGTTTCAATTGCTTCTTAAGCCCTCTCATGATTCAGAGTCTATGTGATACTCCAGCAGTTTCAATGGCTTTTTAAGCCCTATCAGGATGCAGAGCCTATGTAAGATCGTTTCAGTGGCTTCTTAAGCCCTCTCAGGATGCACAGTCTATGTGAGACTCCAATAGTTTCAATGGCTTCTTGAGCCCTCTCATGATTCATAGTCTATGTCAGACTCCAGTAGTTCCAATGGCTTCTAAAGCCCTCTCAAGATGCAGAGTCTATGTGAGGCTCCAATAGTTTAAATGGCTTCTTGAGCCCTCTCAGGATGCAGAGTCTATGTGAGACTCCCGCAGTTTCAATGGCCTCTTAGGCCCTCTCAGGATGCAGGGTCTATGTGAGACTCCTGCAGTTTCAATGGCTTCTTAAGCCCTCTCGGGATGCAGAGTGTATGTGAGTCTCCCACAGTTTCAATGGCTTCTTAAACCCTCTCGGGATGCAGAGTCTATTTGAGACGCCAGCTTTTTCAATGGCTTCTTAAGCCCTCTCAGGATGCAGAGTCTATGTGAGACGCCAGCAGTTTCAGTGGCTTCTTAAGCCCTCTCAGGATGCACAGCCTATGTGAGACTCCAGCAGTTTCAATGGCTTCTTAAGCCCTCTCCTGATGCCGAGTCTATGTGAGACTCCAGCAGTTTCAATGGCTTCTTAAGCCCTTTCATGATTCACAGTCTATCTGAGACTCCCTCAGTTTCAATGGCTTCTTAAGCCCTCTCAGGATGCAGAGTCTATATGAGACTCCCACAGTTCCAATGGCTTCTGAAGCCCTCTCAGGATGCAGAGTCTATGTGAGACTCCCGCAGTATCAATGGCTTCTTAAGCCCTCTCATGATTCAAAGTCTATGCGATACTCCAGCAGTTTCAATGGCTTTTTAAGCCCTCCCACGATGCAGAGTCTATGTGAGACTCCAGTAGTTTCAATGGCTTCTTAAGCCCTCTCAGGATGCAGAGTCTATGTGAGACTCCAGCAGTTTCAATGGCTTCTTAATCCCTCTCATGATTCACAGTCTATGTGAGACTCCCTCCGTTTCAATGGCTTCTTAAGCCCTCTCAGGATGCAGAGTCTATATGAGATGCCCTCCGTTTCAATGGCGTATTAAGCCCTCTCTTGATTCAGTCTATGTGATACTCCACCTGTTTCCATGGCTTCTTAAGCCCTCTCACGATGCAGAGCCTATGTAAGATAGTTTCAATGGCTTCTTAAGCCCTCTCAAGATGCAGAGTCTATGTGAGACTCCAGCTTTCTCAATCGCTTCTTAAGCCCTCTCAGGATGCAGAGTTTATGTGAAACTCCAGCAATATCAATGGCTTCTTAAGCCCTGTCATGATGCAGAGTCTATGTGAGACTCCAGCAGTTTCTATGGCTTCTTAAGCCCTCGGAGGATGCAGAGTCTATGTGATACTCCTGCAGTTACAATGGCTTCTTAACCCCTCTCAGGATGCAGAGTCTATGTGAGACTCCAGCAGTTTCAATGGCTTCTTAAGCCCTCGGAGGATGCAGAGTCTATGTGAGACTCCAGCAGTTTCAATGGCTTCTAAAGCCATCTCAGGATGCAGAGTCTGGCTTCTTAAGCCCTCCCAGGATGCAGAGTCTATGTGAGACTCCAGCAGTTTCAATGGCTTCTTAAGCCCTCTCAGGATGCAGAGTCTATGTGAGACTCCAGCAGTTTCAATGGCTTCTTAAGCCCTCTCCTGATGCAGAGTCTATGTAAGACTCCAGCAGTTTCAATGGCTTCTAAAGCCCTCTCAGGATGCAGAGTCTATGTGAGCCTCCAGCAGTTTCAATGGCTTCTTAAGCCCTCTCAGATGGCTTCTTAGGCCCTCTCAGGATGCAGACTCTATGTGAGACTCCCGCAGTTTCAATGGCTTCTTAAGCCCTTTCGGGATGCAGAGTCTATGTGAGACTCCAGCTTTTTCAATGGCTTCTTAAGCCCTCTCAGGATGCAGAGTCTATGTGAGACTCCAGCAGTTTCAATAACTTCTAAAGCCCTCTCAGGATGCAGAGTCTATGTGAGACTCCAGCAGTATTAATGGCTTCTTAAGCCCTCTCATGATGCAGAGTCTATGTGAGACTCCAGCAGTTTCAATGGCTTCTTAAGCCCTCTCAGGATGCAGAGTCTATGTGAGACTCCAGCAGTTTCAATGGCTTCTTAAGCCCTCTCCTGATGCAGAGTCTATGTGAGACTCCAGCAGTTTCAATAACCTCTAAAGCCCTCTCAGGATGCAGAGTCTGGCTTCTTAAGCCCTCTCAGGATGCAGAGTCTATGTGAGACTCCAGCAGTTTCAATAACTTCTAAAGCCCTCTCAGGATGCAAAGTCTGGCTTCTTAAGCCCTTTCGGGATGCAGAGTCTATGTGACACTCCAGCAGTTTCAATGGCTTCTTAAGCCCTCTCATGATTCAGAGTCTATGTGAGACTCCAGCAGTTTCAATAACTTCTAAAGCCCTCTCAGGATGCAGAGTCTGGCTTCTTAAGCCCTCTCAGGATGCAGAGTCTATGTGAGCCTCCAGCAGTTTCAATGGCTTCTTAAGCCCTCTCAGATGGCTTCTTAGGCCCTCTCAGGATGCAGACTCTATGTGAGACTCCCGCAGTTTCAATGGCTTCTTAAGCCCTTTCGGGATGCAGAGTCTATGTGAGACTCCAGCTTTTTCAATGGCTTCTTAAGCCCTCTCAGGATGCAGAGTCTATGTGAGACTCCAGCAGTTTCAATAACTTCTAAAGCCCTCTCAGGATGCAGAGTCTGGCTTCTTAAGCCCTCTCAGGATGCAGAGTCTATGTGAGACTCCAGCAGTATTAATGGCTTCTTAAGCCCTCTCATGATGCAGAGTCTGGCTTCTTAAGCCCTCCCAGGATGCAGAGTCTATGAGAGACTCCAGCAGTTTCACTGGCTTCTTAAGCCCTCTCAGGATGCAGAGTCTATGTATCAGGAACTGGAGATTGTGGAAGTGCTGGAGGCTATGATCAGCACGCGCTCCAGTCCTCACCCAAGATGGCCGCCGTACCTTCAAGAGGCTGGCTCCTCCCACAAACCGATGCGTTGTATCTGTTAGTCAACGCTCGGTTCGTGTGGTGGAGTTTCTTCCGTGGAGCCCTCCGTGCCTACAGTGAACTTGCTAACCGCCTTGGATCCTACCTTTGTCCTCTCCCTCCTTCCCACCTGTTGCCTCGTTTGTCTGTATTTTCCGTCTTACTCTCCGCTTGATCTGTTCTTTTTCCCTTTACTCACGGTGCTCGGCGCCGCTTGGTTCCGTGCCATAGCCTCTTGTTAGACTTTCTTAGGTCCCGTCCCTCTCGCTACTTGAGCCCTTCCATTTTTGCACTTGTGTCACTCTGGTGTAGCATCTTTCTCTGCGCAGCCTTTCCTTTCGTATTTCGTTTTATTTGTTGGCGCCGGTATTCCATTTCTTCAACCGGCGCTGCCTTGCCTTTCGCTTGCAGAGTCCCTGTTGCTCTGACTACACCCTTGGAGCCTTTTTCTCTTGTATTATTGGACTATATCTGTATTCCTTTCCATTCCCTTTCTGTCCGCCTTTCACGGTCAGCTCAGGGCTATTCTTTTCACCCTAACCTATTTCTTTTCCTTCTTCTGTTTTTTCCCGTGGTGGTGTATTTTCTTCTTATTATCTTTTGCTCTTTTCCAGCCTTCTATTTGGAGAACTTCTAGTGTTCTCTCCCATTTTATACTCCATAAAGTCGGGACAGCTCATTGATCCACTGAGCTGTACTAGATAGTTGTGGAATCTGACATCTATACAACAGACTTTCCTTTTTGTTGTGGAGCAAACATCGCCTTCATTGACTATTGAGAGGAACCTACTGTCCCCCTTCTGAACCCATTCGGAATCAGGGTTTTTTCTGCATTCATGCTTTTTCCCTGGAATTAGGATTGGCCCCCTGGGGATCCCCGAGGTCAGGGTTACATCTCTGCCAAGGTGGCCTCCGGAGGGGCCAGACCCTACCTACACGATAAGAAGGTCAGAACTCCAAAGGACAGAACTCCCTCAAGGAGAAGGGATCAGAAGAAGACGGAGGCCAATCCTAAAGAATCCTT
Source organism: Ambystoma mexicanum (assembly GCF_040938575.1). NCBI lineage: Eukaryota > Metazoa > Chordata > Amphibia > Caudata > Ambystomatidae > Ambystoma > Ambystoma mexicanum. Next base: position 64,062,358 of record NC_090936.1, on the reverse strand, counting down.
CCTTGAAGAATCAGGTGAGGAGTTGGGGGAGGAAGCCTCGGTTCTTGACACTATGTGAGACTCCAGCAGTTTCAATGGCTTCTTAAGCCCTCTCCTGATGCAGAGTCTATGTGAGCCTCCAGCAGTTTCAATGGCTTCTTAAGCCCTCTCGGGATGCAGAGCCTATGTAAGATCGTTTCAGTGGCTTCTTAAGCCCTCTCAGGATGCACAGTCTATGTGAGACTCCAATAGTTTCAATGGCTTCTTGAGCCCTCTCATGATTCATAGTCTATGTCAGACTCCAGTAGTTTCAATGGCTTCTAAAGCCCTCTCAAGATGCAGAGTCTATGTGAGGCTCCAATAGTTTAAATGGCTTCTTGAGCCCTCTCAGGATGCAGAGTCTATGTGAGACTCCCGCAGTTTCAATGGCCTCTTAGGCCCTCTCAGGATGCAGGGTCTATGTGAGACTCCCGCAGTTTCAATGGCTTCTTAAGCCCTCTCGGGATGCAGAGTGTATGTGAGTCTCCCACAGTTTCAATGGCTTCTTAAACCCTCTCGGGATGCAGAGTCTATTTGAGACGCCAGCTTTTTCAATGGCTTCTTAAGCCCTCTCAGGATGCAGAGTCTATGTGAGACGCCAGCAGTTTCAGTGGCTTCTTAAGCCCTCTCAGGATGCACAGCCTATGTGAGACTCCAGCAGTTTCAATGGCTTCTTAAGCCCTCTCCTGATGCCGAGTCTATGTGAGACTCCAGCAGTTTCAATGGCTTCTTAAGCCCTTTCATGATTCACAGTCTATCTGAGACTCCCTCAGTTTCAATGGCTTCTTAAGCCCTCTCAGGATGCAGAGTCTATATGAGACTCCCACAGTTCCAATGGCTTCTGAAGCCCTCTCAGGATGCAGAGTCTATGTGAGATTCCCGCAGTATCAATGGCTTCTTAAGCCCTCTCATGATTCAAAGTCTATGCGATACTCCAGCAGTTTCAATGGCTTTTTAAGCCCTCCCACGATGCAGAGTCTATGTGAGACTCCAGTAGTTTCAATGGCTTCTTAAGCCCTCTCAGGATGCAGAGTCTATGTGAGACTCCAGCAGTTTCAATGGCTTCTTAATCCCTCTCATGATTCACAGTCTATGTGAGACTCCCTCCGTTTCAATGGCTTCTTAAGCCCTCTCAGGATGCAGAGTCTATATGAGATGCCCTCCGTTTCAATGGCTTATTAAGCCCTCTCTTGATTCAGTCTATGTGATACTCCACCTGTTTCCATGGCTTCTTAAGCCCTCTCACGATGCAGAGCCTATGTAAGATAGTTTCAATGGCTTCTTAAGCCCTCTCAAGATGCAGAGTCTATGTGAGACTCCAGCTTTCTCAATCGCTTCTTAAGCCCTCTCAGGATGCAGAGTTTATGTGAAACTCCAGCAATATCAATGGCTTCTTAAGCCCTGTCATGATGCAGAGTCTATGTGAGACTCCAGCAGTTTCTATGGCTTCTTAAGCCCTCGAAGGATGCAGAGTCTATGTGATACTCCTGCAGTTACAATGGCTTCTTAACCCCTCTCAGGATGCAGAGTCTATGTGAGACTCCAGCAGTTTCAATGGCTTCTAAAGCCCTCTCAGGATGCATATTCTGGCTTCTTAAGCCCTCTCAAGATTCACAGTCTATGTGAGACTACCTCCGTTTCAATGACTTCTTAAGCCCTCTCAGGATGCAGAGTCTATGTGATACTCCACCAGTTTCCATGGCTTCTTAAGCCCTCTCAGGATGCAGAACCTATGTAAGATAGTTTCAATGGCTTCTTAAGCCCTCTCAAGATGCAGAGTCTATGTGAGACTCCAGCTTTTTCAATCGCTTCTTAAGCCCTCTCAGGATGCAGAGTCTATGTGAGACTCCAGCAGTATCAATGGCTTCTTAAGCCCTTTCATGATGCAGTGTCTATGTGAGACTCCAGCAGTTTCTCTGGCTTCTTAAGCCCTCGGAGGATGCAGAGTCTATGTGAGACTCCAGCAGTATCAATGGTTTCTTAAGCCCTCTCAGGATGCAGAGTCTATGTGAGACTCCAGCAGTTTCAATGGCTTCTTAAGCCCTCTCAGGATGCAGAGTCTATGTGAGACTCCAGCAGTTTCAATGGCTTCTAAAGCCATCTCAGGATGCAGAGTCTGGCTTCTTAAGCCCTCCCAGGATGCAGAGTCTATGTGAGACTCCAGCAGTTTCAATGGCTTCTTAAGCCCTCTCAGGATGCAGAGTCTATGTGAGACTCCAGTAATTTCAATGGCTTCTTAAGCCCTCTCCTGATGCAGAGTCTATGTAAGACTCCAGCAGTTTCAATGGCTTCTAAAGCCCTCTCAGGATGCAGAGTCTATGTGAGCCTCCAGCAGTTTCAATGGCTTCTTAAGCCCTCTCAGATGGCTTCTTAGGCCCTCTCAGGATGCAGACTCTATGTGAGACTCCCGCAGTTTCAATGGCTTCTTAAGCCCTTTCGGGGTGCAGAGTCTATGTGAGACTCCAGCTTTTTCAATGGCTTCTTAAGCCCTCTCAGGATGCAGAGTCTATGTGAGACTCCAGCAGTTTCAATAACTTCTAAAGCCCTCTCAGGATGCAGAGTCTGGCTTCTTAAGCCCTCTCAGGATGCAGAGTCTATGTGAGACTCCAGCAGTATTAATGGCTTCTTAAGCCCTCTCATGATGCAGAGTCTATGTGAGACTCCCGCAGTTTCAATGGCTTCTTAAGCCCTCTCGGGATGCAGAGTCTATGTGAGATTCCCGCAGTTTCAATGGCTTCTTAAGCCCTCTCGGGATGCAGAGTCTATTTCAGACTCCAACTTTTTCAATGGCTTCTTAAGCCCTCTCAGGATGCAGAATCTATGTGAGACTCCAGCAGTTTCAATGGCTTCTTAAGCCCTCTCAGGATGCAGAGTCTGTGTGAGACTCCAGCAGTTTCAATGGCTTCTAAAGCCCTCTTAGGATGCAAAGTCTGGCTTCTTAAGCCCTCCCACGATGCAGAGTCTATGTGAGACTCCAGCAGTTTCAATGGCTTCTTAAGCCCTCTCAGGATGCAGAGTCTATGTGAGACTCCAGCAGTTTCAATGGCTTCTTAAGCCCTCTCCAGATGCAGAGTCTATGTGAGACTCCAGCAGTTTCAATGGCTTCTTAGACCCTGTGAGGATGCAAAGTCTATGTGAGACTCCAGCAGTTTCAATGGCTTCTTAAGCCCTCTCAGGATGCAGAGTCTATGTGAGACTCCAGCAGTTTCAATGGCTTCTAAAGCCCTCTTAGTATGCAGAGTCTATGTGAGCCTCCAGCAGTTTCGATGGCTTCTTAAGCCCTCTCAGGATGCAGAGCCTATGTAAGATAGTTTCAATGGCTTCTTAAGCCCTCTCAGGATGCAGAGTCTATGTGAGACTCCAGCAGTTTCAATGGCTTCTTAAGCCCTCTCAGGATGCATTCTATGTGAGACGCCAGCAGTTTCAGTGGCTTCTTAAGCCCTCTCAGGATGCACAGTCTATGTGAGACTCCAGCAGTTTCAATGGCTTCTTAAGCCCTCTCATGATTCACAGTCTATGTGAGACTCCCTCTATTTCAAAGGCTTCTAAAGCCCTCTCAGGATGCAGAGTCTATGTGAGACTCCAATATTTTCAATGGCTTCTTGAGCCCTCTCAGGATGCAGAGTCTATGTGAGACTCTAGCAGTTTCAGTGGCTTCTTAAGCCCTCTCAGGATGCACAGTCTATGTGAGACTCCAGCAGTTTCAATGGCTTCTTAAGCCCTCTCATGATTCACAGTCTATGTGAGACTCCCTCCGTTTCAATGGCTTCTTAAGCCTTCTCAGGATGCAGAGTCTATATGAGACTCCCGCAGTTTCAATGGCTTCTGAAGCCCTCTCAGGATGCAGAGTCTATGTGAGACTTTAGCAGTTTCAATGGCTTCTTAAGCCCTCTCCTGATGCCAAGTCTGTGAGACTCCAGCAGTTTCAATGGCTTCTTAAGCCCTCTCATGATTCACAGTATATCTGAGACTCCCTCAGTTTCAATGGCTTCTTAAGCCCTCTCAGGATGAAGAGTCTATATGAGACTCTCGCAGTTTCAATGGCTTCTGAAGCACTCTCAGGATGCAGAGTCTATGTGAGACTCCCGCAGTTTCAATGGCTTCTTAAGCCCTCTTAAGATTCAGAGTTTATGTGAGACTCCCTCAGTTTCAATGGCTTCTTAAGCCCTCTCATGATTCAGAGTCTATGCAATACTCCAGCAGTTTCAATGGCTTTTTAAGCCCTCTCAGGATGCAGAGCCTATGTAAGATCGTTTCAATGGCTTCTTAAGCCCTCTCAGGATGCAGAGTCTATGTGAGACGCCAATAGTTTCAATTGCTTCTTGAGCCCTCTCATGATTCAGAGTCTATGTCAGACTCCAGTAGTTTCAAAGGCTTCTAAAGCCCTCTCAGGATGCAGAGTCTATGTAAGACTCCAATAGTTTCAATGGCTTCTTGAGCCCTCTCAGGATGCAGAGTCTATTTGAGACTCCAGCAGTATCGATGGCTTCTTAGGCCCTCTCAGGATGCAGAGTCTATGTGAGACTCCCGCAGTTTCAATGGCTTCTTAAGCCCTCTCGGGATGCAGAGTGTATGTGAGACTCCCGCAGTTTCAATGGCTTCTTAAGCCCTCTCAGGATGCAGAATCTATTTGAGACTCCAGCTTTTTCAATGGCTTCTTAAGCCCTCTCAGGATGCAGTCTATGTGAGACTCCAGCAGTTTCCACGGCTTCTTAAGCCCTCTCAGGATGCAGTCTATGTGAGACGCCAGCAGTTTCAGTGGCTTCTTAAGCCCTCTCAGGATGCAGAGTCTGTGTGATACTCCAGCAGTTTCAATGGCTTCTAAAGCCCTCTCAGGATGGAGAGTCTGGCTTCTTAAGCCCTCCCACGATGCAGAGTTTATGTGAGACTCCCGCAGTTTCAATGGCTTCTTAAGCCCTCTTAAGATTCAGAGTTTATGTGAGACTCCCTCAGTTTCAATTGCTTCTTAAGCCCTCTCATGATTCAGAGTCTATGTGATACTCCAGCAGTTTCAATGGCTTTTTAAGCCCTATCAGGATGCAGAGCCTATGTAAGATCGTTTCAGTGGCTTCTTAAGCCCTCTCAGGATGCACAGTCTATGTGAGACTCCAATAGTTTCAATGGCTTCTTGAGCCCTCTCATGATTCATAGTCTATGTCAGACTCCAGTAGTTCCAATGGCTTCTAAAGCCCTCTCAAGATGCAGAGTCTATGTGAGGCTCCAATAGTTTAAATGGCTTCTTGAGCCCTCTCAGGATGCAGAGTCTATGTGAGACTCCCGCAGTTTCAATGGCCTCTTAGGCCCTCTCAGGATGCAGGGTCTATGTGAGACTCCTGCAGTTTCAATGGCTTCTTAAGCCCTCTCGGGATGCAGAGTGTATGTGAGTCTCCCACAGTTTCAATGGCTTCTTAAACCCTCTCGGGATGCAGAGTCTATTTGAGACGCCAGCTTTTTCAATGGCTTCTTAAGCCCTCTCAGGATGCAGAGTCTATGTGAGACGCCAGCAGTTTCAGTGGCTTCTTAAGCCCTCTCAGGATGCACAGCCTATGTGAGACTCCAGCAGTTTCAATGGCTTCTTAAGCCCTCTCCTGATGCCGAGTCTATGTGAGACTCCAGCAGTTTCAATGGCTTCTTAAGCCCTTTCATGATTCACAGTCTATCTGAGACTCCCTCAGTTTCAATGGCTTCTTAAGCCCTCTCAGGATGCAGAGTCTATATGAGACTCCCACAGTTCCAATGGCTTCTGAAGCCCTCTCAGGATGCAGAGTCTATGTGAGACTCCCGCAGTATCAATGGCTTCTTAAGCCCTCTCATGATTCAAAGTCTATGCGATACTCCAGCAGTTTCAATGGCTTTTTAAGCCCTCCCACGATGCAGAGTCTATGTGAGACTCCAGTAGTTTCAATGGCTTCTTAAGCCCTCTCAGGATGCAGAGTCTATGTGAGACTCCAGCAGTTTCAATGGCTTCTTAATCCCTCTCATGATTCACAGTCTATGTGAGACTCCCTCCGTTTCAATGGCTTCTTAAGCCCTCTCAGGATGCAGAGTCTATATGAGATGCCCTCCGTTTCAATGGCGTATTAAGCCCTCTCTTGATTCAGTCTATGTGATACTCCACCTGTTTCCATGGCTTCTTAAGCCCTCTCACGATGCAGAGCCTATGTAAGATAGTTTCAATGGCTTCTTAAGCCCTCTCAAGATGCAGAGTCTATGTGAGACTCCAGCTTTCTCAATCGCTTCTTAAGCCCTCTCAGGATGCAGAGTTTATGTGAAACTCCAGCAATATCAATGGCTTCTTAAGCCCTGTCATGATGCAGAGTCTATGTGAGACTCCAGCAGTTTCTATGGCTTCTTAAGCCCTCGGAGGATGCAGAGTCTATGTGATACTCCTGCAGTTACAATGGCTTCTTAACCCCTCTCAGGATGCAGAGTCTATGTGAGACTCCAGCAGTTTCAATGGCTTCTTAAGCCCTCGGAGGATGCAGAGTCTATGTGAGACTCCAGCAGTTTCAATGGCTTCTAAAGCCATCTCAGGATGCAGAGTCTGGCTTCTTAAGCCCTCCCAGGATGCAGAGTCTATGTGAGACTCCAGCAGTTTCAATGGCTTCTTAAGCCCTCTCAGGATGCAGAGTCTATGTGAGACTCCAGCAGTTTCAATGGCTTCTTAAGCCCTCTCCTGATGCAGAGTCTATGTAAGACTCCAGCAGTTTCAATGGCTTCTAAAGCCCTCTCAGGATGCAGAGTCTATGTGAGCCTCCAGCAGTTTCAATGGCTTCTTAAGCCCTCTCAGATGGCTTCTTAGGCCCTCTCAGGATGCAGACTCTATGTGAGACTCCCGCAGTTTCAATGGCTTCTTAAGCCCTTTCGGGATGCAGAGTCTATGTGAGACTCCAGCTTTTTCAATGGCTTCTTAAGCCCTCTCAGGATGCAGAGTCTATGTGAGACTCCAGCAGTTTCAATAACTTCTAAAGCCCTCTCAGGATGCAGAGTCTATGTGAGACTCCAGCAGTATTAATGGCTTCTTAAGCCCTCTCATGATGCAGAGTCTATGTGAGACTCCAGCAGTTTCAATGGCTTCTTAAGCCCTCTCAGGATGCAGAGTCTATGTGAGACTCCAGCAGTTTCAATGGCTTCTTAAGCCCTCTCCTGATGCAGAGTCTATGTAAGACTCCAGCAGTTTCAATGGCTTCTAAAGCCCTCTCAGGATGCAGAGTCTATGTGAGCCTCCAGCAGTTTCAATGGCTTCTTAAGCCCTCTCAGATGGCTTCTTAGGCCCTCTCAGGATGCAGACTCTATGTGAGACTCCCGCAGTTTCAATGGCTTCTTAAGCCCTTTCGGGATGCAGAGTCTATGTGAGACTCCAGCTTTTTCAATGGCTTCTTAAGCCCTCTCAGGATGCAGAGTCTATGTGAGACTCCAGCAGTTTCAATAACTTCTAAAGCCCTCTCAGGATGCAGAGTCTATGTGAGACTCCAGCAGTATTAATGGCTTCTTAAGCCCTCTCATGATGCAGAGTCTATGTGAGACTCCAGCAGTTTCAATGGCTTCTTAAGCCCTCTCAGGATGCAGAGTCTATGTGAGACTCCAGCAGTTTCAATGGCTTCTTAAGCCCTCTCCTGATGCAGAGTCTATGTGAGACTCCAGCAGTTTCAATAACTTCTAAAGCCCTCTCAGGATGCAGAGTCTATGTGAGACTCCAGCAGTATTAATGGCTTCTTAAGCCCTCTCATGATGCAGAGTCTATGTGAGACTCCAGCAGTTTCAATGGCTTCTTAAGCCCTTTCGGGATGCAGAGTCTATGTGACACTCCAGCAGTTTCAATGGCTTCTTAAGCCCTCTCATGATTCAGAGTCTATGTGAGACTCCAGCAGTTTCAATAACTTCTAAAGCCCTCTCAGGATGCAGAGTCTGGCTTCTTAAGCCCTCTCAGGATGCAGAGTCTATGTGAGCCTCCAGCAGTTTCAATGGCTTCTTAAGCCCTCTCAGATGGCTTCTTAGGCCCTCTCAGGATGCAGACTCTATGTGAGACTCCCGCAGTTTCAATGGCTTCTTAAGCCCTTTCGGGATGCAGAGTCTATGTGAGACTCCAGCTTTTTCAATGGCTTCTTAAGCCCTCTCAGGATGCAGAGTCTATGTGAGACTCCAGCAGTTTCAATAACTTCTAAAGCCCTCTCAGGATGCAGAGTCTGGCTTCTTAAGCCCTCTCAGGATGCAGAGTCTATGTGAGACTCCAGCAGTATTAATGGCTTCTTAAGCCCTCTCATGATGCAGAGTCTGGCTTCTTAAGCCCTCCCAGGATGCAGAGTCTATGAGAGACTCCAGCAGTTTCACTGGCTTCTTAAGCCCTCTCAGGATGCAGAGTCTATGTATCAGGAACTGGAGATTGTGGAAGTGCTGGAGGCTATGATCAGCACGCGCTCCAGTCCTCACCCAAGATGGCCGCCGTACCTTCAAGAGGCTGGCTCCTCCCACAAACCGATGCGTTGTATCTGTTAGTCAACGCTCGGTTCGTGTGGTGGAGTTTCTTCCGTGGAGCCCTCCGTGCCTACAGTGAACTTGCTAACCGCCTTGGATCCTACCTTTGTCCTCTCCCTCCTTCCCACCTGTTGCCTCGTTTGTCTGTATTTTCCGTCTTACTCTCCGCTTGATCTGTTCTTTTTCCCTTTACTCACGGTGCTCGGCGCCGCTTGGTTCCGTGCCATAGCCTCTTGTTAGACTTTCTTAGGTCCCGTCCCTCTCGCTACTTGAGCCCTTCCATTTTTGCACTTGTGTCACTCTGGTGTAGCATCTTTCTCTGCGCAGCCTTTCCTTTCGTATTTCGTTTTATTTGTTGGCGCCGGTATTCCATTTCTTCAACCGGCGCTGCCTTGCCTTTCGCTTGCAGAGTCCCTGTTGCTCTGACTACACCCTTGGAGCCTTTTTCTCTTGTATTATTGGACTATATCTGTATTCCTTTCCATTCCCTTTCTGTCCGCCTTTCACGGTCAGCTCAGGGCTATTCTTTTCACCCTAACCTATTTCTTTTCCTTCTTCTGTTTTTTCCCGTGGTGGTGTATTTTCTTCTTATTATCTTTTGCTCTTTTCCAGCCTTCTATTTGGAGAACTTCTAGTGTTCTCTCCCATTTTATACTCCATAAAGTCGGGACAGCTCATTGATCCACTGAGCTGTACTAGATAGTTGTGGAATCTGACATCTATACAACAGACTTTCCTTTTTGTTGTGGAGCAAACATCGCCTTCATTGACTATTGAGAGGAACCTACTGTCCCCCTTCTGAACCCATTCGGAATCAGGGTTTTTTCTGCATTCATGCTTTTTCCCTGGAATTAGGATTGGCCCCCTGGGGATCCCCGAGGTCAGGGTTACATCTCTGCCAAGGTGGCCTCCGGAGGGGCCAGACCCTACCTACACGATAAGAAGGTCAGAACTCCAAAGGACAGAACTCCCTCAAGGAGAAGGGATCAGAAGAAGACGGAGGCCAATCCTAAAGAATCCTTCCTTGAAGAATCAGGTGAGGAGTTGGGGGAGGAAGCCTCGGTTCTTGACACTATGTGAGACTCCAGCAGTTTCAATGGCTTCTTAAGCCCTCTCCTGATGCAGAGTCTATGTGAGCCTCCAGCAGTTTCAATGGCTTCTTAAGCCCTCTCGGGATGCAGAGCCTATGTAAGATCGTTTCAGTGGCTTCTTAAGCCCTCTCAGGATGCACAGTCTATGTGAGACTCCAATAGTTTCAATGGCTTCTTGAGCCCTCTCATGATTCATAGTCTATGTCAGACTCCAGTAGTTTCAATGGCTTCTAAAGCCCTCTCAAGATGCAGAGTCTATGTGAGGCTCCAATAGTTTAAATGGCTTCTTGAGCCCTCTCAGGATGCAGAGTCTATGTGAGACTCCCGCAGTTTCAATGGCCTCTTAGGCCCTCTCAGGATGCAGGGTCTATGTGAGACTCCCGCAGTTTCAATGGCTTCTTAAGCCCTCTCGGGATGCAGAGTGTATGTGAGTCTCCCACAGTTTCAATGGCTTCTTAAACCCTCTCGGGATGCAGAGTCTATTTGAGACGCCAGCTTTTTCAATGGCTTCTTAAGCCCTCTCAGGATGCAGAGTCTATGTGAGACGCCAGCAGTTTCAGTGGCTTCTTAAGCCCTCTCAGGATGCACAGCCTATGTGAGACTCCAGCAGTTTCAATGGCTTCTTAAGCCCTCTCCTGATGCCGAGTCTATGTGAGACTCCAGCAGTTTCAATGGCTTCTTAAGCCCTTTCATGATTCACAGTCTATCTGAGACTCCCTCAGTTTCAATGGCTTCTTAAGCCCTCTCAGGATGCAGAGTCTATATGAGACTCCCACAGTTCCAATGGCTTCTGAAGCCCTCTCAGGATGCAGAGTCTATGTGAGATTCCCGCAGTATCAATGGCTTCTTAAGCCCTCTCATGATTCAAAGTCTATGCGATACTCCAGCAGTTTCAATGGCTTTTTAAGCCCTCCCACGATGCAGAGTCTATGTGAGACTCCAGTAGTTTCAATGGCTTCTTAAGCCCTCTCAGGATGCAGAGTCTATGTGAGACTCCAGCAGTTTCAATGGCTTCTTAATCCCTCTCATGATTCACAGTCTATGTGAGACTCCCTCCGTTTCAATGGCTTCTTAAGCCCTCTCAGGATGCAGAGTCTATATGAGATGCCCTCCGTTTCAATGGCTTATTAAGCCCTCTCTTGATTCAGTCTATGTGATACTCCACCTGTTTCCATGGCTTCTTAAGCCCTCTCACGATGCAGAGCCTATGTAAGATAGTTTCAATGGCTTCTTAAGCCCTCTCAAGATGCAGAGTCTATGTGAGACTCCAGCTTTCTCAATCGCTTCTTAAGCCCTCTCAGGATGCAGAGTTTATGTGAAACTCCAGCAATATCAATGGCTTCTTAAGCCCTGTCATGATGCAGAGTCTATGTGAGACTCCAGCAGTTTCTATGGCTTCTTAAGCCCTCGAAGGATGCAGAGTCTATGTGATACTCCTGCAGTTACAATGGCTTCTTAACCCCTCTCAGGATGCAGAGTCTATGTGAGACTCCAGCAGTTTCAATGGCTTCTAAAGCCCTCTCAGGATGCATATTCTGGCTTCTTAAGCCCTCTCAAGATTCACAGTCTATGTGAGACTACCTCCGTTTCAATGACTTCTTAAGCCCTCTCAGGATGCAGAGTCTATGTGATACTCCACCAGTTTCCATGGCTTCTTAAGCCCTCTCAGGATGCAGAACCTATGTAAGATAGTTTCAATGGCTTCTTAAGCCCTCTCAAGATGCAGAGTCTATGTGAGACTCCAGCTTTTTCAATCGCTTCTTAAGCCCTCTCAGGATGCAGAGTCTATGTGAGACTCCAGCAGTATCAATGGCTTCTTAAGCCCTTTCATGATGCAGTGTCTATGTGAGACTCCAGCAGTTTCTCTGGCTTCTTAAGCCCTCGGAGGATGCAGAGTCTATGTGAGACTCCAGCAGTATCAATGGTTTCTTAAGCCCTCTCAGGATGCAGAGTCTATGTGAGACTCCAGCAGTTTCAATGGCTTCTTAAGCCCTCTCAGGATGCAGAGTCTATGTGAGACTCCAGCAGTTTCAATGGCTTCTAAAGCCATCTCAGGATGCAGAGTCTGGCTTCTTAAGCCCTCCCAGGATGCAGAGTCTATGTGAGACTCCAGCAGTTTCAATGGCTTCTTAAGCCCTCTCAGGATGCAGAGTCTATGTGAGACTCCAGTAATTTCAATGGCTTCTTAAGCCCTCTCCTGATGCAGAGTCTATGTAAGACTCCAGCAGTTTCAATGGCTTCTAAAGCCCTCTCAGGATGCAGAGTCTATGTGAGCCTCCAGCAGTTTCAATGGCTTCTTAAGCCCTCTCAGATGGCTTCTTAGGCCCTCTCAGGATGCAGACTCTATGTGAGACTCCCGCAGTTTCAATGGCTTCTTAAGCCCTTTCGGGGTGCAGAGTCTATGTGAGACTCCAGCTTTTTCAATGGCTTCTTAAGCCCTCTCAGGATGCAGAGTCTATGTGAGACTCCAGCAGTTTCAATAACTTCTAAAGCCCTCTCAGGATGCAGAGTCTGGCTTCTTAAGCCCTCTCAGGATGCAGAGTCTATGTGAGACTCCAGCAGTATTAATGGCTTCTTAAGCCCTCTCATGATGCAGAGTCTATGTGAGACTCCCGCAGTTTCAATGGCTTCTTAAGCCCTCTCGGGATGCAGAGTCTATGTGAGATTCCCGCAGTTTCAATGGCTTCTTAAGCCCTCTCGGGATGCAGAGTCTATTTCAGACTCCAACTTTTTCAATGGCTTCTTAAGCCCTCTCAGGATGCAGAATCTATGTGAGACTCCAGCAGTTTCAATGGCTTCTTAAGCCCTCTCAGGATGCAGAGTCTGTGTGAGACTCCAGCAGTTTCAATGGCTTCTAAAGCCCTCTTAGGATGCAAAGTCTGGCTTCTTAAGCCCTCCCACGATGCAGAGTCTATGTGAGACTCCAGCAGTTTCAATGGCTTCTTAAGCCCTCTCAGGATGCAGAGTCTATGTGAGACTCCAGCAGTTTCAATGGCTTCTTAAGCCCTCTCCAGATGCAGAGTCTATGTGAGACTCCAGCAGTTTCAATGGCTTCTTAGACCCTGTGAGGATGCAAAGTCTATGTGAGACTCCAGCAGTTTCAATGGCTTCTTAAGCCCTCTCAGGATGCAGAGTCTATGTGAGACTCCAGCAGTTTCAATGGCTTCTAAAGCCCTCTTAGTATGCAGAGTCTATGTGAGCCTCCAGCAGTTTCGATGGCTTCTTAAGCCCTCTCAGGATGCAGAGCCTATGTAAGATAGTTTCAATGGCTTCTTAAGCCCTCTCAGGATGCAGAGTCTATGTGAGACTCCAGCAGTTTCAATGGCTTCTTAAGCCCTCTCAGGATGCATTCTATGTGAGACGCCAGCAGTTTCAGTGGCTTCTTAAGCCCTCTCAGGATGCACAGTCTATGTGAGACTCCAGCAGTTTCAATGGCTTCTTAAGCCCTCTCATGATTCACAGTCTATGTGAGACTCCCTCTATTTCAAAGGCTTCTAAAGCCCTCTCAGGATGCAGAGTCTATGTGAGACTCCAATATTTTCAATGGCTTCTTGAGCCCTCTCAGGATGCAGAGTCTATGTGAGACTCTAGCAGTTTCAGTGGCTTCTTAAGCCCTCTCAGGATGCACAGTCTATGTGAGACTCCAGCAGTTTCAATGGCTTCTTAAGCCCTCTCATGATTCACAGTCTATGTGAGACTCCCTCCGTTTCAATGGCTTCTTAAGCCTTCTCAGGATGCAGAGTCTATATGAGACTCCCGCAGTTTCAATGGCTTCTGAAGCCCTCTCAGGATGCAGAGTCTATGTGAGACTTTAGCAGTTTCAATGGCTTCTTAAGCCCTCTCCTGATGCCAAGTCTGTGAGACTCCAGCAGTTTCAATGGCTTCTTAAGCCCTCTCATGATTCACAGTATATCTGAGACTCCCTCAGTTTCAATGGCTTCTTAAGCCCTCTCAGGATGAAGAGTCTATATGAGACTCTCGCAGTTTCAATGGCTTCTGAAGCACTCTCAGGATGCAGAGTCTATGTGAGACTCCCGCAGTTTCAATGGCTTCTTAAGCCCTCTTAAGATTCAGAGTTTATGTGAGACTCCCTCAGTTTCAATGGCTTCTTAAGCCCTCTCATGATTCAGAGTCTATGCAATACTCCAGCAGTTTCAATGGCTTTTTAAGCCCTCTCAGGATGCAGAGCCTATGTAAGATCGTTTCAATGGCTTCTTAAGCCCTCTCAGGATGCAGAGTCTATGTGAGACGCCAATAGTTTCAATTGCTTCTTGAGCCCTCTCATGATTCAGAGTCTATGTCAGACTCCAGTAGTTTCAAAGGCTTCTAAAGCCCTCTCAGGATGCAGAGTCTATGTAAGACTCCAATAGTTTCAATGGCTTCTTGAGCCCTCTCAGGATGCAGAGTCTATTTGAGACTCCAGCAGTATCGATGGCTTCTTAGGCCCTCTCAGGATGCAGAGTCTATGTGAGACTCCCGCAGTTTCAATGGCTTCTTAAGCCCTCTCGGGATGCAGAGTGTATGTGAGACTCCCGCAGTTTCAATGGCTTCTTAAGCCCTCTCAGGATGCAGAATCTATTTGAGACTCCAGCTTTTTCAATGGCTTCTTAAGCCCTCTCAGGATGCAGTCTATGTGAGACTCCAGCAGTTTCCACGGCTTCTTAAGCCCTCTCAGGATGCAGTCTATGTGAGACGCCAGCAGTTTCAGTGGCTTCTTAAGCCCTCTCAGGATGCAGAGTCTGTGTGATACTCCAGCAGTTTCAATGGCTTCTAAAGCCCTCTCAGGATGGAGAGTCTGGCTTCTTAAGCCCTCCCACGATGCAGAGTTTATGTGAGACTCCCGCAGTTTCAATGGCTTCTTAAGCCCTCTTAAGATTCAGAGTTTATGTGAGACTCCCTCAGTTTCAATTGCTTCTTAAGCCCTCTCATGATTCAGAGTCTATGTGATACTCCAGCAGTTTCAATGGCTTTTTAAGCCCTATCAGGATGCAGAGCCTATGTAAGATCGTTTCAGTGGCTTCTTAAGCCCTCTCAGGATGCACAGTCTATGTGAGACTCCAATAGTTTCAATGGCTTCTTGAGCCCTCTCATGATTCATAGTCTATGTCAGACTCCAGTAGTTCCAATGGCTTCTAAAGCCCTCTCAAGATGCAGAGTCTATGTGAGGCTCCAATAGTTTAAATGGCTTCTTGAGCCCTCTCAGGATGCAGAGTCTATGTGAGACTCCCGCAGTTTCAATGGCCTCTTAGGCCCTCTCAGGATGCAGGGTCTATGTGAGACTCCTGCAGTTTCAATGGCTTCTTAAGCCCTCTCGGGATGCAGAGTGTATGTGAGTCTCCCACAGTTTCAATGGCTTCTTAAACCCTCTCGGGATGCAGAGTCTATTTGAGACGCCAGCTTTTTCAATGGCTTCTTAAGCCCTCTCAGGATGCAGAGTCTATGTGAGACGCCAGCAGTTTCAGTGGCTTCTTAAGCCCTCTCAGGATGCACAGCCTATGTGAGACTCCAGCAGTTTCAATGGCTTCTTAAGCCCTCTCCTGATGCCGAGTCTATGTGAGACTCCAGCAGTTTCAATGGCTTCTTAAGCCCTTTCATGATTCACAGTCTATCTGAGACTCCCTCAGTTTCAATGGCTTCTTAAGCCCTCTCAGGATGCAGAGTCTATATGAGACTCCCACAGTTCCAATGGCTTCTGAAGCCCTCTCAGGATGCAGAGTCTATGTGAGACTCCCGCAGTATCAATGGCTTCTTAAGCCCTCTCATGATTCAAAGTCTATGCGATACTCCAGCAGTTTCAATGGCTTTTTAAGCCCTCCCACGATGCAGAGTCTATGTGAGACTCCAGTAGTTTCAATGGCTTCTTAAGCCCTCTCAGGATGCAGAGTCTATGTGAGACTCCAGCAGTTTCAATGGCTTCTTAATCCCTCTCATGATTCACAGTCTATGTGAGACTCCCTCCGTTTCAATGGCTTCTTAAGCCCTCTCAGGATGCAGAGTCTATATGAGATGCCCTCCGTTTCAATGGCGTATTAAGCCCTCTCTTGATTCAGTCTATGTGATACTCCACCTGTTTCCATGGCTTCTTAAGCCCTCTCACGATGCAGAGCCTATGTAAGATAGTTTCAATGGCTTCTTAAGCCCTCTCAAGATGCAGAGTCTATGTGAGACTCCAGCTTTCTCAATCGCTTCTTAAGCCCTCTCAGGATGCAGAGTTTATGTGAAACTCCAGCAATATCAATGGCTTCTTAAGCCCTGTCATGATGCAGAGTCTATGTGAGACTCCAGCAGTTTCTATGGCTTCTTAAGCCCTCGGAGGATGCAGAGTCTATGTGATACTCCTGCAGTTACAATGGCTTCTTAACCCCTCTCAGGATGCAGAGTCTATGTGAGACTCCAGCAGTTTCAATGGCTTCTTAAGCCCTCGGAGGATGCAGAGTCTATGTGAGACTCCAGCAGTTTCAATGGCTTCTAAAGCCATCTCAGGATGCAGAGTCTGGCTTCTTAAGCCCTCCCAGGATGCAGAGTCTATGTGAGACTCCAGCAGTTTCAATGGCTTCTTAAGCCCTCTCAGGATGCAGAGTCTATGTGAGACTCCAGCAGTTTCAATGGCTTCTTAAGCCCTCTCCTGATGCAGAGTCTATGTAAGACTCCAGCAGTTTCAATGGCTTCTAAAGCCCTCTCAGGATGCAGAGTCTATGTGAGCCTCCAGCAGTTTCAATGGCTTCTTAAGCCCTCTCAGATGGCTTCTTAGGCCCTCTCAGGATGCAGACTCTATGTGAGACTCCCGCAGTTTCAATGGCTTCTTAAGCCCTTTCGGGATGCAGAGTCTATGTGAGACTCCAGCTTTTTCAATGGCTTCTTAAGCCCTCTCAGGATGCAGAGTCTATGTGAGACTCCAGCAGTTTCAATAACTTCTAAAGCCCTCTCAGGATGCAGAGTCTATGTGAGACTCCAGCAGTATTAATGGCTTCTTAAGCCCTCTCATGATGCAGAGTCTATGTGAGACTCCAGCAGTTTCAATGGCTTCTTAAGCCCTCTCAGGATGCAGAGTCTATGTGAGACTCCAGCAGTTTCAATGGCTTCTTAAGCCCTCTCCTGATGCAGAGTCTATGTGAGACTCCAGCAGTTTCAATAACCTCTAAAGCCCTCTCAGGATGCAGAGTCTGGCTTCTTAAGCCCTCTCAGGATGCAGAGTCTATGTGAGACTCCAGCAGTTTCAATAACTTCTAAAGCCCTCTCAGGATGCAAAGTCTGGCTTCTTAAGCCCTTTCGGGATGCAGAGTCTATGTGACACTCCAGCAGTTTCAATGGCTTCTTAAGCCCTCTCATGATTCAGAGTCTATGTGAGACTCCAGCAGTTTCAATAACTTCTAAAGCCCTCTCAGGATGCAGAGTCTGGCTTCTTAAGCCCTCTCAGGATGCAGAGTCTATGTGAGCCTCCAGCAGTTTCAATGGCTTCTTAAGCCCTCTCAGATGGCTTCTTAGGCCCTCTCAGGATGCAGACTCTATGTGAGACTCCCGCAGTTTCAATGGCTTCTTAAGCCCTTTCGGGATGCAGAGTCTATGTGAGACTCCAGCTTTTTCAATGGCTTCTTAAGCCCTCTCAGGATGCAGAGTCTATGTGAGACTCCAGCAGTTTCAATAACTTCTAAAGCCCTCTCAGGATGCAGAGTCTGGCTTCTTAAGCCCTCTCAGGATGCAGAGTCTATGTGAGACTCCAGCAGTATTAATGGCTTCTTAAGCCCTCTCATGATGCAGAGTCTGGCTTCTTAAGCCCTCCCAGGATGCAGAGTCTATGAGAGACTCCAGCAGTTTCACTGGCTTCTTAAGCCCTCTCAGGATGCAGAGTCTATGTATCAGGAACTGGAGATTGTGGAAGTGCTGGAGGCTATGATCAGCACGCGCTCCAGTCCTCACCCAAGATGGCCGCCGTACCTTCAAGAGGCTGGCTCCTCCCACAAACCGATGCGTTGTATCTGTTAGTCAACGCTCGGTTCGTGTGGTGGAGTTTCTTCCGTGGAGCCCTCCGTGCCTACAGTGAACTTGCTAACCGCCTTGGATCCTACCTTTGTCCTCTCCCTCCTTCCCACCTGTTGCCTCGTTTGTCTGTATTTTCCGTCTTACTCTCCGCTTGATCTGTTCTTTTTCCCTTTACTCACGGTGCTCGGCGCCGCTTGGTTCCGTGCCATAGCCTCTTGTTAGACTTTCTTAGGTCCCGTCCCTCTCGCTACTTGAGCCCTTCCATTTTTGCACTTGTGTCACTCTGGTGTAGCATCTTTCTCTGCGCAGCCTTTCCTTTCGTATTTCGTTTTATTTGTTGGCGCCGGTATTCCATTTCTTCAACCGGCGCTGCCTTGCCTTTCGCTTGCAGAGTCCCTGTTGCTCTGACTACACCCTTGGAGCCTTTTTCTCTTGTATTATTGGACTATATCTGTATTCCTTTCCATTCCCTTTCTGTCCGCCTTTCACGGTCAGCTCAGGGCTATTCTTTTCACCCTAACCTATTTCTTTTCCTTCTTCTGTTTTTTCCCGTGGTGGTGTATTTTCTTCTTATTATCTTTTGCTCTTTTCCAGCCTTCTATTTGGAGAACTTCTAGTGTTCTCTCCCATTTTATACTCCATAAAGTCGGGACAGCTCATTGATCCACTGAGCTGTACTAGATAGTTGTGGAATCTGACATCTATACAACAGACTTTCCTTTTTGTTGTGGAGCAAACATCGCCTTCATTGACTATTGAGAGGAACCTACTGTCCCCCTTCTGAACCCATTCGGAATCAGGGTTTTTTCTGCATTCATGCTTTTTCCCTGGAATTAGGATTGGCCCCCTGGGGATCCCCGAGGTCAGGGTTACATCTCTGCCAAGGTGGCCTCCGGAGGGGCCAGACCCTACCTACACGATAAGAAGGTCAGAACTCCAAAGGACAGAACTCCCTCAAGGAGAAGGGATCAGAAGAAGACGGAGGCCAATCCTAAAGAATCCTTCCTTGAAGAATCAGGTGAGGAGTTGGGGGAGGAAGCCTCGGTTCTTGACACTATGTGAGACTCCAGCAGTTTCAATGGCTTCTTAAGCCCTCTCCTGATGCAGAGTCTATGTGAGCCTCCAGCAGTTTCAATGGCTTCTTAAGCCCTCTCGGGATGCAGAGCCTATGTAAGATCGTTTCAGTGGCTTCTTAAGCCCTCTCAGGATGCACAGTCTATGTGAGACTCCAATAGTTTCAATGGCTTCTTGAGCCCTCTCATGATTCATAGTCTATGTCAGACTCCAGTAGTTTCAATGGCTTCTAAAGCCCTCTCAAGATGCAGAGTCTATGTGAGGCTCCAATAGTTTAAATGGCTTCTTGAGCCCTCTCAGGATGCAGAGTCTATGTGAGACTCCCGCAGTTTCAATGGCCTCTTAGGCCCTCTCAGGATGCAGGGTCTATGTGAGACTCCCGCAGTTTCAATGGCTTCTTAAGCCCTCTCGGGATGCAGAGTGTATGTGAGTCTCCCACAGTTTCAATGGCTTCTTAAACCCTCTCGGGATGCAGAGTCTATTTGAGACGCCAGCTTTTTCAATGGCTTCTTAAGCCCTCTCAGGATGCAGAGTCTATGTGAGACGCCAGCAGTTTCAGTGGCTTCTTAAGCCCTCTCAGGATGCACAGCCTATGTGAGACTCCAGCAGTTTCAATGGCTTCTTAAGCCCTCTCCTGATGCCGAGTCTATGTGAGACTCCAGCAGTTTCAATGGCTTCTTAAGCCCTTTCATGATTCACAGTCTATCTGAGACTCCCTCAGTTTCAATGGCTTCTTAAGCCCTCTCAGGATGCAGAGTCTATATGAGACTCCCACAGTTCCAATGGCTTCTGAAGCCCTCTCAGGATGCAGAGTCTATGTGAGATTCCCGCAGTATCAATGGCTTCTTAAGCCCTCTCATGATTCAAAGTCTATGCGATACTCCAGCAGTTTCAATGGCTTTTTAAGCCCTCCCACGATGCAGAGTCTATGTGAGACTCCAGTAGTTTCAATGGCTTCTTAAGCCCTCTCAGGATGCAGAGTCTATGTGAGACTCCAGCAGTTTCAATGGCTTCTTAATCCCTCTCATGATTCACAGTCTATGTGAGACTCCCTCCGTTTCAATGGCTTCTTAAGCCCTCTCAGGATGCAGAGTCTATATGAGATGCCCTCCGTTTCAATGGCTTATTAAGCCCTCTCTTGATTCAGTCTATGTGATACTCCACCTGTTTCCATGGCTTCTTAAGCCCTCTCACGATGCAGAGCCTATGTAAGATAGTTTCAATGGCTTCTTAAGCCCTCTCAAGATGCAGAGTCTATGTGAGACTCCAGCTTTCTCAATCGCTTCTTAAGCCCTCTCAGGATGCAGAGTTTATGTGAAACTCCAGCAATATCAATGGCTTCTTAAGCCCTGTCATGATGCAGAGTCTATGTGAGACTCCAGCAGTTTCTATGGCTTCTTAAGCCCTCGAAGGATGCAGAGTCTATGTGATACTCCTGCAGTTACAATGGCTTCTTAACCCCTCTCAGGATGCAGAGTCTATGTGAGACTCCAGCAGTTTCAATGGCTTCTAAAGCCCTCTCAGGATGCATATTCTGGCTTCTTAAGCCCTCTCAAGATTCACAGTCTATGTGAGACTACCTCCGTTTCAATGACTTCTTAAGCCCTCTCAGGATGCAGAGTCTATGTGATACTCCACCAGTTTCCATGGCTTCTTAAGCCCTCTCAGGATGCAGAACCTATGTAAGATAGTTTCAATGGCTTCTTAAGCCCTCTCAAGATGCAGAGTCTATGTGAGACTCCAGCTTTTTCAATCGCTTCTTAAGCCCTCTCAGGATGCAGAGTCTATGTGAGACTCCAGCAGTATCAATGGCTTCTTAAGCCCTTTCATGATGCAGTGTCTATGTGAGACTCCAGCAGTTTCTCTGGCTTCTTAAGCCCTCGGAGGATGCAGAGTCTATGTGAGACTCCAGCAGTATCAATGGTTTCTTAAGCCCTCTCAGGATGCAGAGTCTATGTGAGACTCCAGCAGTTTCAATGGCTTCTTAAGCCCTCTCAGGATGCAGAGTCTATGTGAGACTCCAGCAGTTTCAATGGCTTCTAAAGCCATCTCAGGATGCAGAGTCTGGCTTCTTAAGCCCTCCCAGGATGCAGAGTCTATGTGAGACTCCAGCAGTTTCAATGGCTTCTTAAGCCCTCTCAGGATGCAGAGTCTATGTGAGACTCCAGTAATTTCAATGGCTTCTTAAGCCCTCTCCTGATGCAGAGTCTATGTAAGACTCCAGCAGTTTCAATGGCTTCTAAAGCCCTCTCAGGATGCAGAGTCTATGTGAGCCTCCAGCAGTTTCAATGGCTTCTTAAGCCCTCTCAGATGGCTTCTTAGGCCCTCTCAGGATGCAGACTCTATGTGAGACTCCCGCAGTTTCAATGGCTTCTTAAGCCCTTTCGGGGTGCAGAGTCTATGTGAGACTCCAGCTTTTTCAATGGCTTCTTAAGCCCTCTCAGGATGCAGAGTCTATGTGAGACTCCAGCAGTTTCAATAACTTCTAAAGCCCTCTCAGGATGCAGAGTCTGGCTTCTTAAGCCCTCTCAGGATGCAGAGTCTATGTGAGACTCCAGCAGTATTAATGGCTTCTTAAGCCCTCTCATGATGCAGAGTCTATGTGAGACTCCCGCAGTTTCAATGGCTTCTTAAGCCCTCTCGGGATGCAGAGTCTATGTGAGATTCCCGCAGTTTCAATGGCTTCTTAAGCCCTCTCGGGATGCAGAGTCTATTTCAGACTCCAACTTTTTCAATGGCTTCTTAAGCCCTCTCAGGATGCAGAATCTATGTGAGACTCCAGCAGTTTCAATGGCTTCTTAAGCCCTCTCAGGATGCAGAGTCTGTGTGAGACTCCAGCAGTTTCAATGGCTTCTAAAGCCCTCTTAGGATGCAAAGTCTGGCTTCTTAAGCCCTCCCACGATGCAGAGTCTATGTGAGACTCCAGCAGTTTCAATGGCTTCTTAAGCCCTCTCAGGATGCAGAGTCTATGTGAGACTCCAGCAGTTTCAATGGCTTCTTAAGCCCTCTCCAGATGCAGAGTCTATGTGAGACTCCAGCAGTTTCAATGGCTTCTTAGACCCTGTGAGGATGCAAAGTCTATGTGAGACTCCAGCAGTTTCAATGGCTTCTTAAGCCCTCTCAGGATGCAGAGTCTATGTGAGACTCCAGCAGTTTCAATGGCTTCTAAAGCCCTCTTAGTATGCAGAGTCTATGTGAGCCTCCAGCAGTTTCGATGGCTTCTTAAGCCCTCTCAGGATGCAGAGCCTATGTAAGATAGTTTCAATGGCTTCTTAAGCCCTCTCAGGATGCAGAGTCTATGTGAGACTCCAGCAGTTTCAATGGCTTCTTAAGCCCTCTCAGGATGCATTCTATGTGAGACGCCAGCAGTTTCAGTGGCTTCTTAAGCCCTCTCAGGATGCACAGTCTATGTGAGACTCCAGCAGTTTCAATGGCTTCTTAAGCCCTCTCATGATTCACAGTCTATGTGAGACTCCCTCTATTTCAAAGGCTTCTAAAGCCCTCTCAGGATGCAGAGTCTATGTGAGACTCCAATATTTTCAATGGCTTCTTGAGCCCTCTCAGGATGCAGAGTCTATGTGAGACTCTAGCAGTTTCAGTGGCTTCTTAAGCCCTCTCAGGATGCACAGTCTATGTGAGACTCCAGCAGTTTCAATGGCTTCTTAAGCCCTCTCATGATTCACAGTCTATGTGAGACTCCCTCCGTTTCAATGGCTTCTTAAGCCTTCTCAGGATGCAGAGTCTATATGAGACTCCCGCAGTTTCAATGGCTTCTGAAGCCCTCTCAGGATGCAGAGTCTATGTGAGACTTTAGCAGTTTCAATGGCTTCTTAAGCCCTCTCCTGATGCCAAGTCTGTGAGACTCCAGCAGTTTCAATGGCTTCTTAAGCCCTCTCATGATTCACAGTATATCTGAGACTCCCTCAGTTTCAATGGCTTCTTAAGCCCTCTCAGGATGAAGAGTCTATATGAGACTCTCGCAGTTTCAATGGCTTCTGAAGCACTCTCAGGATGCAGAGTCTATGTGAGACTCCCGCAGTTTCAATGGCTTCTTAAGCCCTCTTAAGATTCAGAGTTTATGTGAGACTCCCTCAGTTTCAATGGCTTCTTAAGCCCTCTCATGATTCAGAGTCTATGCAATACTCCAGCAGTTTCAATGGCTTTTTAAGCCCTCTCAGGATGCAGAGCCTATGTAAGATCGTTTCAATGGCTTCTTAAGCCCTCTCAGGATGCAGAGTCTATGTGAGACGCCAATAGTTTCAATTGCTTCTTGAGCCCTCTCATGATTCAGAGTCTATGTCAGACTCCAGTAGTTTCAAAGGCTTCTAAAGCCCTCTCAGGATGCAGAGTCTATGTAAGACTCCAATAGTTTCAATGGCTTCTTGAGCCCTCTCAGGATGCAGAGTCTATTTGAGACTCCAGCAGTATCGATGGCTTCTTAGGCCCTCTCAGGATGCAGAGTCTATGTGAGACTCCCGCAGTTTCAATGGCTTCTTAAGCCCTCTCGGGATGCAGAGTGTATGTGAGACTCCCGCAGTTTCAATGGCTTCTTAAGCCCTCTCAGGATGCAGAATCTATTTGAGACTCCAGCTTTTTCAATGGCTTCTTAAGCCCTCTCAGGATGCAGTCTATGTGAGACTCCAGCAGTTTCCACGGCTTCTTAAGCCCTCTCAGGATGCAGTCTATGTGAGACGCCAGCAGTTTCAGTGGCTTCTTAAGCCCTCTCAGGATGCAGAGTCTGTGTGATACTCCAGCAGTTTCAATGGCTTCTAAAGCCCTCTCAGGATGGAGAGTCTGGCTTCTTAAGCCCTCCCACGATGCAGAGTTTATGTGAGACTCCCGCAGTTTCAATGGCTTCTTAAGCCCTCTTAAGATTCAGAGTTTATGTGAGACTCCCTCAGTTTCAATTGCTTCTTAAGCCCTCTCATGATTCAGAGTCTATGTGATACTCCAGCAGTTTCAATGGCTTTTTAAGCCCTATCAGGATGCAGAGCCTATGTAAGATCGTTTCAGTGGCTTCTTAAGCCCTCTCAGGATGCACAGTCTATGTGAGACTCCAATAGTTTCAATGGCTTCTTGAGCCCTCTCATGATTCATAGTCTATGTCAGACTCCAGTAGTTCCAATGGCTTCTAAAGCCCTCTCAAGATGCAGAGTCTATGTGAGGCTCCAATAGTTTAAATGGCTTCTTGAGCCCTCTCAGGATGCAGAGTCTATGTGAGACTCCCGCAGTTTCAATGGCCTCTTAGGCCCTCTCAGGATGCAGGGTCTATGTGAGACTCCTGCAGTTTCAATGGCTTCTTAAGCCCTCTCGGGATGCAGAGTGTATGTGAGTCTCCCACAGTTTCAATGGCTTCTTAAACCCTCTCGGGATGCAGAGTCTATTTGAGACGCCAGCTTTTTCAATGGCTTCTTAAGCCCTCTCAGGATGCAGAGTCTATGTGAGACGCCAGCAGTTTCAGTGGCTTCTTAAGCCCTCTCAGGATGCACAGCCTATGTGAGACTCCAGCAGTTTCAATGGCTTCTTAAGCCCTCTCCTGATGCCGAGTCTATGTGAGACTCCAGCAGTTTCAATGGCTTCTTAAGCCCTTTCATGATTCACAGTCTATCTGAGACTCCCTCAGTTTCAATGGCTTCTTAAGCCCTCTCAGGATGCAGAGTCTATATGAGACTCCCACAGTTCCAATGGCTTCTGAAGCCCTCTCAGGATGCAGAGTCTATGTGAGACTCCCGCAGTATCAATGGCTTCTTAAGCCCTCTCATGATTCAAAGTCTATGCGATACTCCAGCAGTTTCAATGGCTTTTTAAGCCCTCCCACGATGCAGAGTCTATGTGAGACTCCAGTAGTTTCAATGGCTTCTTAAGCCCTCTCAGGATGCAGAGTCTATGTGAGACTCCAGCAGTTTCAATGGCTTCTTAATCCCTCTCATGATTCACAGTCTATGTGAGACTCCCTCCGTTTCAATGGCTTCTTAAGCCCTCTCAGGATGCAGAGTCTATATGAGATGCCCTCCGTTTCAATGGCGTATTAAGCCCTCTCTTGATTCAGTCTATGTGATACTCCACCTGTTTCCATGGCTTCTTAAGCCCTCTCACGATGCAGAGCCTATGTAAGATAGTTTCAATGGCTTCTTAAGCCCTCTCAAGATGCAGAGTCTATGTGAGACTCCAGCTTTCTCAATCGCTTCTTAAGCCCTCTCAGGATGCAGAGTTTATGTGAAACTCCAGCAATATCAATGGCTTCTTAAGCCCTGTCATGATGCAGAGTCTATGTGAGACTCCAGCAGTTTCTATGGCTTCTTAAGCCCTCGGAGGATGCAGAGTCTATGTGATACTCCTGCAGTTACAATGGCTTCTTAACCCCTCTCAGGATGCAGAGTCTATGTGAGACTCCAGCAGTTTCAATGGCTTCTTAAGCCCTCGGAGGATGCAGAGTCTATGTGAGACTCCAGCAGTTTCAATGGCTTCTAAAGCCATCTCAGGATGCAGAGTCTGGCTTCTTAAGCCCTCCCAGGATGCAGAGTCTATGTGAGACTCCAGCAGTTTCAATGGCTTCTTAAGCCCTCTCAGGATGCAGAGTCTATGTGAGACTCCAGCAGTTTCAATGGCTTCTTAAGCCCTCTCCTGATGCAGAGTCTATGTAAGACTCCAGCAGTTTCAATGGCTTCTAAAGCCCTCTCAGGATGCAGAGTCTATGTGAGCCTCCAGCAGTTTCAATGGCTTCTTAAGCCCTCTCAGATGGCTTCTTAGGCCCTCTCAGGATGCAGACTCTATGTGAGACTCCCGCAGTTTCAATGGCTTCTTAAGCCCTTTCGGGATGCAGAGTCTATGTGAGACTCCAGCTTTTTCAATGGCTTCTTAAGCCCTCTCAGGATGCAGAGTCTATGTGAGACTCCAGCAGTTTCAATAACTTCTAAAGCCCTCTCAGGATGCAGAGTCTATGTGAGACTCCAGCAGTATTAATGGCTTCTTAAGCCCTCTCATGATGCAGAGTCTATGTGAGACTCCAGCAGTTTCAATGGCTTCTTAAGCCCTCTCAGGATGCAGAGTCTATGTGAGACTCCAGCAGTTTCAATGGCTTCTTAAGCCCTCTCCTGATGCAGAGTCTATGTGAGACTCCAGCAGTTTCAATAACCTCTAAAGCCCTCTCAGGATGCAGAGTCTGGCTTCTTAAGCCCTCTCAGGATGCAGAGTCTATGTGAGACTCCAGCAGTTTCAATAACTTCTAAAGCCCTCTCAGGATGCAAAGTCTGGCTTCTTAAGCCCTTTCGGGATGCAGAGTCTATGTGACACTCCAGCAGTTTCAATGGCTTCTTAAGCCCTCTCATGATTCAGAGTCTATGTGAGACTCCAGCAGTTTCAATAACTTCTAAAGCCCTCTCAGGATGCAGAGTCTGGCTTCTTAAGCCCTCTCAGGATGCAGAGTCTATGTGAGCCTCCAGCAGTTTCAATGGCTTCTTAAGCCCTCTCAGATGGCTTCTTAGGCCCTCTCAGGATGCAGACTCTATGTGAGACTCCCGCAGTTTCAATGGCTTCTTAAGCCCTTTCGGGATGCAGAGTCTATGTGAGACTCCAGCTTTTTCAATGGCTTCTTAAGCCCTCTCAGGATGCAGAGTCTATGTGAGACTCCAGCAGTTTCAATAACTTCTAAAGCCCTCTCAGGATGCAGAGTCTGGCTTCTTAAGCCCTCTCAGGATGCAGAGTCTATGTGAGACTCCAGCAGTATTAATGGCTTCTTAAGCCCTCTCATGATGCAGAGTCTATGTGAGACTCCAGCAGTTTCAATGGCTTCTTAAGCCCTCTCCTGATTCAGAGTCTATGTGAGACTCCAGCAGTTTCAATAACTTCTAAAGCCCTCTCAGGATGCAGAGTCTGGCTTCTTAAGCCCTCTCAGGATGCAGAGTCTATGTGAGACTCCAGCAGTTTCAATAACTTCTAAAGCCCTCTCAGGATGCAGAGTCTGGCTTCTTAAGCCCTTTCGGGATGCAGAGTCTATGTGAGACTCCAGCAGTTTCAATGGCTTCTTAAGCCCTCTCATGATTCAGAGTCTATGTGATACTCCAGCAGTTTCAATGGCTTCTTAGGCCCTGTCTGGATGCAGAGTCTATGTGAGACTTCAGCAGTTTCAATGGCTTCTTAAGCCCTCTCAGGATGCAGAGTCTATGTGAGACTCCAGCAGTTTTAATGGCTTCTAAAGCCCTCTCAGGATGCAGAGTCTATGTGAGCCTCCAGCAGTTTCAATGGCTTCTTAAGCCCTCTCAGGATGCAGAGCCCATGTAAGATAGTTTCAATGACTTCTTAAGCCCTCTCAGGATGCACAGTCTATGTGAGACTCCAGCAGTTTCAACGGCTTCTTAATCCCTCTCATGATTCACAGTCTATGTGAGACTCCCTCCGTTTCAATGGCTTCTTAAGCCCTCTCAGGATGCAGAGTCTATATGAGACGCCCTCCGTTTCAATGGCTTGTTAAGCCCTCTCTTGATTCAGTCTATGTGATACTCCACCAGTTTCCATGGCTTCTTAAGCCCTCTCAGGATGCAGAGCCTATGTAAGATAGTTTCAATGGCTTCTTAAGCCCTCTCAAGATGCAGAGCCTATGTGAGACTCCAGCTTTCTCAATTGCTTCTTAAGCCCTCTCAGGATGCAGAGTCTATGTGATACTCCTGCAGTTACAATGGCTTCTTAACCCCTCTCAGGATGCAGAGTCTATGTGAGACTCCAGCAGTTTCAATGGCTTCTAAAGCCCTCTCAGGATGCAGAGTCTGGCTTCTTAAGCCCTCCCAGGATGCAGAGTCTATGAGAGACTCCAGCAGTTTCACTGGCTTCTTAAGCCCTCTCAGGATGCAGAGTCTATGTATCAGGAACTGGAGATTGTGGAAGTGCTGGAGGCTATGATCAGCACGCGCTCCAGTCCTCACCCAAGATGGCCGCCGTACCTTCAAGAGGCTGGCTCCTCCCACAAACCGATGCGTTGTATCTGTTAGTCAACGCTCGGTTCGTGTGGTGGAGTTTCTTCCGTGGAGCCCTCCGTGCCTACAGTGAACTTGCTAACCGCCTTGGATCCTACCTTTGTCCTCTCCCTCCTTCCCACCTGTTGCCTCGTTTGTCTGTATTTTCCGTCTTACTCTCCGCTTGATCTGTTCTTTTTCCCTTTACTCACGGTGCTCGGCGCCGCTTGGTTCCGTGCCATAGCCTCTTGTTAGACTTTCTTAGGTCCCGTCCCTCTCGCTACTTGAGCCCTTCCATTTTTGCACTTGTGTCACTCTGGTGTAGCATCTTTCTCTGCGCAGCCTTTCCTTTCGTATTTCGTTTTATTTGTTGGCGCCGGTATTCCATTTCTTCAACCGGCGCTGCCTTGCCTTTCGCTTGCAGAGTCCCTGTTGCTCTGACTACACCCTTGGAGCCTTTTTCTCTTGTATTATTGGACTATATCTGTATTCCTTTCCATTCCCTTTCTGTCCGCCTTTCACGGTCAGCTCAGGGCTATTCTTTTCACCCTAACCTATTTCTTTTCCTTCTTCTGTTTTTTCCCGTGGTGGTGTATTTTCTTCTTATTATCTTTTGCTCTTTTCCAGCCTTCTATTTGGAGAACTTCTAGTGTTCTCTCCCATTTTATACTCCATAAAGTCGGGACAGCTCATTGATCCACTGAGCTGTACTAGATAGTTGTGGAATCTGACATCTATACAACAGACTTTCCTTTTTGTTGTGGAGCAAACATCGCCTTCATTGACTATTGAGAGGAACCTACTGTCCCCCTTCTGAACCCATTCGGAATCAGGGTTTTTTCTGCATTCATGCTTTTTCCCTGGAATTAGGATTGGCCCCCTGGGGATCCCCGAGGTCAGGGTTACATCTCTGCCAAGGTGGCCTCCGGAGGGGCCAGACCCTACCTACACGATAAGAAGGTCAGAACTCCAAAGGACAGAACTCCCTCAAGGAGAAGGGATCAGAAGAAGACGGAGGCCAATCCTAAAGAATCCTTCCTTGAAGAATCAGGTGAGGAGTTGGGGGAGGAAGCCTCGGTTCTTGACACTATGTGAGACTCCAGCAGTTTCAATGGCTTCTTAAGCCCTCTCCTGATGCAGAGTCTATGTGAGCCTCCAGCAGTTTCAATGGCTTCTTAAGCCCTCTCGGGATGCAGAGCCTATGTAAGATCGTTTCAGTGGCTTCTTAAGCCCTCTCAGGATGCACAGTCTATGTGAGACTCCAATAGTTTCAATGGCTTCTTGAGCCCTCTCATGATTCATAGTCTATGTCAGACTCCAGTAGTTTCAATGGCTTCTAAAGCCCTCTCAAGATGCAGAGTCTATGTGAGGCTCCAATAGTTTAAATGGCTTCTTGAGCCCTCTCAGGATGCAGAGTCTATGTGAGACTCCCGCAGTTTCAATGGCCTCTTAGGCCCTCTCAGGATGCAGGGTCTATGTGAGACTCCCGCAGTTTCAATGGCTTCTTAAGCCCTCTCGGGATGCAGAGTGTATGTGAGTCTCCCACAGTTTCAATGGCTTCTTAAACCCTCTCGGGATGCAGAGTCTATTTGAGACGCCAGCTTTTTCAATGGCTTCTTAAGCCCTCTCAGGATGCAGAGTCTATGTGAGACGCCAGCAGTTTCAGTGGCTTCTTAAGCCCTCTCAGGATGCACAGCCTATGTGAGACTCCAGCAGTTTCAATGGCTTCTTAAGCCCTCTCCTGATGCCGAGTCTATGTGAGACTCCAGCAGTTTCAATGGCTTCTTAAGCCCTTTCATGATTCACAGTCTATCTGAGACTCCCTCAGTTTCAATGGCTTCTTAAGCCCTCTCAGGATGCAGAGTCTATATGAGACTCCCACAGTTCCAATGGCTTCTGAAGCCCTCTCAGGATGCAGAGTCTATGTGAGATTCCCGCAGTATCAATGGCTTCTTAAGCCCTCTCATGATTCAAAGTCTATGCGATACTCCAGCAGTTTCAATGGCTTTTTAAGCCCTCCCACGATGCAGAGTCTATGTGAGACTCCAGTAGTTTCAATGGCTTCTTAAGCCCTCTCAGGATGCAGAGTCTATGTGAGACTCCAGCAGTTTCAATGGCTTCTTAATCCCTCTCATGATTCACAGTCTATGTGAGACTCCCTCCGTTTCAATGGCTTCTTAAGCCCTCTCAGGATGCAGAGTCTATATGAGATGCCCTCCGTTTCAATGGCTTATTAAGCCCTCTCTTGATTCAGTCTATGTGATACTCCACCTGTTTCCATGGCTTCTTAAGCCCTCTCACGATGCAGAGCCTATGTAAGATAGTTTCAATGGCTTCTTAAGCCCTCTCAAGATGCAGAGTCTATGTGAGACTCCAGCTTTCTCAATCGCTTCTTAAGCCCTCTCAGGATGCAGAGTTTATGTGAAACTCCAGCAATATCAATGGCTTCTTAAGCCCTGTCATGATGCAGAGTCTATGTGAGACTCCAGCAGTTTCTATGGCTTCTTAAGCCCTCGAAGGATGCAGAGTCTATGTGATACTCCTGCAGTTACAATGGCTTCTTAACCCCTCTCAGGATGCAGAGTCTATGTGAGACTCCAGCAGTTTCAATGGCTTCTAAAGCCCTCTCAGGATGCATATTCTGGCTTCTTAAGCCCTCTCAAGATTCACAGTCTATGTGAGACTACCTCCGTTTCAATGACTTCTTAAGCCCTCTCAGGATGCAGAGTCTATGTGATACTCCACCAGTTTCCATGGCTTCTTAAGCCCTCTCAGGATGCAGAACCTATGTAAGATAGTTTCAATGGCTTCTTAAGCCCTCTCAAGATGCAGAGTCTATGTGAGACTCCAGCTTTTTCAATCGCTTCTTAAGCCCTCTCAGGATGCAGAGTCTATGTGAGACTCCAGCAGTATCAATGGCTTCTTAAGCCCTTTCATGATGCAGTGTCTATGTGAGACTCCAGCAGTTTCTCTGGCTTCTTAAGCCCTCGGAGGATGCAGAGTCTATGTGAGACTCCAGCAGTATCAATGGTTTCTTAAGCCCTCTCAGGATGCAGAGTCTATGTGAGACTCCAGCAGTTTCAATGGCTTCTTAAGCCCTCTCAGGATGCAGAGTCTATGTGAGACTCCAGCAGTTTCAATGGCTTCTAAAGCCATCTCAGGATGCAGAGTCTGGCTTCTTAAGCCCTCCCAGGATGCAGAGTCTATGTGAGACTCCAGCAGTTTCAATGGCTTCTTAAGCCCTCTCAGGATGCAGAGTCTATGTGAGACTCCAGTAATTTCAATGGCTTCTTAAGCCCTCTCCTGATGCAGAGTCTATGTAAGACTCCAGCAGTTTCAATGGCTTCTAAAGCCCTCTCAGGATGCAGAGTCTATGTGAGCCTCCAGCAGTTTCAATGGCTTCTTAAGCCCTCTCAGATGGCTTCTTAGGCCCTCTCAGGATGCAGACTCTATGTGAGACTCCCGCAGTTTCAATGGCTTCTTAAGCCCTTTCGGGGTGCAGAGTCTATGTGAGACTCCAGCTTTTTCAATGGCTTCTTAAGCCCTCTCAGGATGCAGAGTCTATGTGAGACTCCAGCAGTTTCAATAACTTCTAAAGCCCTCTCAGGATGCAGAGTCTGGCTTCTTAAGCCCTCTCAGGATGCAGAGTCTATGTGAGACTCCAGCAGTATTAATGGCTTCTTAAGCCCTCTCATGATGCAGAGTCTATGTGAGACTCCAGCAGTTTCAATGGCTTCTTAAGCCCTCTAAGGATGCAGAGTCTATGTGAGACTCCAGCAGTTTCAATGGCTTCTTAAGCCCTCTCCTGATGCAGAGTCTATGTGAGACTCCAGCAGTTTCAATAACTTCTAAAGCCCTCTCAGGATGCAGAGTCTGGCTTCTTAAGCCCTCTCAGGATGCAGAGTCTATGTGAGACTCCAGCAGTTTCAATAACTTCTAAAGCCCTCTCAGGATGCAGAGTCTGGCTTCTTAAGCCCTTTCGGGATGCAGAGTCTATGTGAGACTCCAGCAGTTTCAATGGCTTCTTAAGCCCTCTCATGATTCAGAGTATATGTGATACTCCAGCAGTTTCAATGGCTTCTTAGGCCCTGTCTGGATGCAGAGTCTATGTGAGACTTCAGCACTTTCAATGGCTTCTTAAGCCCTCTCAGGATGCAGAGTCTATGTGAGACTCCAGCAGTTTTAATGGCTTCTAAAGCCCTCTCAGGATGCAGAGTCTATGTGAGCCTCCAGCAGTTTCAATGGCTTCTTAAGCCCTCTCAGGATGCAGAGCCCATGTAAGATAGTTTCAATGACTTCTTAAGCCCTCTCAGGATGCACAGTCTATGTGAGACTCCAGCAGTTTCAACGGCTTTGTAATCCCTCTCATGATTCACAGTCTATGTGAGACTCCCTCCGTTTCAATGGCTTCTTAAGCCCTCTCAGGATGCAGAGTCTATATGAGACGCCCTCCGTTTCAATGGCTTGTTAAGCCCTCTCTTGATTCAGTCTATGTGATACTCCACCAGTTTCCATGGCTTCTTAAGCCCTCTCAGGATGCAGAGCCTATGTAAGATAGTTTCAATGGCTTCTTAAGCCCTCTCAAGATGCAGAGTCTATGTGAGACTCCAGCTTTCTCAATTGCTTCTTAAGCCCTCTCAGGATGCAGAGTCTATGTGATACTCCTGCAGTTACAATGGCTTCTTAACCCCTCTCAGGATGCAGAGTCTATGTGAGACTCCAGCAGTTTCAATGGCTTCTAAAGCCCTCTCAGGATGCAGAGTCTGGCTTCTTAAGCCCTCCCAGGATGCAGAGTCTATGAGAGACTCCAGCAGTTTCACTGGCTTCTTAAGCCCTCTCAGGATGCAGAGTCTATGTATCAGGAACTGGAGATTGTGGAAGTGCTGGAGGCTATGATCAGCACGCGCTCCAGTCCTCACCCAAGATGGCCGCCGTACCTTCAAGAGGCTGGCTCCTCCCACAAACCGATGCGTTGTATCTGTTAGTCAACGCTCGGTTCGTGTGGTGGAGTTTCTTCCGTGGAGCCCTCCGTGCCTACAGTGAACTTGCTAACCGCCTTGGATCCTACCTTTGTCCTCTCCCTCCTTCCCACCTGTTGCCTCGTTTGTCTGTATTTTCCGTCTTACTCTCCGCTTGATCTGTTCTTTTTCCCTTTACTCACGGTGCTCGGCGCCGCTTGGTTCCGTGCCATAGCCTCTTGTTAGACTTTCTTAGGTCCCGTCCCTCTCGCTACTTGAGCCCTTCCATTTTTGCACTTGTGTCACTCTGGTGTAGCATCTTTCTCTGCGCAGCCTTTCCTTTCGTATTTCGTTTTATTTGTTGGCGCCGGTATTCCATTTCTTCAACCGGCGCTGCCTTGCCTTTCGCTTGCAGAGTCCCTGTTGCTCTGACTACACCCTTGGAGCCTTTTTCTCTTGTATTATTGGACTATATCTGTATTCCTTTCCATTCCCTTTCTGTCCGCCTTTCACGGTCAGCTCAGGGCTATTCTTTTCACCCTAACCTATTTCTTTTCCCTCTTCTGTTTTTTCCCGTGGTGGTGTATTTTCTTCTTATTATCTTTTGCTCTTTTCCAGCCTTCTATTTGGAGAACTTCTAGTGTTCTCTCCCATTTTATACTCCATAAAGTCGGGACAGCTCATTGATCCACTGAGCTGTACTAGATAGTTGTGGAATCTGACATCTATACAACAGACTTTCCTTTTTGTTGTGGAGCAAACATCGCCTTCATTGACTATTGAGAGGAACCTACTGTCCCCCTTCTGAACCCATTCGGAATCAGGGTTTTTTCTGCATTCGTGCTTTTTCCCTGGAATTAGGATTGGCCCCCTGGGGATCCCCGAGGTCAGGGTTACATCTCTGCCAAGGTGGCCTCCGGAGGGGCCAGACCCTACCTACACGATAAGAAGGTCAGAACTCCAAAGGACAGAACTCCCTCAAGGAGAAGGGATCAGAAGAAGACGGAGGCCAATCCTAAAGAATCCTTCCTTGAAGAATCAGGTGAGGAGTTGGGGGAGGAAGCCTCAGTTCTTGACACTATGTGAGACTCCAGCAGTTTCAATGGCTTCTTAAGCCCTCTCCTGATGCAGAGTCTATGTGAGCCTCCAGCAGTTTCAATGGCTTCTTAAGCCCTCTCAGGATGTAGAGTCTTATGTGAGACGCCAGTAGTTTCAATGGCTTCTTAAGCCCTCTCAGATGGCTTCTTAGGCCCTCTCAGGATGCAGAGTCTATGTGAGACTCCCGCAGTTTCAATGGCTTCTTAAGCCCTTTCGGGATGCAGAGTCTATGTGAGACTCCAGCAGTTTTAATGGCTTCTTAAGCCCTTTCAGGATGCAGAGTCTATGTGAGACTCCAGCAGTTTCAATGGCTTCTAAAGCCCTCTCATGGTGCAGAGTCTGGCTTCTTAAGCCCTCTCAGGATGCAGAGTCTATATGAGACTCACGCAGTTTCAATGGCTTCTGAAGCTCTCTCAGGATGCAAAGTCTATGTGAGACTCCCTCAGTTTCAATGGCTTCTTAATCCCTCTCAGGATGCAGAGCCTATGTAAGATAGTTTCAATGGCTTCTTAAGCCCTCTCAGGATGCAGAGTCTATGTGAGACTCCAGCTTTTTCAATAGCTTCTTAAGCCCTCTCAGGATGCAGAGTCTATGTGAGACTCCAGCAGTTTCAATGGCTTCTTAAGCCCTCTCGTGATGCAGAGTGTATTGTGAGATTCCCGCAATTTCAATGGCTTCTTAGGCCCCCTCGGGATGCAGAGTCTATTTCAGACTCCAGCTTTTTCAATGGCTTCTTAAGCCCTCTCAGGATGCAGAATCTATGTGAGACTCCAGCAGTTTCCATGGCTTCTTAAGCCCTCTTAGGATGCAGGGTCTATGTGAGACGCCAGCAGTTTCAATGGCTTCTTAAGCCCTCTCAGGATGCAGAGTCTGTGTGAGACTCCAGCAGTTTCAATGGCTTCTAAAGCCCTCTCAGGATGCAAAGTCTGGCTTCTTAAGCCCTCCCACCATGCAGAGTCTATGTGAGACTCCAGCAGTTTCAATGGCTTCTTAAGCCCTCTCAGGATGCAGTCTATGTGAGACTCCAGCTTTTTCAATGGCTTCTTAAGCCCTCTCAGGATGCAGAGTCTTTGTGAGACTCCAGCAGTTTCAATGGCTTCTTAAACCCTTTCAGGATGCAGAGTCTATGTGAGACTCCAGCAGTTTCAATGGCTTCTAAAGCCCTCTCGGGATGCAGAGTCTGGCTTCTTAAGCCCTCTCAGGATGCAGAGTCTATGCGAGACTCCAGCAGTTTCAATCGCTTCTTAAGCCCTCTCATGATTCACAGTCTATGTGAGACTCCCTCCATTTCAATGGCTTCTTAAGCCCTCTCAGGATGCAGAGCCTATGTAAGATAGTTTCAATGGCTTCTTAAGCCCTCTCAGGATGTGGAGTCTATGTGAGACTCCAGCTTTTTCAATAGCTTCTTAAGCCCTCTCAGGATGCAGAGTCTATGTGAGACTCCAGCAGTATTAATGGCTTCTTAAGCCCTCTCAGGATGCAGAGTCTATGTGAGACTCCTGCAGTTACAATGGCTTCTTAACCCCTCTCAGGATGCAGAGTCTATGTGAGACTCCAGCAGTTTCACTCGCTTCTAAAGCCCTCTCAGGATCCAGAGTCTGCCTTCTTAAGCCCTCCCAGGATGCAGAGTCTATGTGAGACTCCAGCAGTTTCAATGGTTTCTTAAGCCCTCTCAGGATGCAGAGTCTATGTGAGACTCCAGCAGTTTCAATGGCTTCTTAAGCCCTCTCAGGATGTAGAGTCTATGCGAGACCCCAGCAGTATCGCTTGCTTCTTAAGCCCTCTCAGGATGCAGAGTCTATGTGAGACTCCCGCAGTTTCAATGGCTTTTTAGGCCCTCTCAGGATGCAGAGACTATGTGAGACTCCCACAGTTTCAATGGCTTCTTAAGCCCTCTCGGGATGCAGAGTGTATGTGAGACTCCCACAGTTTCAATGGCTTCTTAAGCCCTCTCGGGATGCAAAGTCTATTTGAGACTCCAGCTTTTTCAATGGCTTCTTAAGCCCTCTCAGGATGCAGAATCTATGTGAGACTCCAGCAGTTTCAATGGCTTCTTAAGCCCTCTCAGGATGCAGAGTCTATGTGAGACGCCAGCAGTTTCAATGGCTTCTTAAGCCCTCTCAGGATGCAGAGTCTGTGTGAGACTCCAGCAGTTTCAATGGCTTCTAAAGCCCTCTCAGGATGCAAAGTCTGGCTTCTTAAGCCCTCCCACGATGCAGAGTCTATATGAGACTCCAGCAGTTTCAATGGCTTCTTAAGCCCTCTCAGGATGCAGAGTCTATGTGAGACTCCAGCAGTTTCAATGGTTTCTTAAGCCCTCTCCTGATGCAGAGTCTATGTGAGACTCCAGCAGTTTCAATGGCTTCTAAAGCCCTCTCAGGATACAGAGTCTATGTGAACCTCCAGCAGTTTAAATGGCTTCTTAAGCCCTCTCAGGATGCAGAGCCTATGTAAGATAGTTTCAATGGCTTCTTAAGCCCTCTCAGGATGCAAGGTCTATGTGAGACTCCAGCAGTTTCAATGGCTTCTTAAGCCCTCTCAGGATGCAGAGTCTATATGAGACTCCCGCAGTTTCAATGGCTTCTGAAGCACTCTCAGGATGCAGAGTCTCTGTGAGACTCCCTCAGTTTCAATGGCTTCTTAAGCCCTCTCAGGATGCAGAACCTATGTAAGATAGTTTCAATGGCTTCTTAATCCCTCTCAGGATGCAGAGTCTATGTGAGACTCCAGCTTTTTCAATAGCTTCTTAAGCCCTCTCAGGATGCAGTCTCTATGTGAGACTCCAGCAGTTACAATGGCTTCTTAAACCCTCTCAGGATGCAGAGTCTATGTGAGACTCCAGCAGTATCAATGGCTTCTTAAGCCCTCTCAGGATGCAGAGTCTATGTGAGACTCCAGCAGTTTCAATGGCTTCTTAAGCCCTCGGAGGATGCAGAGTCTATGTGATACTCCGGCAGTTACAATGGCTTCTTAACCCCTCTCAGGATGCAGAGTCTATGTGAGACTCCAGCAGTTTCAATGGCTTCTAAAGCCCTCTCAGGATGCAGAGTCTGTCTTCTTAAGCCCTTCCAGGATGCAGAGTCTATGTGAGACTCCAGCAGTTTCAATGGCTTCTTAAGCCCTCGCGTGATGAGAGTGTATTGTGATATTCCCGCAATTTCAATGGCTTCTTAGGCCCCCTCGGGATGCAGAGTCTATTTCAGACTCCAGCTTTTCCAATGACTTCTTAAGCCCTCTCAGGATGCAGAATCTATGTGAGACTCGAGCAGTTTCAATGGCTTCTAAAGCCCTCTCAGAATGCAAAGTCTGGCTTCTTAAGCCCTCCCACGATTCAGAGTCTATGTGAGACTCCAGCAGTTTCAATGGCTTCTTAAGCCCTCTCAGGATGCAGAGTCTATGTGAGACTCCAGCAGTTTCAATGGCTTCTTAAGCCCTCTCCTGATGCAGAGTCTATGTGAGACTCCCGCAGTTTCAATGGCTTCTTAAGCCCTCTCAGGATGCAGAGTCTGGCTTCTTAAGCCCTCCCAGGATGCAGAGTCTATGTGAGACTCCAGCAGTTTCAGTGGCTTCTTAAGCCCTCTCCTGATGCAGAGTCTATGTGAGACTCCAGCAGTTTCAATGGCTTCTTAAGCCCTCTCAGGATGCAGAGCCTATGTGAGACTCCAGCAGTATCAATGGCTTCTTAAGCCCTCTCATGATGCAGAGTCTATGTGAGACTCCAGCAGTTTTCATGGCTTCATAAGCCCTCGGAGGATGCAGAGTCTATGTGATACTCCCGCAGTTACAATGGCTTCTTAAGCCCTCTCAGGATGCAGAGTCTATGTGAGACTACAGCAGTATCAATGGCTTCTTAAGCTCTCTCAGGATGCAGAGTCTATGTGAGACCACAGCAGTTTCAATGGCTTCTTAAGCCCTCGGAGGATGCAGAGTCTATGTTATACTCCCACAGTTACAATGGCTTCTTAAGCCCTCTCAGGATGCAGAGTCTATGTGAGACTCCAGCAGTTTCAATGGCTTCTAAAGCCCCATCAGGATGCAGAGTCTGGCTTCTTAAGCCCTCCCAGGATGCAGAGTCTATGTGAGACTCCAGCAGTTTCAATGGCTTCTTGAGCCCTCTCCTGATGCAGAGTCTATGTGAGACTCCAGCAGTTTCAATGGTTTCTTAAGCCCTCTCAGGATGCAGAGTCTATGTGAGACTCCAGCAGTATCAATTGCTTCTTAAGCCCTCTCAGGATGCAGAGTCTATGTGAGACTCCCGCAGTTTCAATGGCTTCTTAGACCCTGTGAGGATGCAGAGTCTATGTGAGACTTCAGCAGTTTCAATGGCTTCTTAAGCCCTTTCAGGATGCAGAGTCTATGTGAGCCTCCAGCAGTTTCAATGGCTTCTTAAGCCCTCTCAGGATGCAGAGCCTATGTGAGACTCCAGCAGTATCAGTGGCTTCTTAAGCCCTCTCATGATGCAGAGTCTATGTGAGACTCCAGCAGTTTTCATGGCTTCATAAGCCCTCGGAGGATGCAGAGTCTATGTGATACTCCCGCAGTTACAATGGCTTCTTAAGCCCTCTCAGGATGCAGAGTCTAGGTGAGACTACAGCAGTATCAATGGCTTCTTAAGCCCTCTCAGGATGCAGAGTCTATGTGAGACTTCAGCAGTTTCAATGGCTTCTTAAGCCCTCTCAGGATGCAGAGTCTAGGTGAGACTCCAGCAGTTTCATTGGCTTCTAAAGCCCTCTCAGGAAGCAGAGTCTTTGTGAGCCTCCAGCAGTTTCAATGGCTTCTTAAGCCCTCTCAGAATGCAGAGCCTATGTAAGATAGTTTCAATGGCTTCTTAAGCCCTCTCATGATTCACAGTCTATGTGAGACTCCCTCCGTTTCAATGGGTTCTTAAGCCCTCTCAGGATGCAGAGTCTATATGAGACTCCCGCAGTTTCAATGGCTTCTGAAGCCCTCTCAGGATGCAGAGTCTATGTGAGACTCCCTCAGTTTCAATGGCTTCTGAAGCCCTCTCAGGATGCAGAGCCTATGTAAGATAGTTTCAATGGCTTCTTAAGCCCTCTCAGGATGCAGAGTCTATGTGAGACTCCAGCTTTTTCAATAGTTTCTTAAGCCTTCTCAGGATGCAGAGTCTATGTGAGACTCCAGCAGTATCAATGGCTTCTTAAGCCCGCTCATGATGCAGAGTCTATGTGAGACTCCAGCAGTTTCTATGGCTTCTTAAACCCTCGGAGGATGCAGAGTCTATGTGATACTCCCGCAGTTACAATGGCTTCTTAAACCCTCTCAGGATGCAGAGTCTATATGAGACTCCAGCAGTATCAATGGCTTCTTAAGCCCTCGGAGGGTGCAGAGTCTATGTGAGACTCCAGCAGTTTCAGTGGCTTATTAAGCCCTCTCCTGATGCAGAGTCTATGTGAGACGCCAGCAATTTCAATGGCTTCTTCAGCCCTCTCAGGATGCAGAGTCTGTGTGAGACTCGAGCAGTTTCAATGGCTTCTAAAGCCCTCTCAGAATGCAAAGTCTGGCTTCTTAAGCCCTCCCATGATGCAGAGTCTATGTGAGACTCCAGCAGTTTCAATGGCTTCTTAAGCCCTCTCAGGATGCAGAGTCTATGTGAGACTCCAGCAGTTTCAATGGCTTCTTAAGCCCTCTCCTGATGCAGAGTCTATGTGAGACTCCAGCAGTTTCAATGGCTTCTTAGACCCTGTGAGGATGCAGAGTCTATGTGAGACTTCAGCCGTTTCAATGGCTTCTTAAGCCCTTTCAGGATGCAGAGTCTATGTGAGACTCCAGCAGTTTCAATGGCTTCTAAAGCCCTCTCAGGATGCACAGTCTATGTGAGCCTCCAGCAGTTTCAATGGCTTCTTAAGCCCTCTCAGGATACAGAGCCTATGTGAGACTCCAGCAGTATCAATGGCTTCTTAAGCCCTCTCATGATGCAGAGTCTATGTGAGACTCCAGCAGTTTTCATGGCTTCATAAGCCCTCGGAGGATGCAGAGTCTATGTGATACTCCCGCAGTTACAATGGCTTCTTAAGCCCTCTCAGGATGCAGAGTCTATGTGAGACTACAGCAGTATCAATGGCTTCTTAAGCCCTCTCAGGATGCAGAGTCTATGTGAGACCCCAGCAGTTTCAATGGCTTCTTAAGCCCTCGGAGGATGCAGAGTCTATGTTATACTCCCGCAGTTACAATGGCTTCTTAACCCCTCTCAGGATGCAGAGTCTATGTGAGACTCCAGCAGTTTCAATGGCTTCTAAAGCCCCCTCAGGATGCAGAGTCTGGCTTCTTAAGCCCTCCCAGGATGCAGAGTCTATGTGAGACTCCAGCAGTTTCAATGGCTTCTTGAGCCCTCTCCTGATGCATAGTCTATGTGAGACTCCGGCAGTTTCAATGGTCTCTTAAGTCCTCTCAGGATGCAGAGTCTATGTGAGACTCCAGCAGTATCAATTGCTTCTTAAGCCCTCTCAGGATGCAGAGTCTATGTGAGACTCCCGCAGTTTCAATGGCTTCTTAGGCCCTCTCAGGATGCAGAGTCTATGTGAGACTCCCGCAGTTTCAATGGCTTCTTAAGCCCTCTCAGGATGCAGAGTCTGGCTTCTTAAGCCCTCCCAGGATGCAGAGTCTATGTGAGACTCCAGCAGTTTCAGTGGATTCTTAAGCCCTCTCCTGATGCAGAGTCTATGTGAGACTCCAGCAGTTTCAATGGCTTCTAAAGCCCTCTCGGGATGCAGAGTCTATGTGAGCCTCCAGCAGTTTCAATGGCTTCTTAAGCCCTCTCAGGATGTAGAGTCTATGTGAGACTCCAGCAGTATCAATTGCTTCTTAAGCCCTCTCAGGATGCAGAATCTATGTGAGACTCCCGCGGTTTCAATGGCTTCTTAGGCCCTCTCAGGATGCAGAGTCTATATGAGACTCCCGCAGTTTCAATGGCTTCTTGAGCCCTCTCCTGATGCATAGTCTATGTGAGACTCCAGCAGTTTCAATGGTTTCTTAAGCCCTCTCAGGATGCAGAGTCTATGTGAGACTCCAGCAGTATCAATTGCTTCTTAAGCCCTCTCAGGATGCAGAGTCTATGTGAGACTCCCGCAGTTTCAATGGCTTCTTAGGCCCTCTCAGGATGCAGAGTCTATGTGAGACTCCCGCAGTTTCAATGGCTTCTTAAGCCCTCTCAGGATGCAGAGTCTGGCTTCTTAAGCCCTCCCAGGATGCAGAGTCTATGTGAGACTCCAGCAGTTTCAGTGGCTTCTTAAGCCCTCTCCTGATGCAGAGTCTATGTGAGACTCCAGCAGTTTCAATGGCTTCTAAAGCCCTCTCGGGATGCAGAGTCTATGTGAGCCTCCAGCAGTTTCAATGGCTTCTTAAGCCCTCTCAGGATGTAGAGTCTATGTGAGACTCCAGCAGTATCGATTGCTTCTTAAGCCCTCTCAGGATGCAGAATCTATGTGAGACTCCCGCGGTTTCAATGGCTTCTTAGGCCCTCTCAGGATGCAGAGTCTATGTGAGACTCCCGCAGTTTCAATGGCTTCTTAAGCCCTCTCGGGATGCAAAGTCTATTTGAGACTCCAGCTTTTTCAATGGCTTCTTAAGCCCTCTCAGGATGCAGAATCTATGTGAGACTCCAGCAGTTTCAATGGCTTCTTAAGCCCTCTCAGGATGCAGAGTCTGTGTGAGACTCCAGCAGTTTCAATGGCTTCTAAAGCCCTCTCAGGATGCAAAGTCTGGCTTCTTAAGCCCTCCCACGATGCAGAGTCTATGTGAGACTCCAGCAGTTTCAATGGCTTCTTAAGCCCTCTCAGGATGGAGAATCTATGTGAGACTTCAGCAGTTTCAATGGCTTCTTAAGCCTTCTCAGGATGCAGAGTCTATGTGAGACTCCAGCAGTTGCATTGGCTTCTAAAGCCCTCTCAGGAAGCAGAGTCTATGTGAGCCTCCAGCAGTTTCAATGGCTTCTTAAGCCCTCTCAGAATGCAGAGCCTATGTAAGATAGTTTCAATGGCTTCTTAAGCCCTCTCATGATTCACAGTCTATGTGAGACTCCCTCCGTTTCAATGGGTTCTTAAGCCCTCTCAGGATGCAGAGTCTATATGAGACTCCCGCAGTTTCAATGGCTTCTGAAGCCCTCTCAGGATGTAGAGTCTATGTGAGACTCCCTCAGTTTCAATGGCTTCTGAAGCCCTCTCAGGATGCAGAGCCTATGTAAGATAGTTTCAATGGCTTCTTAAGCCCTCTCAGGATGCAGAGTCTATGTGAGACTCCAGCTTTTTCAATAGTTTCTTAAGCCTTCTCAGGATGCAAAGTCTATGTGAGACTCCAGCAGTATCAATGGCTTCTTAAGCCCGCTCATGATGCAGAGTCTATGTGGGACTCCAGCAGTTTCTATGGCTTCTTAAACCCTCGGAGGATGCAGAGTCTATGTGATACTCCCGCAGTTACAATGGCTTCTTAAACCCTCTCAGGATGCAGAGTCTATATGAGACTCCAGCAGTATCAATGGCTTCTTAAGCCCTCGGAGGGTGCAGAGTCTATGTGAGACTCCAGCAGTTTCAGTGGCTTATTAAGCCCTCTCCTGATGCAGAGTCTATGTGAGACGCCAGCAATTTCAATGGCTTCTGAAGCCCTCTCAGGATGCAGAGTCTGTGTGAGACTCGAGCAGTTTCAATGGCTTCTAAAGCCCTCTCAGAATGCAAAGTCTTGCTTCTTAAGCCCTCCCACGATTCAGTTTCAATGGCTTCTTAAGCCCTCTCAGGATGCAGAGTCTATGTGAGACTCCAGCAGTTTCAATGGCTTCTTAAGCCCTCTCCTGATGCAGAGTCTATGTGAGACTCCAGCAGTTTCAATGGCTTCTTAGACCCTGTGAGGATGCAGAGTCTATGTGAGACTTCAGCCGTTTCAATGGCTTCTTAAGCCCTTTCAGGGTGCAGAGTCTATGTGAGACTCCAGCAGTTTCAATGGCTTCTAAAGCCCTCTCAGGATGCACAGTCTATGTGAGCCTCCAGCAGTTTCAATGGCTTCTTAAGCCCTATCAGGATGCAGAGCCTATGTGAGACTCCAGCAGTATCAATGGCTTCTTAAGCCCTCTCATGATGCAGAGTCTATGTGAGACTCCAGCAGTTTTCATGGCTTCATAAGCCCTCGGAGGATGCAGAGTCTATGTGATACTCCCGCAGTTACAATGGCTTCTTAAGCCCTCTCAGGATGCAGAGTCTATGTGAGACTACAGCAGTATCAATGGCTTCTTAAGCCCTCTCAGGATGCAGAGTCTATGTGAGACCCCAGCAGTTTCAATGGCTTCTTAAGCCCTCGGAGGATGCAGAGTCTATGTTATACTCCCGCAGTTACAATGGCTTCTTAACCCCTCTCAGGATGCAGAGTCTATGTGAGACTCCAGCAGTTTCAATGGCTTCTAAAGCCCCCTCAGGATGCAGAGTCTGGCTTCTTAAGCCCTCCCAGGATGCAGAGTCTATGTGAGACTCCAGCAGTTTCAATGGCTTCTTGAGCCCTCTCCTGATGCAGAGTATATGTGAGACTCCAGCAGTTTCAATGGTTTCTTAAGCCCTCTCAGGATGCAGAGTCTATGTGAGACTCCAGCAGTATCAATTGCTTCTTAAGCCCTCTCAGGATGCAGAGTCTATGTGAGACTCCCGCAGTTTCAATGGCTTCTTAGGCCCT
The DNA here is from genome assembly GCF_040938575.1 of Ambystoma mexicanum. Lineage (NCBI taxonomy): Eukaryota > Metazoa > Chordata > Amphibia > Caudata > Ambystomatidae > Ambystoma > Ambystoma mexicanum. Next base: position 64,019,047 of record NC_090936.1, on the reverse strand, counting down.
CTCAGGATGCAGAGTCTATGTGAGACTCCCGCAGTTTCAATGGCTTCTTAAGCCCTCTCAGGATGCAGAGTCTGGCTTCTTAAGCCCTCCCAGGATGCAGAGTCTATGTGAGACTCCAGCAGTTTCAGTGGCTTCTTAAGCCCTCTCCTGATGCAGAGTCTATGTGAGACTCCAGCAGTTTCAATGGCTTCTTAAGCCCTCTCAGGATGCAGAGCCTATGTGAGACTCCAGCAGTATCAATGGCTTCTTAAGCCCTCTCATGATGCAGAGTCTATGTGAGACTACAGCAGTTTTCATGGCTTCATAAGCCCTCGGAGGATGCAGAGTCTATGTGATACTCCCGCAGTTACAATGGCTTCTTAAGCCCTCTCAGGATGCAGAGTCTATGTGAGACTACAGCAGTATCAACGGCTTCTTAAGCCCTCTCAGGATGCAGAGTCTATGTGAGACCCCAGCAGTTTCAATGGCTTCTTAAGCCCTCGGAGGATGCAGAGTCTATGTTATACTCCCACAGTTACAATGGCTTCTTAAGCCCTCTCAGGATGCAGAGTCTATGTGAGACTCCAGCAGTTTCAATGGCTTCTAAAGCCCCATCAGGATGCAGAGTCTGGCTTCTTAAGCCCTCCCAGGATGCAGAGTGTATGTGAGACTCCAGCAGTTTCAATGGTTTCTTAAGCCCTCTCAGGATGCAGAGTCTATGTGAGACTCCAGCAGTATCAATTGCTTCTTAAGCCCTCTCAGGATGCAGAGTCTATGTGAGACCGCCGCAGTTTCAATGGCTTCTTAGGCCCTCTCAGGATGCAGAGTCTATGTGAGACTCCCGCAGTTTCAATGGCTTCTTAAGCCCTCTTAGGATGCAGAGTCTGGCTTCTTAAGCCCTCTCAGGATGCAGAGTCTATGTGAGACTCCAGCAGTTTCAATGGCTTCTAAAGCCCTCTCGGGATGTAGAGTCTATGTGAGACTCCAGCAGTATCGATTGCTTCTTAAGCCCTCTCAGGATGCAGAATCTATGTGAGACTCCCGCGGTTTCAATGGCTTCTTAGGCCCTCTCAGGATGCAGAGTCTATGTGAGACTCCCGCAGTTTCAATGGCTTCTTAAGCCCTCTAGGGATGCAGAGTCTATGTGAGACTACAGCAGTATCAATGGCTTCTTAAGCCCTCTCAGGATGCAGAGTCTATGTGAGACCCCAGCAGTTTCAATGGCTTCTTAAGCCCTCGGAGGATGCAGAGTCTATGTTATACTCCCACAGTTACAATGGCTTCTTAAGCCCTCTCAGGATGCAGAGTCTATGTGAGACTCCAGCAGTTTCAATGGCTTCTAAAGCCCCATCAGGATGCAGAGTCTGGCTTCTTAAGCCATCCCAGGATGCAGAGTCTATGTGAGACTCCAGCAGTTTCAATGGCTTCTTGAGCCCTCTCCTGATGCAGAGTCTATGTGAGACTCCAGCAGTTTCAGTGGCTTCTTAAGCCCTCTCCTGATGCAGAGTCTATGTGAGACTCCAGCAGTTTCAATGGCTTCTAAAGCCCTCTCGGGATGCCGAGTCTATGTGAGCCTCCAGCAGTTTCAATGGCTTCTTAAGCCCTCTCAGGATGCAGAATCTATGTGAGACTCCCGCGGTTTCAATGGCTTCTTAGGCCCTCTCAGGATGCAGAGTCTATGTGAGACTCCTGCAGTTTCAATGGCTTCTTAAGCCCTCTCGGGATGCAAAGTCTGGCTTCTTAAGCCCTCCCACGATGCAGAGTCTATGTGAGACTCCAGCAGTTTCAATGGCTTCTTAAGCCCTCTCAGGATGCAGAATCTATGTGAGACTTCAGCAGTTTCAATGGCTTCTTAAGCCTTCTCAGGATGCAGAGTCTATGTGAGACTCCAGCAGTTGCATTGGCTTCTAAATCCCTCTCAGGAAGCAGAGTCTATGTGAGCCTCCAGCAGTTTCAATGGCTTCTTAAGCCCTCTCAGAATGCAGAGCCTATGTAAGATAGTTTCAATGGCTTCTTAAGCCCTCTCATGATTCACAGTCTATGTGAGACTCCCTCCGTTTCAATGGGTTCTTAAGCCCTCTCAGGATGCAGAGTCTATATGAGACTCCCGCAGTTTCAATGGCTTCTGAAGCCCTCTCGGGATGCAGAGTCTATGTGAGACTCCCACAGTTTCAATGGCTTCTGAAGCACTCTCAGGATGCAGAGCCTATGTAAGATAGTTTCAATGGCTTCTTAAGCCCTCTCAGGATGCAGAGTCTATGTGAGACTCCAGCTTTTTCAATAGTTTCTTAAGCCTTCTCAGGATGCAGAGTCTATGTGAGACTCCAGCAGTATCAATGGCTTCTTAAGCCCGCTCATGATGCAGAGTCTATGTGAGACTCCAGCAGTTTCTATGGCTTCTTAAACCCTCGGAGGATGCAGAGTCTATGTGATACTCCCGCAGTTACAATGGCTTCTTAAACCCTCTCAGGATGCAGAGTCTATATGAGACTCCAGCACTATCAATGGCTTCTTAAGCCCTCGGAGGGTGCAGAGTCTATGTGAGACTCCAGCAGTTTCAGTGGCTTATTAAGCCCTCTCCTGATGCAGAGTCTATGTGAGACGCCAGCAATTTCAATGGCTTCTTAAGCCCTCTCAGAATGCAGAGTCTGTGTGAGACTCGAGCAGTTTCAATGGCTTCTAAAGCCCTCTCAGAATGCAAAGTCTGGCTTCTTAAGCCCTCCCACGATGCAGAGTCTATGTGAGACTCCAGCAGTTTCAATGGCTTCTTAAGCCCTCTCCTGATGCAGAGTCTATGTGAGACTCCAGCAGTTTCAATGGCTTCTTAGACCCTGTGAGGATGCAGAGTCTATGTGAGGCTTCAGCCGTTTCAATGGCTTCTTAAGCCCTTTCAGGGTGCAGAGTCTATGTGAGACTCCAGCAGTTTCAATGGCTTCTAAAGCCCTCTCAGGATGCACAGTCTATGTGAGCCTCCAGCAGTTTCAATGGCTTCTTAAGCCCTCTCAGGATGCAGAGCCTATGTGAGACTCCAGCAGTATCAATGGCTTCTTAAGCCCTCTCATGATGCAGAGTCTATGTGAGACTCCAGCAGTTTTCATGGCTTCATAAGCCCTCGGAGGATGCAGAGTCTATGTGAAACTCCCGCAGTTACAATGGCTTCTTAAGCCCTCTCAGGATGCAGAGTCTATGTGAGACTACAGCAGTATCAATGGCTTCTTAAGCCCTCTCAGGATGCAGAGTCTATGTGAGACCCCAGCAGTTTCAATGGCTTCTTAAGCCCTCGGAGGATGCAGAGTCTATGTTATACTCCCGCAGTTACAATGGCTTCTTAACCCCTCTCAGGATGCAGAGTCTATGTGAGACTCCAGCAGTTTCAATGGCTTCTAAAGCCCCCTCAGGATGCAGAGTCTGGCTTCTTAAGCCCTCCCAGGATGCAGAGTCTATGTGAGACTCCAGCAGTTTCAATGGCTTCTTGAGCCCTCTCCTGATGCAGAGTCTATGTGAGACTCCAGCAGTTTCAATGGTTTCTTAAGCCCTCTCAGGATGCAGAGTCTATGTGAGACTCCAGCAGTATCAATTGCTTCTTAAGCCCTCTCAGGATGCAGAGTCTATGTGAGACTCCAGCAGTTGCATTGGCTTCTAAATCCCTCTCAGGAAGCAGAGTCTATGTGAGCCTCCAGCAGTTTCAATGGCTTCTTAAGCCCTCTCAGAATGCAGAGCCTATGTAAGATAGTTTCAATGGCTTCTTAAGCCCTCTCATGATTCACAGTCTATGTGAGACTCCCTCCGTTTCAATGGGTTCTTAAGCCCTCTCAGGATGCAGAGTCTATATGAGACTCCCGCAGTTTCAATGGCTTCTGAAGCCCTCTCGGGATGCAGAGTCTATGTGAGACTCCCACAGTTTCAATGGCTTCTGAAGCCCTCTCAGGATGCAGAGCCTATGTAAGATAGTTTCAATGGCTTCTTAAGCCCTCTCAGGATGCAGAGTCTATGTGAGACTCCAGCTTTTTCAATAGTTTCTTAAGCCTTCTCAGGATGCAGAGTCTATGTGAGACTCCAGCAGTATCAATGGCTTCTTAAGCCCGCTCATGATGCAGAGTCTATGTGAGACTCCAGCAGTTTCTATGGCTTCTTAAACCCTCGGAGGATGCAGAGTCTATGTGATACTCCCGCAGTTACAATGGCTTCTTAAACCCTCTCAGGATGCAGAGTCTATATGAGACTCCAGCAGTATCAATGGCTTCTTAAGCCCTCGGAGGGTGCAGAGTCTATGTGAGACTCCAGCAGTTTCAGTGGCTTATTAAGCCCTCTCCTGATGCAGAGTCTATGTGAGACGCCAGCAATTTCAATGGCTTCTTAAGCCCTCTCAGGATGCAGAGTCTGTGTGAGACTCGAGCAGTTTCAATGGCTTCTAAAGCCCTCTCAGAATGCAAAGTCTGGCTTCTTAAGCCCTCCCACGATGCAGAGTCTATGTGAGACTCCAGCAGTTTCAATGGCTTCTTAAGCCCTCTCAGGATGCAGAGTCTATGTGAGACTCCAGCATTTCAATGGCTTCTTAAGCCCTCTCCTGATGCAGAGTCTATGTGAGACTCCAGCAGTTTCAATGGCTTCTTAGACCCTGTGAGGATGCAGAGTCTATGTGAGACTTCAGCCGTTTCAATGGCTTCTTAAGCCCTTTCAGGGTGCAGAGTCTATGTGAGACTCCAGCAGTTTCAATGGCTTCTAAAGCCCTCTCAGGATGCACAGTCTATGTGAGCCTCCAGCAGTTTCAATGGCTTCTTAAGCCCTCTCAGGATGCAGAGCCTATGTGAGACTCCAGCAGTATCAATGGCTTCTTAAGCCCTCTCATGATGCAGAGTCTATGTGAGACTCCAGCAGTTTTCATGGCTTCATAAGCCCTCGGAGGATGCAGAGTCTATGTGATACTCCCGCAGTTACAATGGCTTCTTAAGCCCTCTCAGGATGCAGAGTCTATGTGAGACTACAGCAGTATCAATGGCTTCTTAAGCCCTCTCAGGATGCAGAGTCTATGTGAGACCCCAGCAGTTTCAATGGCTTCTTAAGCCCTCGGAGGATGCAGAGTCTATGTTATACTCCCGCAGTTACAATGGCTTCTTAACCCCTCTCAGGATGCAGAGTCTATGTGAGACTCCAGCAGTTGCATTGGCTTCTAAATCCCTCTCAGGAAGCAGAGTCTATGTGAGCCTCCAGCAGTTTCAATGGCTTCTTAAGCCCTCTCAGAATGCAGAGCCTATGTAAGATAGTTTCAATGGCTTCTTAAGCCCTCTCATGATTCACAGTCTATGTGAGACTCCCTCCGTTTCAATGGGTTCTTAAGCCCTCTCAGGATGCAGAGTCTATATGAGACTCCCGCAGTTTCAATGGCTTCTGAAGCCCTCTCGGGATGCAGAGTCTATGTGAGACTCCCACAGTTTCAATGGCTTCTGAAGCCCTCTCAGGATGCAGAGCCTATGTAAGATAGTTTCAATGGCTTCTTAAGCCCTCTCAGGATGCAGAGTCTATGTGAGACTCCAGCTTTTTCAATAGTTTCTTAAGCCTTCTCAGGATGCAGAGTCTATGTGAGACTCCAGCAGTATCAATGGCTTCTTAAGCCCGCTCATGATGCAGAGTCTATGTGAGACTCCAGCAGTTTCTATGGCTTCTTAAACCCTCGGAGGATGCAGAGTCTATGTGATACTCCCGCAGTTACAATGGCTTCTTAAACCCTCTCAGGATGCAGAGTCTATATGAGACTCCAGCAGTATCAATGGCTTCTTAAGCCCTCGGAGGGTGCAGAGTCTATGTGAGACTCCAGCAGTTTCAGTGGCTTATTAAGCCCTCTCCTGATGCAGAGTCTATGTGAGACGCCAGCAATTTCAATGGCTTCTTCAGCCCTCTCAGGATGCAGAGTCTGTGTGAGACTCGAGCAGTTTCAATGGCTTCTAAAGCCCTCTCAGAATGCAAAGTCTGGCTTCTTAAGCCCTCCCATGATGCAGAGTCTATGTGAGACTCCAGCAGTTTCAATGGCTTCTTAAGCCCTCTCAGGATGCAGAGTCTATGTGAGACTCCAGCAGTTTCAATGGCTTCTTAAGCCCTCTCCTGATGCAGAGTCTATGTGAGACTCCAGCAGTTTCAATGGCTTCTTAGACCCTGTGAGGATGCAGAGTCTATGTGAGACTTCAGCCGTTTCAATGGCTTCTTAAGCCCTTTCAGGATGCAGAGTCTATGTGAGACTCCAGCAGTTTCAATGGCTTCTAAAGCCCTCTCAGGATGCACAGTCTATGTGAGCCTCCAGCAGTTTCAATGGCTTCTTAAGCCCTCTCAGGATACAGAGCCTATGTGAGACTCCAGCAGTATCAATGGCTTCTTAAGCCCTCTCATGATGCAGAGTCTATGTGAGACTCCAGCAGTTTTCATGGCTTCATAAGCCCTCGGAGGATGCAGAGTCTATGTGATACTCCCGCAGTTACAATGGCTTCTTAAGCCCTCTCAGGATGCAGAGTCTATGTGAGACTACAGCAGTATCAATGGCTTCTTAAGCCCTCTCAGGATGCAGAGTCTATGTGAGACCCCAGCAGTTTCAATGGCTTCTTAAGCCCTCGGAGGATGCAGAGTCTATGTTATACTCCCGCAGTTACAATGGCTTCTTAACCCCTCTCAGGATGCAGAGTCTATGTGAGACTCCAGCAGTTTCAATGGCTTCTAAAGCCCCCTCAGGATGCAGAGTCTGGCTTCTTAAGCCCTCCCAGGATGCAGAGTCTATGTGAGACTCCAGCAGTTTCAATGGCTTCTTGAGCCCTCTCCTGATGCATAGTCTATGTGAGACTCCAGCAGTTTCAATGGTCTCTTAAGTCCTCTCAGGATGCAGAGTCTATGTGAGACTCCAGCAGTATCAATTGCTTCTTAAGCCCTCTCAGGATGCAGAGTCTATGTGAGACTCCCGCAGTTTCAATGGCTTCTTAGGCCCTCTCAGGATGCAGAGTCTATGTGAGACTCCCGCAGTTTCAATGGCTTCTTAAGCCCTCTCAGGATGCAGAGTCTGGCTTCTTAAGCCCTCCCAGGATGCAGAGTCTATGTGAGACTCCAGCAGTTTCAGTGGCTTCTTAAGCCCTCTCCTGATGCAGAGTCTATGTGAGACTCCAGCAGTTTCAATGGCTTCTAAAGCCCTCTCGGGATGCAGAGTCTATGTGAGCCTCCAGCAGTTTCAATGGCTTCTTAAGCCCTCTCAGGATGTAGAGTCTATGTGAGACTCCAGCAGTATCAATTGCTTCTTAAGCCCTCTCAGGATGCAGAATCTATGTGAGACTCCCGCGGTTTCAATGGCTTCTTAGGCCCTCTCAGGATGCAGAGTCTATATGAGACTCCCGCAGTTTCAATGGCTTCTTGAGCCCTCTCCTGATGCATAGTCTATGTGAGACTCCAGCAGTTTCAATGGTTTCTTAAGCCCTCTCAGGATGCAGAGTCTATGTGAGACTCCAGCAGTATCAATTGCTTCTTAAGCCCTCTCAGGATGCAGAGTCTATGTGAGACTCCCGCAGTTTCAATGGCTTTTTAGGCCCTCTCAGGATGCAGAGTCTATGTGAGACTCCCGCAGTTTCAATGGCTTCTTAAGCCCTCTCAGGATGCAGAGTCTGGCTTCTTAAGCCCTCCCAGGATGCAGAGTCTATGTGAGACTCCAGCAGTTTCAGTGGCTTCTTAAGCCCTCTCCTGATGCAGAGTCTATGTGAGACTCCAGCAGTTTCAATGGCTTCTAAAGCCCTCTCGGGATGCAGAGTCTATGTGAGCCTCCAGCAGTTTCAATGGCTTCTTAAGCCCTCTCAGGATGTAGAGTCTATGTGAGACTCCAGCAGTATCGATTGCTTCTTAAGCCCTCTCAGGATGCAGAATCTATGTGAGACTCCCGCGGTTTCAATGGCTTCTTAGGCCCTCTCAGGATGCAGAGTCTATGTGAGACTCCCGCAGTTTCAATGGCTTCTTAAGCCCTCTCGGGATGCAAAGTCTATTTGAGACTCCAGCTTTTTCAATGGCTTCTTAAGCCCTCTCAGGATGCAGAATCTATGTGAGACTCCAGCAGTTTCAATGGCTTCTTAAGCCCTCTCAGGATGCAGAGTCTGTGTGAGACTCCAGCAGTTTCAATGGCTTCTAAAGCCCTCTCAGGATGCAAAGTCTGGCTTCTTAAGCCCTCCCACGATGCAGAGTCTATGTGAGACTCCAGCAGTTTCAATGGCTTCTTAAGCCCTCTCAGGATGGAGAATCTATGTGAGACTTCAGCAGTTTCAATGGCTTCTTAAGCCTTCTCAGGATGCAGAGTCTATGTGAGACTCCAGCAGTTGCATTGGCTTCTAAAGCCCTCTCAGGAAGCAGAGTCTATGTGAGCCTCCAGCAGTTTCAATGGCTTCTTAAGCCCTCTCAGAATGCAGAGCCTATGTAAGATAGTTTCAATGGCTTCTTAAGCCCTCTCATGATTCACAGTCTATGTGAGACTCCCTCCGTTTCAATGGGTTCTTAAGCCCTCTCAGGATGCAGAGTCTATATGAGACTCCCGCAGTTTCAATGGCTTCTGAAGCCCTCTCAGGATGTAGAGTCTATGTGAGACTCCCTCAGTTTCAATGGCTTCTGAAGCCCTCTCAGGATGCAGAGCCTATGTAAGATAGTTTCAATGGCTTCTTAAGCCCTCTCAGGATGCAGAGTCTATGTGAGACTCCAGCTTTTTCAATAGTTTCTTAAGCCTTCTCAGGATGCAAAGTCTATGTGAGACTCCAGCAGTATCAATGGCTTCTTAAGCCCGCTCATGATGCAGAGTCTATGTGGGACTCCAGCAGTTTCTATGGCTTCTTAAACCCTCGGAGGATGCAGAGTCTATGTGATACTCCCGCAGTTACAATGGCTTCTTAAACCCTCTCAGGATGCAGAGTCTATATGAGACTCCAGCAGTATCAATGGCTTCTTAAGCCCTCGGAGGGTGCAGAGTCTATGTGAGACTCCAGCAGTTTCAGTGGCTTATTAAGCCCTCTCCTGATGCAGAGTCTATGTGAGACGCCAGCAATTTCAATGGCTTCTGAAGCCCTCTCAGGATGCAGAGTCTGTGTGAGACTCGAGCAGTTTCAATGGCTTCTAAAGCCCTCTCAGAATGCAAAGTCTTGCTTCTTAAGCCCTCCCACGATTCAGTTTCAATGGCTTCTTAAGCCCTCTCAGGATGCTGAGTCTATGTGAGACTCCAGCAGTTTCAATGGCTTCTTAAGCCCTCTCCTGATGCAGAGTCTATGTGAGACTCCAGCAGTTTCAATGGCTTCTTAGACCCTGTGAGGATGCAGAGTCTATGTGAGACTTCAGCCGTTTCAATGGCTTCTTAAGCCCTTTCAGGGTGCAGAGTCTATGTGAGACTCCAGCAGTTTCAATGGCTTCTAAAGCCCTCTCAGGATGCACAGTCTATGTGAGCCTCCAGCAGTTTCAATGGCTTCTTAAGCCCTATCAGGATGCAGAGCCTATGTGAGACTCCAGCAGTATCAATGGCTTCTTAAGCCCTCTCATGATGCAGAGTCTATGTGAGACTCCAGCAGTTTTCATGGCTTCATAAGCCCTCGGAGGATGCAGAGTCTATGTGATACTCCCGCAGTTACAATGGCTTCTTAAGCCCTCTCAGGATGCAGAGTCTATGTGAGACTACAGCAGTATCAATGGCTTCTTAAGCCCTCTCAGGATGCAGAGTCTATGTGAGACCCCAGCAGTTTCAATGGCTTCTTAAGCCCTCGGAGGATGCAGAGTCTATGTTATACTCCCGCAGTTACAATGGCTTCTTAACCCCTCTCAGGATGCAGAGTCTATGTGAGACTCCAGCAGTTTCAATGGCTTCTAAAGCCCCCTCAGGATGCAGAGTCTGGCTTCTTAAGCCCTCCCAGGATGCAGAGTCTATGTGAGACTCCAGCAGTTTCAATGGCTTCTTGAGCCCTCTCCTGATGCAGAGTCTATGTGAGACTCCAGCAGTTTCAATGGTTTCTTAAGCCCTCTCAGGATGCAGAGTCTATGTGAGACTCCAGCAGTATCAATTGCTTCTTAAGCCCTCTCAGGATGCAGAGTCTATGTGAGACTCCCGCAGTTTCAATGGCTTCTTAGGCCCTCTCAGGATGCAGAGTCTATGTGAGACTCCCGCAGTTTCAATGGCTTCTTAAGCCCTCTCAGGATGCAGAGTCTGGCTTCTTAAGCCCTCCCAGGATGCAGAGTCTATGTGAGACTCCAGCAGTTTCAGTGGCTTCTTAAGCCCTCTCCTGATGCAGAGTCTATGTGAGACTCCAGCAGTTTCAATGGCTTCTTAAGCCCTCTCAGGATGCAGAGCCTATGTGAGACTCCAGCAGTATCAATGGCTTCTTAAGCCCTCTCATGATGCAGAGTCTATGTGAGACTACAGCAGTTTTCATGGCTTCATAAGCCCTCGGAGGATGCAGAGTCTATGTGATACTCCCGCAGTTACAATGGCTTCTTAAGCCCTCTCAGGATGCAGAGTCTATGTGAGACTACAGCAGTATTAACGGCTTCTTAAGCCCTCTCAGGATGCAGAGTCTATGTGAGACCCCAGCAGTTTCAATGGCTTCTTAAGCCCTCGGAGGATGCAGAGTCTATGTTATACTCCCACAGTTACAATGGCTTCTTAAGCCCTCTCAGGATGCAGAGTCTATGTGAGACTCCAGCAGTTTCAATGGCTTCTAAAGCCCCATCAGGATGCAGAGTCTGGCTTCTTAAGCCCTCCCAGGATGCAGAGTGTATGTGAGACTCCAGCAGTTTCAATGGTTTCTTAAGCCCTCTCAGGATGCAGAGTCTATGTGAGACTCCAGCAGTATCAATTGCTTCTTAAGCCCTCTCAGGATGCAGAGTCTATGTGAGACCGCCGCAGTTTCAATGGCTTCTTAGGCCCTCTCAGGATGCAGAGTCTATGTGAGACTCCCGCAGTTTCAATGGCTTCTTAAGCCCTCTTAGGATGCAGAGTCTGGCTTCTTAAGCCCTCTCAGGATGCAGAGTCTATGTGAGACTCCAGCAGTTTCAATGGCTTCTAAAGCCCTCTCGGGATGTAGAGTCTATGTGAGACTCCAGCAGTATCGATTGCTTCTTAAGCCCTCTCAGGATGCAGAATCTATGTGAGACTCCCGCGGTTTCAATGGCTTCTTAGGCCCTCTCAGGATGCAGAGTCTATGTGAGACTCCCGCAGTTTCAATGGCTTCTTAAGCCCTCTAGGGATGCAGAGTCTATGTGAGACTACAGCAGTATCAATGGCTTCTTAAGCCCTCTCAGGATGCAGAGTCTATGTGAGACCCCAGCAGTTTCAATGGCTTCTTAAGCCCTCGGAGGATGCAGAGTCTATGTTATACTCCCACAGTTACAATGGCTTCTTAAGCCCTCTCAGGATGCAGAGTCTATGTGAGACTCCAGCAGTTTCAATGGCTTCTAAAGCCCCATCAGGATGCAGAGTCTGGCTTCTTAAGCCATCCCAGGATGCAGAGTCTATGTGAGACTCCAGCAGTTTCAATGGCTTCTTGAGCCCTCTCCTGATGCAGAGTCTATGTGAGACTCCAGCAGTTTCAGTGGCTTCTTAAGCCCTCTCCTGATGCAGAGTCTATGTGAGACTCCAGCAGTTTCAATGGCTTCTAAAGCCCTCTCGGGATGCCGAGTCTATGTGAGCCTCCAGCAGTTTCAATGGCTTCTTAAGCCCTCTCAGGATGCAGAATCTATGTGAGACTCCCGCGGTTTCAATGGCTTCTTAGGCCCTCTCAGGATGCAGAGTCTATGTGAGACTCCTGCAGTTTCAATGGCTTCTTAAGCCCTCTCGGGATGCAAAGTCTGGCTTCTTAAGCCCTCCCACGATGCAGAGTCTATGTGAGACTCCAGCAGTTTCAATGGCTTCTTAAGCCCTCTCAGGATGCAGAATCTATGTGAGACTTCAGCAGTTTCAATGGCTTCTTAAGCCTTCTCAGGATGCAGAGTCTATGTGAGACTCCAGCAGTTGCATTGGCTTCTAAATCCCTCTCAGGAAGCAGAGTCTATGTGAGCCTCCAGCAGTTTCAATGGCTTCTTAAGCCCTCTCAGAATGCAGAGCCTATGTAAGATAGTTTCAATGGCTTCTTAAGCCCTCTCATGATTCACAGTCTATGTGAGACTCCCTCCGTTTCAATGGGTTCTTAAGCCCTCTCAGGATGCAGAGTCTATATGAGACTCCCGCAGTTTCAATGGCTTCTGAAGCCCTCTCGGGATGCAGAGTCTATGTGAGACTCCCACAGTTTCAATGGCTTCTGAAGCACTCTCAGGATGCAGAGCCTATGTAAGATAGTTTCAATGGCTTCTTAAGCCCTCTCAGGATGCAGAGTCTATGTGAGACTCCAGCTTTTTCAATAGTTTCTTAAGCCTTCTCAGGATGCAGAGTCTATGTGAGACTCCAGCAGTATCAATGGCTTCTTAAGCCCGCTCATGATGCAGAGTCTATGTGAGACTCCAGCAGTTTCTATGGCTTCTTAAACCCTCGGAGGATGCAGAGTCTATGTGATACTCCCGCAGTTACAATGGCTTCTTAAACCCTCTCAGGATGCAGAGTCTATATGAGACTCCAGCACTATCAATGGCTTCTTAAGCCCTCGGAGGGTGCAGAGTCTATGTGAGACTCCAGCAGTTTCAGTGGCTTATTAAGCCCTCTCCTGATGCAGAGTCTATGTGAGACGCCAGCAATTTCAATGGCTTCTTAAGCCCTCTCAGAATGCAGAGTCTGTGTGAGACTCGAGCAGTTTCAATGGCTTCTAAAGCCCTCTCAGAATGCAAAGTCTGGCTTCTTAAGCCCTCCCACGATGCAGAGTCTATGTGAGACTCCAGCAGTTTCAATGGCTTCTTAAGCCCTCTCCTGATGCAGAGTCTATGTGAGACTCCAGCAGTTTCAATGGCTTCTTAAGCCCTTTCAGGGTGCAGAGTCTATGTGAGACTCCAGCAGTTTCAATGGCTTCTAAAGCCCTCTCAGGATGCACAGTCTATGTGAGCCTCCAGCAGTTTCAATGGCTTCTTAAGCCCTCTCAGGATGCAGAGCCTATGTGAGACTCCAGCAGTATCAATGGCTTCTTAAGCCCTCTCATGATGCAGAGTCTATGTGAGACTCCAGCAGTTTTCATGGCTTCATAAGCCCTCGGAGGATGCAGAGTCTATGTGATACTCCCGCAGTTACAATGGCTTCTTAAGCCCTCTCAGGATGCAGAGTCTATGTGAGACTACAGCAGTATCAATGGCTTCTTAAGCCCTCTCAGGATGCAGAGTCTATGTGAGACCCCAGCAGTTTCAATGGCTTCTTAAGCCCTCGGAGGATGCAGAGTCTATGTTATACTCCCGCAGTTACAATGGCTTCTTAACCCCTCTCAGGATGCAGAGTCTATGTGAGACTCCAGCAGTTTCAATGGCTTCTAAAGCCCCCTCAGGATGCAGAGTCTGGCTTCTTAAGCCCTCCCAGGATGCAGAGTCTATGTGAGACTCCAGCAGTTTCAATGGCTTCTTGAGCCCTCTCCTGATGCAGAGTCTATGTGAGACTCCAGCAGTTTCAATGGTTTCTTAAGCCCTCTCAGGATGCAGAGTCTATGTGAGACTCCAGCAGTATCAATTGCTTCTTAAGCCCTCTCAGGATGCAGAGTCTATGTGAGACTCCAGCAGTTGCATTGGCTTCTAAATCCCTCTCAGGAAGCAGAGTCTATGTGAGCCTCCAGCAGTTTCAATGGCTTCTTAAGCCCTCTCAGAATGCAGAGCCTATGTAAGATAGTTTCAATGGCTTCTTAAGCCCTCTCATGATTCACAGTCTATGTGAGACTCCCTCCGTTTCAATGGGTTCTTAAGCCCTCTCAGGATGCAGAGTCTATATGAGACTCCCGCAGTTTCAATGGCTTCTGAAGCCCTCTCGGGATGCAGAGTCTATGTGAGACTCCCACAGTTTCAATGGCTTCTGAAGCCCTCTCAGGATGCAGAGCCTATGTAAGATAGTTTCAATGGCTTCTTAAGCCCTCTCAGGATGCAGAGTCTATGTGAGACTCCAGCTTTTTCAATAGTTTCTTAAGCCTTCTCAGGATGCAGAGTCTATGTGAGACTCCAGCAGTATCAATGGCTTCTTAAGCCCGCTCATGATGCAGAGTCTATGTGAGACTCCAGCAGTTTCTATGGCTTCTTAAACCCTCGGAGGATGCAGAGTCTATGTGATACTCCCGCAGTTACAATGGCTTCTTAAACCCTCTCAGGATGCAGAGTCTATATGAGACTCCAGCAGTATCAATGGCTTCTTAAGCCCTCGGAGGGTGCAGAGTCTATGTGAGACTCCAGCAGTTTCAGTGGCTTATTAAGCCCTCTCCTGATGCAGAGTCTATGTGAGACGCCAGCAATTTCAATGGCTTCTTAAGCCCTCTCAGGATGCAGAGTCTGTGTGAGACTCGAGCAGTTTCAATGGCTTCTAAAGCCCTCTCAGAATGCAAAGTCTGGCTTCTTAAGCCCTCCCACGATGCAGAGTCTATGTGAGACTCCAGCAGTTTCAATGGCTTCTTAAGCCCTCTCAGGATGCAGAGTCTATGTGAGACTCCAGCATTTCAATGGCTTCTTAAGCCCTCTCCTGATGCAGAGTCTATGTGAGACTCCAGCAGTTTCAATGGCTTCTTAGACCCTGTGAGGATGCAGAGTCTATGTAAGACTTCAGCCGTTTCAATGGCTTCTTAAGCCCTTTCAGGGTGCAGAGTCTATGTGAGACTCCAGCAGTTTCAATGGCTTCTAAAGCCCTCTCAGGATGCACAGTCTATGTGAGCCTCCAGCAGTTTCAATGGCTTCTTAAGCCCTCTCAGGATGCAGAGCCTATGTGAGACTCCAGCAGTATCAATGGCTTCTTAAGCCCTCTCATGATGCAGAGTCTATGTGAGACTCCAGCAGTTTTCATGGCTTCATAAGCCCTCGGAGGATGCAGAGTCTATGTGATACTCCCGCAGTTACAATGGCTTCTTAAGCCCTCTCAGGATGCAGAGTCTATGTGAGACTACAGCAGTATCAATGGCTTCTTAAGCCCTCTCAGGATGCAGAGTCTATGTGAGACCCCAGCAGTTTCAATGGCTTCTTAAGCCCTCGGAGGATGCAGAGTCTATGTTATACTCCCGCAGTTACAATGGCTTCTTAACCCCTCTCAGGATGCAGAGTCTATGTGAGACTCCAGCAGTTGCATTGGCTTCTAAATCCCTCTCAGGAAGCAGAGTCTATGTGAGCCTCCAGCAGTTTCAATGGCTTCTTAAGCCCTCTCAGAATGCAGAGCCTATGTAAGATAGTTTCAATGGCTTCTTAAGCCCTCTCATGATTCACAGTCTATGTGAGACTCCCTCCGTTTCAATGGGTTCTTAAGCCCTCTCAGGATGCAGAGTCTATATGAGACTCCCGCAGTTTCAATGGCTTCTGAAGCCCTCTCGGGATGCAGAGTCTATGTGAGACTCCCACAGTTTCAATGGCTTCTGAAGCCCTCTCAGGATGCAGAGCCTATGTAAGATAGTTTCAATGGCTTCTTAAGCCCTCTCAGGATGCAGAGTCTATGTGAGACTCCAGCTTTTTCAATAGTTTCTTAAGCCTTCTCAGGATGCAGAGTCTATGTGAGACTCCAGCAGTATCAATGGCTTCTTAAGCCCGCTCATGATGCAGAGTCTATGTGAGACTCCAGCAGTTTCTGTGGCTTCTTAAACCCTCGGAGGATGCAGAGTCTATGTGATACTCCCGCAGTTACAATGGCTTCTTAAACCCTCTCAGGATGCAGAGTCTATATGAGACTCCAGCAGTATCAATGGCTTCTTAAGCCCTCGGAGGGTGCAGAGTCTATGTGAGACTCCAGCAGTTTCAGTGGCTTATTAAGCCCTCTCCTGATGCAGAGTCTATGTGAGACGCCAGCAATTTCAATGGTTTCTTAAGCCCTCTCAGGATGCAGAGTCTGTGTGAGACTCGAGCAGTTTCAATGGCTTCTAAAGCCCTCTCAGAATGCAAAGTCTGGCTTCTTAAGCCCTCCCACGATGCAGAGTCTATGTGAGACTCCAGCAGTTTCAATGGCTTCTTAAGCCCTCTCAGGATGCAGAGTCTATGTGAGACTCCAGCATTTCAATGGCTTCTTAAGCCCTCTCCTGATGCAGAGTCTATGTGAGACTCCAGCAGTTTCAATGGCTTCTTAGACCCTGTGAGGATGCAGAGTCTATGTGAGACTTCAGCAGTTTCAATGGCTTCTTAAGCCCTCTCAGGATGCAGAGTCTATGTGAGACTCCAGCAGTTTTAATGGCTTCTAAAGCCCTCTCAGGATGCAGAGTCTATGTGAGCCTCCAGCAGTTTCAATGGCTTCTTAAGCCCTCTCAGGATGCAGAGCCCATGTAAGATAGTTTCAATGACTTCTTAAGCCCTCTCAGGATGCACAGTCTATGTGAGACTCCAGCAGTTTCAACGGCTTTGTAATCCCTCTCATGATTCACAGTCTATGTGAGACTCCCTCCGTTTCAATGGCTTCTTAAGCCCTCTCAGGATGCAGAGTCTATATGAGACGCCCTCCGTTTCAATGGCTTGTTAAGCCCTCTCTTGATTCAGTCTATGTGATACTCCACCAGTTTCCATGGCTTCTTAAGCCCTCTCAGGATGCAGAGCCTATGTAAGATAGTTTCAATGGCTTCTTAAGCCCTCTCAAGATGCAGAGTCTATGTGAGACTCCAGCTTTCTCAATTGCTTCTTAAGCCCTCTCAGGATGCAGAGTCTATGTGATACTCCTGCAGTTACAATGGCTTCTTAACCCCTCTCAGGATGCAGAGTCTATGTGAGACTCCAGCAGTTTCAATGGCTTCTAAAGCCCTCTCAGGATGCAGAGTCTGGCTTCTTAAGCCCTCCCAGGATGCAGAGTCTATGAGAGACTCCAGCAGTTTCACTGGCTTCTTAAGCCCTCTCAGGATGCAGAGTCTATGTATCAGGAACTGGAGATTGTGGAAGTGCTGGAGGCTATGATCAGCACGCGCTCCAGTCCTCACCCAAGATGGCCGCCGTACCTTCAAGAGGCTGGCTCCTCCCACAAACCGATGCGTTGTATCTGTTAGTCAACGCTCGGTTCGTGTGGTGGAGTTTCTTCCGTGGAGCCCTCCGTGCCTACAGTGAACTTGCTAACCGCCTTGGATCCTACCTTTGTCCTCTCCCTCCTTCCCACCTGTTGCCTCGTTTGTCTGTATTTTCCGTCTTACTCTCCGCTTGATCTGTTCTTTTTCCCTTTACTCACGGTGCTCGGCGCCGCTTGGTTCCGTGCCATAGCCTCTTGTTAGACTTTCTTAGGTCCCGTCCCTCTCGCTACTTGAGCCCTTCCATTTTTGCACTTGTGTCACTCTGGTGTAGCATCTTTCTCTGCGCAGCCTTTCCTTTCGTATTTCGTTTTATTTGTTGGCGCCGGTATTCCATTTCTTCAACCGGCGCTGCCTTGCCTTTCGCTTGCAGAGTCCCTGTTGCTCTGACTACACCCTTGGAGCCTTTTTCTCTTGTATTATTGGACTATATCTGTATTCCTTTCCATTCCCTTTCTGTCCGCCTTTCACGGTCAGCTCAGGGCTATTCTTTTCACCCTAACCTATTTCTTTTCCCTCTTCTGTTTTTTCCCGTGGTGGTGTATTTTCTTCTTATTATCTTTTGCTCTTTTCCAGCCTTCTATTTGGAGAACTTCTAGTGTTCTCTCCCATTTTATACTCCATAAAGTCGGGACAGCTCATTGATCCACTGAGCTGTACTAGATAGTTGTGGAATCTGACATCTATACAACAGACTTTCCTTTTTGTTGTGGAGCAAACATCGCCTTCATTGACTATTGAGAGGAACCTACTGTCCCCCTTCTGAACCCATTCGGAATCAGGGTTTTTTCTGCATTCGTGCTTTTTCCCTGGAATTAGGATTGGCCCCCTGGGGATCCCCGAGGTCAGGGTTACATCTCTGCCAAGGTGGCCTCCGGAGGGGCCAGACCCTACCTACACGATAAGAAGGTCAGAACTCCAAAGGACAGAACTCCCTCAAGGAGAAGGGATCAGAAGAAGACGGAGGCCAATCCTAAAGAATCCTTCCTTGAAGAATCAGGTGAGGAGTTGGGGGAGGAAGCCTCAGTTCTTGACACTATGTGAGACTCCAGCAGTTTCAATGGCTTCTTAAGCCCTCTCCTGATGCAGAGTCTATGTGAGCCTCCAGCAGTTTCAATGGCTTCTTAAGCCCTCTCAGGATGTAGAGTCTTATGTGAGACGCCAGTAGTTTCAATGGCTTCTTAAGCCCTCTCAGATGGCTTCTTAGGCCCTCTCAGGATGCAGAGTCTATGTGAGACTCCCGCAGTTTCAATGGCTTCTTAAGCCCTTTCGGGATGCAGAGTCTATGTGAGACTCCAGCAGTTTTAATGGCTTCTTAAGCCCTTTCAGGATGCAGAGTCTATGTGAGACTCCAGCAGTTTCAATGGCTTCTAAAGCCCTCTCATGGTGCAGAGTCTGGCTTCTTAAGCCCTCTCAGGATGCAGAGTCTATATGAGACTCACGCAGTTTCAATGGCTTCTGAAGCTCTCTCAGGATGCAAAGTCTATGTGAGACTCCCTCAGTTTCAATGGCTTCTTAATCCCTCTCAGGATGCAGAGCCTATGTAAGATAGTTTCAATGGCTTCTTAAGCCCTCTCAGGATGCAGAGTCTATGTGAGACTCCAGCTTTTTCAATAGCTTCTTAAGCCCTCTCAGGATGCAGAGTCTATGTGAGACTCCAGCAGTTTCAATGGCTTCTTAAGCCCTCTCGTGATGCAGAGTGTATTGTGAGATTCCCGCAATTTCAATGGCTTCTTAGGCCCCCTCGGGATGCAGAGTCTATTTCAGACTCCAGCTTTTTCAATGGCTTCTTAAGCCCTCTCAGGATGCAGAATCTATGTGAGACTCCAGCAGTTTCCATGGCTTCTTAAGCCCTCTTAGGATGCAGGGTCTATGTGAGACGCCAGCAGTTTCAATGGCTTCTTAAGCCCTCTCAGGATGCAGAGTCTGTGTGAGACTCCAGCAGTTTCAATGGCTTCTAAAGCCCTCTCAGGATGCAAAGTCTGGCTTCTTAAGCCCTCCCACCATGCAGAGTCTATGTGAGACTCCAGCAGTTTCAATGGCTTCTTAAGCCCTCTCAGGATGCAGTCTATGTGAGACTCCAGCTTTTTCAATGGCTTCTTAAGCCCTCTCAGGATGCAGAGTCTTTGTGAGACTCCAGCAGTTTCAATGGCTTCTTAAACCCTTTCAGGATGCAGAGTCTATGTGAGACTCCAGCAGTTTCAATGGCTTCTAAAGCCCTCTCGGGATGCAGAGTCTGGCTTCTTAAGCCCTCTCAGGATGCAGAGTCTATGCGAGACTCCAGCAGTTTCAATCGCTTCTTAAGCCCTCTCATGATTCACAGTCTATGTGAGACTCCCTCCATTTCAATGGCTTCTTAAGCCCTCTCAGGATGCAGAGCCTATGTAAGATAGTTTCAATGGCTTCTTAAGCCCTCTCAGGATGTGGAGTCTATGTGAGACTCCAGCTTTTTCAATAGCTTCTTAAGCCCTCTCAGGATGCAGAGTCTATGTGAGACTCCAGCAGTATTAATGGCTTCTTAAGCCCTCTCAGGATGCAGAGTCTATGTGAGACTCCTGCAGTTACAATGGCTTCTTAACCCCTCTCAGGATGCAGAGTCTATGTGAGACTCCAGCAGTTTCACTCGCTTCTAAAGCCCTCTCAGGATCCAGAGTCTGCCTTCTTAAGCCCTCCCAGGATGCAGAGTCTATGTGAGACTCCAGCAGTTTCAATGGTTTCTTAAGCCCTCTCAGGATGCAGAGTCTATGTGAGACTCCAGCAGTTTCAATGGCTTCTTAAGCCCTCTCAGGATGTAGAGTCTATGCGAGACCCCAGCAGTATCGCTTGCTTCTTAAGCCCTCTCAGGATGCAGAGTCTATGTGAGACTCCCGCAGTTTCAATGGCTTTTTAGGCCCTCTCAGGATGCAGAGACTATGTGAGACTCCCACAGTTTCAATGGCTTCTTAAGCCCTCTCGGGATGCAGAGTGTATGTGAGACTCCCACAGTTTCAATGGCTTCTTAAGCCCTCTCGGGATGCAAAGTCTATTTGAGACTCCAGCTTTTTCAATGGCTTCTTAAGCCCTCTCAGGATGCAGAATCTATGTGAGACTCCAGCAGTTTCAATGGCTTCTTAAGCCCTCTCAGGATGCAGAGTCTATGTGAGACGCCAGCAGTTTCAATGGCTTCTTAAGCCCTCTCAGGATGCAGAGTCTGTGTGAGACTCCAGCAGTTTCAATGGCTTCTAAAGCCCTCTCAGGATGCAAAGTCTGGCTTCTTAAGCCCTCCCACGATGCAGAGTCTATATGAGACTCCAGCAGTTTCAATGGCTTCTTAAGCCCTCTCAGGATGCAGAGTCTATGTGAGACTCCAGCAGTTTCAATGGTTTCTTAAGCCCTCTCCTGATGCAGAGTCTATGTGAGACTCCAGCAGTTTCAATGGCTTCTAAAGCCCTCTCAGGATACAGAGTCTATGTGAACCTCCAGCAGTTTAAATGGCTTCTTAAGCCCTCTCAGGATGCAGAGCCTATGTAAGATAGTTTCAATGGCTTCTTAAGCCCTCTCAGGATGCAAGGTCTATGTGAGACTCCAGCAGTTTCAATGGCTTCTTAAGCCCTCTCAGGATGCAGAGTCTATATGAGACTCCCGCAGTTTCAATGGCTTCTGAAGCACTCTCAGGATGCAGAGTCTCTGTGAGACTCCCTCAGTTTCAATGGCTTCTTAAGCCCTCTCAGGATGCAGAACCTATGTAAGATAGTTTCAATGGCTTCTTAATCCCTCTCAGGATGCAGAGTCTATGTGAGACTCCAGCTTTTTCAATAGCTTCTTAAGCCCTCTCAGGATGCAGTCTCTATGTGAGACTCCAGCAGTTACAATGGCTTCTTAAACCCTCTCAGGATGCAGAGTCTATGTGAGACTCCAGCAGTATCAATGGCTTCTTAAGCCCTCTCAGGATGCAGAGTCTATGTGAGACTCCAGCAGTTTCAATGGCTTCTTAAGCCCTCGGAGGATGCAGAGTCTATGTGATACTCCGGCAGTTACAATGGCTTCTTAACCCCTCTCAGGATGCAGAGTCTATGTGAGACTCCAGCAGTTTCAATGGCTTCTAAAGCCCTCTCAGGATGCAGAGTCTGTCTTCTTAAGCCCTTCCAGGATGCAGAGTCTATGTGAGACTCCAGCAGTTTCAATGGCTTCTTAAGCCCTCGCGTGATGAGAGTGTATTGTGATATTCCCGCAATTTCAATGGCTTCTTAGGCCCCCTCGGGATGCAGAGTCTATTTCAGACTCCAGCTTTTCCAATGACTTCTTAAGCCCTCTCAGGATGCAGAATCTATGTGAGACTCGAGCAGTTTCAATGGCTTCTAAAGCCCTCTCAGAATGCAAAGTCTGGCTTCTTAAGCCCTCCCACGATTCAGAGTCTATGTGAGACTCCAGCAGTTTCAATGGCTTCTTAAGCCCTCTCAGGATGCAGAGTCTATGTGAGACTCCAGCAGTTTCAATGGCTTCTTAAGCCCTCTCCTGATGCAGAGTCTATGTGAGACTCCCGCAGTTTCAATGGCTTCTTAAGCCCTCTCAGGATGCAGAGTCTGGCTTCTTAAGCCCTCCCAGGATGCAGAGTCTATGTGAGACTCCAGCAGTTTCAGTGGCTTCTTAAGCCCTCTCCTGATGCAGAGTCTATGTGAGACTCCAGCAGTTTCAATGGCTTCTTAAGCCCTCTCAGGATGCAGAGCCTATGTGAGACTCCAGCAGTATCAATGGCTTCTTAAGCCCTCTCATGATGCAGAGTCTATGTGAGACTCCAGCAGTTTTCATGGCTTCATAAGCCCTCGGAGGATGCAGAGTCTATGTGATACTCCCGCAGTTACAATGGCTTCTTAAGCCCTCTCAGGATGCAGAGTCTATGTGAGACTACAGCAGTATCAATGGCTTCTTAAGCTCTCTCAGGATGCAGAGTCTATGTGAGACCACAGCAGTTTCAATGGCTTCTTAAGCCCTCGGAGGATGCAGAGTCTATGTTATACTCCCACAGTTACAATGGCTTCTTAAGCCCTCTCAGGATGCAGAGTCTATGTGAGACTCCAGCAGTTTCAATGGCTTCTAAAGCCCCATCAGGATGCAGAGTCTGGCTTCTTAAGCCCTCCCAGGATGCAGAGTCTATGTGAGACTCCAGCAGTTTCAATGGCTTCTTGAGCCCTCTCCTGATGCAGAGTCTATGTGAGACTCCAGCAGTTTCAATGGTTTCTTAAGCCCTCTCAGGATGCAGAGTCTATGTGAGACTCCAGCAGTATCAATTGCTTCTTAAGCCCTCTCAGGATGCAGAGTCTATGTGAGACTCCCGCAGTTTCAATGGCTTCTTAGACCCTGTGAGGATGCAGAGTCTATGTGAGACTTCAGCAGTTTCAATGGCTTCTTAAGCCCTTTCAGGATGCAGAGTCTATGTGAGCCTCCAGCAGTTTCAATGGCTTCTTAAGCCCTCTCAGGATGCAGAGCCTATGTGAGACTCCAGCAGTATCAGTGGCTTCTTAAGCCCTCTCATGATGCAGAGTCTATGTGAGACTCCAGCAGTTTTCATGGCTTCATAAGCCCTCGGAGGATGCAGAGTCTATGTGATACTCCCGCAGTTACAATGGCTTCTTAAGCCCTCTCAGGATGCAGAGTCTAGGTGAGACTACAGCAGTATCAATGGCTTCTTAAGCCCTCTCAGGATGCAGAGTCTATGTGAGACTTCAGCAGTTTCAATGGCTTCTTAAGCCCTCTCAGGATGCAGAGTCTAGGTGAGACTCCAGCAGTTTCATTGGCTTCTAAAGCCCTCTCAGGAAGCAGAGTCTTTGTGAGCCTCCAGCAGTTTCAATGGCTTCTTAAGCCCTCTCAGAATGCAGAGCCTATGTAAGATAGTTTCAATGGCTTCTTAAGCCCTCTCATGATTCACAGTCTATGTGAGACTCCCTCCGTTTCAATGGGTTCTTAAGCCCTCTCAGGATGCAGAGTCTATATGAGACTCCCGCAGTTTCAATGGCTTCTGAAGCCCTCTCAGGATGCAGAGTCTATGTGAGACTCCCTCAGTTTCAATGGCTTCTGAAGCCCTCTCAGGATGCAGAGCCTATGTAAGATAGTTTCAATGGCTTCTTAAGCCCTCTCAGGATGCAGAGTCTATGTGAGACTCCAGCTTTTTCAATAGTTTCTTAAGCCTTCTCAGGATGCAGAGTCTATGTGAGACTCCAGCAGTATCAATGGCTTCTTAAGCCCGCTCATGATGCAGAGTCTATGTGAGACTCCAGCAGTTTCTATGGCTTCTTAAACCCTCGGAGGATGCAGAGTCTATGTGATACTCCCGCAGTTACAATGGCTTCTTAAACCCTCTCAGGATGCAGAGTCTATATGAGACTCCAGCAGTATCAATGGCTTCTTAAGCCCTCGGAGGGTGCAGAGTCTATGTGAGACTCCAGCAGTTTCAGTGGCTTATTAAGCCCTCTCCTGATGCAGAGTCTATGTGAGACGCCAGCAATTTCAATGGCTTCTTCAGCCCTCTCAGGATGCAGAGTCTGTGTGAGACTCGAGCAGTTTCAATGGCTTCTAAAGCCCTCTCAGAATGCAAAGTCTGGCTTCTTAAGCCCTCCCATGATGCAGAGTCTATGTGAGACTCCAGCAGTTTCAATGGCTTCTTAAGCCCTCTCAGGATGCAGAGTCTATGTGAGACTCCAGCAGTTTCAATGGCTTCTTAAGCCCTCTCCTGATGCAGAGTCTATGTGAGACTCCAGCAGTTTCAATGGCTTCTTAGACCCTGTGAGGATGCAGAGTCTATGTGAGACTTCAGCCGTTTCAATGGCTTCTTAAGCCCTTTCAGGATGCAGAGTCTATGTGAGACTCCAGCAGTTTCAATGGCTTCTAAAGCCCTCTCAGGATGCACAGTCTATGTGAGCCTCCAGCAGTTTCAATGGCTTCTTAAGCCCTCTCAGGATACAGAGCCTATGTGAGACTCCAGCAGTATCAATGGCTTCTTAAGCCCTCTCATGATGCAGAGTCTATGTGAGACTCCAGCAGTTTTCATGGCTTCATAAGCCCTCGGAGGATGCAGAGTCTATGTGATACTCCCGCAGTTACAATGGCTTCTTAAGCCCTCTCAGGATGCAGAGTCTATGTGAGACTACAGCAGTATCAATGGCTTCTTAAGCCCTCTCAGGATGCAGAGTCTATGTGAGACCCCAGCAGTTTCAATGGCTTCTTAAGCCCTCGGAGGATGCAGAGTCTATGTTATACTCCCGCAGTTACAATGGCTTCTTAACCCCTCTCAGGATGCAGAGTCTATGTGAGACTCCAGCAGTTTCAATGGCTTCTAAAGCCCCCTCAGGATGCAGAGTCTGGCTTCTTAAGCCCTCCCAGGATGCAGAGTCTATGTGAGACTCCAGCAGTTTCAATGGCTTCTTGAGCCCTCTCCTGATGCATAGTCTATGTGAGACTCCGGCAGTTTCAATGGTCTCTTAAGTCCTCTCAGGATGCAGAGTCTATGTGAGACTCCAGCAGTATCAATTGCTTCTTAAGCCCTCTCAGGATGCAGAGTCTATGTGAGACTCCCGCAGTTTCAATGGCTTCTTAGGCCCTCTCAGGATGCAGAGTCTATGTGAGACTCCCGCAGTTTCAATGGCTTCTTAAGCCCTCTCAGGATGCAGAGTCTGGCTTCTTAAGCCCTCCCAGGATGCAGAGTCTATGTGAGACTCCAGCAGTTTCAGTGGATTCTTAAGCCCTCTCCTGATGCAGAGTCTATGTGAGACTCCAGCAGTTTCAATGGCTTCTAAAGCCCTCTCGGGATGCAGAGTCTATGTGAGCCTCCAGCAGTTTCAATGGCTTCTTAAGCCCTCTCAGGATGTAGAGTCTATGTGAGACTCCAGCAGTATCAATTGCTTCTTAAGCCCTCTCAGGATGCAGAATCTATGTGAGACTCCCGCGGTTTCAATGGCTTCTTAGGCCCTCTCAGGATGCAGAGTCTATATGAGACTCCCGCAGTTTCAATGGCTTCTTGAGCCCTCTCCTGATGCATAGTCTATGTGAGACTCCAGCAGTTTCAATGGTTTCTTAAGCCCTCTCAGGATGCAGAGTCTATGTGAGACTCCAGCAGTATCAATTGCTTCTTAAGCCCTCTCAGGATGCAGAGTCTATGTGAGACTCCCGCAGTTTCAATGGCTTCTTAGGCCCTCTCAGGATGCAGAGTCTATGTGAGACTCCCGCAGTTTCAATGGCTTCTTAAGCCCTCTCAGGATGCAGAGTCTGGCTTCTTAAGCCCTCCCAGGATGCAGAGTCTATGTGAGACTCCAGCAGTTTCAGTGGCTTCTTAAGCCCTCTCCTGATGCAGAGTCTATGTGAGACTCCAGCAGTTTCAATGGCTTCTAAAGCCCTCTCGGGATGCAGAGTCTATGTGAGCCTCCAGCAGTTTCAATGGCTTCTTAAGCCCTCTCAGGATGTAGAGTCTATGTGAGACTCCAGCAGTATCGATTGCTTCTTAAGCCCTCTCAGGATGCAGAATCTATGTGAGACTCCCGCGGTTTCAATGGCTTCTTAGGCCCTCTCAGGATGCAGAGTCTATGTGAGACTCCCGCAGTTTCAATGGCTTCTTAAGCCCTCTCGGGATGCAAAGTCTATTTGAGACTCCAGCTTTTTCAATGGCTTCTTAAGCCCTCTCAGGATGCAGAATCTATGTGAGACTCCAGCAGTTTCAATGGCTTCTTAAGCCCTCTCAGGATGCAGAGTCTGTGTGAGACTCCAGCAGTTTCAATGGCTTCTAAAGCCCTCTCAGGATGCAAAGTCTGGCTTCTTAAGCCCTCCCACGATGCAGAGTCTATGTGAGACTCCAGCAGTTTCAATGGCTTCTTAAGCCCTCTCAGGATGGAGAATCTATGTGAGACTTCAGCAGTTTCAATGGCTTCTTAAGCCTTCTCAGGATGCAGAGTCTATGTGAGACTCCAGCAGTTGCATTGGCTTCTAAAGCCCTCTCAGGAAGCAGAGTCTATGTGAGCCTCCAGCAGTTTCAATGGCTTCTTAAGCCCTCTCAGAATGCAGAGCCTATGTAAGATAGTTTCAATGGCTTCTTAAGCCCTCTCATGATTCACAGTCTATGTGAGACTCCCTCCGTTTCAATGGGTTCTTAAGCCCTCTCAGGATGCAGAGTCTATATGAGACTCCCGCAGTTTCAATGGCTTCTGAAGCCCTCTCAGGATGTAGAGTCTATGTGAGACTCCCTCAGTTTCAATGGCTTCTGAAGCCCTCTCAGGATGCAGAGCCTATGTAAGATAGTTTCAATGGCTTCTTAAGCCCTCTCAGGATGCAGAGTCTATGTGAGACTCCAGCTTTTTCAATAGTTTCTTAAGCCTTCTCAGGATGCAAAGTCTATGTGAGACTCCAGCAGTATCAATGGCTTCTTAAGCCCGCTCATGATGCAGAGTCTATGTGGGACTCCAGCAGTTTCTATGGCTTCTTAAACCCTCGGAGGATGCAGAGTCTATGTGATACTCCCGCAGTTACAATGGCTTCTTAAACCCTCTCAGGATGCAGAGTCTATATGAGACTCCAGCAGTATCAATGGCTTCTTAAGCCCTCGGAGGGTGCAGAGTCTATGTGAGACTCCAGCAGTTTCAGTGGCTTATTAAGCCCTCTCCTGATGCAGAGTCTATGTGAGACGCCAGCAATTTCAATGGCTTCTGAAGCCCTCTCAGGATGCAGAGTCTGTGTGAGACTCGAGCAGTTTCAATGGCTTCTAAAGCCCTCTCAGAATGCAAAGTCTTGCTTCTTAAGCCCTCCCACGATTCAGTTTCAATGGCTTCTTAAGCCCTCTCAGGATGCAGAGTCTATGTGAGACTCCAGCAGTTTCAATGGCTTCTTAAGCCCTCTCCTGATGCAGAGTCTATGTGAGACTCCAGCAGTTTCAATGGCTTCTTAGACCCTGTGAGGATGCAGAGTCTATGTGAGACTTCAGCCGTTTCAATGGCTTCTTAAGCCCTTTCAGGGTGCAGAGTCTATGTGAGACTCCAGCAGTTTCAATGGCTTCTAAAGCCCTCTCAGGATGCACAGTCTATGTGAGCCTCCAGCAGTTTCAATGGCTTCTTAAGCCCTATCAGGATGCAGAGCCTATGTGAGACTCCAGCAGTATCAATGGCTTCTTAAGCCCTCTCATGATGCAGAGTCTATGTGAGACTCCAGCAGTTTTCATGGCTTCATAAGCCCTCGGAGGATGCAGAGTCTATGTGATACTCCCGCAGTTACAATGGCTTCTTAAGCCCTCTCAGGATGCAGAGTCTATGTGAGACTACAGCAGTATCAATGGCTTCTTAAGCCCTCTCAGGATGCAGAGTCTATGTGAGACCCCAGCAGTTTCAATGGCTTCTTAAGCCCTCGGAGGATGCAGAGTCTATGTTATACTCCCGCAGTTACAATGGCTTCTTAACCCCTCTCAGGATGCAGAGTCTATGTGAGACTCCAGCAGTTTCAATGGCTTCTAAAGCCCCCTCAGGATGCAGAGTCTGGCTTCTTAAGCCCTCCCAGGATGCAGAGTCTATGTGAGACTCCAGCAGTTTCAATGGCTTCTTGAGCCCTCTCCTGATGCAGAGTATATGTGAGACTCCAGCAGTTTCAATGGTTTCTTAAGCCCTCTCAGGATGCAGAGTCTATGTGAGACTCCAGCAGTATCAATTGCTTCTTAAGCCCTCTCAGGATGCAGAGTCTATGTGAGACTCCCGCAGTTTCAATGGCTTCTTAGGCCCTCTCAGGATGCAGAGTCTATGTGAGACTCCCGCAGTTTCAATGGCTTCTTAAGCCCTCTCAGGATGCAGAGTCTGGCTTCTTAAGCCCTCCCAGGATGCAGAGTCTATGTGAGACTCCAGCAGTTTCAGTGGCTTCTTAAGCCCTCTCCTGATGCAGAGTCTATGTGAGACTCCAGCAGTTTCAATGGCTTCTTAAGCCCTCTCAGGATGCAGAGCCTATGTGAGACTCCAGCAGTATCAATGGCTTCTTAAGCCCTCTCATGATGCAGAGTCTATGTGAGACTACAGCAGTTTTCATGGCTTCATAAGCCCTCGGAGGATGCAGAGTCTATGTGATACTCCCGCAGTTACAATGGCTTCTTAAGCCCTCTCAGGATGCAGAGTCTATGTGAGACTACAGCAGTATCAACGGCTTCTTAAGCCCTCTCAGGATGCAGAGTCTATGTGAGACCCCAGCAGTTTCAATGGCTTCTTAAGCCCTCGGAGGATGCAGAGTCTATGTTATACTCCCACAGTTACAATGGCTTCTTAAGCCCTCTCAGGATGCAGAGTCTATGTGAGACTCCAGCAGTTTCAATGGCTTCTAAAGCCCCATCAGGATGCAGAGTCTGGCTTCTTAAGCCCTCCCAGGATGCAGAGTGTATGTGAGACTCCAGCAGTTTCAATGGTTTCTTAAGCCCTCTCAGGATGCAGAGTCTATGTGAGACTCCAGCAGTATCAATTGCTTCTTAAGCCCTCTCAGGATGCAGAGTCTATGTGAGACCGCCGCAGTTTCAATGGCTTCTTAGGCCCTCTCAGGATGCAGAGTCTATGTGAGACTCCCGCAGTTTCAATGGCTTCTTAAGCCCTCTTAGGATGCAGAGTCTGGCTTCTTAAGCCCTCTCAGGATGCAGAGTCTATGTGAGACTCCAGCAGTTTCAATGGCTTCTAAAGCCCTCTCGGGATGTAGAGTCTATGTGAGACTCCAGCAGTATCGATTGCTTCTTAAGCCCTCTCAGGATGCAGAATCTATGTGAGACTCCCGCGGTTTCAATGGCTTCTTAGGCCCTCTCAGGATGCAGAGTCTATGTGAGACTCCCGCAGTTTCAATGGCTTCTTAAGCCCTCTAGGGATGCAGAGTCTATGTGAGACTACAGCAGTATCAATGGCTTCTTAAGCCCTCTCAGGATGCAGAGTCTATGTGAGACCCCAGCAGTTTCAATGGCTTCTTAAGCCCTCGGAGGATGCAGAGTCTATGTTATACTCCCACAGTTACAATGGCTTCTTAAGCCCTCTCAGGATGCAGAGTCTATGTGAGACTCCAGCAGTTTCAATGGCTTCTAAAGCCCCATCAGGATGCAGAGTCTGGCTTCTTAAGCCATCCCAGGATGCAGAGTCTATGTGAGACTCCAGCAGTTTCAATGGCTTCTTGAGCCCTCTCCTGATGCAGAGTCTATGTGAGACTCCAGCAGTTTCAGTGGCTTCTTAAGCCCTCTCCTGATGCAGAGTCTATGTGAGACTCCAGCAGTTTCAATGGCTTCTAAAGCCCTCTCGGGATGCCGAGTCTATGTGAGCCTCCAGCAGTTTCAATGGCTTCTTAAGCCCTCTCAGGATGCAGAATCTATGTGAGACTCCCGCGGTTTCAATGGCTTCTTAGGCCCTCTCAGGATGCAGAGTCTATGTGAGACTCCTGCAGTTTCAATGGCTTCTTAAGCCCTCTCGGGATGCAAAGTCTGGCTTCTTAAGCCCTCCCACGATGCAGAGTCTATGTGAGACTCCAGCAGTTTCAATGGCTTCTTAAGCCCTCTCAGGATGCAGAATCTATGTGAGACTTCAGCAGTTTCAATGGCTTCTTAAGCCTTCTCAGGATGCAGAGTCTATGTGAGACTCCAGCAGTTGCATTGGCTTCTAAATCCCTCTCAGGAAGCAGAGTCTATGTGAGCCTCCAGCAGTTTCAATGGCTTCTTAAGCCCTCTCAGAATGCAGAGCCTATGTAAGATAGTTTCAATGGCTTCTTAAGCCCTCTCATGATTCACAGTCTATGTGAGACTCCCTCCGTTTCAATGGGTTCTTAAGCCCTCTCAGGATGCAGAGTCTATATGAGACTCCCGCAGTTTCAATGGCTTCTGAAGCCCTCTCGGGATGCAGAGTCTATGTGAGACTCCCACAGTTTCAATGGCTTCTGAAGCACTCTCAGGATGCAGAGCCTATGTAAGATAGTTTCAATGGCTTCTTAAGCCCTCTCAGGATGCAGAGTCTATGTGAGACTCCAGCTTTTTCAATAGTTTCTTAAGCCTTCTCAGGATGCAGAGTCTATGTGAGACTCCAGCAGTATCAATGGCTTCTTAAGCCCGCTCATGATGCAGAGTCTATGTGAGACTCCAGCAGTTTCTATGGCTTCTTAAACCCTCGGAGGATGCAGAGTCTATGTGATACTCCCGCAGTTACAATGGCTTCTTAAACCCTCTCAGGATGCAGAGTCTATATGAGACTCCAGCACTATCAATGGCTTCTTAAGCCCTCGGAGGGTGCAGAGTCTATGTGAGACTCCAGCAGTTTCAGTGGCTTATTAAGCCCTCTCCTGATGCAGAGTCTATGTGAGACGCCAGCAATTTCAATGGCTTCTTAAGCCCTCTCAGAATGCAGAGTCTGTGTGAGACTCGAGCAGTTTCAATGGCTTCTAAAGCCCTCTCAGAATGCAAAGTCTGGCTTCTTAAGCCCTCCCACGATGCAGAGTCTATGTGAGACTCCAGCAGTTTCAATGGCTTCTTAAGCCCTCTCCTGATGCAGAGTCTATGTGAGACTCCAGCAGTTTCAATGGCTTCTTAGACCCTGTGAGGATGCAGAGTCTATGTGAGGCTTCAGCCGTTTCAATGGCTTCTTAAGCCCTTTCAGGGTGCAGAGTCTATGTGAGACTCCAGCAGTTTCAATGGCTTCTAAAGCCCTCTCAGGATGCACAGTCTATGTGAGCCTCCAGCAGTTTCAATGGCTTCTTAAGCCCTCTCAGGATGCAGAGCCTATGTGAGACTCCAGCAGTATCAATGGCTTCTTAAGCCCTCTCATGATGCAGAGTCTATGTGAGACTCCAGCAGTTTTCATGGCTTCATAAGCCCTCGGAGGATGCAGAGTCTATGTGAAACTCCCGCAGTTACAATGGCTTCTTAAGCCCTCTCAGGATGCAGAGTCTATGTGAGACTACAGCAGTATCAATGGCTTCTTAAGCCCTCTCAGGATGCAGAGTCTATGTGAGACCCCAGCAGTTTCAATGGCTTCTTAAGCCCTCGGAGGATGCAGAGTCTATGTTATACTCCCGCAGTTACAATGGCTTCTTAACCCCTCTCAGGATGCAGAGTCTATGTGAGACTCCAGCAGTTTCAATGGCTTCTAAAGCCCCCTCAGGATGCAGAGTCTGGCTTCTTAAGCCCTCCCAGGATGCAGAGTCTATGTGAGACTCCAGCAGTTTCAATGGCTTCTTGAGCCCTCTCCTGATGCATAGTCTATGTGAGACTCCAGCAGTTTCAATGGTCTCTTAAGTCCTCTCAGGATGCAGAGTCTATGTGAGACTCCAGCAGTATCAATTGCTTCTTAAGCCCTCTCAGGATGCAGAGTCTATGTGAGACTCCCGCAGTTTCAATGGCTTCTTAGGCCCTCTCAGGATGCAGAGTCTATGTGAGACTCCCGCAGTTTCAATGGCTTCTTAAGCCCTCTCAGGATGCAGAGTCTGGCTTCTTAAGCCCTCCCAGGATGCAGAGTCTATGTGAGACTCCAGCAGTTTCAGTGGCTTCTTAAGCCCTCTCCTGATGCAGAGTCTATGTGAGACTCCAGCAGTTTCAATGGCTTCTAAAGCCCTCTCGGGATGCAGAGTCTATGTGAGCCTCCAGCAGTTTCAATGGCTTCTTAAGCCCTCTCAGGATGTAGAGTCTATGTGAGACTCCAGCAGTATCAATTGCTTCTTAAGCCCTCTCAGGATGCAGAATCTATGTGAGACTCCCGCGGTTTCAATGGCTTCTTAGGCCCTCTCAGGATGCAGAGTCTATATGAGACTCCCGCAGTTTCAATGGCTTCTTGAGCCCTCTCCTGATGCATAGTCTATGTGAGACTCCAGCAGTTTCAATGGTTTCTTAAGCCCTCTCAGGATGCAGAGTCTATGTGAGACTCCAGCAGTATCAATTGCTTCTTAAGCCCTCTCAGGATGCAGAGTCTATGTGAGACTCCCGCAGTTTCAATGGCTTTTTAGGCCCTCTCAGGATGCAGAGTCTATGTGAGACTCCCGCAGTTTCAATGGCTTCTTAAGCCCTCTCAGGATGCAGAGTCTGGCTTCTTAAGCCCTCCCAGGATGCAGAGTCTATGTGAGACTCCAGCAGTTTCAGTGGCTTCTTAAGCCCTCTCCTGATGCAGAGTCTATGTGAGACTCCAGCAGTTTCAATGGCTTCTAAAGCCCTCTCGGGATGCAGAGTCTATGTGAGCCTCCAGCAGTTTCAATGGCTTCTTAAGCCCTCTCAGGATGTAGAGTCTATGTGAGACTCCAGCAGTATCGATTGCTTCTTAAGCCCTCTCAGGATGCAGAATCTATGTGAGACTCCCGCGGTTTCAATGGCTTCTTAGGCCCTCTCAGGATGCAGAGTCTATGTGAGACTCCCGCAGTTTCAATGGCTTCTTAAGCCCTCTCGGGATGCAAAGTCTATTTGAGACTCCAGCTTTTTCAATGGCTTCTTAAGCCCTCTCAGGATGCAGAATCTATGTGAGACTCCAGCAGTTTCAATGGCTTCTTAAGCCCTCTCAGGATGCAGAGTCTGTGTGAGACTCCAGCAGTTTCAATGGCTTCTAAAGCCCTCTCAGGATGCAAAGTCTGGCTTCTTAAGCCCTCCCACGATGCAGAGTCTATGTGAGACTCCAGCAGTTTCAATGGCTTCTTAAGCCCTCTCAGGATGGAGAATCTATGTGAGACTTCAGCAGTTTCAATGGCTTCTTAAGCCTTCTCAGGATGCAGAGTCTATGTGAGACTCCAGCAGTTGCATTGGCTTCTAAAGCCCTCTCAGGAAGCAGAGTCTATGTGAGCCTCCAGCAGTTTCAATGGCTTCTTAAGCCCTCTCAGAATGCAGAGCCTATGTAAGATAGTTTCAATGGCTTCTTAAGCCCTCTCATGATTCACAGTCTATGTGAGACTCCCTCCGTTTCAATGGGTTCTTAAGCCCTCTCAGGATGCAGAGTCTATATGAGACTCCCGCAGTTTCAATGGCTTCTGAAGCCCTCTCAGGATGTAGAGTCTATGTGAGACTCCCTCAGTTTCAATGGCTTCTGAAGCCCTCTCAGGATGCAGAGCCTATGTAAGATAGTTTCAATGGCTTCTTAAGCCCTCTCAGGATGCAGAGTCTATGTGAGACTCCAGCTTTTTCAATAGTTTCTTAAGCCTTCTCAGGATGCAAAGTCTATGTGAGACTCCAGCAGTATCAATGGCTTCTTAAGCCCGCTCATGATGCAGAGTCTATGTGGGACTCCAGCAGTTTCTATGGCTTCTTAAACCCTCGGAGGATGCAGAGTCTATGTGATACTCCCGCAGTTACAATGGCTTCTTAAACCCTCTCAGGATGCAGAGTCTATATGAGACTCCAGCAGTATCAATGGCTTCTTAAGCCCTCGGAGGGTGCAGAGTCTATGTGAGACTCCAGCAGTTTCAGTGGCTTATTAAGCCCTCTCCTGATGCAGAGTCTATGTGAGACGCCAGCAATTTCAATGGCTTCTGAAGCCCTCTCAGGATGCAGAGTCTGTGTGAGACTCGAGCAGTTTCAATGGCTTCTAAAGCCCTCTCAGAATGCAAAGTCTTGCTTCTTAAGCCCTCCCACGATTCAGTTTCAATGGCTTCTTAAGCCCTCTCAGGATGCTGAGTCTATGTGAGACTCCAGCAGTTTCAATGGCTTCTTAAGCCCTCTCCTGATGCAGAGTCTATGTGAGACTCCAGCAGTTTCAATGGCTTCTTAGACCCTGTGAGGATGCAGAGTCTATGTGAGACTTCAGCCGTTTCAATGGCTTCTTAAGCCCTTTCAGGGTGCAGAGTCTATGTGAGACTCCAGCAGTTTCAATGGCTTCTAAAGCCCTCTCAGGATGCACAGTCTATGTGAGCCTCCAGCAGTTTCAATGGCTTCTTAAGCCCTATCAGGATGCAGAGCCTATGTGAGACTCCAGCAGTATCAATGGCTTCTTAAGCCCTCTCATGATGCAGAGTCTATGTGAGACTCCAGCAGTTTTCATGGCTTCATAAGCCCTCGGAGGATGCAGAGTCTATGTGATACTCCCGCAGTTACAATGGCTTCTTAAGCCCTCTCAGGATGCAGAGTCTATGTGAGACTACAGCAGTATCAATGGCTTCTTAAGCCCTCTCAGGATGCAGAGTCTATGTGAGACCCCAGCAGTTTCAATGGCTTCTTAAGCCCTCGGAGGATGCAGAGTCTATGTTATACTCCCGCAGTTACAATGGCTTCTTAACCCCTCTCAGGATGCAGAGTCTATGTGAGACTCCAGCAGTTTCAATGGCTTCTAAAGCCCCCTCAGGATGCAGAGTCTGGCTTCTTAAGCCCTCCCAGGATGCAGAGTCTATGTGAGACTCCAGCAGTTTCAATGGCTTCTTGAGCCCTCTCCTGATGCAGAGTCTATGTGAGACTCCAGCAGTTTCAATGGTTTCTTAAGCCCTCTCAGGATGCAGAGTCTATGTGAGACTCCAGCAGTATCAATTGCTTCTTAAGCCCTCTCAGGATGCAGAGTCTATGTGAGACTCCCGCAGTTTCAATGGCTTCTTAGGCCCTCTCAGGATGCAGAGTCTATGTGAGACTCCCGCAGTTTCAATGGCTTCTTAAGCCCTCTCAGGATGCAGAGTCTGGCTTCTTAAGCCCTCCCAGGATGCAGAGTCTATGTGAGACTCCAGCAGTTTCAGTGGCTTCTTAAGCCCTCTCCTGATGCAGAGTCTATGTGAGACTCCAGCAGTTTCAATGGCTTCTTAAGCCCTCTCAGGATGCAGAGCCTATGTGAGACTCCAGCAGTATCAATGGCTTCTTAAGCCCTCTCATGATGCAGAGTCTATGTGAGACTACAGCAGTTTTCATGGCTTCATAAGCCCTCGGAGGATGCAGAGTCTATGTGATACTCCCGCAGTTACAATGGCTTCTTAAGCCCTCTCAGGATGCAGAGTCTATGTGAGACTACAGCAGTATCAACGGCTTCTTAAGCCCTCTCAGGATGCAGAGTCTATGTGAGACCCCAGCAGTTTCAATGGCTTCTTAAGCCCTCGGAGGATGCAGAGTCTATGTTATACTCCCACAGTTACAATGGCTTCTTAAGCCCTCTCAGGATGCAGAGTCTATGTGAGACTCCAGCAGTTTCAATGGCTTCTAAAGCCCCATCAGGATGCAGAGTCTGGCTTCTTAAGCCCTCCCAGGATGCAGAGTGTATGTGAGACTCCAGCAGTTTCAATGGTTTCTTAAGCCCTCTCAGGATGCAGAGTCTATGTGAGACTCCAGCAGTATCAATTGCTTCTTAAGCCCTCTCAGGATGCAGAGTCTATGTGAGACCGCCGCAGTTTCAATGGCTTCTTAGGCCCTCTCAGGATGCAGAGTCTATGTGAGACTCCCGCAGTTTCAATGGCTTCTTAAGCCCTCTTAGGATGCAGAGTCTGGCTTCTTAAGCCCTCTCAGGATGCAGAGTCTATGTGAGACTCCAGCAGTTTCAATGGCTTCTAAAGCCCTCTCGGGATGTAGAGTCTATGTGAGACTCCAGCAGTATCGATTGCTTCTTAAGCCCTCTCAGGATGCAGAATCTATGTGAGACTCCCGCGGTTTCAATGGCTTCTTAGGCCCTCTCAGGATGCAGAGTCTATGTGAGACTCCCGCAGTTTCAATGGCTTCTTAAGCCCTCTAGGGATGCAGAGTCTATGTGAGACTACAGCAGTATCAATGGCTTCTTAAGCCCTCTCAGGATGCAGAGTCTATGTGAGACCCCAGCAGTTTCAATGGCTTCTTAAGCCCTCGGAGGATGCAGAGTCTATGTTATACTCCCACAGTTACAATGGCTTCTTAAGCCCTCTCAGGATGCAGAGTCTATGTGAGACTCCAGCAGTTTCAATGGCTTCTAAAGCCCCATCAGGATGCAGAGTCTGGCTTCTTAAGCCATCCCAGGATGCAGAGTCTATGTGAGACTCCAGCAGTTTCAATGGCTTCTTGAGCCCTCTCCTGATGCAGAGTCTATGTGAGACTCCAGCAGTTTCAGTGGCTTCTTAAGCCCTCTCCTGATGCAGAGTCTATGTGAGACTCCAGCAGTTTCAATGGCTTCTAAAGCCCTCTCGGGATGCCGAGTCTATGTGAGCCTCCAGCAGTTTCAATGGCTTCTTAAGCCCTCTCAGGATGCAGAATCTATGTGAGACTCCCGCGGTTTCAATGGCTTCTTAGGCCCTCTCAGGATGCAGAGTCTATGTGAGACTCCTGCAGTTTCAATGGCTTCTTAAGCCCTCTCGGGATGCAAAGTCTGGCTTCTTAAGCCCTCCCACGATGCAGAGTCTATGTGAGACTCCAGCAGTTTCAATGGCTTCTTAAGCCCTCTCAGGATGCAGAATCTATGTGAGACTTCAGCAGTTTCAATGGCTTCTTAAGCCTTCTCAGGATGCAGAGTCTATGTGAGACTCCAGCAGTTGCATTGGCTTCTAAATCCCTCTCAGGAAGCAGAGTCTATGTGAGCCTCCAGCAGTTTCAATGGCTTCTTAAGCCCTCTCAGAATGCAGAGCCTATGTAAGATAGTTTCAATGGCTTCTTAAGCCCTCTCATGATTCACAGTCTATGTGAGACTCCCTCCGTTTCAATGGGTTCTTAAGCCCTCTCAGGATGCAGAGTCTATATGAGACTCCCGCAGTTTCAATGGCTTCTGAAGCCCTCTCGGGATGCAGAGTCTATGTGAGACTCCCACAGTTTCAATGGCTTCTGAAGCACTCTCAGGATGCAGAGCCTATGTAAGATAGTTTCAATGGCTTCTTAAGCCCTCTCAGGATGCAGAGTCTATGTGAGACTCCAGCTTTTTCAATAGTTTCTTAAGCCTTCTCAGGATGCAGAGTCTATGTGAGACTCCAGCAGTATCAATGGCTTCTTAAGCCCGCTCATGATGCAGAGTCTATGTGAGACTCCAGCAGTTTCTATGGCTTCTTAAACCCTCGGAGGATGCAGAGTCTATGTGATACTCCCGCAGTTACAATGGCTTCTTAAACCCTCTCAGGATGCAGAGTCTATATGAGACTCCAGCACTATCAATGGCTTCTTAAGCCCTCGGAGGGTGCAGAGTCTATGTGAGACTCCAGCAGTTTCAGTGGCTTATTAAGCCCTCTCCTGATGCAGAGTCTATGTGAGACGCCAGCAATTTCAATGGCTTCTTAAGCCCTCTCAGAATGCAGAGTCTGTGTGAGACTCGAGCAGTTTCAATGGCTTCTAAAGCCCTCTCAGAATGCAAAGTCTGGCTTCTTAAGCCCTCCCACGATGCAGAGTCTATGTGAGACTCCAGCAGTTTCAATGGCTTCTTAAGCCCTCTCCTGATGCAGAGTCTATGTGAGACTCCAGCAGTTTCAATGGCTTCTTAGACCCTGTGAGGATGCAGAGTCTATGTGAGGCTTCAGCCGTTTCAATGGCTTCTTAAGCCCTTTCAGGGTGCAGAGTCTATGTGAGACTCCAGCAGTTTCAATGGCTTCTAAAGCCCTCTCAGGATGCACAGTCTATGTGAGCCTCCAGCAGTTTCAATGGCTTCTTAAGCCCTCTCAGGATGCAGAGCCTATGTGAGACTCCAGCAGTATCAATGGCTTCTTAAGCCCTCTCATGATGCAGAGTCTATGTGAGACTCCAGCAGTTTTCATGGCTTCATAAGCCCTCGGAGGATGCAGAGTCTATGTGATACTCCCGCAGTTACAATGGCTTCTTAAGCCCTCTCAGGATGCAGAGTCTATGTGAGACTACAGCAGTATCAATGGCTTCTTAAGCCCTCTCAGGATGCAGAGTCTATGTGAGACCCCAGCAGTTTCAATGGCTTCTTAAGCCCTCGGAGGATGCAGAGTCTATGTTATACTCCCGCAGTTACAATGGCTTCTTAACCCCTCTCAGGATGCAGAGTCTATGTGAGACTCCAGCAGTTTCAATGGCTTCTAAAGCCCCCTCAGGATGCAGAGTCTGGCTTCTTAAGCCCTCCCAGGATGCAGAGTCTATGTGAGACTCCAGCAGTTTCAATGGCTTCTTGAGCCCTCTCCTGATGCAGAGTCTATGTGAGACTCCAGCAGTTTCAATGGTTTCTTAAGCCCTCTCAGGATGCAGAGTCTATGTGAGACTCCAGCAGTATCAATTGCTTCTTAAGCCCTCTCAGGATGCAGAGTCTATGTGAGACTCCAGCAGTTGCATTGGCTTCTAAATCCCTCTCAGGAAGCAGAGTCTATGTGAGCCTCCAGCAGTTTCAATGGCTTCTTAAGCCCTCTCAGAATGCAGAGCCTATGTAAGATAGTTTCAATGGCTTCTTAAGCCCTCTCATGATTCACAGTCTATGTGAGACTCCCTCCGTTTCAATGGGTTCTTAAGCCCTCTCAGGATGCAGAGTCTATATGAGACTCCCGCAGTTTCAATGGCTTCTGAAGCCCTCTCGGGATGCAGAGTCTATGTGAGACTCCCACAGTTTCAATGGCTTCTGAAGCCCTCTCAGGATGCAGAGCCTATGTAAGATAGTTTCAATGGCTTCTTAAGCCCTCTCAGGATGCAGAGTCTATGTGAGACTCCAGCTTTTTCAATAGTTTCTTAAGCCTTCTCAGGATGCAGAGTCTATGTGAGACTCCAGCAGTATCAATGGCTTCTTAAGCCCGCTCATGATGCAGAGTCTATGTGAGACTCCAGCAGTTTCTATGGCTTCTTAAACCCTCGGAGGATGCAGAGTCTATGTGATACTCCCGCAGTTACAATGGCTTCTTAAACCCTCTCAGGATGCAGAGTCTATATGAGACTCCAGCAGTATCAATGGCTTCTTAAGCCCTCGGAGGGTGCAGAGTCTATGTGAGACTCCAGCAGTTTCAGTGGCTTATTAAGCCCTCTCCTGATGCAGAGTCTATGTGAGACGCCAGCAATTTCAATGGCTTCTTAAGCCCTCTCAGGATGCAGAGTCTGTGTGAGACTCGAGCAGTTTCAATGGCTTCTAAAGCCCTCTCAGAATGCAAAGTCTGGCTTCTTAAGCCCTCCCACGATGCAGAGTCTATGTGAGACTCCAGCAGTTTCAATGGCTTCTTAAGCCCTCTCAGGATGCAGAGTCTATGTGAGACTCCAGCATTTCAATGGCTTCTTAAGCCCTCTCCTGATGCAGAGTCTATGTGAGACTCCAGCAGTTTCAATGGCTTCTTAGACCCTGTGAGGATGCAGAGTCTATGTAAGACTTCAGCCGTTTCAATGGCTTCTTAAGCCCTTTCAGGGTGCAGAGTCTATGTGAGACTCCAGCAGTTTCAATGGCTTCTAAAGCCCTCTCAGGATGCACAGTCTATGTGAGCCTCCAGCAGTTTCAATGGCTTCTTAAGCCCTCTCAGGATGCAGAGCCTATGTGAGACTCCAGCAGTATCAATGGCTTCTTAAGCCCTCTCATGATGCAGAGTCTATGTGAGACTCCAGCAGTTTTCATGGCTTCATAAGCCCTCGGAGGATGCAGAGTCTATGTGATACTCCCGCAGTTACAATGGCTTCTTAAGCCCTCTCAGGATGCAGAGTCTATGTGAGACTACAGCAGTATCAATGGCTTCTTAAGCCCTCTCAGGATGCAGAGTCTATGTGAGACCCCAGCAGTTTCAATGGCTTCTTAAGCCCTCGGAGGATGCAGAGTCTATGTTATACTCCCGCAGTTACAATGGCTTCTTAACCCCTCTCAGGATGCAGAGTCTATGTGAGACTCCAGCAGTTGCATTGGCTTCTAAATCCCTCTCAGGAAGCAGAGTCTATGTGAGCCTCCAGCAGTTTCAATGGCTTCTTAAGCCCTCTCAGAATGCAGAGCCTATGTAAGATAGTTTCAATGGCTTCTTAAGCCCTCTCATGATTCACAGTCTATGTGAGACTCCCTCCGTTTCAATGGGTTCTTAAGCCCTCTCAGGATGCAGAGTCTATATGAGACTCCCGCAGTTTCAATGGCTTCTGAAGCCCTCTCGGGATGCAGAGTCTATGTGAGACTCCCACAGTTTCAATGGCTTCTGAAGCCCTCTCAGGATGCAGAGCCTATGTAAGATAGTTTCAATGGCTTCTTAAGCCCTCTCAGGATGCAGAGTCTATGTGAGACTCCAGCTTTTTCAATAGTTTCTTAAGCCTTCTCAGGATGCAGAGTCTATGTGAGACTCCAGCAGTATCAATGGCTTCTTAAGCCCGCTCATGATGCAGAGTCTATGTGAGACTCCAGCAGTTTCTGTGGCTTCTTAAACCCTCGGAAGATGCAGAGTCTATGTGATACTCCCGCAGTTACAATGGCTTCTTAAACCCTCTCAGGATGCAGAGTCTATATGAGACTCCAGCAGTATCAATGGCTTCTTAAGCCCTCGGAGGGTGCAGAGTCTATGTGAGACTCCAGCAGTTTCAGTGGCTTATTAAGCCCTCTCCTGATGCAGAGTCTATGTGAGACGCCAGCAATTTCAATGGTTTCTTAAGCCCTCTCAGGATGCAGAGTCTGTGTGAGACTCGAGCAGTTTCAATGGCTTCTAAAGCCCTCTCAGAATGCAAAGTCTGGCTTCTTAAGCCCTCCCACGATGCAGAGTCTATGTGAGACTCCAGCAGTTTCAATGGCTTCTTAAGCCCTCTCCTGATGCAGAGTCTATGTGAGACTCCAGCAGTTTCAATGGCTTCTTAGACCCTGTGAGGATGCAGAGTCTATGTGAGGCTTCAGCCGTTTCAATGGCTTCTTAAGCCCTTTCAGGGTGCAGAGTCTATGTGAGACTCCAGCAGTTTCAATGGCTTCTAAAGCCCTCTCAGGATGCACAGTCTATGTGAGCCTCCAGCAGTTTCAATGGCTTCTTAAGCCCTCTCAGGATGCAGAGCCTATGTGAGACTCCAGCAGTATCAATGGCTTCTTAAGCCCTCTCATGATGCAGAGTCTATGTGAGACTCCAGCAGTTTTCATGGCTTCATAAGCCCTCGGAGGATGCAGAGTCTATGTGAAACTCCCGCAGTTACAATGGCTTCTTAAGCCCTCTCAGGATGCAGAGTCTATGTGAGACTACAGCAGTATCAATGGCTTCTTAAGCCCTCTCAGGATGCAGAGTCTATGTGAGACCCCAGCAGTTTCAATGGCTTCTTAAGCCCTCGGAGGATGCAGAGTCTATGTTATACTCCCGCAGTTACAATGGCTTCTTAACCCCTCTCAGGATGCAGAGTCTATGTGAGACTCCAGCAGTTTCAATGGCTTCTAAAGCCCCCTCAGGATGCAGAGTCTGGCTTCTTAAGCCCTCCCAGGATGCAGAGTCTATGTGAGACTCCAGCAGTTTCAATGGCTTCTTGAGCCCTCTCCTGATGCATAGTCTATGTGAGACTCCAGCAGTTTCAATGGTCTCTTAAGTCCTCTCAGGATGCAGAGTCTATGTGAGACTCCAGCAGTATCAATTGCTTCTTAAGCCCTCTCAGGATGCAGAGTCTATGTGAGACTCCCGCAGTTTCAATGGCTTCTTAGGCCCTCTCAGGATGCAGAGTCTATGTGAGACTCCCGCAGTTTCAATGGCTTCTTAAGCCCTCTCAGGATGCAGAGTCTGGCTTCTTAAGCCCTCCCAGGATGCAGAGTCTATGTGAGACTCCAGCAGTTTCAGTGGCTTCTTAAGCCCTCTCCTGATGCAGAGTCTATGTGAGACTCCAGCAGTTTCAATGGCTTCTAAAGCCCTCTCGGGATGCAGAGTCTATGTGAGCCTCCAGCAGTTTCAATGGCTTCTTAAGCCCTCTCAGGATGTAGAGTCTATGTGAGACTCCAGCAGTATCAATTGCTTCTTAAGCCCTCTCAGGATGCAGAATCTATGTGAGACTCCCGCGGTTTCAATGGCTTCTTAGGCCCTCTCAGGATGCAGAGTCTATATGAGACTCCCGCAGTTTCAATGGCTTCTTGAGCCCTCTCCTGATGCATAGTCTATGTGAGACTCCAGCAGTTTCAATGGTTTCTTAAGCCCTCTCAGGATGCAGAGTCTATGTGAGACTCCAGCAGTATCAATTGCTTCTTAAGCCCTCTCAGGATGCAGAGTCTATGTGAGACTCCCGCAGTTTCAATGGCTTTTTAGGCCCTCTCAGGATGCAGAGTCTATGTGAGACTCCCGCAGTTTCAATGGCTTCTTAAGCCCTCTCAGGATGCAGAGTCTGGCTTCTTAAGCCCTCCCAGGATGCAGAGTCTATGTGAGACTCCAGCAGTTTCAGTGGCTTCTTAAGCCCTCTCCTGATGCAGAGTCTATGTGAGACTCCAGCAGTTTCAATGGCTTCTAAAGCCCTCTCGGGATGCAGAGTCTATGTGAGCCTCCAGCAGTTTCAATGGCTTCTTAAGCCCTCTCAGGATGTAGAGTCTATGTGAGACTCCAGCAGTATCGATTGCTTCTTAAGCCCTCTCAGGATGCAGAATCTATGTGAGACTCCCGCGGTTTCAATGGCTTCTTAGGCCCTCTCAGGATGCAGAGTCTATGTGAGACTCCCGCAGTTTCAATGGCTTCTTAAGCCCTCTCGGGATGCAAAGTCTATTTGAGACTCCAGCTTTTTCAATGGCTTCTTAAGCCCTCTCAGGATGCAGAATCTATGTGAGACTCCAGCAGTTTCAATGGCTTCTTAAGCCCTCTCAGGATGCAGAGTCTGTGTGAGACTCCAGCAGTTTCAATGGCTTCTAAAGCCCTCTCAGGATGCAAAGTCTGGCTTCTTAAGCCCTCCCACGATGCAGAGTCTATGTGAGACTCCAGCAGTTTCAATGGCTTCTTAAGCCCTCTCAGGATGGAGAATCTATGTGAGACTTCAGCAGTTTCAATGGCTTCTTAAGCCTTCTCAGGATGCAGAGTCTATGTGAGACTCCAGCAGTTGCATTGGCTTCTAAAGCCCTCTCAGGAAGCAGAGTCTATGTGAGCCTCCAGCAGTTTCAATGGCTTCTTAAGCCCTCTCAGAATGCAGAGCCTATGTAAGATAGTTTCAATGGCTTCTTAAGCCCTCTCATGATTCACAGTCTATGTGAGACTCCCTCCGTTTCAATGGGTTCTTAAGCCCTCTCAGGATGCAGAGTCTATATGAGACTCCCGCAGTTTCAATGGCTTCTGAAGCCCTCTCAGGATGTAGAGTCTATGTGAGACTCCCTCAGTTTCAATGGCTTCTGAAGCCCTCTCAGGATGCAGAGCCTATGTAAGATAGTTTCAATGGCTTCTTAAGCCCTCTCAGGATGCAGAGTCTATGTGAGACTCCAGCTTTTTCAATAGTTTCTTAAGCCTTCTCAGGATGCAAAGTCTATGTGAGACTCCAGCAGTATCAATGGCTTCTTAAGCCCGCTCATGATGCAGAGTCTATGTGGGACTCCAGCAGTTTCTATGGCTTCTTAAACCCTCGGAGGATGCAGAGTCTATGTGATACTCCCGCAGTTACAATGGCTTCTTAAACCCTCTCAGGATGCAGAGTCTATATGAGACTCCAGCAGTATCAATGGCTTCTTAAGCCCTCGGAGGGTGCAGAGTCTATGTGAGACTCCAGCAGTTTCAGTGGCTTATTAAGCCCTCTCCTGATGCAGAGTCTATGTGAGACGCCAGCAATTTCAATGGCTTCTGAAGCCCTCTCAGGATGCAGAGTCTGTGTGAGACTCGAGCAGTTTCAATGGCTTCTAAAGCCCTCTCAGAATGCAAAGTCTTGCTTCTTAAGCCCTCCCACGATTCAGTTTCAATGGCTTCTTAAGCCCTCTCAGGATGCTGAGTCTATGTGAGACTCCAGCAGTTTCAATGGCTTCTTAAGCCCTCTCCTGATGCAGAGTCTATGTGAGACTCCAGCAGTTTCAATGGCTTCTTAGACCCTGTGAGGATGCAGAGTCTATGTGAGACTTCAGCCGTTTCAATGGCTTCTTAAGCCCTTTCAGGGTGCAGAGTCTATGTGAGACTCCAGCAGTTTCAATGGCTTCTAAAGCCCTCTCAGGATGCACAGTCTATGTGAGCCTCCAGCAGTTTCAATGGCTTCTTAAGCCCTATCAGGATGCAGAGCCTATGTGAGACTCCAGCAGTATCAATGGCTTCTTAAGCCCTCTCATGATGCAGAGTCTATGTGAGACTCCAGCAGTTTTCAT
Source organism: Ambystoma mexicanum (assembly GCF_040938575.1). NCBI lineage: Eukaryota > Metazoa > Chordata > Amphibia > Caudata > Ambystomatidae > Ambystoma > Ambystoma mexicanum. Next base: position 63,974,973 of record NC_090936.1, on the reverse strand, counting down.
GGCTTCATAAGCCCTCGGAGGATGCAGAGTCTATGTGATACTCCCGCAGTTACAATGGCTTCTTAAGCCCTCTCAGGATGCAGAGTCTATGTGAGACTACAGCAGTATCAATGGCTTCTTAAGCCCTCTCAGGATGCAGAGTCTATGTGAGACCCCAGCAGTTTCAATGGCTTCTTAAGCCCTCGGAGGATGCAGAGTCTATGTTATACTCCCGCAGTTACAATGGCTTCTTAACCCCTCTCAGGATGCAGAGTCTATGTGAGACTCCAGCAGTTTCAATGGCTTCTAAAGCCCCCTCAGGATGCAGAGTCTGGCTTCTTAAGCCCTCCCAGGATGCAGAGTCTATGTGAGACTCCAGCAGTTTCAATGGCTTCTTGAGCCCTCTCCTGATGCAGAGTCTATGTGAGACTCCAGCAGTTTCAATGGTTTCTTAAGCCCTCTCAGGATGCAGAGTCTATGTGAGACTCCAGCAGTATCAATTGCTTCTTAAGCCCTCTCAGGATGCAGAGTCTATGTGAGACTCCCGCAGTTTCAATGGCTTCTTAGGCCCTCTCAGGATGCAGAGTCTATGTGAGACTCCCGCAGTTTCAATGGCTTCTTAAGCCCTCTCAGGATGCAGAGTCTGGCTTCTTAAGCCCTCCCAGGATGCAGAGTCTATGTGAGACTCCAGCAGTTTCAGTGGCTTCTTAAGCCCTCTCCTGATGCAGAGTCTATGTGAGACTCCAGCAGTTTCAATGGCTTCTTAAGCCCTCTCAGGATGCAGAGCCTATGTGAGACTCCAGCAGTATCAATGGCTTCTTAAGCCCTCTCATGATGCAGAGTCTATGTGAGACTACAGCAGTTTTCATGGCTTCATAAGCCCTCGGAGGATGCAGAGTCTATGTGATACTCCCGCAGTTACAATGGCTTCTTAAGCCCTCTCAGGATGCAGAGTCTATGTGAGACTACAGCAGTATCAACGGCTTCTTAAGCCCTCTCAGGATGCAGAGTCTATGTGAGACCCCAGCAGTTTCAATGGCTTCTTAAGCCCTCGGAGGATGCAGAGTCTATGTTATACTCCCACAGTTACAATGGCTTCTTAAGCCCTCTCAGGATGCAGAGTCTATGTGAGACTCCAGCAGTTTCAATGGCTTCTAAAGCCCCATCAGGATGCAGAGTCTGGCTTCTTAAGCCCTCCCAGGATGCAGAGTGTATGTGAGACTCCAGCAGTTTCAATGGTTTCTTAAGCCCTCTCAGGATGCAGAGTCTATGTGAGACTCCAGCAGTATCAATTGCTTCTTAAGCCCTCTCAGGATGCAGAGTCTATGTGAGACCGCCGCAGTGTCAATGGCTTCTTAGGCCCTCTCAGGATGCAGAGTCTATGTGAGACTCCCGCAGTTTCAATGGCTTCTTAAGCCCTCTTAGGATGCAGAGTCTGGCTTCTTAAGCCCTCTCAGGATGCAGAGTCTATGTGAGACTCCAGCAGTTTCAATGGCTTCTAAAGCCCTCTCGGGATGTAGAGTCTATGTGAGACTCCAGCAGTATCGATTGCTTCTTAAGCCCTCTCAGGATGCAGAATCTATGTGAGACTCCCGCGGTTTCAATGGCTTCTTAGGCCCTCTCAGGATGCAGAGTCTATGTGAGACTCCCGCAGTTTCAATGGCTTCTTAAGCCCTCTAGGGATGCAGAGTCTATGTGAGACTACAGCAGTATCAATGGCTTCTTAAGCCCTCTCAGGATGCAGAGTCTATGTGAGACCCCAGCAGTTTCAATGGCTTCTTAAGCCCTCGGAGGATGCAGAGTCTATGTTATACTCCCACAGTTACAATGGCTTCTTAAGCCCTCTCAGGATGCAGAGTCTATGTGAGACTCCAGCAGTTTCAATGGCTTCTAAAGCCCCATCAGGATGCAGAGTCTGGCTTCTTAAGCCATCCCAGGATGCAGAGTCTATGTGAGACTCCAGCAGTTTCAATGGCTTCTTGAGCCCTCTCCTGATGCAGAGTCTATGTGAGACTCCAGCAGTTTCAGTGGCTTCTTAAGCCCTCTCCTGATGCAGAGTCTATGTGAGACTCCAGCAGTTTCAATGGCTTCTAAAGCCCTCTCGGGATGCCGAGTCTATGTGAGCCTCCAGCAGTTTCAATGGCTTCTTAAGCCCTCTCAGGATGCAGAATCTATGTGAGACTCCCGCGGTTTCAATGGCTTCTTAGGCCCTCTCAGGATGCAGAGTCTATGTGAGACTCCTGCAGTTTCAATGGCTTCTTAAGCCCTCTCGGGATGCAAAGTCTGGCTTCTTAAGCCCTCCCACGATGCAGAGTCTATGTGAGACTCCAGCAGTTTCAATGGCTTCTTAAGCCCTCTCAGGATGCAGAATCTATGTGAGACTTCAGCAGTTTCAATGGCTTCTTAAGCCTTCTCAGGATGCAGAGTCTATGTGAGACTCCAGCAGTTGCATTGGCTTCTAAATCCCTCTCAGGAAGCAGAGTCTATGTGAGCCTCCAGCAGTTTCAATGGCTTCTTAAGCCCTCTCAGAATGCAGAGCCTATGTAAGATAGTTTCAATGGCTTCTTAAGCCCTCTCATGATTCACAGTCTATGTGAGACTCCCTCCGTTTCAATGGGTTCTTAAGCCCTCTCAGGATGCAGAGTCTATATGAGACTCCCGCAGTTTCAATGGCTTCTGAAGCCCTCTCGGGATGCAGAGTCTATGTGAGACTCCCACAGTTTCAATGGCTTCTGAAGCACTCTCAGGATGCAGAGCCTATGTAAGATAGTTTCAATGGCTTCTTAAGCCCTCTCAGGATGCAGAGTCTATGTGAGACTCCAGCTTTTTCAATAGTTTCTTAAGCCTTCTCAGGATGCAGAGTCTATGTGAGACTCCAGCAGTATCAATGGCTTCTTAAGCCCGCTCATGATGCAGAGTCTATGTGAGACTCCAGCAGTTTCTATGGCTTCTTAAACCCTCGGAGGATGCAGAGTCTATGTGATACTCCCGCAGTTACAATGGCTTCTTAAACCCTCTCAGGATGCAGAGTCTATATGAGACTCCAGCACTATCAATGGCTTCTTAAGCCCTCGGAGGGTGCAGAGTCTATGTGAGACTCCAGCAGTTTCAGTGGCTTATTAAGCCCTCTCCTGATGCAGAGTCTATGTGAGACGCCAGCAATTTCAATGGCTTCTTAAGCCCTCTCAGAATGCAGAGTCTGTGTGAGACTCGAGCAGTTTCAATGGCTTCTAAAGCCCTCTCAGAATGCAAAGTCTGGCTTCTTAAGCCCTCCCACGATGCAGAGTCTATGTGAGACTCCAGCAGTTTCAATGGCTTCTTAAGCCCTCTCCTGATGCAGAGTCTATGTGAGACTCCAGCAGTTTCAATGGCTTCTTAGACCCTGTGAGGATGCAGAGTCTATGTGAGGCTTCAGCCGTTTCAATGGCTTCTTAAGCCCTTTCAGGGTGCAGAGTCTATGTGAGACTCCAGCAGTTTCAATGGCTTCTAAAGCCCTCTCAGGATGCACAGTCTATGTGAGCCTCCAGCAGTTTCAATGGCTTCTTAAGCCCTCTCAGGATGCAGAGCCTATGTGAGACTCCAGCAGTATCAATGGCTTCTTAAGCCCTCTCATGATGCAGAGTCTATGTGAGACTCCAGCAGTTTTCATGGCTTCATAAGCCCTCGGAGGATGCAGAGTCTATGTGATACTCCCGCAGTTACAATGGCTTCTTAAGCCCTCTCAGGATGCAGAGTCTATGTGAGACTACAGCAGTATCAATGGCTTCTTAAGCCCTCTCAGGATGCAGAGTCTATGTGAGACCCCAGCAGTTTCAATGGCTTCTTAAGCCCTCGGAGGATGCAGAGTCTATGTTATACTCCCGCAGTTACAATGGCTTCTTAACCCCTCTCAGGATGCAGAGTCTATGTGAGACTCCAGCAGTTTCAATGGCTTCTAAAGCCCCCTCAGGATGCAGAGTCTGGCTTCTTAAGCCCTCCCAGGATGCAGAGTCTATGTGAGACTCCAGCAGTTTCAATGGCTTCTTGAGCCCTCTCCTGATGCAGAGTCTATGTGAGACTCCAGCAGTTTCAATGGTTTCTTAAGCCCTCTCAGGATGCAGAGTCTATGTGAGACTCCAGCAGTATCAATTGCTTCTTAAGCCCTCTCAGGATGCAGAGTCTATGTGAGACTCCAGCAGTTGCATTGGCTTCTAAATCCCTCTCAGGAAGCAGAGTCTATGTGAGCCTCCAGCAGTTTCAATGGCTTCTTAAGCCCTCTCAGAATGCAGAGCCTATGTAAGATAGTTTCAATGGCTTCTTAAGCCCTCTCATGATTCACAGTCTATGTGAGACTCCCTCCGTTTCAATGGGTTCTTAAGCCCTCTCAGGATGCAGAGTCTATATGAGACTCCCGCAGTTTCAATGGCTTCTGAAGCCCTCTCGGGATGCAGAGTCTATGTGAGACTCCCACAGTTTCAATGGCTTCTGAAGCCCTCTCAGGATGCAGAGCCTATGTAAGATAGTTTCAATGGCTTCTTAAGCCCTCTCAGGATGCAGAGTCTATGTGAGACTCCAGCTTTTTCAATAGTTTCTTAAGCCTTCTCAGGATGCAGAGTCTATGTGAGACTCCAGCAGTATCAATGGCTTCTTAAGCCCGCTCATGATGCAGAGTCTATGTGAGACTCCAGCAGTTTCTATGGCTTCTTAAACCCTCGGAGGATGCAGAGTCTATGTGATACTCCCGCAGTTACAATGGCTTCTTAAACCCTCTCAGGATGCAGAGTCTATATGAGACTCCAGCAGTATCAATGGCTTCTTAAGCCCTCGGAGGGTGCAGAGTCTATGTGAGACTCCAGCAGTTTCAGTGGCTTATTAAGCCCTCTCCTGATGCAGAGTCTATGTGAGACGCCAGCAATTTCAATGGCTTCTTAAGCCCTCTCAGGATGCAGAGTCTGTGTGAGACTCGAGCAGTTTCAATGGCTTCTAAAGCCCTCTCAGAATGCAAAGTCTGGCTTCTTAAGCCCTCCCACGATGCAGAGTCTATGTGAGACTCCAGCAGTTTCAATGGCTTCTTAAGCCCTCTCAGGATGCAGAGTCTATGTGAGACTCCAGCATTTCAATGGCTTCTTAAGCCCTCTCCTGATGCAGAGTCTATGTGAGACTCCAGCAGTTTCAATGGCTTCTTAGACCCTGTGAGGATGCAGAGTCTATGTAAGACTTCAGCCGTTTCAATGGCTTCTTAAGCCCTTTCAGGGTGCAGAGTCTATGTGAGACTCCAGCAGTTTCAATGGCTTCTAAAGCCCTCTCAGGATGCACAGTCTATGTGAGCCTCCAGCAGTTTCAATGGCTTCTTAAGCCCTCTCAGGATGCAGAGCCTATGTGAGACTCCAGCAGTATCAATGGCTTCTTAAGCCCTCTCATGATGCAGAGTCTATGTGAGACTCCAGCAGTTTTCATGGCTTCATAAGCCCTCGGAGGATGCAGAGTCTATGTGATACTCCCGCAGTTACAATGGCTTCTTAAGCCCTCTCAGGATGCAGAGTCTATGTGAGACTACAGCAGTATCAATGGCTTCTTAAGCCCTCTCAGGATGCAGAGTCTATGTGAGACCCCAGCAGTTTCAATGGCTTCTTAAGCCCTCGGAGGATGCAGAGTCTATGTTATACTCCCGCAGTTACAATGGCTTCTTAACCCCTCTCAGGATGCAGAGTCTATGTGAGACTCCAGCAGTTGCATTGGCTTCTAAATCCCTCTCAGGAAGCAGAGTCTATGTGAGCCTCCAGCAGTTTCAATGGCTTCTTAAGCCCTCTCAGAATGCAGAGCCTATGTAAGATAGTTTCAATGGCTTCTTAAGCCCTCTCATGATTCACAGTCTATGTGAGACTCCCTCCGTTTCAATGGGTTCTTAAGCCCTCTCAGGATGCAGAGTCTATATGAGACTCCCGCAGTTTCAATGGCTTCTGAAGCCCTCTCGGGATGCAGAGTCTATGTGAGACTCCCACAGTTTCAATGGCTTCTGAAGCCCTCTCAGGATGCAGAGCCTATGTAAGATAGTTTCAATGGCTTCTTAAGCCCTCTCAGGATGCAGAGTCTATGTGAGACTCCAGCTTTTTCAATAGTTTCTTAAGCCTTCTCAGGATGCAGAGTCTATGTGAGACTCCAGCAGTATCAATGGCTTCTTAAGCCCGCTCATGATGCAGAGTCTATGTGAGACTCCAGCAGTTTCTGTGGCTTCTTAAACCCTCGGAGGATGCAGAGTCTATGTGATACTCCCGCAGTTACAATGGCTTCTTAAACCCTCTCAGGATGCAGAGTCTATATGAGACTCCAGCAGTATCAATGGCTTCTTAAGCCCTCGGAGGGTGCAGAGTCTATGTGAGACTCCAGCAGTTTCAGTGGCTTATTAAGCCCTCTCCTGATGCAGAGTCTATGTGAGACGCCAGCAATTTCAATGGTTTCTTAAGCCCTCTCAGGATGCAGAGTCTGTGTGAGACTCGAGCAGTTTCAATGGCTTCTAAAGCCCTCTCAGAATGCAAAGTCTGGCTTCTTAAGCCCTCCCACGATGCAGAGTCTATGTGAGACTCCAGCAGTTTCAATGGCTTCTTAAGCCCTCTCAGGATGCAGAGTCTATGTGAGACTCCAGCATTTCAATGGCTTCTTAAGCCCTCTCCTGATGCAGAGTCTATGTGAGACTCCAGCAGTTTCAATGGCTTCTTAGACCCTGTGAGGATGCAGAGTCTATGTGAGACTTCAGCCGTTTCAATGGCTTCTTAAGCCCTTTCAGGGTGCAGAGTCTATGTGAGACTCCAGCAGTTTCAATGGCTTCTAAAGCCCTCTCAGGATGCACAGTCTATGTGAGCCTCCAGCAGTTTCAATGGCTTCTTAAACCCTCTCAGGATGCAGAGCCTATGTGAGACTCCAGCAGTATCAATGGCTTCTTAAGCCCTCTCATGATGCAGAGTCTATGTGAGACTCCAGCAGTTTCAATGGCTTCTAAAGCCCCCTCAGGATGCAGAGTCTGGCTTCTTAAGCCCTCCCACGATGCAGAGTCTATGTGAGACTCCAGCAGTTTCAATGGCTTCTTAAGCCCTCTCCTGATGCAGAGTCTATGTGAGACTCCAGCAGTTTCAATGGCTTCTTAGACCCTGTGAGGATGCAGAGTCTATGTGAGGCTTCAGCCGTTTCAATGGCTTCTTAAGCCCTTTCAGGGTGCAGAGTCTATGTGAGACTCCAGCAGTTTCAATGGCTTCTAAAGCCCTCTCAGGATGCACAGTCTATGTGAGCCTCCAGCAGTTTCAATGGCTTCTTAAGCCCTCTCAGGATGCAGAGCCTATGTGAGACTCCAGCAGTATCAATGGCTTCTTAAGCCCTCTCATGATGCAGAGTCTATGTGAGACTCCAGCAGTTTTCATGGCTTCATAAGCCCTCGGAGGATGCAGAGTCTATGTGAAACTCCCGCAGTTACAATGGCTTCTTAAGCCCTCTCAGGATGCAGAGTCTATGTGAGACTACAGCAGTATCAATGGCTTCTTAAGCCCTCTCAGGATGCAGAGTCTATGTGAGACCCCAGCAGTTTCAATGGCTTCTTAAGCCCTCGGAGGATGCAGAGTCTATGTTATACTCCCGCAGTTACAATGGCTTCTTAACCCCTCTCAGGATGCAGAGTCTATGTGAGACTCCAGCAGTTTCAATGGCTTCTAAAGCCCCCTCAGGATGCAGAGTCTGGCTTCTTAAGCCCTCCCAGGATGCAGAGTCTATGTGAGACTCCAGCAGTTTCAATGGCTTCTTGAGCCCTCTCCTGATGCAGAGTCTATGTGAGACTCCAGCAGTTTCAATGGTTTCTTAAGCCCTCTCAGGATGCAGAGTCTATGTGAGACTCCAGCAGTATCAATTGCTTCTTAAGCCCTCTCAGGATGCAGAGTCTATGTGAGACTCCAGCAGTTGCATTGGCTTCTAAATCCCTCTCAGGAAGCAGAGTCTATGTGAGCCTCCAGCAGTTTCAATGGCTTCTTAAGCCCTCTCAGAATGCAGAGCCTATGTAAGATAGTTTCAATGGCTTCTTAAGCCCTCTCATGATTCACAGTCTATGTGAGACTCCCTCCGTTTCAATGGGTTCTTAAGCCCTCTCAGGATGCAGAGTCTATATGAGACTCCCGCAGTTTCAATGGCTTCTGAAGCCCTCTCGGGATGCAGAGTCTATGTGAGACTCCCACAGTTTCAATGGCTTCTGAAGCCCTCTCAGGATGCAGAGCCTATGTAAGATAGTTTCAATGGCTTCTTAAGCCCTCTCAGGATGCAGAGTCTATGTGAGACTCCAGCTTTTTCAATAGTTTCTTAAGCCTTCTCAGGATGCAGAGTCTATGTGAGACTCCAGCAGTATCAATGGCTTCTTAAGCCCGCTCATGATGCAGAGTCTATGTGAGACTCCAGCAGTTTCTATGGCTTCTTAAACCCTCGGAGGATGCAGAGTCTATGTGATACTCCCGCAGTTACAATGGCTTCTTAAACCCTCTCAGGATGCAGAGTCTATATGAGACTCCAGCAGTATCAATGGCTTCTTAAGCCCTCGGAGGGTGCAGAGTCTATGTGAGACTCCAGCAGTTTCAGTGGCTTATTAAGCCCTCTCCTGATGCAGAGTCTATGTGAGACGCCAGCAATTTCAATGGCTTCTTAAGCCCTCTCAGGATGCAGAGTCTGTGTGAGACTCGAGCAGTTTCAATGGCTTCTAAAGCCCTCTCAGAATGCAAAGTCTGGCTTCTTAAGCCCTCCCACGATGCAGAGTCTATGTGAGACTCCAGCAGTTTCAATGGCTTCTTAAGCCCTCTCAGGATGCAGAGTCTATGTGAGACTCCAGCATTTCAATGGCTTCTTAAGCCCTCTCCTGATGCAGAGTCTATGTGAGACTCCAGCAGTTTCAATGGCTTCTTAGACCCTGTGAGGATGCAGAGTCTATGTGAGACTTCAGCCGTTTCAATGGCTTCTTAAGCCCTTTCAGGGTGCAGAGTCTATGTGAGACTCCAGCAGTTTCAATGGCTTCTAAAGCCCTCTCAGGATGCACAGTCTATGTGAGCCTCCAGCAGTTTCAATGGCTTCTTAAGCCCTCTCAGGATGCAGAGCCTATGTGAGACTCCAGCAGTATCAATGGCTTCTTAAGCCCTCTCATGATGCAGAGTCTATGTGAGACTCCAGCAGTTTTCATGGCTTCATAAGCCCTCGGAGGATGCAGAGTCTATGTGATACTCCCGCAGTTACAATGGCTTCTTAAGCCCTCTCAGGATGCAGAGTCTATGTGAGACTACAGCAGTATCAATGGCTTCTTAAGCCCTCTCAGGATGCAGAGTCTATGTGAGACCCCAGCAGTTTCAATGGCTTCTTAAGCCCTCGGAGGATGCAGAGTCTATGTTATACTCCCGCAGTTACAATGGCTTCTTAACCCCTCTCAGGATGCAGAGTCTATGTGAGACTCCAGCAGTTGCATTGGCTTCTAAATCCCTCTCAGGAAGCAGAGTCTATGTGAGCCTCCAGCAGTTTCAATGGCTTCTTAAGCCCTCTCAGAATGCAGAGCCTATGTAAGATAGTTTCAATGGCTTCTTAAGCCCTCTCATGATTCACAGTCTATGTGAGACTCCCTCCGTTTCAATGGGTTCTTAAGCCCTCTCAGGATGCAGAGTCTATATGAGACTCCCGCAGTTTCAATGGCTTCTGAAGCCCTCTCGGGATGCAGAGTCTATGTGAGACTCCCACAGTTTCAATGGCTTCTGAAGCCCTCTCAGGATGCAGAGCCTATGTAAGATAGTTTCAATGGCTTCTTAAGCCCTCTCAGGATGCAGAGTCTATGTGAGACTCCAGCTTTTTCAATAGTTTCTTAAGCCTTCTCAGGATGCAGAGTCTATGTGAGACTCCAGCAGTATCAATGGCTTCTTAAGCCCGCTCATGATGCAGAGTCTATGTGAGACTCCAGCAGTTTCTATGGCTTCTTAAACCCTCGGAGGATGCAGAGTCTATGTGATACTCCCGCAGTTACAATGGCTTCTTAAACCCTCTCAGGATGCAGAGTCTATATGAGACTCCAGCAGTATCAATGGCTTCTTAAGCCCTCGGAGGGTGCAGAGTCTATGTGAGACTCCAGCAGTTTCAGTGGCTTATTAAGCCCTCTCCTGATGCAGAGTCTATGTGAGACGCCAGCAATTTCAATGGCTTCTTCAGCCCTCTCAGGATGCAGAGTCTGTGTGAGACTCGAGCAGTTTCAATGGCTTCTAAAGCCCTCTCAGAATGCAAAGTCTGGCTTCTTAAGCCCTCCCATGATGCAGAGTCTATGTGAGACTCCAGCAGTTTCAATGGCTTCTTAAGCCCTCTCAGGATGCAGAGTCTATGTGAGACTCCAGCAGTTTCAATGGCTTCTTAAGCCCTCTCCTGATGCAGAGTCTATGTGAGACTCCAGCAGTTTCAATGGCTTCTTAGACCCTGTGAGGATGCAGAGTCTATGTGAGACTTCAGCCGTTTCAATGGCTTCTTAAGCCCTTTCAGGATGCAGAGTCTATGTGAGACTCCAGCAGTTTCAATGGCTTCTAAAGCCCTCTCAGGATGCACAGTCTATGTGAGCCTCCAGCAGTTTCAATGGCTTCTTAAGCCCTCTCAGGATACAGAGCCTATGTGAGACTCCAGCAGTATCAATGGCTTCTTAAGCCCTCTCATGATGCAGAGTCTATGTGAGACTCCAGCAGTTTTCATGGCTTCATAAGCCCTCGGAGGATGCAGAGTCTATGTGATACTCCCGCAGTTACAATGGCTTCTTAAGCCCTCTCAGGATGCAGAGTCTATGTGAGACTACAGCAGTATCAATGGCTTCTTAAGCCCTCTCAGGATGCAGAGTCTATGTGAGACCCCAGCAGTTTCAATGGCTTCTTAAGCCCTCGGAGGATGCAGAGTCTATGTTATACTCCCGCAGTTACAATGGCTTCTTAACCCCTCTCAGGATGCAGAGTCTATGTGAGACTCCAGCAGTTTCAATGGCTTCTAAAGCCCCCTCAGGATGCAGAGTCTGGCTTCTTAAGCCCTCCCAGGATGCAGAGTCTATGTGAGACTCCAGCAGTTTCAATGGCTTCTTGAGCCCTCTCCTGATGCATAGTCTATGTGAGACTCCAGCAGTTTCAATGGTCTCTTAAGTCCTCTCAGGATGCAGAGTCTATGTGAGACTCCAGCAGTATCAATTGCTTCTTAAGCCCTCTCAGGATGCAGAGTCTATGTGAGACTCCCGCAGTTTCAATGGCTTCTTAGGCCCTCTCAGGATGCAGAGTCTATGTGAGACTCCCGCAGTTTCAATGGCTTCTTAAGCCCTCTCAGGATGCAGAGTCTGGCTTCTTAAGCCCTCCCAGGATGCAGAGTCTATGTGAGACTCCAGCAGTTTCAGTGGCTTCTTAAGCCCTCTCCTGATGCAGAGTCTATGTGAGACTCCAGCAGTTTCAATGGCTTCTAAAGCCCTCTCGGGATGCAGAGTCTATGTGAGCCTCCAGCAGTTTCAATGGCTTCTTAAGCCCTCTCAGGATGTAGAGTCTATGTGAGACTCCAGCAGTATCAATTGCTTCTTAAGCCCTCTCAGGATGCAGAATCTATGTGAGACTCCCGCGGTTTCAATGGCTTCTTAGGCCCTCTCAGGATGCAGAGTCTATATGAGACTCCCGCAGTTTCAATGGCTTCTTGAGCCCTCTCCTGATGCATAGTCTATGTGAGACTCCAGCAGTTTCAATGGTTTCTTAAGCCCTCTCAGGATGCAGAGTCTATGTGAGACTCCAGCAGTATCAATTGCTTCTTAAGCCCTCTCAGGATGCAGAGTCTATGTGAGACTCCCGCAGTTTCAATGGCTTTTTAGGCCCTCTCAGGATGCAGAGTCTATGTGAGACTCCCGCAGTTTCAATGGCTTCTTAAGCCCTCTCAGGATGCAGAGTCTGGCTTCTTAAGCCCTCCCAGGATGCAGAGTCTATGTGAGACTCCAGCAGTTTCAGTGGCTTCTTAAGCCCTCTCCTGATGCAGAGTCTATGTGAGACTCCAGCAGTTTCAATGGCTTCTAAAGCCCTCTCGGGATGCAGAGTCTATGTGAGCCTCCAGCAGTTTCAATGGCTTCTTAAGCCCTCTCAGGATGTAGAGTCTATGTGAGACTCCAGCAGTATCGATTGCTTCTTAAGCCCTCTCAGGATGCAGAATCTATGTGAGACTCCCGCGGTTTCAATGGCTTCTTAGGCCCTCTCAGGATGCAGAGTCTATGTGAGACTCCCGCAGTTTCAATGGCTTCTTAAGCCCTCTCGGGATGCAAAGTCTATTTGAGACTCCAGCTTTTTCAATGGCTTCTTAAGCCCTCTCAGGATGCAGAATCTATGTGAGACTCCAGCAGTTTCAATGGCTTCTTAAGCCCTCTCAGGATGCAGAGTCTGTGTGAGACTCCAGCAGTTTCAATGGCTTCTAAAGCCCTCTCAGGATGCAAAGTCTGGCTTCTTAAGCCCTCCCACGATGCAGAGTCTATGTGAGACTCCAGCAGTTTCAATGGCTTCTTAAGCCCTCTCAGGATGGAGAATCTATGTGAGACTTCAGCAGTTTCAATGGCTTCTTAAGCCTTCTCAGGATGCAGAGTCTATGTGAGACTCCAGCAGTTGCATTGGCTTCTAAAGCCCTCTCAGGAAGCAGAGTCTATGTGAGCCTCCAGCAGTTTCAATGGCTTCTTAAGCCCTCTCAGAATGCAGAGCCTATGTAAGATAGTTTCAATGGCTTCTTAAGCCCTCTCATGATTCACAGTCTATGTGAGACTCCCTCCGTTTCAATGGGTTCTTAAGCCCTCTCAGGATGCAGAGTCTATATGAGACTCCCGCAGTTTCAATGGCTTCTGAAGCCCTCTCAGGATGTAGAGTCTATGTGAGACTCCCTCAGTTTCAATGGCTTCTGAAGCCCTCTCAGGATGCAGAGCCTATGTAAGATAGTTTCAATGGCTTCTTAAGCCCTCTCAGGATGCAGAGTCTATGTGAGACTCCAGCTTTTTCAATAGTTTCTTAAGCCTTCTCAGGATGCAAAGTCTATGTGAGACTCCAGCAGTATCAATGGCTTCTTAAGCCCGCTCATGATGCAGAGTCTATGTGGGACTCCAGCAGTTTCTATGGCTTCTTAAACCCTCGGAGGATGCAGAGTCTATGTGATACTCCCGCAGTTACAATGGCTTCTTAAACCCTCTCAGGATGCAGAGTCTATATGAGACTCCAGCAGTATCAATGGCTTCTTAAGCCCTCGGAGGGTGCAGAGTCTATGTGAGACTCCAGCAGTTTCAGTGGCTTATTAAGCCCTCTCCTGATGCAGAGTCTATGTGAGACGCCAGCAATTTCAATGGCTTCTGAAGCCCTCTCAGGATGCAGAGTCTGTGTGAGACTCGAGCAGTTTCAATGGCTTCTAAAGCCCTCTCAGAATGCAAAGTCTTGCTTCTTAAGCCCTCCCACGATTCAGTTTCAATGGCTTCTTAAGCCCTCTCAGGATGCTGAGTCTATGTGAGACTCCAGCAGTTTCAATGGCTTCTTAAGCCCTCTCCTGATGCAGAGTCTATGTGAGACTCCAGCAGTTTCAATGGCTTCTTAGACCCTGTGAGGATGCAGAGTCTATGTGAGACTTCAGCCGTTTCAATGGCTTCTTAAGCCCTTTCAGGGTGCAGAGTCTATGTGAGACTCCAGCAGTTTCAATGGCTTCTAAAGCCCTCTCAGGATGCACAGTCTATGTGAGCCTCCAGCAGTTTCAATGGCTTCTTAAGCCCTATCAGGATGCAGAGCCTATGTGAGACTCCAGCAGTATCAATGGCTTCTTAAGCCCTCTCATGATGCAGAGTCTATGTGAGACTCCAGCAGTTTTCATGGCTTCATAAGCCCTCGGAGGATGCAGAGTCTATGTGATACTCCCGCAGTTACAATGGCTTCTTAAGCCCTCTCAGGATGCAGAGTCTATGTGAGACTACAGCAGTATCAATGGCTTCTTAAGCCCTCTCAGGATGCAGAGTCTATGTGAGACCCCAGCAGTTTCAATGGCTTCTTAAGCCCTCGGAGGATGCAGAGTCTATGTTATACTCCCGCAGTTACAATGGCTTCTTAACCCCTCTCAGGATGCAGAGTCTATGTGAGACTCCAGCAGTTTCAATGGCTTCTAAAGCCCCCTCAGGATGCAGAGTCTGGCTTCTTAAGCCCTCCCAGGATGCAGAGTCTATGTGAGACTCCAGCAGTTTCAATGGCTTCTTGAGCCCTCTCCTGATGCAGAGTCTATGTGAGACTCCAGCAGTTTCAATGGTTTCTTAAGCCCTCTCAGGATGCAGAGTCTATGTGAGACTCCAGCAGTATCAATTGCTTCTTAAGCCCTCTCAGGATGCAGAGTCTATGTGAGACTCCCGCAGTTTCAATGGCTTCTTAGGCCCTCTCAGGATGCAGAGTCTATGTGAGACTCCCGCAGTTTCAATGGCTTCTTAAGCCCTCTCAGGATGCAGAGTCTGGCTTCTTAAGCCCTCCCAGGATGCAGAGTCTATGTGAGACTCCAGCAGTTTCAGTGGCTTCTTAAGCCCTCTCCTGATGCAGAGTCTATGTGAGACTCCAGCAGTTTCAATGGCTTCTTAAGCCCTCTCAGGATGCAGAGCCTATGTGAGACTCCAGCAGTATCAATGGCTTCTTAAGCCCTCTCATGATGCAGAGTCTATGTGAGACTACAGCAGTTTTCATGGCTTCATAAGCCCTCGGAGGATGCAGAGTCTATGTGATACTCCCGCAGTTACAATGGCTTCTTAAGCCCTCTCAGGATGCAGAGTCTATGTGAGACTACAGCAGTATCAACGGCTTCTTAAGCCCTCTCAGGATGCAGAGTCTATGTGAGACCCCAGCAGTTTCAATGGCTTCTTAAGCCCTCGGAGGATGCAGAGTCTATGTTATACTCCCACAGTTACAATGGCTTCTTAAGCCCTCTCAGGATGCAGAGTCTATGTGAGACTCCAGCAGTTTCAATGGCTTCTAAAGCCCCATCAGGATGCAGAGTCTGGCTTCTTAAGCCCTCCCAGGATGCAGAGTGTATGTGAGACTCCAGCAGTTTCAATGGTTTCTTAAGCCCTCTCAGGATGCAGAGTCTATGTGAGACTCCAGCAGTATCAATTGCTTCTTAAGCCCTCTCAGGATGCAGAGTCTATGTGAGACCGCCGCAGTTTCAATGGCTTCTTAGGCCCTCTCAGGATGCAGAGTCTATGTGAGACTCCCGCAGTTTCAATGGCTTCTTAAGCCCTCTTAGGATGCAGAGTCTGGCTTCTTAAGCCCTCTCAGGATGCAGAGTCTATGTGAGACTCCAGCAGTTTCAATGGCTTCTAAAGCCCTCTCGGGATGTAGAGTCTATGTGAGACTCCAGCAGTATCGATTGCTTCTTAAGCCCTCTCAGGATGCAGAATCTATGTGAGACTCCCGCGGTTTCAATGGCTTCTTAGGCCCTCTCAGGATGCAGAGTCTATGTGAGACTCCCGCAGTTTCAATGGCTTCTTAAGCCCTCTAGGGATGCAGAGTCTATGTGAGACTACAGCAGTATCAATGGCTTCTTAAGCCCTCTCAGGATGCAGAGTCTATGTGAGACCCCAGCAGTTTCAATGGCTTCTTAAGCCCTCGGAGGATGCAGAGTCTATGTTATACTCCCACAGTTACAATGGCTTCTTAAGCCCTCTCAGGATGCAGAGTCTATGTGAGACTCCAGCAGTTTCAATGGCTTCTAAAGCCCCATCAGGATGCAGAGTCTGGCTTCTTAAGCCATCCCAGGATGCAGAGTCTATGTGAGACTCCAGCAGTTTCAATGGCTTCTTGAGCCCTCTCCTGATGCAGAGTCTATGTGAGACTCCAGCAGTTTCAGTGGCTTCTTAAGCCCTCTCCTGATGCAGAGTCTATGTGAGACTCCAGCAGTTTCAATGGCTTCTAAAGCCCTCTCGGGATGCCGAGTCTATGTGAGCCTCCAGCAGTTTCAATGGCTTCTTAAGCCCTCTCAGGATGCAGAATCTATGTGAGACTCCCGCGGTTTCAATGGCTTCTTAGGCCCTCTCAGGATGCAGAGTCTATGTGAGACTCCTGCAGTTTCAATGGCTTCTTAAGCCCTCTCGGGATGCAAAGTCTGGCTTCTTAAGCCCTCCCACGATGCAGAGTCTATGTGAGACTCCAGCAGTTTCAATGGCTTCTTAAGCCCTCTCAGGATGCAGAATCTATGTGAGACTTCAGCAGTTTCAATGGCTTCTTAAGCCTTCTCAGGATGCAGAGTCTATGTGAGACTCCAGCAGTTGCATTGGCTTCTAAATCCCTCTCAGGAAGCAGAGTCTATGTGAGCCTCCAGCAGTTTCAATGGCTTCTTAAGCCCTCTCAGAATGCAGAGCCTATGTAAGATAGTTTCAATGGCTTCTTAAGCCCTCTCATGATTCACAGTCTATGTGAGACTCCCTCCGTTTCAATGGGTTCTTAAGCCCTCTCAGGATGCAGAGTC
Source organism: Ambystoma mexicanum (assembly GCF_040938575.1). Classification (NCBI taxonomy): domain Eukaryota; kingdom Metazoa; phylum Chordata; class Amphibia; order Caudata; family Ambystomatidae; genus Ambystoma; species Ambystoma mexicanum. Next base: position 63,958,509 of record NC_090936.1, on the reverse strand, counting down.
TATATGAGACTCCCGCAGTTTCAATGGCTTCTGAAGCCCTCTCGGGATGCAGAGTCTATGTGAGACTCCCACAGTTTCAATGGCTTCTGAAGCACTCTCAGGATGCAGAGCCTATGTAAGATAGTTTCAATGGCTTCTTAAGCCCTCTCAGGATGCAGAGTCTATGTGAGACTCCAGCTTTTTCAATAGTTTCTTAAGCCTTCTCAGGATGCAGAGTCTATGTGAGACTCCAGCAGTATCAATGGCTTCTTAAGCCCGCTCATGATGCAGAGTCTATGTGAGACTCCAGCAGTTTCTATGGCTTCTTAAACCCTCGGAGGATGCAGAGTCTATGTGATACTCCCGCAGTTACAATGGCTTCTTAAACCCTCTCAGGATGCAGAGTCTATATGAGACTCCAGCACTATCAATGGCTTCTTAAGCCCTCGGAGGGTGCAGAGTCTATGTGAGACTCCAGCAGTTTCAGTGGCTTATTAAGCCCTCTCCTGATGCAGAGTCTATGTGAGACGCCAGCAATTTCAATGGCTTCTTAAGCCCTCTCAGAATGCAGAGTCTGTGTGAGACTCGAGCAGTTTCAATGGCTTCTAAAGCCCTCTCAGAATGCAAAGTCTGGCTTCTTAAGCCCTCCCACGATGCAGAGTCTATGTGAGACTCCAGCAGTTTCAATGGCTTCTTAAGCCCTCTCCTGATGCAGAGTCTATGTGAGACTCCAGCAGTTTCAATGGCTTCTTAGACCCTGTGAGGATGCAGAGTCTATGTGAGGCTTCAGCCGTTTCAATGGCTTCTTAAGCCCTTTCAGGGTGCAGAGTCTATGTGAGACTCCAGCAGTTTCAATGGCTTCTAAAGCCCTCTCAGGATGCACAGTCTATGTGAGCCTCCAGCAGTTTCAATGGCTTCTTAAGCCCTCTCAGGATGCAGAGCCTATGTGAGACTCCAGCAGTATCAATGGCTTCTTAAGCCCTCTCATGATGCAGAGTCTATGTGAGACTCCAGCAGTTTTCATGGCTTCATAAGCCCTCGGAGGATGCAGAGTCTATGTGATACTCCCGCAGTTACAATGGCTTCTTAAGCCCTCTCAGGATGCAGAGTCTATGTGAGACTACAGCAGTATCAATGGCTTCTTAAGCCCTCTCAGGATGCAGAGTCTATGTGAGACCCCAGCAGTTTCAATGGCTTCTTAAGCCCTCGGAGGATGCAGAGTCTATGTTATACTCCCGCAGTTACAATGGCTTCTTAACCCCTCTCAGGATGCAGAGTCTATGTGAGACTCCAGCAGTTTCAATGGCTTCTAAAGCCCCCTCAGGATGCAGAGTCTGGCTTCTTAAGCCCTCCCAGGATGCAGAGTCTATGTGAGACTCCAGCAGTTTCAATGGCTTCTTGAGCCCTCTCCTGATGCAGAGTCTATGTGAGACTCCAGCAGTTTCAATGGTTTCTTAAGCCCTCTCAGGATGCAGAGTCTATGTGAGACTCCAGCAGTATCAATTGCTTCTTAAGCCCTCTCAGGATGCAGAGTCTATGTGAGACTCCAGCAGTTGCATTGGCTTCTAAATCCCTCTCAGGAAGCAGAGTCTATGTGAGCCTCCAGCAGTTTCAATGGCTTCTTAAGCCCTCTCAGAATGCAGAGCCTATGTAAGATAGTTTCAATGGCTTCTTAAGCCCTCTCATGATTCACAGTCTATGTGAGACTCCCTCCGTTTCAATGGGTTCTTAAGCCCTCTCAGGATGCAGAGTCTATATGAGACTCCCGCAGTTTCAATGGCTTCTGAAGCCCTCTCGGGATGCAGAGTCTATGTGAGACTCCCACAGTTTCAATGGCTTCTGAAGCCCTCTCAGGATGCAGAGCCTATGTAAGATAGTTTCAATGGCTTCTTAAGCCCTCTCAGGATGCAGAGTCTATGTGAGACTCCAGCTTTTTCAATAGTTTCTTAAGCCTTCTCAGGATGCAGAGTCTATGTGAGACTCCAGCAGTATCAATGGCTTCTTAAGCCCGCTCATGATGCAGAGTCTATGTGAGACTCCAGCAGTTTCTATGGCTTCTTAAACCCTCGGAGGATGCAGAGTCTATGTGATACTCCCGCAGTTACAATGGCTTCTTAAACCCTCTCAGGATGCAGAGTCTATATGAGACTCCAGCAGTATCAATGGCTTCTTAAGCCCTCGGAGGATGCAGAGTCTATGTGAGACTCCAGCAGTTTCAGTGGCTTATTAAGCCCTCTCCTGATGCAGAGTCTATGTGAGACGCCAGCAATTTCAATGGCTTCTTAAGCCCTCTCAGGATGCAGAGTCTGTGTGAGACTCGAGCAGTTTCAATGGCTTCTAAAGCCCTCTCAGAATGCAAAGTCTGGCTTCTTAAGCCCTCCCACGATGCAGAGTCTATGTGAGACTCCAGCAGTTTCAATGGCTTCTTAAGCCCTCTCAGGATGCAGAGTCTATGTGAGACTCCAGCATTTCAATGGCTTCTTAAGCCCTCTCCTGATGCAGAGTCTATGTGAGACTCCAGCAGTTTCAATGGCTTCTTAGACCCTGTGAGGATGCAGAGTCTATGTAAGACTTCAGCCGTTTCAATGGCTTCTTAAGCCCTTTCAGGGTGCAGAGTCTATGTGAGACTCCAGCAGTTTCAATGGCTTCTAAAGCCCTCTCAGGATGCACAGTCTATGTGAGCCTCCAGCAGTTTCAATGGCTTCTTAAGCCCTCTCAGGATGCAGAGCCTATGTGAGACTCCAGCAGTATCAATGGCTTCTTAAGCCCTCTCATGATGCAGAGTCTATGTGAGACTCCAGCAGTTTTCATGGCTTCATAAGCCCTCGGAGGATGCAGAGTCTATGTGATACTCCCGCAGTTACAATGGCTTCTTAAGCCCTCTCAGGATGCAGAGTCTATGTGAGACTACAGCAGTATCAATGGCTTCTTAAGCCCTCTCAGGATGCAGAGTCTATGTGAGACCCCAGCAGTTTCAATGGCTTCTTAAGCCCTCGGAGGATGCAGAGTCTATGTTATACTCCCGCAGTTACAATGGCTTCTTAACCCCTCTCAGGATGCAGAGTCTATGTGAGACTCCAGCAGTTGCATTGGCTTCTAAATCCCTCTCAGGAAGCAGAGTCTATGTGAGCCTCCAGCAGTTTCAATGGCTTCTTAAGCCCTCTCAGAATGCAGAGCCTATGTAAGATAGTTTCAATGGCTTCTTAAGCCCTCTCATGATTCACAGTCTATGTGAGACTCCCTCCGTTTCAATGGGTTCTTAAGCCCTCTCAGGATGCAGAGTCTATATGAGACTCCCGCAGTTTCAATGGCTTCTGAAGCCCTCTCGGGATGCAGAGTCTATGTGAGACTCCCACAGTTTCAATGGCTTCTGAAGCCCTCTCAGGATGCAGAGCCTATGTAAGATAGTTTCAATGGCTTCTTAAGCCCTCTCAGGATGCAGAGTCTATGTGAGACTCCAGCTTTTTCAATAGTTTCTTAAGCCTTCTCAGGATGCAGAGTCTATGTGAGACTCCAGCAGTATCAATGGCTTCTTAAGCCCGCTCATGATGCAGAGTCTATGTGAGACTCCAGCAGTTTCTGTGGCTTCTTAAACCCTCGGAGGATGCAGAGTCTATGTGATACTCCCGCAGTTACAATGGCTTCTTAAACCCTCTCAGGATGCAGAGTCTATATGAGACTCCAGCAGTATCAATGGCTTCTTAAGCCCTCGGAGGGTGCAGAGTCTATGTGAGACTCCAGCAGTTTCAGTGGCTTATTAAGCCCTCTCCTGATGCAGAGTCTATGTGAGACGCCAGCAATTTCAATGGTTTCTTAAGCCCTCTCAGGATGCAGAGTCTGTGTGAGACTCGAGCAGTTTCAATGGCTTCTAAAGCCCTCTCAGAATGCAAAGTCTGGCTTCTTAAGCCCTCCCACGATGCAGAGTCTATGTGAGACTCCAGCAGTTTCAATGGCTTCTTAAGCCCTCTCAGGATGCAGAGTCTATGTGAGACTCCAGCATTTCAATGGCTTCTTAAGCCCTCTCCTGATGCAGAGTCTATGTGAGACTCCAGCAGTTTCAATGGCTTCTTAGACCCTGTGAGGATGCAGAGTCTATGTGAGACTTCAGCCGTTTCAATGGCTTCTTAAGCCCTTTCAGGGTGCAGAGTCTATGTGAGACTCCAGCAGTTTCAATGGCTTCTAAAGCCCTCTCAGGATGCACAGTCTATGTGAGCCTCCAGCAGTTTCAATGGCTTCTTAAACCCTCTCAGGATGCAGAGCCTATGTGAGACTCCAGCAGTATCAATGGCTTCTTAAGCCCTCTCATGATGCAGAGTCTATGTGAGACTCCAGCAGTTTCAATGGCTTCTAAAGCCCCCTCAGGATGCAGAGTCTGGCTTCTTAAGCCCTCCCACGATGCAGAGTCTATGTGAGACTCCAGCAGTTTCAATGGCTTCTTAAGCCCTCTCCTGATGCAGAGTCTATGTGAGACTCCAGCAGTTTCAATGGCTTCTTAGACCCTGTGAGGATGCAGAGTCTATGTGAGGCTTCAGCCGTTTCAATGGCTTCTTAAGCCCTTTCAGGGTGCAGAGTCTATGTGAGACTCCAGCAGTTTCAATGGCTTCTAAAGCCCTCTCAGGATGCACAGTCTATGTGAGCCTCCAGCAGTTTCAATGGCTTCTTAAGCCCTCTCAGGATGCAGAGCCTATGTGAGACTCCAGCAGTATCAATTGCTTCTTAAGCCCTCTCATGATGCAGAGTCTATGTGAGACTCCAGCAGTTTTCATGGCTTCATAAGCCCTCGGAGGATGCAGAGTCTATGTGAAACTCCCGCAGTTACAATGGCTTCTTAAGCCCTCTCAGGATGCAGAGTCTATGTGAGACTACAGCAGTATCAATGGCTTCTTAAGCCCTCTCAGGATGCAGAGTCTATGTGAGACCCCAGCAGTTTCAATGGCTTCTTAAGCCCTCGGAGGATGCAGAGTCTATGTTATACTCCCGCAGTTACAATGGCTTCTTAACCCCTCTCAGGATGCAGAGTCTATGTGAGACTCCAGCAGTTTCAATGGCTTCTAAAGCCCCCTCAGGATGCAGAGTCTGGCTTCTTAAGCCCTCCCAGGATGCAGAGTCTATGTGAGACTCCAGCAGTTTCAATGGCTTCTTGAGCCCTCTCCTGATGCAGAGTCTATGTGAGACTCCAGCAGTTTCAATGGTTTCTTAAGCCCTCTCAGGATGCAGAGTCTATGTGAGACTCCAGCAGTATCAATTGCTTCTTAAGCCCTCTCAGGATGCAGAGTCTATGTGAGACTCCAGCAGTTGCATTGGCTTCTAAATCCCTCTCAGGAAGCAGAGTCTATGTGAGCCTCCAGCAGTTTCAATGGCTTCTTAAGCCCTCTCAGAATGCAGAGCCTATGTAAGATAGTTTCAATGGCTTCTTAAGCCCTCTCATGATTCACAGTCTATGTGAGACTCCCTCCGTTTCAATGGGTTCTTAAGCCCTCTCAGGATGCAGAGTCTATATGAGACTCCCGCAGTTTCAATGGCTTCTGAAGCCCTCTCGGGATGCAGAGTCTATGTGAGACTCCCACAGTTTCAATGGCTTCTGAAGCCCTCTCAGGATGCAGAGCCTATGTAAGATAGTTTCAATGGCTTCTTAAGCCCTCTCAGGATGCAGAGTCTATGTGAGACTCCAGCTTTTTCAATAGTTTCTTAAGCCTTCTCAGGATGCAGAGTCTATGTGAGACTCCAGCAGTATCAATGGCTTCTTAAGCCCGCTCATGATGCAGAGTCTATGTGAGACTCCAGCAGTTTCTATGGCTTCTTAAACCCTCGGAGGATGCAGAGTCTATGTGATACTCCCGCAGTTACAATGGCTTCTTAAACCCTCTCAGGATGCAGAGTCTATATGAGACTCCAGCAGTATCAATGGCTTCTTAAGCCCTCGGAGGGTGCAGAGTCTATGTGAGACTCCAGCAGTTTCAGTGGCTTATTAAGCCCTCTCCTGATGCAGAGTCTATGTGAGACGCCAGCAATTTCAATGGCTTCTTAAGCCCTCTCAGGATGCAGAGTCTGTGTGAGACTCGAGCAGTTTCAATGGCTTCTAAAGCCCTCTCAGAATGCAAAGTCTGGCTTCTTAAGCCCTCCCACGATGCAGAGTCTATGTGAGACTCCAGCAGTTTCAATGGCTTCTTAAGCCCTCTCAGGATGCAGAGTCTATGTGAGACTCCAGCATTTCAATGGCTTCTTAAGCCCTCTCCTGATGCAGAGTCTATGTGAGACTCCAGCAGTTTCAATGGCTTCTTAGACCCTGTGAGGATGCAGAGTCTATGTGAGACTTCAGCCGTTTCAATGGCTTCTTAAGCCCTTTCAGGGTGCAGAGTCTATGTGAGACTCCAGCAGTTTCAATGGCTTCTAAAGCCCTCTCAGGATGCACAGTCTATGTGAGCCTCCAGCAGTTTCAATGGCTTCTTAAGCCCTCTCAGGATGCAGAGCCTATGTGAGACTCCAGCAGTATCAATGGCTTCTTAAGCCCTCTCATGATGCAGAGTCTATGTGAGACTCCAGCAGTTTTCATGGCTTCATAAGCCCTCGGAGGATGCAGAGTCTATGTGATACTCCCGCAGTTACAATGGCTTCTTAAGCCCTCTCAGGATGCAGAGTCTATGTGAGACTACAGCAGTATCAATGGCTTCTTAAGCCCTCTCAGGATGCAGAGTCTATGTGAGACCCCAGCAGTTTCAATGGCTTCTTAAGCCCTCGGAGGATGCAGAGTCTATGTTATACTCCCGCAGTTACAATGGCTTCTTAACCCCTCTCAGGATGCAGAGTCTATGTGAGACTCCAGCAGTTGCATTGGCTTCTAAATCCCTCTCAGGAAGCAGAGTCTATGTGAGCCTCCAGCAGTTTCAATGGCTTCTTAAGCCCTCTCAGAATGCAGAGCCTATGTAAGATAGTTTCAATGGCTTCTTAAGCCCTCTCATGATTCACAGTCTATGTGAGACTCCCTCCGTTTCAATGGGTTCTTAAGCCCTCTCAGGATGCAGAGTCTATATGAGACTCCCGCAGTTTCAATGGCTTCTGAAGCCCTCTCGGGATGCAGAGTCTATGTGAGACTCCCACAGTTTCAATGGCTTCTGAAGCCCTCTCAGGATGCAGAGCCTATGTAAGATAGTTTCAATGGCTTCTTAAGCCCTCTCAGGATGCAGAGTCTATGTGAGACTCCAGCTTTTTCAATAGTTTCTTAAGCCTTCTCAGGATGCAGAGTCTATGTGAGACTCCAGCAGTATCAATGGCTTCTTAAGCCCGCTCATGATGCAGAGTCTATGTGAGACTCCAGCAGTTTCTATGGCTTCTTAAACCCTCGGAGGATGCAGAGTCTATGTGATACTCCCGCAGTTACAATGGCTTCTTAAACCCTCTCAGGATGCAGAGTCTATATGAGACTCCAGCAGTATCAATGGCTTCTTAAGCCCTCGGAGGGTGCAGAGTCTATGTGAGACTCCAGCAGTTTCAGTGGCTTATTAAGCCCTCTCCTGATGCAGAGTCTATGTGAGACGCCAGCAATTTCAATGGCTTCTTCAGCCCTCTCAGGATGCAGAGTCTGTGTGAGACTCGAGCAGTTTCAATGGCTTCTAAAGCCCTCTCAGAATGCAAAGTCTGGCTTCTTAAGCCCTCCCATGATGCAGAGTCTATGTGAGACTCCAGCAGTTTCAATGGCTTCTTAAGCCCTCTCAGGATGCAGAGTCTATGTGAGACTCCAGCAGTTTCAATGGCTTCTTAAGCCCTCTCCTGATGCAGAGTCTATGTGAGACTCCAGCAGTTTCAATGGCTTCTTAGACCCTGTGAGGATGCAGAGTCTATGTGAGACTTCAGCCGTTTCAATGGCTTCTTAAGCCCTTTCAGGATGCAGAGTCTATGTGAGACTCCAGCAGTTTCAATGGCTTCTAAAGCCCTCTCAGGATGCACAGTCTATGTGAGCCTCCAGCAGTTTCAATGGCTTCTTAAGCCCTCTCAGGATACAGAGCCTATGTGAGACTCCAGCAGTATCAATGGCTTCTTAAGCCCTCTCATGATGCAGAGTCTATGTGAGACTCCAGCAGTTTTCATGGCTTCATAAGCCCTCGGAGGATGCAGAGTCTATGTGATACTCCCGCAGTTACAATGGCTTCTTAAGCCCTCTCAGGATGCAGAGTCTATGTGAGACTACAGCAGTATCAATGGCTTCTTAAGCCCTCTCAGGATGCAGAGTCTATGTGAGACCCCAGCAGTTTCAATGGCTTCTTAAGCCCTCGGAGGATGCAGAGTCTATGTTATACTCCCGCAGTTACAATGGCTTCTTAACCCCTCTCAGGATGCAGAGTCTATGTGAGACTCCAGCAGTTTCAATGGCTTCTAAAGCCCCCTCAGGATGCAGAGTCTGGCTTCTTAAGCCCTCCCAGGATGCAGAGTCTATGTGAGACTCCAGCAGTTTCAATGGCTTCTTGAGCCCTCTCCTGATGCATAGTCTATGTGAGACTCCAGCAGTTTCAATGGTCTCTTAAGTCCTCTCAGGATGCAGAGTCTATGTGAGACTCCAGCAGTATCAATTGCTTCTTAAGCCCTCTCAGGATGCAGAGTCTATGTGAGACTCCCGCAGTTTCAATGGCTTCTTAGGCCCTCTCAGGATGCAGAGTCTATGTGAGACTCCCGCAGTTTCAATGGCTTCTTAAGCCCTCTCAGGATGCAGAGTCTGGCTTCTTAAGCCCTCCCAGGATGCAGAGTCTATGTGAGACTCCAGCAGTTTCAGTGGCTTCTTAAGCCCTCTCCTGATGCAGAGTCTATGTGAGACTCCAGCAGTTTCAATGGCTTCTAAAGCCCTCTCGGGATGCAGAGTCTATGTGAGCCTCCAGCAGTTTCAATGGCTTCTTAAGCCCTCTCAGGATGTAGAGTCTATGTGAGACTCCAGCAGTATCAATTGCTTCTTAAGCCCTCTCAGGATGCAGAATCTATGTGAGACTCCCGCGGTTTCAATGGCTTCTTAGGCCCTCTCAGGATGCAGAGTCTATATGAGACTCCCGCAGTTTCAATGGCTTCTTGAGCCCTCTCCTGATGCATAGTCTATGTGAGACTCCAGCAGTTTCAATGGTTTCTTAAGCCCTCTCAGGATGCAGAGTCTATGTGAGACTCCAGCAGTATCAATTGCTTCTTAAGCCCTCTCAGGATGCAGAGTCTATGTGAGACTCCCGCAGTTTCAATGGCTTTTTAGGCCCTCTCAGGATGCAGAGTCTATGTGAGACTCCCGCAGTTTCAATGGCTTCTTAAGCCCTCTCAGGATGCAGAGTCTGGCTTCTTAAGCCCTCCCAGGATGCAGAGTCTATGTGAGACTCCAGCAGTTTCAGTGGCTTCTTAAGCCCTCTCCTGATGCAGAGTCTATGTGAGACTCCAGCAGTTTCAATGGCTTCTAAAGCCCTCTCGGGATGCAGAGTCTATGTGAGCCTCCAGCAGTTTCAATGGCTTCTTAAGCCCTCTCAGGATGTAGAGTCTATGTGAGACTCCAGCAGTATCGATTGCTTCTTAAGCCCTCTCAGGATGCAGAATCTATGTGAGACTCCCGCGGTTTCAATGGCTTCTTAGGCCCTCTCAGGATGCAGAGTCTATGTGAGACTCCCGCAGTTTCAATGGCTTCTTAAGCCCTCTCGGGATGCAAAGTCTATTTGAGACTCCAGCTTTTTCAATGGCTTCTTAAGCCCTCTCAGGATGCAGAATCTATGTGAGACTCCAGCAGTTTCAATGGCTTCTTAAGCCCTCTCAGGATGCAGAGTCTGTGTGAGACTCCAGCAGTTTCAATGGCTTCTAAAGCCCTCTCAGGATGCAAAGTCTGGCTTCTTAAGCCCTCCCACGATGCAGAGTCTATGTGAGACTCCAGCAGTTTCAATGGCTTCTTAAGCCCTCTCAGGATGGAGAATCTATGTGAGACTTCAGCAGTTTCAATGGCTTCTTAAGCCTTCTCAGGATGCAGAGTCTATGTGAGACTCCAGCAGTTGCATTGGCTTCTAAAGCCCTCTCAGGAAGCAGAGTCTATGTGAGCCTCCAGCAGTTTCAATGGCTTCTTAAGCCCTCTCAGAATGCAGAGCCTATGTAAGATAGTTTCAATGGCTTCTTAAGCCCTCTCATGATTCACAGTCTATGTGAGACTCCCTCCGTTTCAATGGGTTCTTAAGCCCTCTCAGGATGCAGAGTCTATATGAGACTCCCGCAGTTTCAATGGCTTCTGAAGCCCTCTCAGGATGTAGAGTCTATGTGAGACTCCCTCAGTTTCAATGGCTTCTGAAGCCCTCTCAGGATGCAGAGCCTATGTAAGATAGTTTCAATGGCTTCTTAAGCCCTCTCAGGATGCAGAGTCTATGTGAGACTCCAGCTTTTTCAATAGTTTCTTAAGCCTTCTCAGGATGCAAAGTCTATGTGAGACTCCAGCAGTATCAATGGCTTCTTAAGCCCGCTCATGATGCAGAGTCTATGTGGGACTCCAGCAGTTTCTATGGCTTCTTAAACCCTCGGAGGATGCAGAGTCTATGTGATACTCCCGCAGTTACAATGGCTTCTTAAACCCTCTCAGGATGCAGAGTCTATATGAGACTCCAGCAGTATCAATGGCTTCTTAAGCCCTCGGAGGGTGCAGAGTCTATGTGAGACTCCAGCAGTTTCAGTGGCTTATTAAGCCCTCTCCTGATGCAGAGTCTATGTGAGACGCCAGCAATTTCAATGGCTTCTGAAGCCCTCTCAGGATGCAGAGTCTGTGTGAGACTCGAGCAGTTTCAATGGCTTCTAAAGCCCTCTCAGAATGCAAAGTCTTGCTTCTTAAGCCCTCCCACGATTCAGTTTCAATGGCTTCTTAAGCCCTCTCAGGATGCTGAGTCTATGTGAGACTCCAGCAGTTTCAATGGCTTCTTAAGCCCTCTCCTGATGCAGAGTCTATGTGAGACTCCAGCAGTTTCAATGGCTTCTTAGACCCTGTGAGGATGCAGAGTCTATGTGAGACTTCAGCCGTTTCAATGGCTTCTTAAGCCCTTTCAGGGTGCAGAGTCTATGTGAGACTCCAGCAGTTTCAATGGCTTCTAAAGCCCTCTCAGGATGCACAGTCTATGTGAGCCTCCAGCAGTTTCAATGGCTTCTTAAGCCCTATCAGGATGCAGAGCCTATGTGAGACTCCAGCAGTATCAATGGCTTCTTAAGCCCTCTCATGATGCAGAGTCTATGTGAGACTCCAGCAGTTTTCATGGCTTCATAAGCCCTCGGAGGATGCAGAGTCTATGTGATACTCCCGCAGTTACAATGGCTTCTTAAGCCCTCTCAGGATGCAGAGTCTATGTGAGACTACAGCAGTATCAATGGCTTCTTAAGCCCTCTCAGGATGCAGAGTCTATGTGAGACCCCAGCAGTTTCAATGGCTTCTTAAGCCCTCGGAGGATGCAGAGTCTATGTTATACTCCCGCAGTTACAATGGCTTCTTAACCCCTCTCAGGATGCAGAGTCTATGTGAGACTCCAGCAGTTTCAATGGCTTCTAAAGCCCCCTCAGGATGCAGAGTCTGGCTTCTTAAGCCCTCCCAGGATGCAGAGTCTATGTGAGACTCCAGCAGTTTCAATGGCTTCTTGAGCCCTCTCCTGATGCAGAGTCTATGTGAGACTCCAGCAGTTTCAATGGTTTCTTAAGCCCTCTCAGGATGCAGAGTCTATGTGAGACTCCAGCAGTATCAATTGCTTCTTAAGCCCTCTCAGGATGCAGAGTATATGTGAGACTCCCGCAGTTTCAATGGCTTCTTAGGCCCTCTCAGGATGCAGAGTCTATGTGAGACTCCCGCAGTTTCAATGGCTTCTTAAGCCCTCTCAGGATGCAGAGTCTGGCTTCTTAAGCCCTCCCAGGATGCAGAGTCTATGTGAGACTCCAGCAGTTTCAGTGGCTTCTTAAGCCCTCTCCTGATGCAGAGTCTATGTGAGACTCCAGCAGTTTCAATGGCTTCTTAAGCCCTCTCAGGATGCAGAGCCTATGTGAGACTCCAGCAGTATCAATGGCTTCTTAAGCCCTCTCATGATGCAGAGTCTATGTGAGACTACAGCAGTTTTCATGGCTTCATAAGCCCTCGGAGGATGCAGAGTCTATGTGATACTCCCGCAGTTACAATGGCTTCTTAAGCCCTCTCAGGATGCAGAGTCTATGTGAGACTACAGCAGTATCAACGGCTTCTTAAGCCCTCTCAGGATGCAGAGTCTATGTGAGACCCCAGCAGTTTCAATGGCTTCTTAAGCCCTCGGAGGATGCAGAGTCTATGTTATACTCCCACAGTTACAATGGCTTCTTAAGCCCTCTCAGGATGCAGAGTCTATGTGAGACTCCAGCAGTTTCAATGGCTTCTAAAGCCCCATCAGGATGCAGAGTCTGGCTTCTTAAGCCCTCCCAGGATGCAGAGTGTATGTGAGACTCCAGCAGTTTCAATGGTTTCTTAAGCCCTCTCAGGATGCAGAGTCTATGTGAGACTCCAGCAGTATCAATTGCTTCTTAAGCCCTCTCAGGATGCAGAGTCTATGTGAGACCGCCGCAGTTTCAATGGCTTCTTAGGCCCTCTCAGGATGCAGAGTCTATGTGAGACTCCCGCAGTTTCAATGGCTTCTTAAGCCCTCTTAGGATGCAGAGTCTGGCTTCTTAAGCCCTCTCAGGATGCAGAGTCTATGTGAGACTCCAGCAGTTTCAATGGCTTCTAAAGCCCTCTCGGGATGTAGAGTCTATGTGAGACTCCAGCAGTATCGATTGCTTCTTAAGCCCTCTCAGGATGCAGAATCTATGTGAGACTCCCGCGGTTTCAATGGCTTCTTAGGCCCTCTCAGGATGCAGAGTCTATGTGAGACTCCCGCAGTTTCAATGGCTTCTTAAGCCCTCTAGGGATGCAGAGTCTATGTGAGACTACAGCAGTATCAATGGCTTCTTAAGCCCTCTCAGGATGCAGAGTCTATGTGAGACCCCAGCAGTTTCAATGGCTTCTTAAGCCCTCGGAGGATGCAGAGTCTATGTTATACTCCCACAGTTACAATGGCTTCTTAAGCCCTCTCAGGATGCAGAGTCTATGTGAGACTCCAGCAGTTTCAATGGCTTCTAAAGCCCCATCAGGATGCAGAGTCTGGCTTCTTAAGCCATCCCAGGATGCAGAGTCTATGTGAGACTCCAGCAGTTTCAATGGCTTCTTGAGCCCTCTCCTGATGCAGAGTCTATGTGAGACTCCAGCAGTTTCAGTGGCTTCTTAAGCCCTCTCCTGATGCAGAGTCTATGTGAGACTCCAGCAGTTTCAATGGCTTCTAAAGCCCTCTCGGGATGCCGAGTCTATGTGAGCCTCCAGCAGTTTCAATGGCTTCTTAAGCCCTCTCAGGATGCAGAATCTATGTGAGACTCCCGCGGTTTCAATGGCTTCTTAGGCCCTCTCAGGATGCAGAGTCTATGTGAGACTCCTGCAGTTTCAATGGCTTCTTAAGCCCTCTCGGGATGCAAAGTCTGGCTTCTTAAGCCCTCCCACGATGCAGAGTCTATGTGAGACTCCAGCAGTTTCAATGGCTTCTTAAGCCCTCTCAGGATGCAGAATCTATGTGAGACTTCAGCAGTTTCAATGGCTTCTTAAGCCTTCTCAGGATGCAGAGTCTATGTGAGACTCCAGCAGTTGCATTGGCTTCTAAATCCCTCTCAGGAAGCAGAGTCTATGTGAGCCTCCAGCAGTTTCAATGGCTTCTTAAGCCCTCTCAGAATGCAGAGCCTATGTAAGATAGTTTCAATGGCTTCTTAAGCCCTCTCATGATTCACAGTCTATGTGAGACTCCCTCCGTTTCAATGGGTTCTTAAGCCCTCTCAGGATGCAGAGTCTATATGAGACTCCCGCAGTTTCAATGGCTTCTGAAGCCCTCTCGGGATGCAGAGTCTATGTGAGACTCCCACAGTTTCAATGGCTTCTGAAGCACTCTCAGGATGCAGAGCCTATGTAAGATAGTTTCAATGGCTTCTTAAGCCCTCTCAGGATGCAGAGTCTATGTGAGACTCCAGCTTTTTCAATAGTTTCTTAAGCCTTCTCAGGATGCAGAGTCTATGTGAGACTCCAGCAGTATCAATGGCTTCTTAAGCCCGCTCATGATGCAGAGTCTATGTGAGACTCCAGCAGTTTCTATGGCTTCTTAAACCCTCGGAGGATGCAGAGTCTATGTGATACTCCCGCAGTTACAATGGCTTCTTAAACCCTCTCAGGATGCAGAGTCTATATGAGACTCCAGCACTATCAATGGCTTCTTAAGCCCTCGGAGGGTGCAGAGTCTATGTGAGACTCCAGCAGTTTCAGTGGCTTATTAAGCCCTCTCCTGATGCAGAGTCTATGTGAGACGCCAGCAATTTCAATGGCTTCTTAAGCCCTCTCAGAATGCAGAGTCTGTGTGAGACTCGAGCAGTTTCAATGGCTTCTAAAGCCCTCTCAGAATGCAAAGTCTGGCTTCTTAAGCCCTCCCACGATGCAGAGTCTATGTGAGACTCCAGCAGTTTCAATGGCTTCTTAAGCCCTCTCCTGATGCAGAGTCTATGTGAGACTCCAGCAGTTTCAATGGCTTCTTAGACCCTGTGAGGATGCAGAGTCTATGTGAGGCTTCAGCCGTTTCAATGGCTTCTTAAGCCCTTTCAGGGTGCAGAGTCTATGTGAGACTCCAGCAGTTTCAATGGCTTCTAAAGCCCTCTCAGGATGCACAGTCTATGTGAGCCTCCAGCAGTTTCAATGGCTTCTTAAGCCCTCTCAGGATGCAGAGCCTATGTGAGACTCCAGCAGTATCAATGGCTTCTTAAGCCCTCTCATGATGCAGAGTCTATGTGAGACTCCAGCAGTTTTCATGGCTTCATAAGCCCTCGGAGGATGCAGAGTCTATGTGATACTCCCGCAGTTACAATGGCTTCTTAAGCCCTCTCAGGATGCAGAGTCTATGTGAGACTACAGCAGTATCAATGGCTTCTTAAGCCCTCTCAGGATGCAGAGTCTATGTGAGACCCCAGCAGTTTCAATGGCTTCTTAAGCCCTCGGAGGATGCAGAGTCTATGTTATACTCCCGCAGTTACAATGGCTTCTTAACCCCTCTCAGGATGCAGAGTCTATGTGAGACTCCAGCAGTTTCAATGGCTTCTAAAGCCCCCTCAGGATGCAGAGTCTGGCTTCTTAAGCCCTCCCAGGATGCAGAGTCTATGTGAGACTCCAGCAGTTTCAATGGCTTCTTGAGCCCTCTCCTGATGCAGAGTCTATGTGAGACTACAGCAGTTTTCATGGCTTCATAAGCCCTCGGAGGATGCAGAGTCTATGTGATACTCCCGCAGTTACAATGGCTTCTTAAGCCCTCTCAGGATGCAGAGCCTATGTGAGACTCCAGCAGTATCAATGGCTTCTTAAGCCCTCTCATGATGCAGAGTCTATGTGAGACTACAGCAGTTTTCATGGCTTCATAAGCCCTCGGAGGATGCAGAGTCTATGTGATACTCCCGCAGTTACAATGGCTTCTTAAGCCCTCTCAGGATGCAGAGTCTATGTGAGACTACAGCAGTATCAACGGCTTCTTAAGCCCTCTCAGGATGCAGAGTCTATGTGAGACCCCAGCAGTTTCAATGGCTTCTTAAGCCCTCGGAGGATGCAGAGTCTATGTTATACTCCCACAGTTACAATGGCTTCTTAAGCCCTCTCAGGATGCAGAGTCTATGTGAGACTCCAGCAGTTTCAATGGCTTCTAAAGCCCCATCAGGATGCAGAGTCTGGCTTCTTAAGCCCTCCCAGGATGCAGAGTGTATGTGAGACTCCAGCAGTTTCAATGGTTTCTTAAGCCCTCTCAGGATGCAGAGTCTATGTGAGACTCCAGCAGTATCAATTGCTTCTTAAGCCCTCTCAGGATGCAGAGTCTATGTGAGACCGCCGCAGTTTCAATGGCTTCTTAGGCCCTCTCAGGATGCAGAGTCTATGTGAGACTCCCGCAGTTTCAATGGCTTCTTAAGCCCTCTTAGGATGCAGAGTCTGGCTTCTTAAGCCCTCTCAGGATGCAGAGTCTATGTGAGACTCCAGCAGTTTCAATGGCTTCTAAAGCCCTCTCGGGATGTAGAGTCTATGTGAGACTCCAGCAGTATCGATTGCTTCTTAAGCCCTCTCAGGATGCAGAATCTATGTGAGACTCCCGCGGTTTCAATGGCTTCTTAGGCCCTCTCAGGATGCAGAGTCTATGTGAGACTCCCGCAGTTTCAATGGCTTCTTAAGCCCTCTAGGGATGCAGAGTCTATGTGAGACTACAGCAGTATCAATGGCTTCTTAAGCCCTCTCAGGATGCAGAGTCTATGTGAGACCCCAGCAGTTTCAATGGCTTCTTAAGCCCTCGGAGGATGCAGAGTCTATGTTATACTCCCACAGTTACAATGGCTTCTTAAGCCCTCTCAGGATGCAGAGTCTATGTGAGACTCCAGCAGTTTCAATGGCTTCTAAAGCCCCATCAGGATGCAGAGTCTGGCTTCTTAAGCCATCCCAGGATGCAGAGTCTATGTGAGACTCCAGCAGTTTCAATGGCTTCTTGAGCCCTCTCCTGATGCAGAGTCTATGTGAGACTCCAGCAGTTTCAGTGGCTTCTTAAGCCCTCTCCTGATGCAGAGTCTATGTGAGACTCCAGCAGTTTCAATGGCTTCTAAAGCCCTCTCGGGATGCCGAGTCTATGTGAGCCTCCAGCAGTTTCAATGGCTTCTTAAGCCCTCTCAGGATGCAGAATCTATGTGAGACTCCCGCGGTTTCAATGGCTTCTTAGGCCCTCTCAGGATGCAGAGTCTATGTGAGACTCCTGCAGTTTCAATGGCTTCTTAAGCCCTCTCGGGATGCAAAGTCTGGCTTCTTAAGCCCTCCCACGATGCAGAGTCTATGTGAGACTCCAGCAGTTTCAATGGCTTCTTAAGCCCTCTCAGGATGCAGAATCTATGTGAGACTTCAGCAGTTTCAATGGCTTCTTAAGCCTTCTCAGGATGCAGAGTCTATGTGAGACTCCAGCAGTTGCATTGGCTTCTAAATCCCTCTCAGGAAGCAGAGTCTATGTGAGCCTCCAGCAGTTTCAATGGCTTCTTAAGCCCTCTCAGAATGCAGAGCCTATGTAAGATAGTTTCAATGGCTTCTTAAGCCCTCTCATGATTCACAGTCTATGTGAGACTCCCTCCGTTTCAATGGGTTCTTAAGCCCTCTCAGGATGCAGAGTCTATATGAGACTCCCGCAGTTTCAATGGCTTCTGAAGCCCTCTCGGGATGCAGAGTCTATGTGAGACTCCCACAGTTTCAATGGCTTCTGAAGCACTCTCAGGATGCAGAGCCTATGTAAGATAGTTTCAATGGCTTCTTAAGCCCTCTCAGGATGCAGAGTCTATGTGAGACTCCAGCTTTTTCAATAGTTTCTTAAGCCTTCTCAGGATGCAGAGTCTATGTGAGACTCCAGCAGTATCAATGGCTTCTTAAGCCCGCTCATGATGCAGAGTCTATGTGAGACTCCAGCAGTTTCTATGGCTTCTTAAACCCTCGGAGGATGCAGAGTCTATGTGATACTCCCGCAGTTACAATGGCTTCTTAAACCCTCTCAGGATGCAGAGTCTATATGAGACTCCAGCACTATCAATGGCTTCTTAAGCCCTCGGAGGGTGCAGAGTCTATGTGAGACTCCAGCAGTTTCAGTGGCTTATTAAGCCCTCTCCTGATGCAGAGTCTATGTGAGACGCCAGCAATTTCAATGGCTTCTTAAGCCCTCTCAGAATGCAGAGTCTGTGTGAGACTCGAGCAGTTTCAATGGCTTCTAAAGCCCTCTCAGAATGCAAAGTCTGGCTTCTTAAGCCCTCCCACGATGCAGAGTCTATGTGAGACTCCAGCAGTTTCAATGGCTTCTTAAGCCCTCTCCTGATGCAGAGTCTATGTGAGACTCCAGCAGTTTCAATGGCTTCTTAGACCCTGTGAGGATGCAGAGTCTATGTGAGGCTTCAGCCGTTTCAATGGCTTCTTAAGCCCTTTCAGGGTGCAGAGTCTATGTGAGACTCCAGCAGTTTCAATGGCTTCTAAAGCCCTCTCAGGATGCACAGTCTATGTGAGCCTCCAGCAGTTTCAATGGCTTCTTAAGCCCTCTCAGGATGCAGAGCCTATGTGAGACTCCAGCAGTATCAATGGCTTCTTAAGCCCTCTCATGATGCAGAGTCTATGTGAGACTCCAGCAGTTTTCATGGCTTCATAAGCCCTCGGAGGATGCAGAGTCTATGTGATACTCCCGCAGTTACAATGGCTTCTTAAGCCCTCTCAGGATGCAGAGTCTATGTGAGACTACAGCAGTATCAATGGCTTCTTAAGCCCTCTCAGGATGCAGAGTCTATGTGAGACCCCAGCAGTTTCAATGGCTTCTTAAGCCCTCGGAGGATGCAGAGTCTATGTTATACTCCCGCAGTTACAATGGCTTCTTAACCCCTCTCAGGATGCAGAGTCTATGTGAGACTCCAGCAGTTTCAATGGCTTCTAAAGCCCCCTCAGGATGCAGAGTCTGGCTTCTTAAGCCCTCCCAGGATGCAGAGTCTATGTGAGACTCCAGCAGTTTCAATGGCTTCTTGAGCCCTCTCCTGATGCAGAGTCTATGTGAGACTCCAGCAGTTTCAATGGTTTCTTAAGCCCTCTCAGGATGCAGAGTCTATGTGAGACTCCAGCAGTATCAATTGCTTCTTAAGCCCTCTCAGGATGCAGAGTCTATGTGAGACTCCAGCAGTTGCATTGGCTTCTAAATCCCTCTCAGGAAGCAGAGTCTATGTGAGCCTCCAGCAGTTTCAATGGCTTCTTAAGCCCTCTCAGAATGCAGAGCCT
This sequence comes from Ambystoma mexicanum, assembly GCF_040938575.1. Lineage (NCBI taxonomy): Eukaryota > Metazoa > Chordata > Amphibia > Caudata > Ambystomatidae > Ambystoma > Ambystoma mexicanum. The sequence goes on along the minus strand of NC_090936.1, from coordinate 63,939,671 downwards.
ATGTAAGATAGTTTCAATGGCTTCTTAAGCCCTCTCATGATTCACAGTCTATGTGAGACTCCCTCCGTTTCAATGGGTTCTTAAGCCCTCTCAGGATGCAGAGTCTATATGAGACTCCCGCAGTTTCAATGGCTTCTGAAGCCCTCTCGGGATGCAGAGTCTATGTGAGACTCCCACAGTTTCAATGGCTTCTGAAGCCCTCTCAGGATGCAGAGCCTATGTAAGATAGTTTCAATGGCTTCTTAAGCCCTCTCAGGATGCAGAGTCTATGTGAGACTCCAGCTTTTTCAATAGTTTCTTAAGCCTTCTCAGGATGCAGAGTCTATGTGAGACTCCAGCAGTATCAATGGCTTCTTAAGCCCGCTCATGATGCAGAGTCTATGTGAGACTCCAGCAGTTTCTATGGCTTCTTAAACCCTCGGAGGATGCAGAGTCTATGTGATACTCCCGCAGTTACAATGGCTTCTTAAACCCTCTCAGGATGCAGAGTCTATATGAGACTCCAGCAGTATCAATGGCTTCTTAAGCCCTCGGAGGGTGCAGAGTCTATGTGAGACTCCAGCAGTTTCAGTGGCTTATTAAGCCCTCTCCTGATGCAGAGTCTATGTGAGACGCCAGCAATTTCAATGGCTTCTTAAGCCCTCTCAGGATGCAGAGTCTGTGTGAGACTCGAGCAGTTTCAATGGCTTCTAAAGCCCTCTCAGAATGCAAAGTCTGGCTTCTTAAGCCCTCCCACGATGCAGAGTCTATGTGAGACTCCAGCAGTTTCAATGGCTTCTTAAGCCCTCTCAGGATGCAGAGTCTATGTGAGACTCCAGCATTTCAATGGCTTCTTAAGCCCTCTCCTGATGCAGAGTCTATGTGAGACTCCAGCAGTTTCAATGGCTTCTTAGACCCTGTGAGGATGCAGAGTCTATGTAAGACTTCAGCCGTTTCAATGGCTTCTTAAGCCCTTTCAGGGTGCAGAGTCTATGTGAGACTCCAGCAGTTTCAATGGCTTCTAAAGCCCTCTCAGGATGCACAGTCTATGTGAGCCTCCAGCAGTTTCAATGGCTTCTTAAGCCCTCTCAGGATGCAGAGCCTATGTGAGACTCCAGCAGTATCAATGGCTTCTTAAGCCCTCTCATGATGCAGAGTCTATGTGAGACTCCAGCAGTTTTCATGGCTTCATAAGCCCTCGGAGGATGCAGAGTCTATGTGATACTCCCGCAGTTACAATGGCTTCTTAAGCCCTCTCAGGATGCAGAGTCTATGTGAGACTACAGCAGTATCAATGGCTTCTTAAGCCCTCTCAGGATGCAGAGTCTATGTGAGACCCCAGCAGTTTCAATGGCTTCTTAAGCCCTCGGAGGATGCAGAGTCTATGTTATACTCCCGCAGTTACAATGGCTTCTTAACCCCTCTCAGGATGCAGAGTCTATGTGAGACTCCAGCAGTTGCATTGGCTTCTAAATCCCTCTCAGGAAGCAGAGTCTATGTGAGCCTCCAGCAGTTTCAATGGCTTCTTAAGCCCTCTCAGAATGCAGAGCCTATGTAAGATAGTTTCAATGGCTTCTTAAGCCCTCTCATGATTCACAGTCTATGTGAGACTCCCTCCGTTTCAATGGGTTCTTAAGCCCTCTCAGGATGCAGAGTCTATATGAGACTCCCGCAGTTTCAATGGCTTCTGAAGCCCTCTCGGGATGCAGAGTCTATGTGAGACTCCCACAGTTTCAATGGCTTCTGAAGCCCTCTCAGGATGCAGAGCCTATATAAGATAGTTTCAATGGCTTCTTAAGCCCTCTCAGGATGCAGAGTCTATGTGAGACTCCAGCTTTTTCAATAGTTTCTTAAGCCTTCTCAGGATGCAGAGTCTATGTGAGACTCCAGCAGTATCAATGGCTTCTTAAGCCCGCTCATGATGCAGAGTCTATGTGAGACTCCAGCAGTTTCTGTGGCTTCTTAAACCCTCGGAGGATGCAGAGTCTATGTGATACTCCCGCAGTTACAATGGCTTCTTAAACCCTCTCAGGATGCAGAGTCTATATGAGACTCCAGCAGTATCAATGGCTTCTTAAGCCCTCGGAGGGTGCAGAGTCTATGTGAGACTCCAGCAGTTTCAGTGGCTTATTAAGCCCTCTCCTGATGCAGAGTCTATGTGAGACGCCAGCAATTTCAATGGTTTCTTAAGCCCTCTCAGGATGCAGAGTCTGTGTGAGACTCGAGCAGTTTCAATGGCTTCTAAAGCCCTCTCAGAATGCAAAGTCTGGCTTCTTAAGCCCTCCCACGATGCAGAGTCTATGTGAGACTCCAGCAGTTTCAATGGCTTCTTAAGCCCTCTCAGGATGCAGAGTCTATGTGAGACTCCAGCATTTCAATGGCTTCTTAAGCCCTCTCCTGATGCAGAGTCTATGTGAGACTCCAGCAGTTTCAATGGCTTCTTAGACCCTGTGAGGATGCAGAGTCTATGTGAGACTTCAGCCGTTTCAATGGCTTCTTAAGCCCTTTCAGGGTGCAGAGTCTATGTGAGACTCCAGCAGTTTCAATGGCTTCTTAAGCCCTCTCAGGATGCACAGTCTATGTGAGCCTCCAGCAGTTTCAATGGCTTCTTAAACCCTCTCAGGATGCAGAGCCTATGTGAGACTCCAGCAGTATCAATGGCTTCTTAAGCCCTCTCATGATGCAGAGTCTATGTGAGACTCCAGCAGTTTCAATGGCTTCTAAAGCCCCCTCAGGATGCAGAGTCTGGCTTCTTAAGCCCTCCCAGGATGCAGAGTCTATGTGAGACTCCAGCAGTTTCAATGGCTTCTTGAGCCCTCTCCTGATGCAGAGTCTATGTGAGACTCCAGCAGTTTCAATGGTTTCTTAAGCCCTCTCAGGATGCAGAGTCTATGTGAGACTCCAGCAGTATCAATTGCTTCTTAAGCCCTCTCAGGATGCAGAGTCTATGTGAGACTCCAGCAGTTGCATTGGCTTCTAAATCCCTCTCAGGAAGCAGAGTCTATGTGAGCCTCCAGCAGTTTCAATGGCTTCTTAAGCCCTCTCAGAATGCAGAGCCTATGTAAGATAGTTTCAATGGCTTCTTAAGCCCTCTCATGATTCACAGTCTATGTGAGACTCCCTCCGTTTCAATGGGTTCTTAAGCCCTCTCAGGATGCAGAGTCTATATGAGACTCCCGCAGTTTCAATGGCTTCTGAAGCCCTCTCGGGATGCAGAGTCTATGTGAGACTCCCACAGTTTCAATGGCTTCTGAAGCCCTCTCAGGATGCAGAGCCTATGTAAGATAGTTTCAATGGCTTCTTAAGCCCTCTCAGGATGCAGAGTCTATGTGAGACTCCAGCTTTTTCAATAGTTTCTTAAGCCTTCTCAGGATGCAGAGTCTATGTGAGACTCCAGCAGTATCAATGGCTTCTTAAGCCCGCTCATGATGCAGAGTCTATGTGAGACTCCAGCAGTTTCTATGGCTTCTTAAACCCTCGGAGGATGCAGAGTCTATGTGATACTCCCGCAGTTACAATGGCTTCTTAAACCCTCTCAGGATGCAGAGTCTATATGAGACTCCAGCAGTATCAATGGCTTCTTAAGCCCTCGGAGGGTGCAGAGTCTATGTGAGACTCCAGCAGTTTCAGTGGCTTATTAAGCCCTCTCCTGATGCAGAGTCTATGTGAGACGCCAGCAATTTCAATGGCTTCTTAAGCCCTCTCAGGATGCAGAGTCTGTGTGAGACTCGAGCAGTTTCAATGGCTTCTAAAGCCCTCTCAGAATGCAAAGTCTGGCTTCTTAAGCCCTCCCACGATGCAGAGTCTATGTGAGACTCCAGCAGTTTCAATGGCTTCTTAAGCCCTCTCAGGATGCAGAGTCTATGTGAGACTCCAGCATTTCAATGGCTTCTTAAGCCCTCTCCTGATGCAGAGTCTATGTGAGACTCCAGCAGTTTCAATGGCTTCTTAGACCCTGTGAGGATGCAGAGTCTATGTGAGACTTCAGCCGTTTCAATGGCTTCTTAAGCCCTTTCAGGGTGCAGAGTCTATGTGAGACTCCAGCAGTTTCAATGGCTTCTAAAGCCCTCTCAGGATGCACAGTCTATGTGAGCCTCCAGCAGTTTCAATGGCTTCTTAAGCCCTCTCAGGATGCAGAGCCTATGTGAGACTCCAGCAGTATCAATGGCTTCTTAAGCCCTCTCATGATGCAGAGTCTATGTGAGACTCCAGCAGTTTTCATGGCTTCATAAGCCCTCGGAGGATGCAGAGTCTATGTGATACTCCCGCAGTTACAATGGCTTCTTAAGCCCTCTCAGGATGCAGAGTCTATGTGAGACTACAGCAGTATCAATGGCTTCTTAAGCCCTCTCAGGATGCAGAGTCTATGTGAGACCCCAGCAGTTTCAATGGCTTCTTAAGCCCTCGGAGGATGCAGAGTCTATGTTATACTCCCGCAGTTACAATGGCTTCTTAACCCCTCTCAGGATGCAGAGTCTATGTGAGACTCCAGCAGTTGCATTGGCTTCTAAATCCCTCTCAGGAAGCAGAGTCTATGTGAGCCTCCAGCAGTTTCAATGGCTTCTTAAGCCCTCTCAGAATGCAGAGCCTATGTAAGATAGTTTCAATGGCTTCTTAAGCCCTCTCATGATTCACAGTCTATGTGAGACTCCCTCCGTTTCAATGGGTTCTTAAGCCCTCTCAGGATGCAGAGTCTATATGAGACTCCCGCAGTTTCAATGGCTTCTGAAGCCCTCTCGGGATGCAGAGTCTATGTGAGACTCCCACAGTTTCAATGGCTTCTGAAGCCCTCTCAGGATGCAGAGCCTATGTAAGATAGTTTCAATGGCTTCTTAAGCCCTCTCAGGATGCAGAGTCTATGTGAGACTCCAGCTTTTTCAATAGTTTCTTAAGCCTTCTCAGGATGCAGAGTCTATGTGAGACTCCAGCAGTATCAATGGCTTCTTAAGCCCGCTCATGATGCAGAGTCTATGTGAGACTCCAGCAGTTTCTATGGCTTCTTAAACCCTCGGAGGATGCAGAGTCTATGTGATACTCCCGCAGTTACAATGGCTTCTTAAACCCTCTCAGGATGCAGAGTCTATATGAGACTCCAGCAGTATCAATGGCTTCTTAAGCCCTCGGAGGGTGCAGAGTCTATGTGAGACTCCAGCAGTTTCAGTGGCTTATTAAGCCCTCTCCTGATGCAGAGTCTATGTGAGACGCCAGCAATTTCAATGGCTTCTTAAGCCCTCTCAGGATGCAGAGTCTGTGTGAGACTCGAGCAGTTTCAATGGCTTCTAAAGCCCTCTCAGAATGCAAAGTCTGGCTTCTTAAGCCCTCCCACGATGCAGAGTCTATGTGAGACTCCAGCAGTTTCAATGGCTTCTTAAGCCCTCTCAGGATGCAGAGTCTATGTGAGACTCCAGCATTTCAATGGCTTCTTAAGCCCTCTCCTGATGCAGAGTCTATGTGAGACTCCAGCAGTTTCAATGGCTTCTTAGACCCTGTGAGGATGCAGAGTCTATGTGAGACTTCAGCCGTTTCAATGGCTTCTTAAGCCCTTTCAGGGTGCAGAGTCTATGTGAGACTCCAGCAGTTTCAATGGCTTCTAAAGCCCTCTCAGGATGCACAGTCTATGTGAGCCTCCAGCAGTTTCAATGGCTTCTTAAACCCTCTCAGGATGCAGAGCCTATGTGAGACTCCAGCAGTATCAATGGCTTCTTAAGCCCTCTCATGATGCAGAGTCTATGTGAGACTCCAGCAGTTTTCATGGCTTCATAAGCCCTCGGAGGATGCAGAGTCTATGTGATACTCCCGCAGTTACAATGGCTTCTTAAGCCCTCTCAGGATGCAGAGTCTATGTGAGACTACAGCAGTATCAATGGCTTCTTAAGCCCTCTCAGGATGCAGAGTCTATGTGAGACCCCAGCAGTTTCAATGGCTTCTTAAGCCCTCGGAGGATGCAGAGTCTATGTTATACTCCCGCAGTTACAATGGCTTCTTAACCCCTCTCAGGATGCAGAGTCTATGTGAGACTCCAGCAGTTTCAATGGCTTCTAAAGCCCCCTCAGGATGCAGAGTCTGGCTTCTTAAGCCCTCCCAGGATGCAGAGTCTATGTGAGACTCCAGCAGTTTCAATGGCTTCTTGAGCCCTCTCCTGATGCAGAGTCTATGTGAGACTCCAGCAGTTTCAATGGTTTCTTAAGCCCTCTCAGGATGCAGAGTCTATGTGAGACTCCAGCAGTATCAATTGCTTCTTAAGCCCTCTCAGGATGCAGAGTCTATGTGAGACTCCCGCAGTTTCAATGGCTTCTTAGGCCCTCTCAGGATGCAGAGTCTATGTGAGACTCCCCCAGTTTCAATGGCTTCTTAAGCCCTCTCAGGATGCAGAGTCTGGCTTCTTAAGCCCTCCCAGGATGCAGAGTCTATGTGAGACTCCAGCAGTTTCAGTGGCTTCTTAAGCCCTCTCCTGATGCAGAGTCTATGTGAGACTCCAGCAGTTTCAATGGCTTCTTAAGCCCTGTCAGGATGCAGAGCCTATGTGAGACTCCAGCAGTATCAATGGCTTCTTAAGCCCTCTCATGATGCAGAGTCTATGTGAGACTCCAGCAGTTTTCATGGCTTCATAAGCCCTCGGAGGATGCAGAGTCTATGTGATACTCCCGCAGTTACAATGGCTTCTTAAGCCCTCTCAGGATGCAGAGTCTATGTGAGACTACAGCAGTATCAATGGCTTCTTAAGCCCTCTCAGGATGCAGAGTCTATGTGAGACCACAGCAGTTTCAATGGCTTCTTAAGCCCTCGGAGGATGCAGAGTCTATGTTATACTCCCACAGTTACAATGGCTTCTTAAGCCCTCTCAGGATGCAGAGTCTATGTGAGACTCCAGCAGTTTCAATGGCTTCTAAAGCCCCATCAGGATGCAGAGTCTGGCTTCTTAAGCCCTCCCAGGATGCAGAGTCTATGTGAGACTCCAGCAGTTTCAATGGCTTCTTGAGCCCTCTCCTGATGCAGAGTCTATGTGAGACTCCAGCAGTTTCAATGGTTTCTTAAGCCCTCTCAGGATGCAGAGTCTATGTGAGACTCCAGCAGTATCAATTGCTTCTTAAGCCCTCTCAGGATGCAGAGTCTATGTGAGACTCCCGCAGTTTCAATGGCTTCTTAGACCCTGTGAGGATGCAGAGTCTATGTGAGACTTCAGCAGTTTCAATGGCTTCTTAAGCCCTTTCAGGATGCAGAGTCTATGTGAGACTCCAGCAGTTTCAATGGCTTCTAAAGCCCTCTCAGGATGCACAGTCTATGTGAGCCTCCAGCAGTTTCAATGGCTTCTTAAGCCCTCTCAGGATGCAGAGCCTATGTGAGACTCCAGCAGTATCAGTGGCTTCTTAAGCCCTCTCATGATGCAGAGTCTATGTGAGACTCCAGCAGTTTTCATGGCTTCATAAGCCCTCGGAGGATGCAGAGTCTATGTGATACTCCCGCAGTTACAATGGCTTCTTAAGCCCTCTCAGGATGCAGAGTCTAGGTGAGACTACAGCAGTATCAATGGCTTCTTAAGCCCTCTCAGGATGCAGAATCTATGTGAGACTTCAGCAGTTTCAATGTCTTCTTAAGCCTTCTCAGGATGCAGAGTCTATGTGAGACTCCAGCAGTTTCATTGGCTTCTAAAGCCCTCTCAGGAAGCAGAGTCTTTGTGAGCCTCCAGCAGTTTCAATGGCTTCTTAAGCCCTCTCAGAATGCAGAGCCTATGTAAGATAGTTTCAATGGCTTCTTAAGCCCTCTCATGATTCACAGTCTATGTGAGACTCCCTCCGTTTCAATGGGTTCTTAAGCCCTCTCAGGATGCAGAGTCTATATGAGACTCCCGCAGTTTCAATGGCTTCTGAAGCCCTCTCAGGATGCAGAGTCTATGTGAGACTCCCTCAGTTTCAATGGCTTCTGAAGCCCTCTCAGGATGCAGAGCCTATGTAAGATAGTTTCAATGGCTTCTTAAGCCCTCTCAGGATGCAGAGTCTATGTGAGACTCCAGCTTTTTCAATAGTTTCTTAAGCCTTCTCAGGATGCAGAGTCTATGTGAGACTCCAGCAGTATCAATGGCTTCTTAAGCCCGCTCATGATGCAGAGTCTATGTGAGACTCCAGCAGTTTCTATGGCTTCTTAAACCCTCGGAGGATGCAGAGTCTATGTGATACTCCCGCAGTTACAATGGCTTCTTAAACCCTCTCAGGATGCAGAGTCTATATGAAACTCCAGCAGTATCAATGGCTTCTTAAGCCCTCGGAGGGTGCAGAGTCTATGTGAGACTCCAGCAGTTTCAGTGGCTTATTAAGCCCTCTCCTGATGCAGAGTCTATGTGAGACGCCAGCAATTTCAATGGCTTCTTAAGCCCTCTCAGGATGCAGAGTCTGTGTGAGACTCGAGCAGTTTCAATGGCTTCTAAAGCCCTCTCAGAATGCAAAGTCTGGCTTCTTAAGCCCTCCCATGATGCAGAGTCTATGTGAGACTCGAGCAGTTTCAATGGCTTCTTAAGCCCTCTCAGGATGCAGAGTCTATGTGAGACTCCAGCAGTTTCAATGGCTTCTTAAGCCCTCTCCTGATGCAGAGTCTATGTGAGACTCCAGCAGTTTCAATGGCTTCTTAGACCCTGTGAGGATGCAGAGTCTATGTGAGACTTCAGCCGTTTCAATGGCTTCTTAAGCCCTTTCAGGATGCAGAGTCTATGTGAGACTCCAGCAGTTTCAATGGCTTCTAAAGCCCTCTCAGGATGCACAGTCTATGTGAGCCTCCAGCAGTTTCAATGGCTTCTTAAGCCCTCTCAGGATACAGAGCCTATGTGAGACTCCAGCAGTATCAATGGCTTCTTAAGCCCTCTCATGATGCAGAGTCTATGTGAGACTCCAGCAGTTTTCATGGCTTCATAAGCCCTCGGAGGATGCAGAGTCTATGTGATACTCCCGCAGTTACAATGGCTTCTTAAGCCCTCTCAGGATGCAGAGTCTATGTGAGACTACAGCAGTATCAATGGCTTCTTAAGCCCTCTCAGGATGCAGAGTCTATGTAAGACCCCAGCAGTTTCAATGGCTTCTTAAGCCCTCGGAGGATGCAGAGTCTATGTTATACTCCCGCAGTTACAATGGCTTCTTAACCCCTCTCAGGATGCAGAGTCTATGTGAGACTCCAGCAGTTTCAATGGCTTCTAAAGCCCCCTCAGGATGCAGAGTCTGGCTTCTTAAGCCCTCCCAGGATGCAGAGTCTATGTGAGACTCCAGCAGTTTCAATGGCTTCTTGAGCCCTCTCCTGATGCATAGTCTATGTGAGACTCCAGCAGTTTCAATGGTTTCTTAAGCCCTCTCAGGATGCAGAGTCTATGTGAGACTCCAGCAGTATCAATTGCTTCTTAAGCCCTCTCAGGATGCAGAGTCTATGTGAGACTCCCGCAGTTTCAATGGCTTCTTAGGCCCTCTCAGGATGCAGAGTCTATGTGAGACTCCCGCAGTTTCAATGGCTTCTTAGGCCCTCTCAGGATGCAGAGTCTATGTGAGACTCCCGCAGTTTCAATGGCTTCTTAAGCCCTCTCAGGATGCAGAGTCTGGCTTCTTAAGCCCTCCCAGGATGCAGAGTCTATGTGAGACTCCAGCAGTTTCAATGGCTTCTAAAGCCCTCTCGGGATGCAGAGTATATGTGAGCCTCCAGCAGTTTCAATGGCTTCTTAAGCCCTCTCAGGATGTAGAGTCTATGTGAGACTCCAGCAGTATCGTTTGCTTCTTAAGCCCTCTCAGGATGCAGAATCTATGTGAGACTCCCGCGGTTTCAATGGCTTCTTAGACCCTCTCAGGATGCAGAGTCTATGTGAGACTCCCGCAGTTTCAATGGCTTCTTAAGCCCTCTCGGGATGCAAAGTCTATTTGAGACTCCAGCTTTTTCAATGGCTTCTTAAGCCCTCTCAGGATGCAGAGTCTATGTGAGACTCCAGCAGTTTCAATGGCTTCTTAAGCCCTCTCAGGATGCAGAGTCTGTGTGAGACTCCAGCAGTTTCAATGGCTTCTAAAGCCCTCTCAGGATGCAAAGTCTGACTTCTTAAGCCCTCCCACGATGCAGAGTCTATGTGAGACTCCAGCAGTTTCAATGGCTTCTTAAGCCCTCTCAGGATGCAGAATCTATGTGAGACTTCAGCAGTTTCAATGGCTTCTTAAGCCTTCTCAGGATGCAGAGTCTATGTGAGACTCCAGCAGTTGCATTGGCTTCTAAAGCCCTCTCAGGAAGCAGAGTCTATGTGAGCCTCCAGCAGTTTCAATGGCTTCTTAAGCCCTCTCAGAATGCAGAGCCTATGTAAGATAGTTTCAATGGCTTCTTAAGCCCTCTCATGATTCACAGTCTATGTGAGACTCCCTCCGTTTCAATGGGTTCTTAAGCCCTCTCAGGATGCAGAGTCTATATGAGACTCCCGCGGTTTCAATGGCTTCTGAAGCCCTCTCAGGATGCAGAGTCTATGTGAGACTCCCTCAGTTTCAATGGCTTCTGAAGCCCTCTCAGGATGCAGAGCCTATGTAAGATAGTTTCAATGGCTTCTTAAGCCCTCTCAGGATGCAGAGTCTATGTGAGACTCCAGCTTTTTCAATAGTTTCTTAAGCCTTCTCAGGATGCAAAGTCTATGTGAGACTCCAGCAGTATCAATGGCTTCTTAAGCCCGCTCATGATGCAGAGTCTATGTGGGACTCCAGCAGTTTCTATGGCTTCTTAAACCCTCGGAGGATGCAGAGTCTATGTGATACTCCCGCAGTTACAATGGCTTCTTAAACCCTCTCAGGATGCAGAGTCTATATGAGACTCCAGCAGTATCAATGGCTTCTTAAGCCCTCGGAGGGTGCAGAGTCTATGTGAGACTCCAGCAGTTTCAGTGGCTTATTAAGCCCTCTCCTGATGCAGAGTCTATGTGAGACGCCAGCAATTTCAATGGCTTCTGAAGCCCTCTCAGGATGCAGAGTCTGTGTGAGACTCGAGCAGTTTCAATGGCTTCTAAAGCCCTCTCAGAATGCAAAGTCTGGCTTCTTAAGCCCTCCCACGATGCAGAGTCTATGTGAGACTCCAGCAGTTTCAATGGCTTCTTAAGCCCTCTCAGGATGCAGAGTCTATGTGAGACTCCAGCAGTTTCAATGGCTTCTTAAGCCCTCTCCTGATGCAGAGTCTATGTGAGACTCCAGCAGTTTCAATGGCTTCTTAGACCCTGTGAGGATGCAGAGTCTATGTGAGACTTCAGCCGTTTCAATGGCTTCTTAAGCCCTTTCAGGGTGCAGAGTCTATGTGAGACTCCAGCAGTTTCAATGGCTTCTAAAGCCCTCTCAGGATGCACAGTCTATGTGAGCCTCCAGCAGTTTCAATGGCTTCTTAAGCCCTCTCAGGATGCAGAGCCTATGTGAGACTCCAGCAGTATCAATGGCTTCTTAAGCCCTCTCATGATGCAGAGTCTATGTGAGACTCCAGCAGTTTTCATGGCTTCATAAGCCCTCGGAGGATGCAGAGTCTATGTGATACTCCCGCAGTTACAATGGCTTCTTAAGCCCTCTCAGGATGCAGAGTCTATGTGAGACTACAGCAGTATCAATGGCTTCTTAAGCCCTCTCAGGATGCAGAGTCTATGTGAGACCCCAGCAGTTTCAATGGCTTCTTAAGCCCTCGGAGGATGCAGAGTCTATGTTATACTCCCGCAGTTACAATGGCTTCTTAACCCCTCTCAGGATGCAGAGTCTATGTGAGACTCCAGCAGTTTCAATGGCTTCTAAAGCCCCCTCAGGATGCAGAGTCTGGCTTCTTAAGCCCTCCCTGGATGCAGAGTCTATGTGAGACTCCAGCAGTTTCAATGGCTTCTTGAGCCCTCTCAGGATGCAGAGTCTATGTGAGACTCCAGCAGTATCAATTGCTTCTTAAGCCCTCTCAGGATGCAGAGTCTATGTGAGACTCCCGCAGTTTCAATGGCTTCTTAGGCCCTCTCAGGATGCAGAGTCTATGTGAGACTCCCGCAGTTTCAATGGCTTCTTAAGCCCTCTCAGGATGCAGAGTCTATGTGAGACTACAGCAGTATCAATGGCTTCTTAAGCCCTCTCAGGATGCAGAGTCTATGTGAGACCACAGCAGTTTCAATGGCTTCTTAAGCCCTCGGAGGATGCAGAGTCTATGTTATACTCCCACAGTTACAATGGCTTCTTAAGCCCTCTCAGGATGCAGAGTCTATGTGAGACTCCAGCAGTTTCAATGGCTTCTAAAGCCCCATCAGGATGCAGAGTCTGGCTTCTTAAGCCCTCCCAGGATGCAGAGTCTATGTGAGACTCCAGCAGTTTCAATGGCTTCTTGAGCCCTCTCCTGATGCAGAGTCTATGTGAGACTCCAGCAGTTTCAATGGTTTCTTAAGCCCTCTCAGGATGCAGAGTCTATGTGAGACTCCAGCAGTATCAATTGCTTCTTAAGCCCTCTCAGGATGCAGAGTCTATGTGAGACTCCCGCAGTTTCAATGGCTTCTTAGACCCTGTGAGGATGCAGAGTCTATGTGAGACTTCAGCAGTTTCAATGGCTTCTTAAGCCCTTTCAGGATGCAGAGTCTATGTGAGACTCCAGCAGGTTCATTGGCTTCTAAAGCCCTCTCAGGATGCACAGTCTATGTGAGCCTCCAGCAGTTTCAATGGCTTCTTAAGCCCTCTCAGGATGGAGAGCCTATGTGAGACTCCAGCAGTATCAGTGGCTTCTTAAGCCCTCTCATGATGCAGAGTCTATGTGAGACTCCAGCAGTTTTCATGGCTTCATAAGCCCTCGGAGGATGCAGAGTCTATGTGATACTCCCGCAGTTACAATGGCTTCTTAAGCCCTCTCAGGATGCAGAGTCTAGGTGAGACTACAGCAGTATCAATGGCTTCTTAAGCCCTCTCAGGATGCAGAATCTATGTGAGACTTCAGCAGTTTCAATGTCTTCTTAAGCCTTCTCAGGATGCAGAGTCTATGTGAGACTCCAGCAGTTTCATTGGCTTCTAAAGCCCTCTCAGGAAGCAGAGTCTTTGTGAGCCTCCAGCAGTTTCAATGGCTTCTTAAGCCCTCTCAGAATGCAGAGCCTATGTAAGATAGTTTCAATGGCTTCTTAAGCCCTCTCATGATTCACAGTCTATGTGAGACTCCCTCCGTTTCAATGGGTTCTTAAGCCCTCTCAGGATGCAGAGTCTATATGAGACTCCCGCAGTTTCAATGGCTTCTGAAGCCCTCTCAGGATGCAGAGTCTATGTGAGACTCCCTCAGTTTCAATGGCTTCTGAAGCCCTCTCAGGATGCAGAGCCTATGTAAGATAGTTTCAATGGCTTCTTAAGCCCTCTCAGGATGCAGAGTCTATGTGAGACGCCAGCAATTTCAATGGCTTCTTAAGCCCTCTCAGGATGCAGAGTCTGTGTGAGACTCGAGCAGTTTCAATGGCTTCTAAAGCCCTCTCAGAATGCAAAGTCTGGCTTCTTAAGCCCTCCCATGATGCAGAGTCTATGTGAGACTCCAGCAGTTTCAATGGCTTCTTAAGCCCTCTCAGGATGCAGAGTCTATGTGAGACTACAGCAGTTTCAATGGCTTCTTAAGCCCTCTCCTGATGCAGAGTCTATGTGAGACTCCAGCAGTTTCAATGGCTTCTTAGACCCTGTGAGGATGCAGAGTCTATGTGAGACTTCAGCCGTTTCAATGGCTTCTTAAGCCCTTTCAGGATGCAGAGTCTATGTGAGACTCCAGCAGTTTCAATGGCTTCTAAAGCCCTCTCAGGATGCACAGTCTATGTGAGCCTCCAGCAGTTTCAATGGCTTCTTAAGCCCTCTCAGGATACAGAGCCTATGTGAGACTCCAGCAGTATCAATGGCTTCTTAAGCCCTCTCATGATGCAGAGTCTATGTGAGACTCCAGCAGTTTTCATGGCTTCATAAGCCCTCGGAGGATGCAGAGTCTATGTGATACTCCCGCAGTTACAATGGCTTCTTAAGCCCTCTCAGGATGCAGAGTCTATGTGAGACTACAGCAGTATCAATGGCTTCTTAAGCCCTCTCAGGATGCAGAGTCTATGTAAGACCCCAGCCGTTTCAATGGCTTCTTAAGCCCTCAGAGGATGCAGAGTCTATGTTATACTCCCGCAGTTACAATGGCTTCTTAACCCCTCTCAGGATGCAGAGTCTATGTGAGACTCCAGCAGTTTCAATGACTTCTAAAGCCCCCTCAGGATGCAGAGTCTGGCTTCTTAAGCCCTCCCAGGATGCAGAGTCTATGTGAGACTCCAGCAGTTTCAATGGCTTCTTGAGCCCTCTCCTGATGCATAGTCTATGTGAGACTCCAGCAGTTTCAATGGTTTCTTAAGCCCTCTCAGGATGCAGAGTCTATGTGAGACTCCAGCAGTATCAATTGCTTCTTAAGCCCTCTCAGGATGCAGAGTCTATGTGAGACTCCCGCAGTTTCAATGGCTTCTTAGGCCCTCTCAGGATGCAGAGTCTATGTGAGACTCCCGCAGTTTCAATGGCTTCTTAGACCCTGTGAGGATGCAGAGTCTATGTGAGACTTCAGCAGTTTCAATGGCTTCTTAAGCCCTTTCAGGATGCAGAGTCTATGTGAGACTCCAGCAGTTTCAATGGCTTCTAAAGCCCTCTCCTGATGCAGAGTCTATGTGAGACTCCAGCAGTTTCAATGGCTTCTTAGACCCTGTGAGGATGCAGAGTCTATGTGAGACTTCAGCCGTTTCAATGGCTTCTTAAGCCCTTTCAGGATGCAGAGTCTATGTGAGACTCCAGCAGTTTCAATGGCTTCTAAAGCCCTCTCAGGATGCACAGTCTATGTGAGCCTCCAGCAGTTTCAATGGCTTCTTAAGCCCTCTCAGGATACAGAGCCTATGTGAGACTCCAGCAGTATCAATGGCTTCTTAAGCCCTCTCATGATGCAGAGTCTATGTGAGACTCCAGCAGTTTTCATGGCTTCATAAGCCCTCGGAGGATGCAGAGTCTATGTGATACTCCCGCAGTTACAATGGCTTCTTAAGCCCTCTCAGGATGCAGAGTCTATGTGAGACTACAGCAGTATCAATGGCTTCTTAAGCCCTCTCAGGATGCAGAGTCTATGTAAGACCCCAGCCGTTTCAATGGCTTCTTAAGCCCTCAGAGGATGCAGAGTCTATGTTATACTCCCGCAGTTACAATGGCTTCTTAACCCCTCTCAGGATGCAGAGTCTATGTGAGACTCCAGCAGTTTCAATGACTTCTAAAGCCCCCTCAGGATGCAGAGTCTGGCTTCTTAAGCCCTCCCAGGATGCAGAGTCTATGTGAGACTCCAGCAGTTTCAATGGCTTCTTGAGCCCTCTCCTGATGCATAGTCTATGTGAGACTCCAGCAGTTTCAATGGTTTCTTAAGCCCTCTCAGGATGCAGAGTCTATGTGAGACTCCAGCAGTATCAATTGCTTCTTAAGCCCTCTCAGGATGCAGAGTCTATGTGAGACTCCCGCAGTTTCAATGGCTTCTTAGGCCCTCTCAGGATGCAGAGTCTATGTGAGACTCCCGCAGTTTCAATGGCTTCTTAGACCCTGTGAGGATGCAGAGTCTATGTGAGACTTCAGCAGTTTCAATGGCTTCTTAAGCCCTTTCAGGATGCAGAGTCTATGTGAGACTCCAGCAGTTTCAATGGCTTCTAAAGCCCTCTCAGGATGCACAGTCTATGTGAGCCTCCAGCAGTTTCAATGGCTTCTTAAGCCCCTCAGGATGCAGAGCCTATGTGAGACTCCAGCAGTATCAGTGGCTTCTTAAGCCCTCTCATGATGCAGAGTCTATGTGAGACTCCAGCAGTTTTCATGGCTTCATAAGCCCTCGGAGGATGCAGAGTCTATGTGATACTCCCGCAGTTACAATGGCTTCTTAAGCCCTCTCAGGATGCAGAGTCTAGGTGAGACTACAGCAGTATCAATGGCTTCTTAAGCCCTCTCAGGATGCAGAATCTATGTGAGACTTCAGCAGTTTCAATGTCTTCTTAAGCCTTCTCAGGATGCAGAGTCTATGTGAGACTCCAGCAGTTTCATTGGCTTCTAAAGCCCTCTCAGGAAGCAGAGTCTTTGTGAGCCTCCAGCAGTTTCAATGGCTTCTTAAGCCCTCTCAGAATGCAGAGCCTATGTAAGATAGTTTCAATGGCTTCTTAAGCCCTCTCATGATTCACAGTCTATGTGAGACTCCCTCCGTTTCAATGGGTTCTTAAGCCCTCTCAGGATGCAGAGTCTATATGAGACTCCCGCAGTTTCAATGGCTTCTGAAGCCCTCTCAGGATGCAGAGTCTATGTGAGACTCCCTCAGTTTCAATGGCTTCTGAAGCCCTCTCAGGATGCAGAGCCTATGTAAGATAGTTTCAATGGCTTCTTAAGCCCTCTCAGGATGCAGAGTCTATGTGAGACTCCAGCTTTTTCAATAGTTTCTTAAGCCTTAGCAGGATGCAGAGTCTATGTGAGACTCCAGCAGTATCAATGGCTTCTTAAGCCCGCTCATGATGCAGAGTCTATGTGAGACTCCAGCAGTTTCTATGGCTTCTTAAACCCTCGGAGGATGCAGAGTCTATGTGATACTCCCGCAGTTACAATGGCTTCTTAAACCCTCTCAGGATGCAGAGTCTATATGAAACTCCAGCAGTATCAATGGCTTCTTAAGCCCTCGGAGGGTGCAGAGTCTATGTGAGACGCCAGCAATTTCAATGGCTTCTTAAGCCCTCTCAGGATGCAGAGTCTGTGTGAGACTCGAGCAGTTTCAATGGCTTCTAAAGCCCTCTCAGAATGCAAAGTCTGGCTTCTTAAGCCCTCCCATGATGCAGAGTCTATGTGAGACTCCAGCAGTTTCAATGGCTTCTTAAGCCCTCTCAGGATGCAGAGTCTATGTGAGACTCCAGCAGTTTCAATGGCTTCTTAAGCCCTCTCCTGATGCAGAGTCTATGTGAGACTCCAGCAGTTTCAATGGCTTCTTAGACCCTGTGAGGATGCAGAGTCTATGTGAGACTCCAGCAGTTTCAATGGCTTCTAAAGCCCTCTTAGGATGCACAGTCTATGTGAGCCTCCAGCAGTTTCAATGGCTTCTTAAGCCCTCTCAGGATACAGAGCCTATGTGAGACTCCAGCAGTATCAATGGCTTCTTAAGCCCTCTCATGATGCAGAGTCTATGTGAGACTCCAGCAGTTTTCATGGCTTCATAAGCCCTCGGAGGATGCAGAGTCTATGTGATACTCCCGCAGTTACAATGGCTTCTTAAGCCCTCTCAGGATGCAGAGTCTATGTGAGACTACAGCAGTATCAATGGCTTCTTAAGCCCTCTCAGGATGCAGAGTCTATGTAAGACCCCAGCAGTTTCAATGGCTTCTTAAACCCTCGGAGGATGCAGAGTCTATGTTATACTCCCGCAGTTACAATGGCTTCTTAACCCCTCTCAGGATGCAGAGTCTATGTGAGACTCCAGCAGTTTCAATGGCTTCTAAAGCCCCCTCAGGATGCAGAGTCTGGCTTCTTAAGCCCTCCCAGGATGCAGAGTCTATGTGAGACTCCAGCAGTTTCAATGGCTTCTTGAGCCCTCTCCTGATGCATAGTCTATGTGAGACTCCAGCAGTTTCAATGGTTTCTTAAGCCCTCTCAGGATGCAGAGTCTATGTGAGACTCCAGCAGTATCAATTGCTTCTTAAGCCCTCTCAGGATGCAGAGTCTATGTGAGACTCCCGCAGTTTCAATGGCTTCTTAGGCCCTCTCAGGATGCAGAGTCTATGTGAGACTCCCGCAGTTTCAATGGCTTCTTAGGCCCTCTCAGGATGCAGAGTCTATGTGAGACTCCCGCAGTTTCAATGGCTTCTTAAGCCCTCTCAGGATGCAGAGTCTGGCTTCTTAAGCCCTCCCAGGATGCAGAGTCTATGTGAGACTCCAGCAGTTTCAATGGCTTCTAAAGCCCTCTCGGGATGCAGAGTATATGTGAGCCTCCAGCAGTTTCAATGGCTTCTTAAGCCCTCTCAGGATGTAGAGTCTATGTGAGACTCCAGCAGTATCGTTTGCTTCTTAAGCCCTCTCAGGATGCAGAATCTATGTGAGACTCCCGCGGTTTCAATGGCTTCTTAGGCCCTCTCAGGATGCAGAGTCTATGTGAGACTCCCGCAGTTTCAATGGCTTCTTAAGCCCTCTCGGGATGCAAAGTCTATTTGAGACTCCAGCTTTTTCAATGGCTTCTTAAGCCCTCTCAGGATGCAGAGTCTATGTGAGACTCCAGCAGTTTCAATGGCTTCTTAAGCCCTCTCAGGATGCAGAGTCTGTGTGAGACTCCAGCAGTTTCAATGGCTTCTAAAGCCCTCTCAGGATGCAAAGTCTGACTTCTTAAGCCCTCCCACGATGCAGAGTCTATGTGAGACTCCAGCAGTTTCAATGGCTTCTTAAGCCCTCTCAGGATGCAGAATCTATGTGAGACTTCAGCAGTTTCAATGGCTTCTTAAGCCTTCTCAGGATGCAGAGTCTATGTGAGACTCCAGCAGTTGCATTGGCTTCTAAAGCCCTCTCAGGAAGCAGAGTCTATGTGAGCCTCCAGCAGTTTCAATGGCTTCTTAAGCCCTCTCAGAATGCAGAGCCTATGTAAGATAGTTTCAATGGCTTCTTAAGCCCTCTCATGATTCACAGTCTATGTGAGACTCCCTCCGTTTCAATGGGTTCTTAAGCCCTCTCAGGATGCAGAGTCTATATGAGACTCCCGCGGTTTCAATGGCTTCTGAAGCCCTCTCAGGATGCAGAGTCTATGTGAGACTCCCTCAGTTTCAATGGCTTCTGAAGCCCTCTCAGGATGCAGAGCCTATGTAAGATAGTTTCAATGGCTTCTTAAGCCCTCTCAGGATGCAGAGTCTATGTGAGACTCCAGCTTTTTCAATAGTTTCTTAAGCCTTCTCAGGATGCAAAGTCTATGTGAGACTCCAGCAGTATCAATGGCTTCTTAAGCCCGCTCATGATGCAGAGTCTATGTGGGACTCCAGCAGTTTCTATGGCTTCTTAAACCCTCGGAGGATGCAGAGTCTATGTGATACTCCCGCAGTTACAATGGCTTCTTAAACCCTCTCAGGATGCAGAGTCTATATGAGACTCCAGCAGTATCAATGGCTTCTTAAGCCCTCGGAGGGTGCAGAGTCTATGTGAGACTCCAGCAGTTTCAGTGGCTTATTAAGCCCTCTCCTGATGCAGAGTCTATGTGAGACGCCAGCAATTTCAATGGCTTCTGAAGCCCTCTCAGGATGCAGAGTCTGTGTGAGACTCGAGCAGTTTCAATGGCTTCTAAAGCCCTCTCAGAATGCAAAGTCTGGCTTCTTAAGCCCTCCCACGATGCAGAGTCTATGTGAGACTCCAGCAGTTTCAATGGCTTCTTAAGCCCTCTCAGGATGCAGAGTCTATGTGAGACTCCAGCAGTTTCAATGGCTTCTTAAGCCCTCTCCTGATGCAGAGTCTATGTGAGACTCCAGCAGTTTCAATGGCTTCTTAGACCCTGTGAGGATGCAGAGTCTATGTGAGACTTCAGCCGTTTCAATGGCTTCTTAAGCCCTTTCAGGGTGCAGAGTCTATGTGAGACTCCAGCAGTTTCAATGGCTTCTAAAGCCCTCTCAGGATGCACAGTCTATGTGAGCCTCCAGCAGTTTCAATGGCTTCTTAAGCCCTCTCAGGATGCAGAGCCTATGTGAGACTCCAGCAGTATCAATGGCTTCTTAAGCCCTCTCATGATGCAGAGTCTATGTGAGACTCCAGCAGTTTTCATGGCTTCATAAGCCCTCGGAGGATGCAGAGTCTATGTGATACTCCCGCAGTTACAATGGCTTCTTAAGCCCTCTCAGGATGCAGAGTCTATGTGAGACTACAGCAGTATCAATGGCTTCTTAAGCCCTCTCAGGATGCAGAGTCTATGTGAGACCCCAGCAGTTTCAATGGCTTCTTAAGCCCTCGGAGGATGCAGAGTCTATGTTATACTCCCGCAGTTACAATGGCTTCTTAACCCCTCTCAGGATGCAGAGTCTATGTGAGACTCCAGCAGTTTCAATGGCTTCTAAAGCCCCCTCAGGATGCAGAGTCTGGCTTCTTAAGCCCTCCCTGGATGCAGAGTCTATGTGAGACTCCAGCAGTTTCAATGGCTTCTTGAGCCCTCTCAGGATGCAGAGTCTATGTGAGACTCCAGCAGTATCAATTGCTTCTTAAGCCCTCTCAGGATGCAGAGTCTATGTGAGACTCCCGCAGTTTCAATGGCTTCTTAGGCCCTCTCAGGATGCAGAGTCTATGTGAGACTCCCGCAGTTTCAATGGCTTCTTAAGCCCTCTCAGGATGCAGAGTCTGGCTTCTTAAGCCCTCCCAGGATGCAGAGTCTATGTGAGACTCCAGCAGTTTCAGTGGCTTCTTAAGCCCTCTCCTGATGCAGAGTCTATGTGAGACTCCAGCAGTTTCAATGGCTTCTTAAGCCCTCTCAGGATGCAGAGCCTATGTGAGACTCCAGCAGTATCAATGGCTTCTTAAGCCCTCTCATGATGCAGAGTCTATGTGAGACTCCAGCAGTTTTCATGGCTTCATAAGCCCTCGGAGGATGCAGAGTCTATGTGATACTCCCGCAGTTACAATGGCTTCTTAAGCCCTCTCAGGATGCAGAGTCTATGTGAGACTACAGCAGTATCAATGGCTTCTTAAGCCCTCTCAGGATGCAGAGTCTATGTGAGACCACAGCAGTTTCAATGGCTTCTTAAGCCCTCGGAGGATGCAGAGTCTATGTTATACTCCCACAGTTACAATGGCTTCTTAAGCCCTCTCAGGATGCAGAGTCTATGTGAGACTCCAGCAGTTTCAATGGCTTCTAAAGCCCCATCAGGATGCAGAGTCTGGCTTCTTAAGCCCTCCCAGGATGCAGAGTCTATGTGAGACTCCAGCAGTTTCAATGGCTTCTTGAGCCCTCTCCTGATGCAGAGTCTATGTGAGACTCCAGCAGTTTCAATGGTTTCTTAAGCCCTCTCAGGATGCAGAGTCTATGTGAGACTCCAGCAGTATCAATTGCTTCTTAAGCCCTCTCAGGATGCAGAGTCTATGTGAGACTCCCGCAGTTTCAATGGCTTCTTAGACCCTGTGAGGATGCAGAGTCTATGTGAGACTTCAGCAGTTTCAATGGCTTCTTAAGCCCTTTCAGGATGCAGAGTCTATGTGAGACTCCAGCAGGTTCATTGGCTTCTAAAGCCCTCTCAGGATGCACAGTCTATGTGAGCCTCCAGCAGTTTCAATGGCTTCTTAAGCCCTCTCAGGATGGAGAGCCTATGTGAGACTCCAGCAGTATCAGTGGCTTCTTAAGCCCTCTCATGATGCAGAGTCTATGTGAGACTCCAGCAGTTTTCATGGCTTCATAAGCCCTCGGAGGATGCAGAGTCTATGTGATACTCCCGCAGTTACAATGGCTTCTTAAGCCCTCTCAGGATGCAGAGTCTAGGTGAGACTACAGCAGTATCAATGGCTTCTTAAGCCCTCTCAGGATGCAGAATCTATGTGAGACTTCAGCAGTTTCAATGTCTTCTTAAGCCTTCTCAGGATGCAGAGTCTATGTGAGACTCCAGCAGTTTCATTGGCTTCTAAAGCCCTCTCAGGAAGCAGAGTCTTTGTGAGCCTCCAGCAGTTTCAATGGCTTCTTAAGCCCTCTCAGAATGCAGAGCCTATGTAAGATAGTTTCAATGGCTTCTTAAGCCCTCTCATGATTCACAGTCTATGTGAGACTCCCTCCGTTTCAATGGGTTCTTAAGCCCTCTCAGGATGCAGAGTCTATATGAGACTCCCGCAGTTTCAATGGCTTCTGAAGCCCTCTCAGGATGCAGAGTCTATGTGAGACTCCCTCAGTTTCAATGGCTTCTGAAGCCCTCTCAGGATGCAGAGCCTATGTAAGATAGTTTCAATGGCTTCTTAAGCCCTCTCAGGATGCAGAGTCTATGTGAGACGCCAGCAATTTCAATGGCTTCTTAAGCCCTCTCAGGATGCAGAGTCTGTGTGAGACTCGAGCAGTTTCAATGGCTTCTAAAGCCCTCTCAGAATGCAAAGTCTGGCTTCTTAAGCCCTCCCATGATGCAGAGTCTATGTGAGACTCCAGCAGTTTCAATGGCTTCTTAAGCCCTCTCAGGATGCAGAGTCTATGTGAGACTACAGCAGTTTCAATGGCTTCTTAAGCCCTCTCCTGATGCAGAGTCTATGTGAGACTCCAGCAGTTTCAATGGCTTCTTAGACCCTGTGAGGATGCAGAGTCTATGTGAGACTTCAGCCGTTTCAATGGCTTCTTAAGCCCTTTCAGGATGCAGAGTCTATGTGAGACTCCAGCAGTTTCAATGGCTTCTAAAGCCCTCTCAGGATGCACAGTCTATGTGAGCCTCCAGCAGTTTCAATGGCTTCTTAAGCCCTCTCAGGATACAGAGCCTATGTGAGACTCCAGCAGTATCAATGGCTTCTTAAGCCCTCTCATGATGCAGAGTCTATGTGAGACTCCAGCAGTTTTCATGGCTTCATAAGCCCTCGGAGGATGCAGAGTCTATGTGATACTCCCGCAGTTACAATGGCTTCTTAAGCCCTCTCAGGATGCAGAGTCTATGTGAGACTACAGCAGTATCAATGGCTTCTTAAGCCCTCTCAGGATGCAGAGTCTATGTAAGACCCCAGCCGTTTCAATGGCTTCTTAAGCCCTCGGAGGATGCAGAGTCTATGTTATACTCCCGCAGTTACAATGGCTTCTTAACCCCTCTCAGGATGCAGAGTCTATGTGAGACTCCAGCAGTTTCAATGACTTCTAAAGCCCCCTCAGGATGCAGAGTCTGGCTTCTTAAGCCCTCCCAGGATGCAGAGTCTATGTGAGACTCCAGCAGTTTCAATGGCTTCTTGAGCCCTCTCCTGATGCATAGTCTATGTGAGACTCCAGCAGTTTCAATGGTTTCTTAAGCCCTCTCAGGATGCAGAGTCTATGTGAGACTCCAGCAGTATCAATTGCTTCTTAAGCCCTCTCAGGATGCAGAGTCTATGTGAGACTCCAGCAGTTGCATTGGCTTCTAAATCCCTCTCAGGAAGCAGAGTCTATGTGAGCCTCCAGCAGTTTCAATGGCTTCTTAAGCCCTCTCAGAATGCAGAGCCTATGTAAGATAGTTTCAATGGCTTCTTAAGCCCTCTCATGATTCACAGTCTATGTGAGACTCCCTCCGTTTCAATGGGTTCTTAAGCCCTCTCAGGATGCAGAGTCTATATGAGACTCCCGCAGTTTCAATGGCTTCTGAAGCCCTCTCGGGATGCAGAGTCTATGTGAGACTCCCACAGTTTCAATGGCTTCTGAAGCCCTCTCAGGATGCAGAGCCTATGTAAGATAGTTTCAATGGCTTCTTAAGCCCTCTCAGGATGCAGAGTCTATGTGAGACTCCAGCTTTTTCAATAGTTTCTTAAGCCTTCTCAGGATGCAGAGTCTATGTGAGACTCCAGCAGTATCAATGGCTTCTTAAGCCCGCTCATGATGCAGAGTCTATGTGAGACTCCAGCAGTTTCTATGGCTTCTTAAACCCTCGGAGGATGCAGAGTCTATGTGATACTCCCGCAGTTACAATGGCTTCTTAAACCCTCTCAGGATGCAGAGTCTATATGAGACTCCAGCAGTATCAATGGCTTCTTAAGCCCTCGGAGGGTGCAGAGTCTATGTGAGACTCCAGCAGTTTCAGTGGCTTATTAAGCCCTCTCCTGATGCAGAGTCTATGTGAGACGCCAGCAATTTCAATGGCTTCTTAAGCCCTCTCAGGATGCAGAGTCTGTGTGAGACTCGAGCAGTTTCAATGGCTTCTAAAGCCCTCTCAGAATGCAAAGTCTGGCTTCTTAAGCCCTCCCACGATGCAGAGTCTATGTGAGACTCCAGCAGTTTCAATGGCTTCTTAAGCCCTCTCAGGATGCAGAGTCTATGTGAGACTCCAGCATTTCAATGGCTTCTTAAGCCCTCTCCTGATGCAGAGTCTATGTGAGACTCCAGCAGTTTCAATGGCTTCTTAGACCCTGTGAGGATGCAGAGTCTATGTGAGACTTCAGCCGTTTCAATGGCTTCTTAAGCCCTTTCAGGGTGCAGAGTCTATGTGAGACTCCAGCAGTTTCAATGGCTTCTAAAGCCCTCTCAGGATGCACAGTCTATGTGAGCCTCCAGCAGTTTCAATGGCTTCTTAAGCCCTCTCAGGATGCAGAGCCTATGTGAGACTCCAGCAGTATCAATGGCTTCTTAAGCCCTCTCATGATGCAGAGTCTATGTGAGACTCCAGCAGTTTTCATGGCTTCATAAGCCCTCGGAGGATGCAGAGTCTATGTGATACTCCCGCAGTTACAATGGCTTCTTAAGCCCTCTCAGGATGCAGAGTCTATGTGAGACTACAGCAGTATCAATGGCTTCTTAAGCCCTCTCAGGATGCAGAGTCTATGTGAGACCCCAGCAGTTTCAATGGCTTCTTAAGCCCTCGGAGGATGCAGAGTCTATGTTATACTCCCGCAGTTACAATGGCTTCTTAACCCCTCTCAGGATGCAGAGTCTATGTGAGACTCCAGCAGTTGCATTGGCTTCTAAATCCCTCTCAGGAAGCAGAGTCTATGTGAGCCTCCAGCAGTTTCAATGGCTTCTTAAGCCCTCTCAGAATGCAGAGCCTATGTAAGATAGTTTCAATGGCTTCTTAAGCCCTCTCATGATTCACAGTCTATGTGAGACTCCCTCCGTTTCAATGGGTTCTTAAGCCCTCTCAGGATGCAGAGTCTATATGAGACTCCCGCAGTTTCAATGGCTTCTGAAGCCCTCTCGGGATGCAGAGTCTATGTGAGACTCCCACAGTTTCAATGGCTTCTGAAGCCCTCTCAGGATGCAAAGCCTATGTAAGATAGTTTCAATGGCTTCTTAAGCCCTCTCAGGATGCAGAGTCTATGTGAGACTCCAGCTTTTTCAATAGTTTCTTAAGCCTTCTCAGGATGCAGAGTCTATGTGAGACTCCAGCAGTATCAATGGCTTCTTAAGCCCGCTCATGATGCAGAGTCTATGTGAGACTCCAGCAGTTTCTATGGCTTCTTAAACCCTCGGAGGATGCAGAGTCTATGTGATACTCCCGCAGTTACAATGGCTTCTTAAACCCTCTCAGGATGCAGAGTCTATATGAGACTCCAGCAGTATCAATGGCTTCTTAAGCCCTCGGAGGGTGCAGAGTCTATGTGAGACTCCAGCAGTTTCAGTGGCTTATTAAGCCCTCTCCTGATGCAGAGTCTATGTGAGACGCCAGCAATTTCAATGGCTTCTTCAGCCCTCTCAGGATGCAGAGTCTGTGTGAGACTCGAGCAGTTTCAATGGCTTCTAAAGCCCTCTCAGAATGCAAAGTCTGGCTTCTTAAGCCCTCCCATGATGCAGAGTCTATGTGAGACTCCAGCAGTTTCAATGGCTTCTTAAGCCCTCTCAGGATGCAGAGTCTATGTGAGACTCCAGCAGTTTCAATGGCTTCTTAAGCCCTCTCCTGATGCAGAGTCTATGTGAGACTCCAGCAGTTTCAATGGCTTCTTAGACCCTGTGAGGATGCAGAGTCTATGTGAGACTTCAGCCGTTTCAATGGCTTCTTAAGCCCTTTCAGGATGCAGAGTCTATGTGAGACTCCAGCAGTTTCAATGGCTTCTAAAGCCCTCTCAGGATACAGAGCCTATGTGAGACTCCAGCAGTATCAATGGCTTCTTAAGCCCTCTCATGATGCAGAGTCTATGTGAGACTCCAGCAGTTTTCATGGCTTCATAAGCCCTCGGAGGATGCAGAGTCTATGTGATACTCCCGCAGTTACAATGGCTTCTTAAGCCCTCTCAGGATGCAGAGTCTATGTGAGCCTCCAGCAGTTTCAATGGCTTCTTAAGCCCTCTCAGGATACAGAGCCTATGTGAGACTCCAGCAGTATCAATGGCTTCTTAAGCCCTCTCATGATGCAGAGTCTATGTGAGACTCCAGCAGTTTTCATGGCTTCATAAGCCCTCGGAGGATGCAGAGTCTATGTGATACTCCCGCAGTTACAATGGCTTCTTAAGCCCTCTCAGGATGCAGAGTCTATGTGAGACTACAGCAGTATCAATGGCTTCTTAAGCCCTCTCAGGATGCAGAGTCTATGTGAGACCCCAGCAGTTTCAATGGCTTCTTAAGCCCTCGGAGGATGCAGAGTCTATGTTATACTCCCGCAGTTACAATGGCTTCTTAACCCCTCTCAGGATGCAGAGTCTATGTGAGACTCCAGCAGTTTCAATGGCTTCTAAAGCCCCCTCAGGATGCAGAGTCTGGCTTCTTAAGCCCTCCCAGGATGCAGAGTCTATGTGAGACTCCAGCAGTTTCAATGGCTTCTTGAGCCCTCTCCTGATGCATAGTCTATGTGAGACTCCAGCAGTTTCAATGGTCTCTTAAGTCCTCTCAGGATGCAGAGTCTATGTGAGACTCCAGCAGTATCAATTGCTTCTTAAGCCCTCTCAGGATGCAGAGTCTATGTGAGACTCCCGCAGTTTCAATGGCTTCTTAGGCCCTCTCAGGATGCAGAGTCTATGTGAGACTCCCGCAGTTTCAATGGCTTCTTAAGCCCTCTCAGGATGCAGAGTCTGGCTTCTTAAGCCCTCCCAGGATGCAGAGTCTATGTGAGACTCCAGCAGTTTCAGTGGCTTCTTAAGCCCTCTCCTGATGCAGAGTCTATGTGAGACTCCAGCAGTTTCAATGGCTTCTAAAGCCCTCTCGGGATGCAGAGTCTATGTGAGCCTCCAGCAGTTTCAATGGCTTCTTAAGCCCTCTCAGGATGTAGAGTCTATGTGAGACTCCAGCAGTATCAATTGCTTCTTAAGCCCTCTCAGGATGCAGAATCTATGTGAGACTCCCGCGGTTTCAATGGCTTCTTAGGCCCTCTCAGGATGCAGAGTCTATATGAGACTCCCGCAGTTTCAATGGCTTCTTGAGCCCTCTCCTGATGCATAGTCTATGTGAGACTCCAGCAGTTTCAATGGTTTCTTAAGCCCTCTCAGGATGCAGAGTCTATGTGAGACTCCAGCAGTATCAATTGCTTCTTAAGCCCTCTCAGGATGCAGAGTCTATGTGAGACTCCCGCAGTTTCAATGGCTTTTTAGGCCCTCTCAGGATGCAGAGTCTATGTGAGACTCCCGCAGTTTCAATGGCTTCTTAAGCCCTCTCAGGATGCAGAGTCTGGCTTCTTAAGCCCTCCCAGGATGCAGAGTCTATGTGAGACTCCAGCAGTTTCAGTGGCTTCTTAAGCCCTCTCCTGATGCAGAGTCTATGTGAGACTCCAGCAGTTTCAATGGCTTCTAAAGCCCTCTCGGGATGCAGAGTCTATGTGAGCCTCCAGCAGTTTCAATGGCTTCTTAAGCCCTCTCAGGATGTAGAGTCTATGTGAGACTCCAGCAGTATCGATTGCTTCTTAAGCCCTCTCAGGATGCAGAATCTATGTGAGACTCCCGCGGTTTCAATGGCTTCTTAGGCCCTCTCAGGATGCAGAGTCTATGTGAGACTCCCGCAGTTTCAATGGCTTCTTAAGCCCTCTCGGGATGCAAAGTCTATTTGAGACTCCAGCTTTTTCAATGGCTTCTTAAGCCCTCTCAGGATGCAGAATCTATGTGAGACTCCAGCAGTTTCAATGGCTTCTTAAGCCCTCTCAGGATGCAGAGTCTGTGTGAGACTCCAGCAGTTTCAATGGCTTCTAAAGCCCTCTCAGGATGCAAAGTCTGGCTTCTTAAGCCCTCCCACGATGCAGAGTCTATGTGAGACTCCAGCAGTTTCAATGGCTTCTTAAGCCCTCTCAGGATGGAGAATCTATGTGAGACTTCAGCAGTTTCAATGGCTTCTTAAGCCTTCTCAGGATGCAGAGTCTATGTGAGACTCCAGCAGTTGCATTGGCTTCTAAAGCCCTCTCAGGAAGCAGAGTCTATGTGAGCCTCCAGCAGTTTCAATGGCTTCTTAAGCCCTCTCAGAATGCAGAGCCTATGTAAGATAGTTTCAATGGCTTCTTAAGCCCTCTCATGATTCACAGTCTATGTGAGACTCCCTCCGTTTCAATGGGTTCTTAAGCCCTCTCAGGATGCAGAGTCTATATGAGACTCCCGCAGTTTCAATGGCTTCTGAAGCCCTCTCAGGATGTAGAGTCTATGTGAGACTCCCTCAGTTTCAATGGCTTCTGAAGCCCTCTCAGGATGCAGAGCCTATGTAAGATAGTTTCAATGGCTTCTTAAGCCCTCTCAGGATGCAGAGTCTATGTGAGACTCCAGCTTTTTCAATAGTTTCTTAAGCCTTCTCAGGATGCAAAGTCTATGTGAGACTCCAGCAGTATCAATGGCTTCTTAAGCCCGCTCATGATGCAGAGTCTATGTGGGACTCCAGCAGTTTCTATGGCTTCTTAAACCCTCGGAGGATGCAGAGTCTATGTGATACTCCCGCAGTTACAATGGCTTCTTAAACCCTCTCAGGATGCAGAGTCTATATGAGACTCCAGCAGTATCAATGGCTTCTTAAGCCCTCGGAGGGTGCAGAGTCTATGTGAGACTCCAGCAGTTTCAGTGGCTTATTAAGCCCTCTCCTGATGCAGAGTCTATGTGAGACGCCAGCAATTTCAATGGCTTCTGAAGCCCTCTCAGGATGCAGAGTCTGTGTGAGACTCGAGCAGTTTCAATGGCTTCTAAAGCCCTCTCAGAATGCAAAGTCTTGCTTCTTAAGCCCTCCCACGATTCAGTTTCAATGGCTTCTTAAGCCCTCTCAGGATGCTGAGTCTATGTGAGACTCCAGCAGTTTCAATGGCTTCTTAAGCCCTCTCCTGATGCAG
Organism: Ambystoma mexicanum; assembly: GCF_040938575.1. Lineage (NCBI taxonomy): Eukaryota > Metazoa > Chordata > Amphibia > Caudata > Ambystomatidae > Ambystoma > Ambystoma mexicanum. The sequence continues at coordinate 63,910,852 of NC_090936.1, read as the reverse complement.
AGTCTATGTGAGACTCCAGCAGTTTCAATGGCTTCTTAGACCCTGTGAGGATGCAGAGTCTATGTGAGACTTCAGCCGTTTCAATGGCTTCTTAAGCCCTTTCAGGGTGCAGAGTCTATGTGAGACTCCAGCAGTTTCAATGGCTTCTAAAGCCCTCTCAGGATGCACAGTCTATGTGAGCCTCCAGCAGTTTCAATGGCTTCTTAAGCCCTATCAGGATGCAGAGCCTATGTGAGACTCCAGCAGTATCAATGGCTTCTTAAGCCCTCTCATGATGCAGAGTCTATGTGAGACTCCAGCAGTTTTCATGGCTTCATAAGCCCTCGGAGGATGCAGAGTCTATGTGATACTCCCGCAGTTACAATGGCTTCTTAAGCCCTCTCAGGATGCAGAGTCTATGTGAGACTACAGCAGTATCAATGGCTTCTTAAGCCCTCTCAGGATGCAGAGTCTATGTGAGACCCCAGCAGTTTCAATGGCTTCTTAAGCCCTCGGAGGATGCAGAGTCTATGTTATACTCCCGCAGTTACAATGGCTTCTTAACCCCTCTCAGGATGCAGAGTCTATGTGAGACTCCAGCAGTTTCAATGGCTTCTAAAGCCCCCTCAGGATGCAGAGTCTGGCTTCTTAAGCCCTCCCAGGATGCAGAGTCTATGTGAGACTCCAGCAGTTTCAATGGCTTCTTGAGCCCTCTCCTGATGCAGAGTCTATGTGAGACTCCAGCAGTTTCAATGGTTTCTTAAGCCCTCTCAGGATGCAGAGTCTATGTGAGACTCCAGCAGTATCAATTGCTTCTTAAGCCCTCTCAGGATGCAGAGTATATGTGAGACTCCCGCAGTTTCAATGGCTTCTTAGGCCCTCTCAGGATGCAGAGTCTATGTGAGACTCCCGCAGTTTCAATGGCTTCTTAAGCCCTCTCAGGATGCAGAGTCTGGCTTCTTAAGCCCTCCCAGGATGCAGAGTCTATGTGAGACTCCAGCAGTTTCAGTGGCTTCTTAAGCCCTCTCCTGATGCAGAGTCTATGTGAGACTCCAGCAGTTTCAATGGCTTCTTAAGCCCTCTCAGGATGCAGAGCCTATGTGAGACTCCAGCAGTATCAATGGCTTCTTAAGCCCTCTCATGATGCAGAGTCTATGTGAGACTACAGCAGTTTTCATGGCTTCATAAGCCCTCGGAGGATGCAGAGTCTATGTGATACTCCCGCAGTTACAATGGCTTCTTAAGCCCTCTCAGGATGCAGAGTCTATGTGAGACTACAGCAGTATCAACGGCTTCTTAAGCCCTCTCAGGATGCAGAGTCTATGTGAGACCCCAGCAGTTTCAATGGCTTCTTAAGCCCTCGGAGGATGCAGAGTCTATGTTATACTCCCACAGTTACAATGGCTTCTTAAGCCCTCTCAGGATGCAGAGTCTATGTGAGACTCCAGCAGTTTCAATGGCTTCTAAAGCCCCATCAGGATGCAGAGTCTGGCTTCTTAAGCCCTCCCAGGATGCAGAGTGTATGTGAGACTCCAGCAGTTTCAATGGTTTCTTAAGCCCTCTCAGGATGCAGAGTCTATGTGAGACTCCAGCAGTATCAATTGCTTCTTAAGCCCTCTCAGGATGCAGAGTCTATGTGAGACCGCCGCAGTTTCAATGGCTTCTTAGGCCCTCTCAGGATGCAGAGTCTATGTGAGACTCCCGCAGTTTCAATGGCTTCTTAAGCCCTCTTAGGATGCAGAGTCTGGCTTCTTAAGCCCTCTCAGGATGCAGAGTCTATGTGAGACTCCAGCAGTTTCAATGGCTTCTAAAGCCCTCTCGGGATGTAGAGTCTATGTGAGACTCCAGCAGTATCGATTGCTTCTTAAGCCCTCTCAGGATGCAGAATCTATGTGAGACTCCCGCGGTTTCAATGGCTTCTTAGGCCCTCTCAGGATGCAGAGTCTATGTGAGACTCCCGCAGTTTCAATGGCTTCTTAAGCCCTCTAGGGATGCAGAGTCTATGTGAGACTACAGCAGTATCAATGGCTTCTTAAGCCCTCTCAGGATGCAGAGTCTATGTGAGACCCCAGCAGTTTCAATGGCTTCTTAAGCCCTCGGAGGATGCAGAGTCTATGTTATACTCCCACAGTTACAATGGCTTCTTAAGCCCTCTCAGGATGCAGAGTCTATGTGAGACTCCAGCAGTTTCAATGGCTTCTAAAGCCCCATCAGGATGCAGAGTCTGGCTTCTTAAGCCATCCCAGGATGCAGAGTCTATGTGAGACTCCAGCAGTTTCAATGGCTTCTTGAGCCCTCTCCTGATGCAGAGTCTATGTGAGACTCCAGCAGTTTCAGTGGCTTCTTAAGCCCTCTCCTGATGCAGAGTCTATGTGAGACTCCAGCAGTTTCAATGGCTTCTAAAGCCCTCTCGGGATGCCGAGTCTATGTGAGCCTCCAGCAGTTTCAATGGCTTCTTAAGCCCTCTCAGGATGCAGAATCTATGTGAGACTCCCGCGGTTTCAATGGCTTCTTAGGCCCTCTCAGGATGCAGAGTCTATGTGAGACTCCTGCAGTTTCAATGGCTTCTTAAGCCCTCTCGGGATGCAAAGTCTGGCTTCTTAAGCCCTCCCACGATGCAGAGTCTATGTGAGACTCCAGCAGTTTCAATGGCTTCTTAAGCCCTCTCAGGATGCAGAATCTATGTGAGACTTCAGCAGTTTCAATGGCTTCTTAAGCCTTCTCAGGATGCAGAGTCTATGTGAGACTCCAGCAGTTGCATTGGCTTCTAAATCCCTCTCAGGAAGCAGAGTCTATGTGAGCCTCCAGCAGTTTCAATGGCTTCTTAAGCCCTCTCAGAATGCAGAGCCTATGTAAGATAGTTTCAATGGCTTCTTAAGCCCTCTCATGATTCACAGTCTATGTGAGACTCCCTCCGTTTCAATGGGTTCTTAAGCCCTCTCAGGATGCAGAGTCTATATGAGACTCCCGCAGTTTCAATGGCTTCTGAAGCCCTCTCGGGATGCAGAGTCTATGTGAGACTCCCACAGTTTCAATGGCTTCTGAAGCACTCTCAGGATGCAGAGCCTATGTAAGATAGTTTCAATGGCTTCTTAAGCCCTCTCAGGATGCAGAGTCTATGTGAGACTCCAGCTTTTTCAATAGTTTCTTAAGCCTTCTCAGGATGCAGAGTCTATGTGAGACTCCAGCAGTATCAATGGCTTCTTAAGCCCGCTCATGATGCAGAGTCTATGTGAGACTCCAGCAGTTTCTATGGCTTCTTAAACCCTCGGAGGATGCAGAGTCTATGTGATACTCCCGCAGTTACAATGGCTTCTTAAACCCTCTCAGGATGCAGAGTCTATATGAGACTCCAGCACTATCAATGGCTTCTTAAGCCCTCGGAGGGTGCAGAGTCTATGTGAGACTCCAGCAGTTTCAGTGGCTTATTAAGCCCTCTCCTGATGCAGAGTCTATGTGAGACGCCAGCAATTTCAATGGCTTCTTAAGCCCTCTCAGAATGCAGAGTCTGTGTGAGACTCGAGCAGTTTCAATGGCTTCTAAAGCCCTCTCAGAATGCAAAGTCTGGCTTCTTAAGCCCTCCCACGATGCAGAGTCTATGTGAGACTCCAGCAGTTTCAATGGCTTCTTAAGCCCTCTCCTGATGCAGAGTCTATGTGAGACTCCAGCAGTTTCAATGGCTTCTTAGACCCTGTGAGGATGCAGAGTCTATGTGAGGCTTCAGCCGTTTCAATGGCTTCTTAAGCCCTTTCAGGGTGCAGAGTCTATGTGAGACTCCAGCAGTTTCAATGGCTTCTAAAGCCCTCTCAGGATGCACAGTCTATGTGAGCCTCCAGCAGTTTCAATGGCTTCTTAAGCCCTCTCAGGATGCAGAGCCTATGTGAGACTCCAGCAGTATCAATGGCTTCTTAAGCCCTCTCATGATGCAGAGTCTATGTGAGACTCCAGCAGTTTTCATGGCTTCATAAGCCCTCGGAGGATGCAGAGTCTATGTGATACTCCCGCAGTTACAATGGCTTCTTAAGCCCTCTCAGGATGCAGAGTCTATGTGAGACTACAGCAGTATCAATGGCTTCTTAAGCCCTCTCAGGATGCAGAGTCTATGTGAGACCCCAGCAGTTTCAATGGCTTCTTAAGCCCTCGGAGGATGCAGAGTCTATGTTATACTCCCGCAGTTACAATGGCTTCTTAACCCCTCTCAGGATGCAGAGTCTATGTGAGACTCCAGCAGTTTCAATGGCTTCTAAAGCCCCCTCAGGATGCAGAGTCTGGCTTCTTAAGCCCTCCCAGGATGCAGAGTCTATGTGAGACTCCAGCAGTTTCAATGGCTTCTTGAGCCCTCTCCTGATGCAGAGTCTATGTGAGACTACAGCAGTTTTCATGGCTTCATAAGCCCTCGGAGGATGCAGAGTCTATGTGATACTCCCGCAGTTACAATGGCTTCTTAAGCCCTCTCAGGATGCAGAGCCTATGTGAGACTCCAGCAGTATCAATGGCTTCTTAAGCCCTCTCATGATGCAGAGTCTATGTGAGACTACAGCAGTTTTCATGGCTTCATAAGCCCTCGGAGGATGCAGAGTCTATGTGATACTCCCGCAGTTACAATGGCTTCTTAAGCCCTCTCAGGATGCAGAGTCTATGTGAGACTACAGCAGTATCAACGGCTTCTTAAGCCCTCTCAGGATGCAGAGTCTATGTGAGACCCCAGCAGTTTCAATGGCTTCTTAAGCCCTCGGAGGATGCAGAGTCTATGTTATACTCCCACAGTTACAATGGCTTCTTAAGCCCTCTCAGGATGCAGAGTCTATGTGAGACTCCAGCAGTTTCAATGGCTTCTAAAGCCCCATCAGGATGCAGAGTCTGGCTTCTTAAGCCCTCCCAGGATGCAGAGTGTATGTGAGACTCCAGCAGTTTCAATGGTTTCTTAAGCCCTCTCAGGATGCAGAGTCTATGTGAGACTCCAGCAGTATCAATTGCTTCTTAAGCCCTCTCAGGATGCAGAGTCTATGTGAGACCGCCGCAGTTTCAATGGCTTCTTAGGCCCTCTCAGGATGCAGAGTCTATGTGAGACTCCCGCAGTTTCAATGGCTTCTTAAGCCCTCTTAGGATGCAGAGTCTGGCTTCTTAAGCCCTCTCAGGATGCAGAGTCTATGTGAGACTCCAGCAGTTTCAATGGCTTCTAAAGCCCTCTCGGGATGTAGAGTCTATGTGAGACTCCAGCAGTATCGATTGCTTCTTAAGCCCTCTCAGGATGCAGAATCTATGTGAGACTCCCGCGGTTTCAATGGCTTCTTAGGCCCTCTCAGGATGCAGAGTCTATGTGAGACTCCCGCAGTTTCAATGGCTTCTTAAGCCCTCTAGGGATGCAGAGTCTATGTGAGACTACAGCAGTATCAATGGCTTCTTAAGCCCTCTCAGGATGCAGAGTCTATGTGAGACCCCAGCAGTTTCAATGGCTTCTTAAGCCCTCGGAGGATGCAGAGTCTATGTTATACTCCCACAGTTACAATGGCTTCTTAAGCCCTCTCAGGATGCAGAGTCTATGTGAGACTCCAGCAGTTTCAATGGCTTCTAAAGCCCCATCAGGATGCAGAGTCTGGCTTCTTAAGCCATCCCAGGATGCAGAGTCTATGTGAGACTCCAGCAGTTTCAATGGCTTCTTGAGCCCTCTCCTGATGCAGAGTCTATGTGAGACTCCAGCAGTTTCAGTGGCTTCTTAAGCCCTCTCCTGATGCAGAGTCTATGTGAGACTCCAGCAGTTTCAATGGCTTCTAAAGCCCTCTCGGGATGCCGAGTCTATGTGAGCCTCCAGCAGTTTCAATGGCTTCTTAAGCCCTCTCAGGATGCAGAATCTATGTGAGACTCCCGCGGTTTCAATGGCTTCTTAGGCCCTCTCAGGATGCAGAGTCTATGTGAGACTCCTGCAGTTTCAATGGCTTCTTAAGCCCTCTCGGGATGCAAAGTCTGGCTTCTTAAGCCCTCCCACGATGCAGAGTCTATGTGAGACTCCAGCAGTTTCAATGGCTTCTTAAGCCCTCTCAGGATGCAGAATCTATGTGAGACTTCAGCAGTTTCAATGGCTTCTTAAGCCTTCTCAGGATGCAGAGTCTATGTGAGACTCCAGCAGTTGCATTGGCTTCTAAATCCCTCTCAGGAAGCAGAGTCTATGTGAGCCTCCAGCAGTTTCAATGGCTTCTTAAGCCCTCTCAGAATGCAGAGCCTATGTAAGATAGTTTCAATGGCTTCTTAAGCCCTCTCATGATTCACAGTCTATGTGAGACTCCCTCCGTTTCAATGGGTTCTTAAGCCCTCTCAGGATGCAGAGTCTATATGAGACTCCCGCAGTTTCAATGGCTTCTGAAGCCCTCTCGGGATGCAGAGTCTATGTGAGACTCCCACAGTTTCAATGGCTTCTGAAGCACTCTCAGGATGCAGAGCCTATGTAAGATAGTTTCAATGGCTTCTTAAGCCCTCTCAGGATGCAGAGTCTATGTGAGACTCCAGCTTTTTCAATAGTTTCTTAAGCCTTCTCAGGATGCAGAGTCTATGTGAGACTCCAGCAGTATCAATGGCTTCTTAAGCCCGCTCATGATGCAGAGTCTATGTGAGACTCCAGCAGTTTCTATGGCTTCTTAAACCCTCGGAGGATGCAGAGTCTATGTGATACTCCCGCAGTTACAATGGCTTCTTAAACCCTCTCAGGATGCAGAGTCTATATGAGACTCCAGCACTATCAATGGCTTCTTAAGCCCTCGGAGGGTGCAGAGTCTATGTGAGACTCCAGCAGTTTCAGTGGCTTATTAAGCCCTCTCCTGATGCAGAGTCTATGTGAGACGCCAGCAATTTCAATGGCTTCTTAAGCCCTCTCAGAATGCAGAGTCTGTGTGAGACTCGAGCAGTTTCAATGGCTTCTAAAGCCCTCTCAGAATGCAAAGTCTGGCTTCTTAAGCCCTCCCACGATGCAGAGTCTATGTGAGACTCCAGCAGTTTCAATGGCTTCTTAAGCCCTCTCCTGATGCAGAGTCTATGTGAGACTCCAGCAGATTCAATGGCTTCTTAGACCCTGTGAGGATGCAGAGTCTATGTGAGGCTTCAGCCGTTTCAATGGCTTCTTAAGCCCTTTCAGGGTGCAGAGTCTATGTGAGACTCCAGCAGTTTCAATGGCTTCTAAAGCCCTCTCAGGATGCACAGTCTATGTGAGCCTCCAGCAGTTTCAATGGCTTCTTAAGCCCTCTCAGGATGCAGAGCCTATGTGAGACTCCAGCAGTATCAATGGCTTCTTAAGCCCTCTCATGATGCAGAGTCTATGTGAGACTCCAGCAGTTTTCATGGCTTCATAAGCCCTCGGAGGATGCAGAGTCTATGTGATACTCCCGCAGTTACAATGGCTTCTTAAGCCCTCTCAGGATGCAGAGTCTATGTGAGACTACAGCAGTATCAATGGCTTCTTAAGCCCTCTCAGGATGCAGAGTCTATGTGAGACCCCAGCAGTTTCAATGGCTTCTTAAGCCCTCGGAGGATGCAGAGTCTATGTTATACTCCCGCAGTTACAATGGCTTCTTAACCCCTCTCAGGATGCAGAGTCTATGTGAGACTCCAGCAGTTTCAATGGCTTCTAAAGCCCCCTCAGGATGCAGAGTCTGGCTTCTTAAGCCCTCCCAGGATGCAGAGTCTATGTGAGACTCCAGCAGTTTCAATGGCTTCTTGAGCCCTCTCCTGATGCAGAGTCTATGTGAGACTCCAGCAGTTTCAATGGTTTCTTAAGCCCTCTCAGGATGCAGAGTCTATGTGAGACTCCAGCAGTATCAATTGCTTCTTAAGCCCTCTCAGGATGCAGAGTCTATGTGAGACTCCAGCAGTTGCATTGGCTTCTAAATCCCTCTCAGGAAGCAGAGTCTATGTGAGCCTCCAGCAGTTTCAATGGCTTCTTAAGCCCTCTCAGAATGCAGAGCCTATGTAAGATAGTTTCAATGGCTTCTTAAGCCCTCTCATGATTCACAGTCTATGTGAGACTCCCTCCGTTTCAATGGGTTCTTAAGCCCTCTCAGGATGCAGAGTCTATATGAGACTCCCGCAGTTTCAATGGCTTCTGAAGCCCTCTCGGGATGCAGAGTCTATGTGAGACTCCCACAGTTTCAATGGCTTCTGAAGCCCTCTCAGGATGCAGAGCCTATGTAAGATAGTTTCAATGGCTTCTTAAGCCCTCTCAGGATGCAGAGTCTATGTGAGACTCCAGCTTTTTCAATAGTTTCTTAAGCCTTCTCAGGATGCAGAGTCTATGTGAGACTCCAGCAGTATCAATGGCTTCTTAAGCCCGCTCATGATGCAGAGTCTATGTGAGACTCCAGCAGTTTCTATGGCTTCTTAAACCCTCGGAGGATGCAGAGTCTATGTGATACTCCCGCAGTTACAATGGCTTCTTAAACCCTCTCAGGATGCAGAGTCTATATGAGACTCCAGCAGTATCAATGGCTTCTTAAGCCCTCGGAGGGTGCAGAGTCTATGTGAGACTCCAGCAGTTTCAGTGGCTTATTAAGCCCTCTCCTGATGCAGAGTCTATGTGAGACGCCAGCAATTTCAATGGCTTCTTAAGCCCTCTCAGGATGCAGAGTCTGTGTGAGACTCGAGCAGTTTCAATGGCTTCTAAAGCCCTCTCAGAATGCAAAGTCTGGCTTCTTAAGCCCTCCCACGATGCAGAGTCTATGTGAGACTCCAGCAGTTTCAATGGCTTCTTAAGCCCTCTCAGGATGCAGAGTCTATGTGAGACTCCAGCATTTCAATGGCTTCTTAAGCCCTCTCCTGATGCAGAGTCTATGTGAGACTCCAGCAGTTTCAATGGCTTCTTAGACCCTGTGAGGATGCAGAGTCTATGTAAGACTTCAGCCGTTTCAATGGCTTCTTAAGCCCTTTCAGGGTGCAGAGTCTATGTGAGACTCCAGCAGTTTCAATGGCTTCTAAAGCCCTCTCAGGATGCACAGTCTATGTGAGCCTCCAGCAGTTTCAATGGCTTCTTAAGCCCTCTCAGGATGCAGAGCCTATGTGAGACTCCAGCAGTATCAATGGCTTCTTAAGCCCTCTCATGATGCAGAGTCTATGTGAGACTCCAGCAGTTTTCATGGCTTCATAAGCCCTCGGAGGATGCAGAGTCTATGTGATACTCCCGCAGTTACAATGGCTTCTTAAGCCCTCTCAGGATGCAGAGTCTATGTGAGACTACAGCAGTATCAATGGCTTCTTAAGCCCTCTCAGGATGCAGAGTCTATGTGAGACCCCAGCAGTTTCAATGGCTTCTTAAGCCCTCGGAGGATGCAGAGTCTATGTTATACTCCCGCAGTTACAATGGCTTCTTAACCCCTCTCAGGATGCAGAGTCTATGTGAGACTCCAGCAGTTGCATTGGCTTCTAAATCCCTCTCAGGAAGCAGAGTCTATGTGAGCCTCCAGCAGTTTCAATGGCTTCTTAAGCCCTCTCAGAATGCAGAGCCTATGTAAGATAGTTTCAATGGCTTCTTAAGCCCTCTCATGATTCACAGTCTATGTGAGACTCCCTCCGTTTCAATGGGTTCTTAAGCCCTCTCAGGATGCAGAGTCTATATGAGACTCCCGCAGTTTCAATGGCTTCTGAAGCCCTCTCGGGATGCAGAGTCTATGTGAGACTCCCACAGTTTCAATGGCTTCTGAAGCCCTCTCAGGATGCAGAGCCTATGTAAGATAGTTTCAATGGCTTCTTAAGCCCTCTCAGGATGCAGAGTCTATGTGAGACTCCAGCTTTTTCAATAGTTTCTTAAGCCTTCTCAGGATGCAGAGTCTATGTGAGACTCCAGCAGTATCAATGGCTTCTTAAGCCCGCTCATGATGCAGAGTCTATGTGAGACTCCAGCAGTTTCTGTGGCTTCTTAAACCCTCGGAGGATGCAGAGTCTATGTGATACTCCCGCAGTTACAATGGCTTCTTAAACCCTCTCAGGATGCAGAGTCTATATGAGACTCCAGCAGTATCAATGGCTTCTTAAGCCCTCGGAGGGTGCAGAGTCTATGTGAGACTCCAGCAGTTTCAGTGGCTTATTAAGCCCTCTCCTGATGCAGAGTCTATGTGAGACGCCAGCAATTTCAATGGTTTCTTAAGCCCTCTCAGGATGCAGAGTCTGTGTGAGACTCGAGCAGTTTCAATGGCTTCTAAAGCCCTCTCAGAATGCAAAGTCTGGCTTCTTAAGCCCTCCCACGATGCAGAGTCTATGTGAGACTCCAGCAGTTTCAATGGCTTCTTAAGCCCTCTCAGGATGCAGAGTCTATGTGAGACTCCAGCATTTCAATGGCTTCTTAAGCCCTCTCCTGATGCAGAGTCTATGTGAGACTCCAGCAGTTTCAATGGCTTCTTAGACCCTGTGAGGATGCAGAGTCTATGTGAGACTTCAGCCGTTTCAATGGCTTCTTAAGCCCTTTCAGGGTGCAGAGTCTATGTGAGACTCCAGCAGTTTCAATGGCTTCTTAAGCCCTCTCAGGATGCACAGTCTATGTGAGCCTCCAGCAGTTTCAATGGCTTCTTAAACCCTCTCAGGATGCAGAGCCTATGTGAGACTCCAGCAGTATCAATGGCTTCTTAAGCCCTCTCATGATGCAGAGTCTATGTGAGACTCCAGCAGTTTCAATGGCTTCTAAAGCCCCCTCAGGATGCAGAGTCTGGCTTCTTAAGCCCTCCCAGGATGCAGAGTCTATGTGAGACTCCAGCAGTTTCAATGGCTTCTTGAGCCCTCTCCTGATGCAGAGTCTATGTGAGACTCCAGCAGTTTCAATGGTTTCTTAAGCCCTCTCAGGATGCAGAGTCTATGTGAGACTCCAGCAGTATCAATTGCTTCTTAAGCCCTCTCAGGATGCAGAGTCTATGTGAGACTCCAGCAGTTGCATTGGCTTCTAAATCCCTCTCAGGAAGCAGAGTCTATGTGAGCCTCCAGCAGTTTCAATGGCTTCTTAAGCCCTCTCAGAATGCAGAGCCTATGTAAGATAGTTTCAATGGCTTCTTAAGCCCTCTCATGATTCACAGTCTATGTGAGACTCCCTCCGTTTCAATGGGTTCTTAAGCCCTCTCAGGATGCAGAGTCTATATGAGACTCCCGCAGTTTCAATGGCTTCTGAAGCCCTCTCGGGATGCAGAGTCTATGTGAGACTCCCACAGTTTCAATGGCTTCTGAAGCCCTCTCAGGATGCAGAGCCTATGTAAGATAGTTTCAATGGCTTCTTAAGCCCTCTCAGGATGCAGAGTCTATGTGAGACTCCAGCTTTTTCAATAGTTTCTTAAGCCTTCTCAGGATGCAGAGTCTATGTGAGACTCCAGCAGTATCAATGGCTTCTTAAGCCCGCTCATGATGCAGAGTCTATGTGAGACTCCAGCAGTTTCTATGGCTTCTTAAACCCTCGGAGGATGCAGAGTCTATGTGATACTCCCGCAGTTACAATGGCTTCTTAAACCCTCTCAGGATGCAGAGTCTATATGAGACTCCAGCAGTATCAATGGCTTCTTAAGCCCTCGGAGGGTGCAGAGTCTATGTGAGACTCCAGCAGTTTCAGTGGCTTATTAAGCCCTCTCCTGATGCAGAGTCTATGTGAGACGCCAGCAATTTCAATGGCTTCTTAAGCCCTCTCAGGATGCAGAGTCTGTGTGAGACTCGAGCAGTTTCAATGGCTTCTAAAGCCCTCTCAGAATGCAAAGTCTGGCTTCTTAAGCCCTCCCACGATGCAGAGTCTATGTGAGACTCCAGCAGTTTCAATGGCTTCTTAAGCCCTCTCAGGATGCAGAGTCTATGTGAGACTCCAGCATTTCAATGGCTTCTTAAGCCCTCTCCTGATGCAGAGTCTATGTGAGACTCCAGCAGTTTCAATGGCTTCTTAGACCCTGTGAGGATGCAGAGTCTATGTGAGACTTCAGCCGTTTCAATGGCTTCTTAAGCCCTTTCAGGGTGCAGAGTCTATGTGAGACTCCAGCAGTTTCAATGGCTTCTAAAGCCCTCTCAGGATGCACAGTCTATGTGAGCCTCCAGCAGTTTCAATGGCTTCTTAAGCCCTCTCAGGATGCAGAGCCTATGTGAGACTCCAGCAGTATCAATGGCTTCTTAAGCCCTCTCATGATGCAGAGTCTATGTGAGACTCCAGCAGTTTTCATGGCTTCATAAGCCCTCGGAGGATGCAGAGTCTATGTGATACTCCCGCAGTTACAATGGCTTCTTAAGCCCTCTCAGGATGCAGAGTCTATGTGAGACTACAGCAGTATCAATGGCTTCTTAAGCCCTCTCAGGATGCAGAGTCTATGTGAGACCCCAGCAGTTTCAATGGCTTCTTAAGCCCTCGGAGGATGCAGAGTCTATGTTATACTCCCGCAGTTACAATGGCTTCTTAACCCCTCTCAGGATGCAGAGTCTATGTGAGACTCCAGCAGTTGCATTGGCTTCTAAATCCCTCTCAGGAAGCAGAGTCTATGTGAGCCTCCAGCAGTTTCAATGGCTTCTTAAGCCCTCTCAGAATGCAGAGCCTATGTAAGATAGTTTCAATGGCTTCTTAAGCCCTCTCATGATTCACAGTCTATGTGAGACTCCCTCCGTTTCAATGGGTTCTTAAGCCCTCTCAGGATGCAGAGTCTATATGAGACTCCCGCAGTTTCAATGGCTTCTGAAGCCCTCTCGGGATGCAGAGTCTATGTGAGACTCCCACAGTTTCAATGGCTTCTGAAGCCCTCTCAGGATGCAGAGCCTATGTAAGATAGTTTCAATGGCTTCTTAAGCCCTCTCAGGATGCAGAGTCTATGTGAGACTCCAGCTTTTTCAATAGTTTCTTAAGCCTTCTCAGGATGCAGAGTCTATGTGAGACTCCAGCAGTATCAATGGCTTCTTAAGCCCGCTCATGATGCAGAGTCTATGTGAGACTCCAGCAGTTTCTATGGCTTCTTAAACCCTCGGAGGATGCAGAGTCTATGTGATACTCCCGCAGTTACAATGGCTTCTTAAACCCTCTCAGGATGCAGAGTCTATATGAGACTCCAGCAGTATCAATGGCTTCTTAAGCCCTCGGAGGGTGCAGAGTCTATGTGAGACTCCAGCAGTTTCAGTGGCTTATTAAGCCCTCTCCTGATGCAGAGTCTATGTGAGACGCCAGCAATTTCAATGGCTTCTTAAGCCCTCTCAGGATGCAGAGTCTGTGTGAGACTCGAGCAGTTTCAATGGCTTCTAAAGCCCTCTCAGAATGCAAAGTCTGGCTTCTTAAGCCCTCCCACGATGCAGAGTCTATGTGAGACTCCAGCAGTTTCAATGGCTTCTTAAGCCCTCTCAGGATGCAGAGTCTATGTGAGACTCCAGCATTTCAATGGCTTCTTAAGCCCTCTCCTGATGCAGAGTCTATGTGAGACTCCAGCAGTTTCAATGGCTTCTTAGACCCTGTGAGGATGCAGAGTCTATGTGAGACTTCAGCCGTTTCAATGGCTTCTTAAGCCCTTTCAGGGTGCAGAGTCTATGTGAGACTCCAGCAGTTTCAATGGCTTCTAAAGCCCTCTCAGGATGCACAGTCTATGTGAGCCTCCAGCAGTTTCAATGGCTTCTTAAACCCTCTCAGGATGCAGAGCCTATGTGAGACTCCAGCAGTATCAATGGCTTCTTAAGCCCTCTCATGATGCAGAGTCTATGTGAGACTCCAGCAGTTTTCATGGCTTCATAAGCCCTCGGAGGATGCAGAGTCTATGTGATACTCCCGCAGTTACAATGGCTTCTTAAGCCCTCTCAGGATGCAGAGTCTATGTGAGACTACAGCAGTATCAATGGCTTCTTAAGCCCTCTCAGGATGCAGAGTCTATGTGAGACCCCAGCAGTTTCAATGGCTTCTTAAGCCCTCGGAGGATGCAGAGTCTATGTTATACTCCCGCAGTTACAATGGCTTCTTAACCCCTCTCAGGATGCAGAGTCTATGTGAGACTCCAGCAGTTTCAATGGCTTCTAAAGCCCCCTCAGGATGCAGAGTCTGGCTTCTTAAGCCCTCCCAGGATGCAGAGTCTATGTGAGACTCCAGCAGTTTCAATGGCTTCTTGAGCCCTCTCCTGATGCAGAGTCTATGTGAGACTCCAGCAGTTTCAATGGTTTCTTAAGCCCTCTCAGGATGCAGAGTCTATGTGAGACTCCAGCAGTATCAATTGCTTCTTAAGCCCTCTCAGGATGCAGAGTCTATGTGAGACTCCCGCAGTTTCAATGGCTTCTTAGGCCCTCTCAGGATGCAGAGTCTATGTGAGACTCCCCCAGTTTCAATGGCTTCTTAAGCCCTCTCAGGATGCAGAGTCTGGCTTCTTAAGCCCTCCCAGGATGCAGAGTCTATGTGAGACTCCAGCAGTTTCAGTGGCTTCTTAAGCCCTCTCCTGATGCAGAGTCTATGTGAGACTCCAGCAGTTTCAATGGCTTCTTAAGCCCTGTCAGGATGCAGAGCCTATGTGAGACTCCAGCAGTATCAATGGCTTCTTAAGCCCTCTCATGATGCAGAGTCTATGTGAGACTCCAGCAGTTTTCATGGCTTCATAAGCCCTCGGAGGATGCAGAGTCTATGTGATACTCCCGCAGTTACAATGGCTTCTTAAGCCCTCTCAGGATGCAGAGTCTATGTGAGACTACAGCAGTATCAATGGCTTCTTAAGCCCTCTCAGGATGCAGAGTCTATGTGAGACCACAGCAGTTTCAATGGCTTCTTAAGCCCTCGGAGGATGCAGAGTCTATGTTATACTCCCACAGTTACAATGGCTTCTTAAGCCCTCTCAGGATGCAGAGTCTATGTGAGACTCCAGCAGTTTCAATGGCTTCTAAAGCCCCATCAGGATGCAGAGTCTGGCTTCTTAAGCCCTCCCAGGATGCAGAGTCTATGTGAGACTCCAGCAGTTTCAATGGCTTCTTGAGCCCTCTCCTGATGCAGAGTCTATGTGAGACTCCAGCAGTTTCAATGGTTTCTTAAGCCCTCTCAGGATGCAGAGTCTATGTGAGACTCCAGCAGTATCAATTGCTTCTTAAGCCCTCTCAGGATGCAGAGTCTATGTGAGACTCCCGCAGTTTCAATGGCTTCTTAGACCCTGTGAGGATGCAGAGTCTATGTGAGACTTCAGCAGTTTCAATGGCTTCTTAAGCCCTTTCAGGATGCAGAGTCTATGTGAGACTCCAGCAGTTTCAATGGCTTCTAAAGCCCTCTCAGGATGCACAGTCTATGTGAGCCTCCAGCAGTTTCAATGGCTTCTTAAGCCCTCTCAGGATGCAGAGCCTATGTGAGACTCCAGCAGTATCAGTGGCTTCTTAAGCCCTCTCATGATGCAGAGTCTATGTGAGACTCCAGCAGTTTTCATGGCTTCATAAGCCCTCGGAGGATGCAGAGTCTATGTGATACTCCCGCAGTTACAATGGCTTCTTAAGCCCTCTCAGGATGCAGAGTCTAGGTGAGACTACAGCAGTATCAATGGCTTCTTAAGCCCTCTCAGGATGCAGAATCTATGTGAGACTTCAGCAGTTTCAATGTCTTCTTAAGCCTTCTCAGGATGCAGAGTCTATGTGAGACTCCAGCAGTTTCATTGGCTTCTAAAGCCCTCTCAGGAAGCAGAGTCTTTGTGAGCCTCCAGCAGTTTCAATGGCTTCTTAAGCCCTCTCAGAATGCAGAGCCTATGTAAGATAGTTTCAATGGCTTCTTAAGCCCTCTCATGATTCACAGTCTATGTGAGACTCCCTCCGTTTCAATGGGTTCTTAAGCCCTCTCAGGATGCAGAGTCTATATGAGACTCCCGCAGTTTCAATGGCTTCTGAAGCCCTCTCAGGATGCAGAGTCTATGTGAGACTCCCTCAGTTTCAATGGCTTCTGAAGCCCTCTCAGGATGCAGAGCCTATGTAAGATAGTTTCAATGGCTTCTTAAGCCCTCTCAGGATGCAGAGTCTATGTGAGACTCCAGCTTTTTCAATAGTTTCTTAAGCCTTCTCAGGATGCAGAGTCTATGTGAGACTCCAGCAGTATCAATGGCTTCTTAAGCCCGCTCATGATGCAGAGTCTATGTGAGACTCCAGCAGTTTCTATGGCTTCTTAAACCCTCGGAGGATGCAGAGTCTATGTGATACTCCCGCAGTTACAATGGCTTCTTAAACCCTCTCAGGATGCAGAGTCTATATGAAACTCCAGCAGTATCAATGGCTTCTTAAGCCCTCGGAGGGTGCAGAGTCTATGTGAGACTCCAGCAGTTTCAGTGGCTTATTAAGCCCTCTCCTGATGCAGAGTCTATGTGAGACGCCAGCAATTTCAATGGCTTCTTAAGCCCTCTCAGGATGCAGAGTCTGTGTGAGACTCGAGCAGTTTCAATGGCTTCTAAAGCCCTCTCAGAATGCAAAGTCTGGCTTCTTAAGCCCTCCCATGATGCAGAGTCTATGTGAGACTCGAGCAGTTTCAATGGCTTCTTAAGCCCTCTCAGGATGCAGAGTCTATGTGAGACTCCAGCAGTTTCAATGGCTTCTTAAGCCCTCTCCTGATGCAGAGTCTATGTGAGACTCCAGCAGTTTCAATGGCTTCTTAGACCCTGTGAGGATGCAGAGTCTATGTGAGACTTCAGCCGTTTCAATGGCTTCTTAAGCCCTTTCAGGATGCAGAGTCTATGTGAGACTCCAGCAGTTTCAATGGCTTCTAAAGCCCTCTCAGGATGCACAGTCTATGTGAGCCTCCAGCAGTTTCAATGGCTTCTTAAGCCCTCTCAGGATACAGAGCCTATGTGAGACTCCAGCAGTATCAATGGCTTCTTAAGCCCTCTCATGATGCAGAGTCTATGTGAGACTCCAGCAGTTTTCATGGCTTCATAAGCCCTCGGAGGATGCAGAGTCTATGTGATACTCCCGCAGTTACAATGGCTTCTTAAGCCCTCTCAGGATGCAGAGTCTATGTGAGACTACAGCAGTATCAATGGCTTCTTAAGCCCTCTCAGGATGCAGAGTCTATGTAAGACCCCAGCAGTTTCAATGGCTTCTTAAGCCCTCGGAGGATGCAGAGTCTATGTTATACTCCCGCAGTTACAATGGCTTCTTAACCCCTCTCAGGATGCAGAGTCTATGTGAGACTCCAGCAGTTTCAATGGCTTCTAAAGCCCCCTCAGGATGCAGAGTCTGGCTTCTTAAGCCCTCCCAGGATGCAGAGTCTATGTGAGACTCCAGCAGTTTCAATGGCTTCTTGAGCCCTCTCCTGATGCATAGTCTATGTGAGACTCCAGCAGTTTCAATGGTTTCTTAAGCCCTCTCAGGATGCAGAGTCTATGTGAGACTCCAGCAGTATCAATTGCTTCTTAAGCCCTCTCAGGATGCAGAGTCTATGTGAGACTCCCGCAGTTTCAATGGCTTCTTAGGCCCTCTCAGGATGCAGAGTCTATGTGAGACTCCCGCAGTTTCAATGGCTTCTTAGGCCCTCTCAGGATGCAGAGTCTATGTGAGACTCCCGCAGTTTCAATGGCTTCTTAAGCCCTCTCAGGATGCAGAGTCTGGCTTCTTAAGCCCTCCCAGGATGCAGAGTCTATGTGAGACTCCAGCAGTTTCAATGGCTTCTAAAGCCCTCTCGGGATGCAGAGTATATGTGAGCCTCCAGCAGTTTCAATGGCTTCTTAAGCCCTCTCAGGATGTAGAGTCTATGTGAGACTCCAGCAGTATCGTTTGCTTCTTAAGCCCTCTCAGGATGCAGAATCTATGTGAGACTCCCGCGGTTTCAATGGCTTCTTAGACCCTCTCAGGATGCAGAGTCTATGTGAGACTCCCGCAGTTTCAAT
Organism: Ambystoma mexicanum; assembly: GCF_040938575.1. NCBI lineage: Eukaryota > Metazoa > Chordata > Amphibia > Caudata > Ambystomatidae > Ambystoma > Ambystoma mexicanum. The sequence goes on along the minus strand of NC_090936.1, from coordinate 63,893,087 downwards.
GGCTTCTTAAGCCCTCTCGGGATGCAAAGTCTATTTGAGACTCCAGCTTTTTCAATGGCTTCTTAAGCCCTCTCAGGATGCAGAGTCTATGTGAGACTCCAGCAGTTTCAATGGCTTCTTAAGCCCTCTCAGGATGCAGAGTCTGTGTGAGACTCCAGCAGTTTCAATGGCTTCTAAAGCCCTCTCAGGATGCAAAGTCTGACTTCTTAAGCCCTCCCACGATGCAGAGTCTATGTGAGACTCCAGCAGTTTCAATGGCTTCTTAAGCCCTCTCAGGATGCAGAATCTATGTGAGACTTCAGCAGTTTCAATGGCTTCTTAAGCCTTCTCAGGATGCAGAGTCTATGTGAGACTCCAGCAGTTGCATTGGCTTCTAAAGCCCTCTCAGGAAGCAGAGTCTATGTGAGCCTCCAGCAGTTTCAATGGCTTCTTAAGCCCTCTCAGAATGCAGAGCCTATGTAAGATAGTTTCAATGGCTTCTTAAGCCCTCTCATGATTCACAGTCTATGTGAGACTCCCTCCGTTTCAATGGGTTCTTAAGCCCTCTCAGGATGCAGAGTCTATATGAGACTCCCGCGGTTTCAATGGCTTCTGAAGCCCTCTCAGGATGCAGAGTCTATGTGAGACTCCCTCAGTTTCAATGGCTTCTGAAGCCCTCTCAGGATGCAGAGCCTATGTAAGATAGTTTCAATGGCTTCTTAAGCCCTCTCAGGATGCAGAGTCTATGTGAGACTCCAGCTTTTTCAATAGTTTCTTAAGCCTTCTCAGGATGCAAAGTCTATGTGAGACTCCAGCAGTATCAATGGCTTCTTAAGCCCGCTCATGATGCAGAGTCTATGTGGGACTCCAGCAGTTTCTATGGCTTCTTAAACCCTCGGAGGATGCAGAGTCTATGTGATACTCCCGCAGTTACAATGGCTTCTTAAACCCTCTCAGGATGCAGAGTCTATATGAGACTCCAGCAGTATCAATGGCTTCTTAAGCCCTCGGAGGGTGCAGAGTCTATGTGAGACTCCAGCAGTTTCAGTGGCTTATTAAGCCCTCTCCTGATGCAGAGTCTATGTGAGACGCCAGCAATTTCAATGGCTTCTGAAGCCCTCTCAGGATGCAGAGTCTGTGTGAGACTCGAGCAGTTTCAATGGCTTCTAAAGCCCTCTCAGAATGCAAAGTCTGGCTTCTTAAGCCCTCCCACGATGCAGAGTCTATGTGAGACTCCAGCAGTTTCAATGGCTTCTTAAGCCCTCTCAGGATGCAGAGTCTATGTGAGACTCCAGCAGTTTCAATGGCTTCTTAAGCCCTCTCCTGATGCAGAGTCTATGTGAGACTCCAGCAGTTTCAATGGCTTCTTAGACCCTGTGAGGATGCAGAGTCTATGTGAGACTTCAGCCGTTTCAATGGCTTCTTAAGCCCTTTCAGGGTGCAGAGTCTATGTGAGACTCCAGCAGTTTCAATGGCTTCTAAAGCCCTCTCAGGATGCACAGTCTATGTGAGCCTCCAGCAGTTTCAATGGCTTCTTAAGCCCTCTCAGGATGCAGAGCCTATGTGAGACTCCAGCAGTATCAATGGCTTCTTAAGCCCTCTCATGATGCAGAGTCTATGTGAGACTCCAGCAGTTTTCATGGCTTCATAAGCCCTCGGAGGATGCAGAGTCTATGTGATACTCCCGCAGTTACAATGGCTTCTTAAGCCCTCTCAGGATGCAGAGTCTATGTGAGACTACAGCAGTATCAATGGCTTCTTAAGCCCTCTCAGGATGCAGAGTCTATGTGAGACCCCAGCAGTTTCAATGGCTTCTTAAGCCCTCGGAGGATGCAGAGTCTATGTTATACTCCCGCAGTTACAATGGCTTCTTAACCCCTCTCAGGATGCAGAGTCTATGTGAGACTCCAGCAGTTTCAATGGCTTCTAAAGCCCCCTCAGGATGCAGAGTCTGGCTTCTTAAGCCCTCCCTGGATGCAGAGTCTATGTGAGACTCCAGCAGTTTCAATGGCTTCTTGAGCCCTCTCAGGATGCAGAGTCTATGTGAGACTCCAGCAGTATCAATTGCTTCTTAAGCCCTCTCAGGATGCAGAGTCTATGTGAGACTCCCGCAGTTTCAATGGCTTCTTAGGCCCTCTCAGGATGCAGAGTCTATGTGAGACTCCCGCAGTTTCAATGGCTTCTTAAGCCCTCTCAGGATGCAGAGTCTATGTGAGACTACAGCAGTATCAATGGCTTCTTAAGCCCTCTCAGGATGCAGAGTCTATGTGAGACCACAGCAGTTTCAATGGCTTCTTAAGCCCTCGGAGGATGCAGAGTCTATGTTATACTCCCACAGTTACAATGGCTTCTTAAGCCCTCTCAGGATGCAGAGTCTATGTGAGACTCCAGCAGTTTCAATGGCTTCTAAAGCCCCATCAGGATGCAGAGTCTGGCTTCTTAAGCCCTCCCAGGATGCAGAGTCTATGTGAGACTCCAGCAGTTTCAATGGCTTCTTGAGCCCTCTCCTGATGCAGAGTCTATGTGAGACTCCAGCAGTTTCAATGGTTTCTTAAGCCCTCTCAGGATGCAGAGTCTATGTGAGACTCCAGCAGTATCAATTGCTTCTTAAGCCCTCTCAGGATGCAGAGTCTATGTGAGACTCCCGCAGTTTCAATGGCTTCTTAGACCCTGTGAGGATGCAGAGTCTATGTGAGACTTCAGCAGTTTCAATGGCTTCTTAAGCCCTTTCAGGATGCAGAGTCTATGTGAGACTCCAGCAGGTTCATTGGCTTCTAAAGCCCTCTCAGGATGCACAGTCTATGTGAGCCTCCAGCAGTTTCAATGGCTTCTTAAGCCCTCTCAGGATGGAGAGCCTATGTGAGACTCCAGCAGTATCAGTGGCTTCTTAAGCCCTCTCATGATGCAGAGTCTATGTGAGACTCCAGCAGTTTTCATGGCTTCATAAGCCCTCGGAGGATGCAGAGTCTATGTGATACTCCCGCAGTTACAATGGCTTCTTAAGCCCTCTCAGGATGCAGAGTCTAGGTGAGACTACAGCAGTATCAATGGCTTCTTAAGCCCTCTCAGGATGCAGAATCTATGTGAGACTTCAGCAGTTTCAATGTCTTCTTAAGCCTTCTCAGGATGCAGAGTCTATGTGAGACTCCAGCAGTTTCATTGGCTTCTAAAGCCCTCTCAGGAAGCAGAGTCTTTGTGAGCCTCCAGCAGTTTCAATGGCTTCTTAAGCCCTCTCAGAATGCAGAGCCTATGTAAGATAGTTTCAATGGCTTCTTAAGCCCTCTCATGATTCACAGTCTATGTGAGACTCCCTCCGTTTCAATGGGTTCTTAAGCCCTCTCAGGATGCAGAGTCTATATGAGACTCCCGCAGTTTCAATGGCTTCTGAAGCCCTCTCAGGATGCAGAGTCTATGTGAGACTCCCTCAGTTTCAATGGCTTCTGAAGCCCTCTCAGGATGCAGAGCCTATGTAAGATAGTTTCAATGGCTTCTTAAGCCCTCTCAGGATGCAGAGTCTATGTGAGACGCCAGCAATTTCAATGGCTTCTTAAGCCCTCTCAGGATGCAGAGTCTGTGTGAGACTCGAGCAGTTTCAATGGCTTCTAAAGCCCTCTCAGAATGCAAAGTCTGGCTTCTTAAGCCCTCCCATGATGCAGAGTCTATGTGAGACTCCAGCAGTTTCAATGGCTTCTTAAGCCCTCTCAGGATGCAGAGTCTATGTGAGACTACAGCAGTTTCAATGGCTTCTTAAGCCCTCTCCTGATGCAGAGTCTATGTGAGACTCCAGCAGTTTCAATGGCTTCTTAGACCCTGTGAGGATGCAGAGTCTATGTGAGACTTCAGCCGTTTCAATGGCTTCTTAAGCCCTTTCAGGATGCAGAGTCTATGTGAGACTCCAGCAGTTTCAATGGCTTCTAAAGCCCTCTCAGGATGCACAGTCTATGTGAGCCTCCAGCAGTTTCAATGGCTTCTTAAGCCCTCTCAGGATACAGAGCCTATGTGAGACTCCAGCAGTATCAATGGCTTCTTAAGCCCTCTCATGATGCAGAGTCTATGTGAGACTCCAGCAGTTTTCATGGCTTCATAAGCCCTCGGAGGATGCAGAGTCTATGTGATACTCCCGCAGTTACAATGGCTTCTTAAGCCCTCTCAGGATGCAGAGTCTATGTGAGACTACAGCAGTATCAATGGCTTCTTAAGCCCTCTCAGGATGCAGAGTCTATGTAAGACCCCAGCCGTTTCAATGGCTTCTTAAGCCCTCGGAGGATGCAGAGTCTATGTTATACTCCCGCAGTTACAATGGCTTCTTAACCCCTCTCAGGATGCAGAGTCTATGTGAGACTCCAGCAGTTTCAATGACTTCTAAAGCCCCCTCAGGATGCAGAGTCTGGCTTCTTAAGCCCTCCCAGGATGCAGAGTCTATGTGAGACTCCAGCAGTTTCAATGGCTTCTTGAGCCCTCTCCTGATGCATAGTCTATGTGAGACTCCAGCAGTTTCAATGGTTTCTTAAGCCCTCTCAGGATGCAGAGTCTATGTGAGACTCCAGCAGTATCAATTGCTTCTTAAGCCCTCTCAGGATGCAGAGTCTATGTGAGACTCCCGCAGTTTCAATGGCTTCTTAGGCCCTCTCAGGATGCAGAGTCTATGTGAGACTCCCGCAGTTTCAATGGCTTCTTAGACCCTGTGAGGATGCAGAGTCTATGTGAGACTTCAGCAGTTTCAATGGCTTCTTAAGCCCTTTCAGGATGCAGAGTCTATGTGAGACTCCAGCAGTTTCAATGGCTTCTAAAGCCCTCTCAGGATGCACAGTCTATGTGAGCCTCCAGCAGTTTCAATGGCTTCTTAAGCCCCTCAGGATGCAGAGCCTATGTGAGACTCCAGCAGTATCAGTGGCTTCTTAAGCCCTCTCATGATGCAGAGTCTATGTGAGACTCCAGCAGTTTTCATGGCTTCATAAGCCCTCGGAGGATGCAGAGTCTATGTGATACTCCCGCAGTTACAATGGCTTCTTAAGCCCTCTCAGGATGCAGAGTCTAGGTGAGACTACAGCAGTATCAATGGCTTCTTAAGCCCTCTCAGGATGCAGAATCTATGTGAGACTTCAGCAGTTTCAATGTCTTCTTAAGCCTTCTCAGGATGCAGAGTCTATGTGAGACTCCAGCAGTTTCATTGGCTTCTAAAGCCCTCTCAGGAAGCAGAGTCTTTGTGAGCCTCCAGCAGTTTCAATGGCTTCTTAAGCCCTCTCAGAATGCAGAGCCTATGTAAGATAGTTTCAATGGCTTCTTAAGCCCTCTCATGATTCACAGTCTATGTGAGACTCCCTCCGTTTCAATGGGTTCTTAAGCCCTCTCAGGATGCAGAGTCTATATGAGACTCCCGCAGTTTCAATGGCTTCTGAAGCCCTCTCAGGATGCAGAGTCTATGTGAGACTCCCTCAGTTTCAATGGCTTCTGAAGCCCTCTCAGGATGCAGAGCCTATGTAAGATAGTTTCAATGGCTTCTTAAGCCCTCTCAGGATGCAGAGTCTATGTGAGACTCCAGCTTTTTCAATAGTTTCTTAAGCCTTAGCAGGATGCAGAGTCTATGTGAGACTCCAGCAGTATCAATGGCTTCTTAAGCCCGCTCATGATGCAGAGTCTATGTGAGACTCCAGCAGTTTCTATGGCTTCTTAAACCCTCGGAGGATGCAGAGTCTATGTGATACTCCCGCAGTTACAATGGCTTCTTAAACCCTCTCAGGATGCAGAGTCTATATGAAACTCCAGCAGTATCAATGGCTTCTTAAGCCCTCGGAGGGTGCAGAGTCTATGTGAGACGCCAGCAATTTCAATGGCTTCTTAAGCCCTCTCAGGATGCAGAGTCTGTGTGAGACTCGAGCAGTTTCAATGGCTTCTAAAGCCCTCTCAGAATGCAAAGTCTGGCTTCTTAAGCCCTCCCATGATGCAGAGTCTATGTGAGACTCCAGCAGTTTCAATGGCTTCTTAAGCCCTCTCAGGATGCAGAGTCTATGTGAGACTCCAGCAGTTTCAATGGCTTCTTAAGCCCTCTCCTGATGCAGAGTCTATGTGAGACTCCAGCAGTTTCAATGGCTTCTTAGACCCTGTGAGGATGCAGAGTCTATGTGAGACTCCAGCAGTTTCAATGGCTTCTAAAGCCCTCTTAGGATGCACAGTCTATGTGAGCCTCCAGCAGTTTCAATGGCTTCTTAAGCCCTCTCAGGATACAGAGCCTATGTGAGACTCCAGCAGTATCAATGGCTTCTTAAGCCCTCTCATGATGCAGAGTCTATGTGAGACTCCAGCAGTTTTCATGGCTTCATAAGCCCTCGGAGGATGCAGAGTCTATGTGATACTCCCGCAGTTACAATGGCTTCTTAAGCCCTCTCAGGATGCAGAGTCTATGTGAGACTACAGCAGTATCAATGGCTTCTTAAGCCCTCTCAGGATGCAGAGTCTATGTAAGACCCCAGCAGTTTCAATGGCTTCTTAAACCCTCGGAGGATGCAGAGTCTATGTTATACTCCCGCAGTTACAATGGCTTCTTAACCCCTCTCAGGATGCAGAGTCTATGTGAGACTCCAGCAGTTTCAATGGCTTCTAAAGCCCCCTCAGGATGCAGAGTCTGGCTTCTTAAGCCCTCCCAGGATGCAGAGTCTATGTGAGACTCCAGCAGTTTCAATGGCTTCTTGAGCCCTCTCCTGATGCATAGTCTATGTGAGACTCCAGCAGTTTCAATGGTTTCTTAAGCCCTCTCAGGATGCAGAGTCTATGTGAGACTCCAGCAGTATCAATTGCTTCTTAAGCCCTCTCAGGATGCAGAGTCTATGTGAGACTCCCGCAGTTTCAATGGCTTCTTAGGCCCTCTCAGGATGCAGAGTCTATGTGAGACTCCCGCAGTTTCAATGGCTTCTTAGGCCCTCTCAGGATGCAGAGTCTATGTGAGACTCCCGCAGTTTCAATGGCTTCTTAAGCCCTCTCAGGATGCAGAGTCTGGCTTCTTAAGCCCTCCCAGGATGCAGAGTCTATGTGAGACTCCAGCAGTTTCAATGGCTTCTAAAGCCCTCTCGGGATGCAGAGTATATGTGAGCCTCCAGCAGTTTCAATGGCTTCTTAAGCCCTCTCAGGATGTAGAGTCTATGTGAGACTCCAGCAGTATCGTTTGCTTCTTAAGCCCTCTCAGGATGCAGAATCTATGTGAGACTCCCGCGGTTTCAATGGCTTCTTAGGCCCTCTCAGGATGCAGAGTCTATGTGAGACTCCCGCAGTTTCAATGGCTTCTTAAGCCCTCTCGGGATGCAAAGTCTATTTGAGACTCCAGCTTTTTCAATGGCTTCTTAAGCCCTCTCAGGATGCAGAGTCTATGTGAGACTCCAGCAGTTTCAATGGCTTCTTAAGCCCTCTCAGGATGCAGAGTCTGTGTGAGACTCCAGCAGTTTCAATGGCTTCTAAAGCCCTCTCAGGATGCAAAGTCTGACTTCTTAAGCCCTCCCACGATGCAGAGTCTATGTGAGACTCCAGCAGTTTCAATGGCTTCTTAAGCCCTCTCAGGATGCAGAATCTATGTGAGACTTCAGCAGTTTCAATGGCTTCTTAAGCCTTCTCAGGATGCAGAGTCTATGTGAGACTCCAGCAGTTGCATTGGCTTCTAAAGCCCTCTCAGGAAGCAGAGTCTATGTGAGCCTCCAGCAGTTTCAATGGCTTCTTAAGCCCTCTCAGAATGCAGAGCCTATGTAAGATAGTTTCAATGGCTTCTTAAGCCCTCTCATGATTCACAGTCTATGTGAGACTCCCTCCGTTTCAATGGGTTCTTAAGCCCTCTCAGGATGCAGAGTCTATATGAGACTCCCGCGGTTTCAATGGCTTCTGAAGCCCTCTCAGGATGCAGAGTCTATGTGAGACTCCCTCAGTTTCAATGGCTTCTGAAGCCCTCTCAGGATGCAGAGCCTATGTAAGATAGTTTCAATGGCTTCTTAAGCCCTCTCAGGATGCAGAGTCTATGTGAGACTCCAGCTTTTTCAATAGTTTCTTAAGCCTTCTCAGGATGCAAAGTCTATGTGAGACTCCAGCAGTATCAATGGCTTCTTAAGCCCGCTCATGATGCAGAGTCTATGTGGGACTCCAGCAGTTTCTATGGCTTCTTAAACCCTCGGAGGATGCAGAGTCTATGTGATACTCCCGCAGTTACAATGGCTTCTTAAACCCTCTCAGGATGCAGAGTCTATATGAGACTCCAGCAGTATCAATGGCTTCTTAAGCCCTCGGAGGGTGCAGAGTCTATGTGAGACTCCAGCAGTTTCAGTGGCTTATTAAGCCCTCTCCTGATGCAGAGTCTATGTGAGACGCCAGCAATTTCAATGGCTTCTGAAGCCCTCTCAGGATGCAGAGTCTGTGTGAGACTCGAGCAGTTTCAATGGCTTCTAAAGCCCTCTCAGAATGCAAAGTCTGGCTTCTTAAGCCCTCCCACGATGCAGAGTCTATGTGAGACTCCAGCAGTTTCAATGGCTTCTTAAGCCCTCTCAGGATGCAGAGTCTATGTGAGACTCCAGCAGTTTCAATGGCTTCTTAAGCCCTCTCCTGATGCAGAGTCTATGTGAGACTCCAGCAGTTTCAATGGCTTCTTAGACCCTGTGAGGATGCAGAGTCTATGTGAGACTTCAGCCGTTTCAATGGCTTCTTAAGCCCTTTCAGGGTGCAGAGTCTATGTGAGACTCCAGCAGTTTCAATGGCTTCTAAAGCCCTCTCAGGATGCACAGTCTATGTGAGCCTCCAGCAGTTTCAATGGCTTCTTAAGCCCTCTCAGGATGCAGAGCCTATGTGAGACTCCAGCAGTATCAATGGCTTCTTAAGCCCTCTCATGATGCAGAGTCTATGTGAGACTCCAGCAGTTTTCATGGCTTCATAAGCCCTCGGAGGATGCAGAGTCTATGTGATACTCCCGCAGTTACAATGGCTTCTTAAGCCCTCTCAGGATGCAGAGTCTATGTGAGACTACAGCAGTATCAATGGCTTCTTAAGCCCTCTCAGGATGCAGAGTCTATGTGAGACCCCAGCAGTTTCAATGGCTTCTTAAGCCCTCGGAGGATGCAGAGTCTATGTTATACTCCCGCAGTTACAATGGCTTCTTAACCCCTCTCAGGATGCAGAGTCTATGTGAGACTCCAGCAGTTTCAATGGCTTCTAAAGCCCCCTCAGGATGCAGAGTCTGGCTTCTTAAGCCCTCCCTGGATGCAGAGTCTATGTGAGACTCCAGCAGTTTCAATGGCTTCTTGAGCCCTCTCAGGATGCAGAGTCTATGTGAGACTCCAGCAGTATCAATTGCTTCTTAAGCCCTCTCAGGATGCAGAGTCTATGTGAGACTCCCGCAGTTTCAATGGCTTCTTAGGCCCTCTCAGGATGCAGAGTCTATGTGAGACTCCCGCAGTTTCAATGGCTTCTTAAGCCCTCTCAGGATGCAGAGTCTGGCTTCTTAAGCCCTCCCAGGATGCAGAGTCTATGTGAGACTCCAGCAGTTTCAGTGGCTTCTTAAGCCCTCTCCTGATGCAGAGTCTATGTGAGACTCCAGCAGTTTCAATGGCTTCTTAAGCCCTCTCAGGATGCAGAGCCTATGTGAGACTCCAGCAGTATCAATGGCTTCTTAAGCCCTCTCATGATGCAGAGTCTATGTGAGACTCCAGCAGTTTTCATGGCTTCATAAGCCCTCGGAGGATGCAGAGTCTATGTGATACTCCCGCAGTTACAATGGCTTCTTAAGCCCTCTCAGGATGCAGAGTCTATGTGAGACTACAGCAGTATCAATGGCTTCTTAAGCCCTCTCAGGATGCAGAGTCTATGTGAGACCACAGCAGTTTCAATGGCTTCTTAAGCCCTCGGAGGATGCAGAGTCTATGTTATACTCCCACAGTTACAATGGCTTCTTAAGCCCTCTCAGGATGCAGAGTCTATGTGAGACTCCAGCAGTTTCAATGGCTTCTAAAGCCCCATCAGGATGCAGAGTCTGGCTTCTTAAGCCCTCCCAGGATGCAGAGTCTATGTGAGACTCCAGCAGTTTCAATGGCTTCTTGAGCCCTCTCCTGATGCAGAGTCTATGTGAGACTCCAGCAGTTTCAATGGTTTCTTAAGCCCTCTCAGGATGCAGAGTCTATGTGAGACTCCAGCAGTATCAATTGCTTCTTAAGCCCTCTCAGGATGCAGAGTCTATGTGAGACTCCCGCAGTTTCAATGGCTTCTTAGACCCTGTGAGGATGCAGAGTCTATGTGAGACTTCAGCAGTTTCAATGGCTTCTTAAGCCCTTTCAGGATGCAGAGTCTATGTGAGACTCCAGCAGGTTCATTGGCTTCTAAAGCCCTCTCAGGATGCACAGTCTATGTGAGCCTCCAGCAGTTTCAATGGCTTCTTAAGCCCTCTCAGGATGGAGAGCCTATGTGAGACTCCAGCAGTATCAGTGGCTTCTTAAGCCCTCTCATGATGCAGAGTCTATGTGAGACTCCAGCAGTTTTCATGGCTTCATAAGCCCTCGGAGGATGCAGAGTCTATGTGATACTCCCGCAGTTACAATGGCTTCTTAAGCCCTCTCAGGATGCAGAGTCTAGGTGAGACTACAGCAGTATCAATGGCTTCTTAAGCCCTCTCAGGATGCAGAATCTATGTGAGACTTCAGCAGTTTCAATGTCTTCTTAAGCCTTCTCAGGATGCAGAGTCTATGTGAGACTCCAGCAGTTTCATTGGCTTCTAAAGCCCTCTCAGGAAGCAGAGTCTTTGTGAGCCTCCAGCAGTTTCAATGGCTTCTTAAGCCCTCTCAGAATGCAGAGCCTATGTAAGATAGTTTCAATGGCTTCTTAAGCCCTCTCATGATTCACAGTCTATGTGAGACTCCCTCCGTTTCAATGGGTTCTTAAGCCCTCTCAGGATGCAGAGTCTATATGAGACTCCCGCAGTTTCAATGGCTTCTGAAGCCCTCTCAGGATGCAGAGTCTATGTGAGACTCCCTCAGTTTCAATGGCTTCTGAAGCCCTCTCAGGATGCAGAGCCTATGTAAGATAGTTTCAATGGCTTCTTAAGCCCTCTCAGGATGCAGAGTCTATGTGAGACGCCAGCAATTTCAATGGCTTCTTAAGCCCTCTCAGGATGCAGAGTCTGTGTGAGACTCGAGCAGTTTCAATGGCTTCTAAAGCCCTCTCAGAATGCAAAGTCTGGCTTCTTAAGCCCTCCCATGATGCAGAGTCTATGTGAGACTCCAGCAGTTTCAATGGCTTCTTAAGCCCTCTCAGGATGCAGAGTCTATGTGAGACTACAGCAGTTTCAATGGCTTCTTAAGCCCTCTCCTGATGCAGAGTCTATGTGAGACTCCAGCAGTTTCAATGGCTTCTTAGACCCTGTGAGGATGCAGAGTCTATGTGAGACTTCAGCCGTTTCAATGGCTTCTTAAGCCCTTTCAGGATGCAGAGTCTATGTGAGACTCCAGCAGTTTCAATGGCTTCTAAAGCCCTCTCAGGATGCACAGTCTATGTGAGCCTCCAGCAGTTTCAATGGCTTCTTAAGCCCTCTCAGGATACAGAGCCTATGTGAGACTCCAGCAGTATCAATGGCTTCTTAAGCCCTCTCATGATGCAGAGTCTATGTGAGACTCCAGCAGTTTTCATGGCTTCATAAGCCCTCGGAGGATGCAGAGTCTATGTGATACTCCCGCAGTTACAATGGCTTCTTAAGCCCTCTCAGGATGCAGAGTCTATGTGAGACTACAGCAGTATCAATGGCTTCTTAAGCCCTCTCAGGATGCAGAGTCTATGTAAGACCCCAGCCGTTTCAATGGCTTCTTAAGCCCTCGGAGGATGCAGAGTCTATGTTATACTCCCGCAGTTACAATGGCTTCTTAACCCCTCTCAGGATGCAGAGTCTATGTGAGACTCCAGCAGTTTCAATGACTTCTAAAGCCCCCTCAGGATGCAGAGTCTGGCTTCTTAAGCCCTCCCAGGATGCAGAGTCTATGTGAGACTCCAGCAGTTTCAATGGCTTCTTGAGCCCTCTCCTGATGCATAGTCTATGTGAGACTCCAGCAGTTTCAATGGTTTCTTAAGCCCTCTCAGGATGCAGAGTCTATGTGAGACTCCAGCAGTATCAATTGCTTCTTAAGCCCTCTCAGGATGCAGAGTCTATGTGAGACTCCCGCAGTTTCAATGGCTTCTTAGGCCCTCTCAGGATGCAGAGTCTATGTGAGACTCCCGCAGTTTCAATGGCTTCTTAGACCCTGTGAGGATGCAGAGTCTATGTGAGACTTCAGCAGTTTCAATGGCTTCTTAAGCCCTTTCAGGATGCAGAGTCTATGTGAGACTCCAGCAGTTTCAATGGCTTCTAAAGCCCTCTCAGGATGCACAGTCTATGTGAGCCTCCAGCAGTTTCAATGGCTTCTTAAGCCCCTCAGGATGCAGAGCCTATGTGAGACTCCAGCAGTATCAGTGGCTTCTTAAGCCCTCTCATGATGCAGAGTCTATGTGAGACTCCAGCAGTTTTCATGGCTTCATAAGCCCTCGGAGGATGCAGAGTCTATGTGATACTCCCGCAGTTACAATGGCTTCTTAAGCCCTCTCAGGATGCAGAGTCTAGGTGAGACTACAGCAGTATCAATGGCTTCTTAAGCCCTCTCAGGATGCAGAATCTATGTGAGACTTCAGCAGTTTCAATGTCTTCTTAAGCCTTCTCAGGATGCAGAGTCTATGTGAGACTCCAGCAGTTTCATTGGCTTCTAAAGCCCTCTCAGGAAGCAGAGTCTTTGTGAGCCTCCAGCAGTTTCAATGGCTTCTTAAGCCCTCTCAGAATGCAGAGCCTATGTAAGATAGTTTCAATGGCTTCTTAAGCCCTCTCATGATTCACAGTCTATGTGAGACTCCCTCCGTTTCAATGGGTTCTTAAGCCCTCTCAGGATGCAGAGTCTATATGAGACTCCCGCAGTTTCAATGGCTTCTGAAGCCCTCTCAGGATGCAGAGTCTATGTGAGACTCCCTCAGTTTCAATGGCTTCTGAAGCCCTCTCAGGATGCAGAGCCTATGTAAGATAGTTTCAATGGCTTCTTAAGCCCTCTCAGGATGCAGAGTCTATGTGAGACTCCAGCTTTTTCAATAGTTTCTTAAGCCTTAGCAGGATGCAGAGTCTATGTGAGACTCCAGCAGTATCAATGGCTTCTTAAGCCCGCTCATGATGCAGAGTCTATGTGAGACTCCAGCAGTTTCTATGGCTTCTTAAACCCTCGGAGGATGCAGAGTCTATGTGATACTCCCGCAGTTACAATGGCTTCTTAAACCCTCTCAGGATGCAGAGTCTATATGAAACTCCAGCAGTATCAATGGCTTCTTAAGCCCTCGGAGGGTGCAGAGTCTATGTGAGACGCCAGCAATTTCAATGGCTTCTTAAGCCCTCTCAGGATGCAGAGTCTGTGTGAGACTCGAGCAGTTTCAATGGCTTCTAAAGCCCTCTCAGAATGCAAAGTCTGGCTTCTTAAGCCCTCCCATGATGCAGAGTCTATGTGAGACTCCAGCAGTTTCAATGGCTTCTTAAGCCCTCTCAGGATGCAGAGTCTATGTGAGACTCCAGCAGTTTCAATGGCTTCTTAAGCCCTCTCCTGATGCAGAGTCTATGTGAGACTCCAGCAGTTTCAATGGCTTCTTAGACCCTGTGAGGATGCAGAGTCTATGTGAGACTCCAGCAGTTTCAATGGCTTCTAAAGCCCTCTTAGGATGCACAGTCTATGTGAGCCTCCAGCAGTTTCAATGGCTTCTTAAGCCCTCTCAGGATACAGAGCCTATGTGAGACTCCAGCAGTATCAATGGCTTCTTAAGCCCTCTCATGATGCAGAGTCTATGTGAGACTCCAGCAGTTTTCATGGCTTCATAAGCCCTCGGAGGATGCAGAGTCTATGTGATACTCCCGCAGTTACAATGGCTTCTTAAGCCCTCTCAGGATGCAGAGTCTATGTGAGACTACAGCAGTATCAATGGCTTCTTAAGCCCTCTCAGGATGCAGAGTCTATGTAAGACCCCAGCAGTTTCAATGGCTTCTTAAACCCTCGGAGGATGCAGAGTCTATGTTATACTCCCGCAGTTACAATGGCTTCTTAACCCCTCTCAGGATGCAGAGTCTATGTGAGACTCCAGCAGTTTCAATGGCTTCTAAAGCCCCCTCAGGATGCAGAGTCTGGCTTCTTAAGCCCTCCCAGGATGCAGAGTCTATGTGAGACTCCAGCAGTTTCAATGGCTTCTTGAGCCCTCTCCTGATGCATAGTCTATGTGAGACTCCAGCAGTTTCAATGGTTTCTTAAGCCCTCTCAGGATGCAGAGTCTATGTGAGACTCCAGCAGTATCAATTGCTTCTTAAGCCCTCTCAGGATGCAGAGTCTATGTGAGACTCCCGCAGTTTCAATGGCTTCTTAGGCCCTCTCAGGATGCAGAGTCTATGTGAGACTCCCGCAGTTTCAATGGCTTCTTAGGCCCTCTCAGGATGCAGAGTCTATGTGAGACTCCCGCAGTTTCAATGGCTTCTTAAGCCCTCTCAGGATGCAGAGTCTGGCTTCTTAAGCCCTCCCAGGATGCAGAGTCTATGTGAGACTCCAGCAGTTTCAATGGCTTCTAAAGCCCTCTCGGGATGCAGAGTATATGTGAGCCTCCAGCAGTTTCAATGGCTTCTTAAGCCCTCTCAGGATGTAGAGTCTATGTGAGACTCCAGCAGTATCGTTTGCTTCTTAAGCCCTCTCAGGATGCAGAATCTATGTGAGACTCCCGCGGTTTCAATGGCTTCTTAGGCCCTCTCAGGATGCAGAGTCTATGTGAGACTCCCGCAGTTTCAATGGCTTCTTAAGCCCTCTCGGGATGCAAAGTCTATTTGAGACTCCAGCTTTTTCAATGGCTTCTTAAGCCCTCTCAGGATGCAGAGTCTATGTGAGACTCCAGCAGTTTCAATGGCTTCTTAAGCCCTCTCAGGATGCAGAGTCTGTGTGAGACTCCAGCAGTTTCAATGGCTTCTAAAGCCCTCTCAGGATGCAAAGTCTGACTTCTTAAGCCCTCCCACGATGCAGAGTCTATGTGAGACTCCAGCAGTTTCAATGGCTTCTTAAGCCCTCTCAGGATGCAGAATCTATGTGAGACTTCAGCAGTTTCAATGGCTTCTTAAGCCTTCTCAGGATGCAGAGTCTATGTGAGACTCCAGCAGTTGCATTGGCTTCTAAAGCCCTCTCAGGAAGCAGAGTCTATGTGAGCCTCCAGCAGTTTCAATGGCTTCTTAAGCCCTCTCAGAATGCAGAGCCTATGTAAGATAGTTTCAATGGCTTCTTAAGCCCTCTCATGATTCACAGTCTATGTGAGACTCCCTCCGTTTCAATGGGTTCTTAAGCCCTCTCAGGATGCAGAGTCTATATGAGACTCCCGCGGTTTCAATGGCTTCTGAAGCCCTCTCAGGATGCAGAGTCTATGTGAGACTCCCTCAGTTTCAATGGCTTCTGAAGCCCTCTCAGGATGCAGAGCCTATGTAAGATAGTTTCAATGGCTTCTTAAGCCCTCTCAGGATGCAGAGTCTATGTGAGACTCCAGCTTTTTCAATAGTTTCTTAAGCCTTCTCAGGATGCAAAGTCTATGTGAGACTCCAGCAGTATCAATGGCTTCTTAAGCCCGCTCATGATGCAGAGTCTATGTGGGACTCCAGCAGTTTCTATGGCTTCTTAAACCCTCGGAGGATGCAGAGTCTATGTGATACTCCCGCAGTTACAATGGCTTCTTAAACCCTCTCAGGATGCAGAGTCTATATGAGACTCCAGCAGTATCAATGGCTTCTTAAGCCCTCGGAGGGTGCAGAGTCTATGTGAGACTCCAGCAGTTTCAGTGGCTTATTAAGCCCTCTCCTGATGCAGAGTCTATGTGAGACGCCAGCAATTTCAATGGCTTCTGAAGCCCTCTCAGGATGCAGAGTCTGTGTGAGACTCGAGCAGTTTCAATGGCTTCTAAAGCCCTCTCAGAATGCAAAGTCTGGCTTCTTAAACCCTCCCACGATGCAGAGTCTATGTGAGACTCCAGCAGTTTCAATGGCTTCTTAAGCCCTCTCAGGATGCAGAGTCTATGTGAGACTCCAGCAGTTTCAATGGCTTCTTAAGCCCTCTCCTGATGCAGAGTCTATGTGAGACTCCAGCAGTTTCAATGGCTTCTTAGACCCTGTGAGGATGCAGAGTCTATGTGAGACTTCAGCCGTTTCAATGGCTTCTTAAGCCCTTTCAGGGTGCAGAGTCTATGTGAGACTCCAGCAGTTTCAATGGCTTCTAAAGCCCTCTCAGGATGCACAGTCTATGTGAGCCTCCAGCAGTTTCAATGGCTTCTTAAGCCCTCTCAGGATGCAGAGCCTATGTGAGACTCCAGCAGTATCAATGGCTTCTTAAGCCCTCTCATGATGCAGAGTCTATGTGAGACTCCAGCAGTTTTCATGGCTTCATAAGCCCTCGGAGGATGCAGAGTCTATGTGATACTCCCGCAGTTACAATGGCTTCTTAAGCCCTCTCAGGATGCAGAGTCTATGTGAGACTACAGCAGTATCAATGGCTTCTTAAGCCCTCTCAGGATGCAGAGTCTATGTGAGACCCCAGCAGTTTCAATGGCTTCTTAAGCCCTCAGAGGATGCAGAGTCTATGTTATACTCCCGCAGTTACAATGGCTTCTTAACCCCTCTCAGGATGCAGAGTCTATGTGAGACTCCAGCAGTTTCAATGGCTTCTAAAGCCCCCTCAGGATGCAGAGTCTGGCTTCTTAAGCCCTCCCAGGATGCAGAGTCTATGTGAGACTCCAGCAGTTTCAATGGCTTCTTGAGCCCTCTCCTGATGCAGAGTCTATGTGAGACTCCAGCAGTTTCAATGGTTTCTTAAGCCCTCTCAGGATGCAGAGTCTATGTGAGACTCCAGCAGTATCAATTGCTTCTTAAGCCCTCTCAGGATGCAGAGTCTATGTGAGACTCCCGCAGTTTCAATGGCTTCTTAGGCCCTCTCAGGATGCAGAGTCTATGTGAGACTCCCGCAGTTTCAATGGCTTCTTAAGCCCTCTCAGGATGCAGAGTCTGGCTTCTTAAGCCCTCCCAGGATGCAGAGTCTATGTGAGACTCCAGCAGTTTCAGTGGCTTCTTAAGCCCTCTCCTGATGCAGAGTCTATGTGAGACTCCAGCAGTTTCAATGGCTTCTTAAGCCCTCTCAGGATGCAGAGCCTATGTGAGACTCCAGCAGTATCAATGGCTTCTTAAGCCCTCTCATGATGCAGAGTCTATGTGAGACTCCAGCAGTTTTCATGGCTTCATAAGCCCTCGGAGGATGCAGAGTCTATGTGATACTCCCGCAGTTACAATGGCTTCTTAAGCCCTCTCAGGATGCAGAGTCTATGTGAGACTACAGCAGTATCAATGGCTTCTTAAGCCCTCTCAGGATGCAGAGTCTATGTGAGACCACAGCAGTTTCAATGGCTTCTTAAGCCCTCGGAGGATGCAGAGTCTATGTTATACTCCCACAGTTACAATGGCTTCTTAAGCCCTCTCAGGATGCAGAGTCTATGTGAGACTCCAGCAGTTTCAATGGCTTCTAAAGCCCCATCAGGATGCAGAGTCTGGCTTCTTAAGCCCTCCCAGGATGCAGAGTCTATGTGAGACTCCAGCAGTTTCAATGGCTTCTTGAGCCCTCTCCTGATGCAGAGTCTATGTGAGACTCCAGCAGTTTCAATGGTTTCTTAAGCCCTCTCAGGATGCAGAGTCTATGTGAGACTCCAGCAGTATCAATTGCTTCTTAAGCCCTCTCAGGATGCAGAGTCTATGTGAGACTCCCGCAGTTTCAATGGCTTCTTAGACCCTGTGAGGATGCAGAGTCTATGTGAGACTTCAGCAGTTTCAATGGCTTCTTAAGCCCTTTCAGGATGCAGAGTCTATGTGAGACTCCAGCAGTTTCAATGGCTTCTAAAGCCCTCTCAGGATGCACAGTCTATGTGAGCCTCCAGCAGTTTCAATGGCTTCTTAAGCCCTCTCAGGATGCAGAGCCTATGTGAGACTCCAGCAGTATCAGTGGCTTCTTAAGCCCTCTCATGATGCAGAGTCTATGTGAGACTCCAGCAGTTTTCATGGCTTCATAAGCCCTCGGAGGATGCAGAGTCTATGTGATACTCCCGCAGTTACAATGGCTTCTTAAGCCCTCTCAGGATGCAGAATCTATGTGAGACTTCAGCAGTTTCAATGTCTTCTTAAGCCTTCTCAGGATGCAGAGTCTATGTGAGACTCCAGCAGTTTCATTGGCTTCTAAAGCCCTCTCAGGAAGCAGAGTCTTTGTGAGCCTCCAGCAGTTTCAATGGCTTCTTAAGCCCTCTCAGAATGCAGAGCCTATGTAAGATAGTTTCAATGGCTTCTTAAGCCCTCTCATGATTCACAGTCTATGTGAGACTCCCTCCGTTTCAATGGGTTCTTAAGCCCTCTCAGGATGCAGAGTCTATATGAGACTCCCGCAGTTTCAATGGCTTCTGAAGCCCTCTCAGGATGCAGAGTCTATGTGAGACTCCCTCAGTTTCAATGGCTTCTGAAGCCCTCTCAGGATGCAGAGCCTATGTAAGATAGTTTCAATGGCTTCTTAAGCCCTCTCAGGATGCAGAGTCTATGTGAGACTCCAGCTTTTTCAATAGTTTCTTAAGCCTTCTCAGGATGCAGAGTCTATGTGAGACTCCAGCAGTATCAATGGCTTCTTAAGCCCGCTCATGATGCAGAGTCTATGTGAGACTCCAGCAGTTTCTATGGCTTCTTAAACCCTCGGAGGATGCAGAGTCTATGTGATACTCCCGCAGTTACAATGGCTTCTTAAACCCTCTCAGGATGCAGAGTCTATATGAGACTCCAGCAGTATCAATGGCTTCTTAAGCCCTCGGAGGGTGCAGAGTCTATGTGAGACTCCAGCAGTTTCAGTGGCTTATTAAGCCCTCTCCTGATGCAGAGTCTATGTGAGACGCCAGCAATTTCAATGGCTTCTTAAGCCCTCTCAGGATGCAGAGTCTGTGTGAGACTCGAGCAGTTTCAATGGCTTCTAAAGCCCTCTCAGAATGCAAAGTCTGGCTTCTTAAGCCCTCCCATGATGCAGAGTCTATGTGAGACTCCAGCAGTTTCAATGGCTTCTTAAGCCCTCTCAGGATGCAGAGTCTATGTGAGACTCCAGCAGTTTCAATGGCTTCTTAAGCCCTCTCCTGATGCAGAGTCTATGTGAGACTCCAGCAGTTTCAATGGCTTCTTAGACCCTGTGAGGATGCAGAGTCTATGTGAGACTTCAGCCGTTTCAATGGCTTCTTAAGCCCTTTCAGGATGCAGAGTCTATGTGAGACTCCAGCAGTTTCAATGGCTTCTAAAGCCCTCTCAGGATGCACAGTCTATGTGAGCCTCCAGCAGTTTCAATGGCTTCTTAAGCCCTCTCAGGATACAGAGCCTATGTGAGACTCCAGCAGTATCAATGGCTTCTTAAGCCCTCTCATGATGCAGAGTCTATGTGAGACTCCAGCAGTTTTCATGGCTTCATAAGCCCTCGGAGGATGCAGTGTCTATGTGATACTCCCGCAGTTACAATGGCTTCTTAAGCCCTCTCAGGATGCAGAGTCTATGTGAGACTACAGCAGTATCAATGGCTTCTTAAGCCCTCTCAGGATGCAGAGTCTATGTAAGACCCCAGCCGTTTCAATGGCTTCTTAAGCCCTCGGAGGATGCAGAGTCTATGTTATACTCCCGCAGTTACAATGGCTTCTTAACCCCTCTCAGGATGCAGAGTCTATGTGAGACTCCAGCAGTTTCAATGGCTTCTAAAGCCCCCTCAGGATGCAGAGTCTGGCTTCTTAAGCCCTCCCAGGATGCAGAGTCTATGTGAGACTCCAGCAGTTTCAATGGCTTCTTGAGCCCTCTCCTGATGCATAGTCTATGTGAGACTCCAGCAGTTTCAATGGTTTCTTAAGCCCTCTCAGGATGCAGAGTCTATGTGAGACTCCAGCAGTATCAATTGCTTCTTAAGCCCTCTCAGGATGCAGAGTCTATGTGAGACTCCCGCAGTTTCAATGGCTTCTTAGGCCCTCTCAGGATGCAGAGTCTATGTGAGACTCCCGCAGTTTCAATGGCTTCTTAAGCCCTCTCAGGATGCAGAGTCTGGCTTCTTAAGCCCTCCCAGGATGCAGAGTCTATGTGAGACTCCAGCAGTTTCAGTGGCTTCTTAAGCCCTCTCCTGATGCAGAGTCTATGTGAGACTCCAGCAGTTTCAATGGCTTCTAAAGCCCTCTCGGGATGCAGAGTCTATGTGAGCCTCCAGCAGTTTCAATGGCTTCTTAAGCCCTCTCAGGATGTAGAGTCTATGTGAGACTCCAGCAGTATCGATTGCTTCTTAAGCCCTCTCAGGATGCAGAATCTATGTGAGACTCCCGCGGTTTCAATGGCTTCTTAGGCCCTCTCAGGATGCAGAGTCTATGTGAGACTCCCGCAGTTTCAATGGCTTCTTAAGCCCTCTCGGGATGCAAAGTCTATTTGAGACTCCAGCTTTTTCAATGGCTTCTTAAGCCCTCTCAGGATGCAGAATCTATGTGAGACTCCAGCAGTTTCAATGGCTTCTTAAGCCCTCTCAGGATGCAGAGTCTGTGTGAGACTCCAGCAGTTTCAATGGCTTCTAAAGCCCTCTCAGGATGCAAAGTCTGGCTTCTTAAGCCCTCCCACGATGCAGAGTCTATGTGAGACTCCAGCAGTTTCAATGGCTTCTTAAGCCCTCTCAGGATGCAGAATCTATGTGAGACTTCAGCAGTTTCAATGGCTTCTTAAGCCTTCTCAGGATGCAGAGTCTATGTGAGACTCCAGCAGTTGCATTGGCTTCTAAAGCCCTCTCAGGAAGCAGAGTCTATGTGAGCCTCCAGCAGTTTCAATGGCTTCTTAAGCCCTCTCAGAATGCAGAGCCTATGTAAGATAGTTTCAATGGCTTCTTAAGCCCTCTCATGATTCACAGTCTATGTGAGACTCCCTCCGTTTCAATGGGTTCTTAAGCCCTCTCAGGATGCAGAGTCTATATGAGACTCCCGCGGTTTCAATGGCTTCTGAAGCCCTCTCAGGATGCAGAGTCTATGTGAGACTCCCTCAGTTTCAATGGCTTCTGAAGCCCTCTCAGGATGCAGAGCCTATGTAAGATAGTTTCAATGGCTTCTTAAGCCCTCTCAGGATGCAGAGTCTATGTGAGACTCCAGCTTTTTCAATAGTTTCTTAAGCCTTCTCAGGATGCAAAGTCTATGTGAGACTCCAGCAGTATCAATGGCTTCTTAAGCCCGCTCATGATGCAGAGTCTATGTGGGACTCCAGCAGTTTCTATGGCTTCTTAAACCCTCGGAGGATGCAGAGTCTATGTGATACTCCCGCAGTTACAATGGCTTCTTAAACCCTCTCAGGATGCAGAGTCTATATGAGACTCCAGCAGTATCAATGGCTTCTTAAGCCCTCGGAGGGTGCAGAGTCTATGTGAGACGCCAGCAATTTCAATGGCTTCTGAAGCCCTCTCAGGATGCAGAGTCTGTGTGAGACTCGAGCAGTTTCAATGGCTTCTAAAGCCCTCTCAGAATGCAAAGTCTGGCTTCTTAAGCCCTCCCACGATGCAGAGTCTATGTGAGACTCCAGCAGTTTCAATGGCTTCTTAAGCCCTCTCAGGATGCAGAGTCTATGTGAGACTCCAGCAGTTTCAATGGCTTCTTAAGCCCTCTCCTGATGCAGAGTCTATGTGAGACTCCAGCAGTTTCAATGGCTTCTTAGACCCTGTGAGGATGCAGAGTCTATGTGAGACTTCAGCCGTTTCAATGGCTTCTTAAGCCCTTTCAGGGTGCAGAGTCTATGTGAGACTCCAGCAGTTTCAATGGCTTCTAAAGCCCTCTCAGGATGCACAGTCTATGTGAGCCTCCAGCAGTTTCAATGGCTTCTTAAGCCCTATCAGGATGCAGAGCCTATGTGAGACTCCAGCAGTATCAATGGCTTCTTAAGCCCTCTCATGATGCAGAGTCTATGTGAGACTCCAGCAGTTTTCATGGCTTCATAAGCCCTCGGAGGATGCAGAGTCTATGTGATACTCCCGCAGTTACAATGGCTTCTTAAGCCCTCTCAGGATGCAGAGTCTATGTGAGACTACAGCAGTATCAATGGCTTCTTAAGCCCTCTCAGGATGCAGAGTCTATGTGAGACCCCAGCAGTTTCAATGGCTTCTTAAGCCCTCGGAGGATGCAGAGTCTATGTTATACTCCCGCAGTTACAATGGCTTCTTAACCCCTCTCAGGATGCAGAGTCTATGTGAGACTCCAGCAGTTTCAATGGCTTCTAAAGCCCCCTCAGGATGCAGAGTCTGGCTTCTTAAGCCCTCCCAGGATGCAGAGTCTATGTGAGACTCCAGCAGTTTCAATGGCTTCTTGAGCCCTCTCCTGATGCAGAGTCTATGTGAGACTCGAGCAGTTTCAATGGTTTCTTAAGCCCTCTCAGGATGCAGAGTCTATGTGAGACTCCAGCAGTATCAATTGCTTCTTAAGCCCTCTCAGGATGCAGAGTCTATGTGAGACTCCCGCAGTTTCAATGGCTTCTTAGGCCCTCTCAGGATGCAGAGTCTATGTGAGACTCCCGCAGTTTCAATTGCTTCTTAAGCCCTCTCAGGATGCAGAGTCTGGCTTCTTAAGCCCTCCCAGGATGCAGAGTCTATGTGAGACTCCAGCAGTTTCAGTGGCTTCTTAAGCCCTCTCCTGATGCAGAGTCTATGTGAGACTCCAGCAGTTTCAATGGCTTCTTAAGCCCTCTCAGGATGCAGAGTCTATGTGAGACTCCAGCAGTTTCAATGGCTTCTTAAGCCCTCTCCTGATGCAGAGTCTATGTGAGACTCCAGCAGTTTCAATGGCTTCTTAGACCCTGTGAGGATGCAGAGTCTATGTGAGACTTCAGCAGTTTCAATGGCTTCTTAAGCCCTTTCAGGATGCAGAGTCTATGTGAGACTCCAGCAGTTTCAATGGCTTCTAAAGCCCTCTCAGGATGCACAGTCTATGTGAGCCTCCAGCAGTTTCAATGGCTTCTTAAGCCCTCTCAGGATGCAGAGCCTATGTGAGACTCCAGCAGTATCAATGGCTTCTTAAGCCCTCTCATGACGCAGAGTCTATGTGAGACTCCAGCAGTTTTCATGGCTTCATAAGCCCTCGGAGGATGCAGAGTCTATGTGATACTCCCGCAGTTACAATGGCTTCTTAAGCCCTCTCAGGATGCAGAGTCTATGTGAGACTACAGCAGTATCAATGGCTTCTTAAGCCCTCTCAGGATGCAGAATCTATGTGAGACTTCAGCAGTTTCAATGGCTTCTTAAGCCTTCTCAGGATGCAGAGTGTATGTGAGACTCCAGCCGTTTCATTGGCTTCTAAAGCCCTCTCAGGAAGCAGAGTCTTTGTGAGCCTCCAGCAGTTTCAATGGCTTCTTAAGCCCTCTCAGAATGCAGAGCCTATGTAAGATATTTTCAATGGCTTCTTAAGCCCTCTCATGATTCACAGTCTATGTGAGACTCCCTCCGTTTCAATGGGTTCTTAAACCCTCTCAGGATGCAGAGTCTATATGAGACTCCCGCAGTTTCAATGGCTTCTGAAGCCCTCTCAGGATGCAAAGTCTGGCTTCTTAAGTCCTCCCACGATGCAGAGTCTATGTGAGACTCCAGCAGTTTCAATGGCTTCTTAAGCCTTCTCAGGATGCAGAGTCTATGTGAGACTCCAGCAGTTTCAATGGCTTCTTAAGCCCTCTCCTGATGCAGAGTCTATGTGAGACTCCAGCAGTTTCATTGGCTTCTTAGACCCTGTGAGGATGCAGAGTCTATGTAAGACTTCAGCCGTTTCAATGGCTTCTTAAGCCCTTTCAGGATGCAGAGTCTATGTGAGACTCCAGCAGTTTCAATGGCTTCTAAAGCCCTCTCAAGATGCACAGTCTATGTGAGCCTCCAGCAGTTTCAATGGCTTCTTAAGCCCTCTCAGGATGCAGAGCCTATGTGAGACTCCAGCAGTATCAATGGCTTCTTAAGCCCTCTCATGATGCAGAGTCTATGTGAGACTCCAGCAGTTTTCATGGCTTCATAAGCCCTCGGAGGATGCAGAGTCTATGTGATACTCCCGCAGTTACAATGGCTTCTTAAGCCCTCTCAGGATGCAGAGTCTATGTGAGACTACAGCAGTATCAATGGCTTCTTAAGCCCTCTCAGGATGCAGAGTCTATGTGAGACCCCAGCAGTTTCAATGGCTTCTTAAGCCCTCGGAGGATGCAGAGTCTATGTTATACTCCCGCAGTTACAATGGCTTCTTAACCCCTCTCAGGATGCAGAGTCTATGTGAGACTCCAGCAGTTTCAATGGCTTCTAAAGCCCCCTCAGGATGCAGAGTCTGGCTTCTTAAGCCCTCCCAGGATGCAGAGTCTATGTGAGACTCCAGCAGTTTCAATGGCTTCTTGAGCCCTCTCCTGATGCAGAGTCTATGTGAGACTCCAGCAGTTTCAATGGTTTCTTAAGCCCTCTCAGGATGCAGAGTGTATGTGAGACTCCAGCAGTATCAATTGCTTCTTAAGCCCTCTCAGGATGCAGAGTCTATGTGAGACTCCCGCAGTTTCAATGGCTTCTTAGGCCCTCTCAGGATGCAGAGTCTATGTGAGACTCCCGCAGTTTCAATGGCTTCTTAAGCCCTCTCAGGATGCAGAGTCTGGCTTCTTAAGCCCTCCCAGGATGCAGAGTCTATGTGAGACTCCAGCAGTTTCTGTGGCTTCTTAAGCCCTTTCCTGATGCAGAGTCTATGTGAGACTCCAGCAGTTTCAATGGCTTCTTAAGCCCTCTCAGGATACAGAATCTATGTGAGACTCCCGCGGTTTCAATGGCTTCTTAGGCCCTCTCAGGATGCAGAGTCTATGTGAGACTCCCGCAGTTTCAATGGCTTCTTAAGCCCTCTCGGGATGCAGAGTCTATGTGATACTCCCGCAGTTACAATGGCTTCTTAAGCCCTCTCAGGATGCAGAGTCTATGTGAGACTACAGCAGTATCAATGGCTTCTTAAGCCCTCTCAGGATGCAGAGTCTATGTGAGACCCCAGCAGTTTCAATGGCTTCTTAAGCCCTCGGAGGATGCAGAGTCTATGTTATACTCCCGCAGTTACAATGGCTTCTTAACCCCTCTCAGGATGCAGAGTCTATGTGAGACTCCAGCAGTTTCAATGGCTTCTAAAGCCCCCTCAGGATGCAGAGTCTGGCTTCTTAAGCCCTCCCAGGATGCAGAGTCTATGTGAGACTCCAGCAGTTTCAATGGCTTCTTGAGCCCTCTCCTGATGCAGAGTCTATGTGAGACTCCAGCAGTTTCAATGGTTTCTTAAGCCCTCTCAGGATGCAGAGTCTATGTGAGACTCCAACAGTATCAATTGCTTCTTAAGCCCTCTCAGGATGCAGAGTCTATGTGAGACTCCCGCAGTTTCAATGGCTTCTTAGGCCCTCTCAGGATGCAGAGTCTATGTGAGACTCCCGCAGTTTCAATGGCTTCTTAAGCCCTCTCAGGATGCAGAGTCTGGCTTCTTAAGCCCTCCCAGGATGCAGAGTCTATGTGAGACTCCAGCAGTTTCTGTGGCTTCTTAAGCCCTCTCCTGATGCAGAGTCTATGTGAGACTCCAGCAGTTTCAATGGCTTCTTAAGCCCTCTCAGGATGCAGAGCCTATGTGAGACTCCAGCAGTATCAATGGCTTCTTAAGCCCTCTCATGATGCAGAGTCTATGTGAGACTCCAGCAGTTTTCATGGCTTCATAAGCCCTCGGAGGATGCAGAGTCTATGTGATACTCCCGCAGTTACAATGGCTTCTTAAGCCCTCTCAGGATGCAGAGTCTATGTGAGACTACAGCAGTATCAATGGCTTCTTAAGCCCTCTCAGGATGCAGAGTCTATGTGAGACCCCAGCAGTTTCAATGGCTTCTTAAGCCCTCGGAGGATGCAGAGTCTATGTTATACTCCCACAGTTACAATGGCTTCTTAAGCCCTCTCAGGATGCAGAGTCTATGTGAGACTCCAGCAGTTTCAATGGCTTCTAAAGCCCCATCAGGATGCAGAGTCTGGCTTCTTAAGCCCTCCCAGGATGCAGAGTCTATGTGAGACTCCAGCAGTTTCAATGGCTTCTTGAGCCCTCTCCTGATGCAGAGTCTATGTGAGACTCCAGCAGTTTCAATGGTTTCTTAAGCCCTCTCAGGATGCAGAGTCTATGTGAGACTCCAGCAGTATCAATTGCTTCTTAAGCCCTCTCAGGATGCAAAGTCTATGTGAGACTCCCGCAGTTTCAATGGCTTCTTAGGCCCTCTCAGGATGCAGAGTCTATGTGAGACTCCCGCAGTTTCAATGGCTTCTTAAGCCCTCTCAGGATGCAGAGTCTGGCTTCTTAAGCCCTCCCAGGATGCAGAGTCTATGTGAGACTCCAGCAGTTTCAATGGCTTCTAAAGCCCTCTCGGGATGTAGAGTCTATGTGAGACTCCAGCAGTATCGATTGCTTCTTAAGCCCTCTCAGGATACAGAATCTATGTGAGACTCCCGTGGTTTCAATGGCTTCTTAGGCCCTCTCAGGATGCAGAGTCTATGTGAGACTCCCGCAGTTTCAATGGCTTCTTAAGCCCTCTCGGGATGCAGAGTCTATGTGAGACTACAGCAGTATCAATGGCTTCTTAAGCCCTCTCAGGATGCAGAGTCTATATGAGACCCCAGCAGTTTCAATGGCTTCTTAAGCCCTCGGAGAATGCAGAGTCTATGTTATACTCCCACAGTTACAATGGCTTCTTAAGCCCTCTCAGGATGCAGAGTCTATGTGAGACTCCAGCAGTTTCAATGGCTTCTAAAGCCCCATCAGGATGCAGAGTCTGGCTTCTTAAGCCCTCCCAGGATGCAGAGTCTATGTGAGACTCCAGCAGTTTCAATGGCATCTTGAGCCCTCTCCTGATGCAGAGTCTATGTGAGACTCCAGCAGTTTCAGTGGCTTCTTAAGCCCTCTCCTGATGCAGAGTCTATGTGAGACTCCAGCAGTTTCAATGGCTTCTAAAGCCCTCTCGGGATGCAGAGTCTATGTGAGCCTCCAGCAGTTTCAATGGCTTCTTAAGCCCTCTCAGGATGCAGAATCTATGTGAGACTCCCGCGGTTTCAATGGCTTCTTAGGCCCTCTCAGGATGCAGAGTCTATGTGAGACTCCCGCAGTTTCAATGGCTTCTTAAGCCCTCTCGGGATGCAAAGTCTATTTGAGACTCCAACTTTTTCAATGGCTTCTTAAGCCCTCTCAGGATGCAGAATCTATGTGAGACTCCAGCAGTTTCAATGGCTTCTTAAGCCCTCTCAGGATGCAGAGTCTGTGTGAGACTCCAGCAGTTTCAATGGCTTCTAAAGCCCTCTCAGGATGCAAAGTCTGGCTTCTTAAGCCCTCCCACGATGCAGAGTCTATGTGAGACTCCAGCAGTTTCAATGGCTTCTTAAGCCCTCTCAGGATGCAGAATCTATGTGAGACTTCAGCAGTTTCAATGGCTTCTTAAGCCTTCTCAGGATGCAGAGTCTATGTGAGACTCCAGCAGTTGCATTGGCTTCTAAAGCCCTCTCAGGAAGCAGAGTCTATGTGAGCCTCCAGCAGTTTCAATGGCTTCTTAAGCCCTCTCAGAATGCAGAGCCTATGTAAGATAGTTTCAATGGCTTCTTAAGCCCTCTCATGATTCACAGTCTATGTGAGACTCCCTCCGTTTCAATGGGTTCTTAAGCCCTCTCAGGATGCAGAGTCTATATGAGACTCCCGCAGTTTCAATGGCTTCTGAAGCCCTCTCGGGATGCAGAGTCTATGTGAGACTCCCTCAGTTTCAATGGCTTCTGAAGCCCTCTCAGGATGCAGAGCCTATGTAAGATAGTTTCAATGGCTTCTTAAGCCATCTCAGGATGCAGAGTCTATGTGAGACTCCAGCTTTTTCAATAGTTTCTTAAGCCTTCTCAGGATGCAGAGTCTATGTGAGACTCCAGCAGTATCAATGGCTTCTTAAGCCCGCTCATGATGCAGAGTCTATGTGAGACTCCAGCAGTTTCTATGGCTTCTTAAACCCTCGGAGGATGCAGAGTCTATGTGATACTCCCGCAGTTACAATGGCTTCTTAAACCCTCTCAGGATGCAGAGTCTATATGAGACTCCAGCAGTATCAATGGCTTCTTAAGCCCTCGGAGGGTGCAGAGTCTATGTGCGACTCCAGCAGTTTCAGTGGCTTATTAAGCCCTCTCCTGATGCAGAGTCTATGTGAGACGCCAGCAATTTCAATGGCTTCTTAAGCCCTCTCAGGATGCAGAGTCTATGTGAGACTCCAGCAGTTTCAATGGCATCTTGAGCCCTCTCCTAATGCAGAGTCTATGTGAGACTCCAGCAGTTTCAGTGGCTTCTTAAGCCCTCTCCTGATGCAGAGTCTATGTGAGACTCCAGCAGTTTCAATGGCTTCTAAAGCCCTCTCGGGATGCAGAGTCTATGTGAGCCTCCAGCAGTTTCAATGGCTTCTTAAGCCCTCTCAGGATGCAGAATCTGGCTTCTTAAGCCCTCCCAGGATGCAGAGTCTATGTGAGACTCCAGCAGTTTCAATGGCATCTTGAGCCCTCTCCTGATGCAGAGTCTATGTGAGACTCCAGCAGTTTCAGTGGCTTCTTAAGCCCTCTCCTGATGCAGAGTCTATGTGAGACTCCAGCAGTTTCAATGGCTTCTAAAGCCCTCTCGGGATGCAGAGTCTATGTGAGCCTCCAGCAGTTTCAATGGCTTCTTAAGCCCTCTCAGGATGCAGAATCTATGTGAGACTCCCGCGGTTTCAATGGCTTCTTAGGCCCTCTCAGGATGCAGAGTCTATGTGAGACACCCGCAGTTTCAATGGCTTCTTAAGCCCTCTCGGGATGCAAAGTCTATTTGAGACTCCAACTTTTTCAATGGCTTCTTAAGCCCTCTCAGGATGCAGAATCTATGTGAGACTCCAGCAGTTTCAATGGCTTCTTAAGCCCTCTCAGGATGCAGAGTCTGTGTGAGACTCCAGCAGTTTCAATGGCTTCTAAAGCCCTCTCAGGATGCAAAGTCTGGCTTCTTAAGCCCTCCCACGATGCAGAGTCTATGTGAGACTCCAGCAGTTTCAATGGCTTCTTAAGCCCTCTCAGGATGCAGAATCTATGTGAGACTTCAGCAGTTTCAATGGCTTCTTAAGCCTTCTCAGGATGCAGAGTCTATGTGAGACGCCAGCAATTTCAATGGCTTCTTAAGCCCTCTCAGGATGCAGAGTCTGTGTGAGACTCGAGCAGTTTCAATGGCTTCTAAATCCCTCTCAGAATGCAAAGTCTGGCTTCTTAAGCCCTCCCACGATGCAGAGTCTATGTGAGACTCCAGCAGTTTCAATGGCTTCTTAAGCCCTCTCAGGATGCAGAGTCTATGTGAGACTCCAGCAGTTTCAATGGCTTCTTAAGCCCTCTCCTGATGCAGAGTCTATGTGAGACTCCAGCAGTTTCAATGGCTTCTTAGACCCTGTGAGGATGCAGAGTCTATGTGAGACTTCAGCAGTTTCAATGGCTTCTTAAGCCCTTTCAGGATGCAGAGTCTATGTGAGACTCCAGCAGTTTCAATGGCTTCTAAAGCCCTCTCAGGATGCACAGTCTATGTGAGCCTCCAGCAGTTTCAATGGCTTCTTAAGCCCTCTCAGGATGCAGAGCCTATGTGAGACTCCAGCAGTATCAATGGCTTCTTAAGCCCTCTCATGGTGCAGAGTCTATGTGAGACTTCAGCAGTTTTCATGGCTTCATAAGCCCTCGGAGGATGCAGAGTCTATGTGATACTCCCGCAGTTACAATGGCTTCTTAAGCCCTCTCAGGATGCAGAGTCTATGTGAGACTACAGCAGTATCAATGGCTTCTTAAGCCCTCTCAGGATGCAGAATCTATGTGAGACTTCAGCAGTTTCAATGGCTTCTTAAGCCTTCTCAGGATGCAGAGTC
The DNA here is from genome assembly GCF_040938575.1 of Ambystoma mexicanum. Lineage (NCBI taxonomy): Eukaryota > Metazoa > Chordata > Amphibia > Caudata > Ambystomatidae > Ambystoma > Ambystoma mexicanum. Next base: position 63,863,080 of record NC_090936.1, on the reverse strand, counting down.
TATGTGAGACTCCAGCAGTTTCATTGGCTTCTAAAGCCCTCTCAGGAAGCAGAGTCTTTGTGAGCCTCCAGCAGTTTCAATGGCTTCTTAAGCCCTCTCAGAATGCAGAGCCTATGTAAGATAGTTTCAATGGCTTCTTAAGCCCTCTCATGATTCACAGTCTATGTGAGACTCCCTCCGTTTCAATGGGTTCTTAAGCCCTCTCAGGATGCAGAGTCTATATGAGACTCCCGCAGTTTCAATGGCTTCTGAAGCCCTCTCAGGATGCAGAGTCTATGTGAGACTCCCTCAGTTTCAATGGCTTCTGAAGCCCTCTCAGGATGCAGAGCCTATGTAAGATAGTTTCAATGGCTTCTTAAGCCCTCTCAGGATGCAGAGTCTATGTGAGACTCCAGCTTTTTCAATAGTTTCTTAAGCCTTCTCAGGATGCAGAGTCTATGTGAGACTCCAGCAGTATCAATGGCTTCTTAAGCCCTGTCAGGATGCAGAGTCTATCTGAGACTCCAGCAGTTTCAATTGCTTCTTAAGCCCTCTCAGAATGCAGAGTCTATGTGAGACTCCAGCAAGACTCCAGCAGTTTCAATGGCTTCTAAAGCCCTCTCGGGATGCAGAGTCTATGTGAGACTCCAGCAGTTTCAATGGCTTCTTAAGCCCTCTCCTGATGCAGAGTCTATGTGAGACTCCAGCAGTTTCAATGGCTTCTCAAGCCCTCTCCTGATGCAGAGTCTATGTGAGACTCCCGCAGTTTCAATGGCTTCTTAAGCCCTCTCGGGATGCAGAGTGTATGTGAGATTCCCCCAGTTTCAATGGCTTCTTAAGCCCTCTCGAGAGGCAGAGTCTATTTCAGACTCCAGCTTTTTCAATGGCTTCTTAAGCCCTCTCGGGATGCAGAATCTATGTGAGACTCCAGCAGTTTCAATGGCTTCTTAAGCCCTCTCAGGATGCAGGGTCTATATGAGACGCCAGCAATTTCAATGGCTTCTTAAGCCCTCTCAGGATGCAGAGTCTGTGTGAGACTCGAGCAGTTTCAATGGCTTCTAAAGCCCTCTCAGAATGCAAAGTCTGGCTTCTTAAGCCCTCCCACGATGCAGAGTCTATGTGAGACTCCAGCAGTTTCAATGGCTTCTTAAGCCCTCTCAGGATGCAGAGTCTATGTGAGACTCCAGCAGTTTCAATGGCTTCTTAAGCCCTTTCAGGATGCAGAGTCTATGTGAGACTTCAGCAGTTTCAATGGCTTCTTAAGCCCTTTCAGGATGCAGAGTCTATGTGAGACTCCAGCAGTTTCAATGGCTTCTAAAGCCCTCTCAGGATGCAGAGTCTATGTGAGCCTCCAGCAGTTTCAATGGCTTCTAAAGCCCTCTCAGGATGCAGAGTCTATGTGAGCCTCCAGCAGTTTCAATGGCTTCTTAAGCCCTCTCAGGATGCAGAGCCTATGTGAGACTCCTGCAGTATCAATGGCTTCTTAAGCCCTCTCATGATGCAGAGTCTATGTGAGACTCCAGCAGTTTTCATGGCTTCATAAGCCCTCGGAGGATGCAGAGTCTATGTGAGACTCCAGCAGTATCAATGGCTTCTTAAGCCCTCTCAGGATGCAGAGTCTATGTGAGACTCCAGCAGTTTCAATGGCTTCTTAAGCCCTCGGAGGATGCAGAGTCTATGTTATACTCCCGCAGTTACAATGGCTTCTTAACCCCTCTCAGGATGCAGAGTCTGGCTTCTTAAGCCCTCCCAGGATGCAGAGTCTATGTGAGACTCCAGCAGTTTCAGTGGCTTCTTAAGCCCTCTCCTGATGCAGAGTCTATGTGAGACTCCAGCAGTTTCAATGGCTTCTAAAGCCCTCTCGGGGTGCAGAGTCTATGTGAGCCTCCAGCAGTTTCAATGGCTTCTTAAGCCCTCTCAGAATGTAGAGTCTATGTGAGACTCCAGCAGTATCGATTGCTTCTTAAGCCCTCTCAGGATGCAGAATCTATGTGAGACTCCCGCGGTTTCAATGGCTCTTAGGCCCTCTCAGGATGCAGAGTCTATGTGAGACTCCCGCAGTTTCAATGGCTTCTTAAGCCCTCTCGGGATGCAAAGTCTATTTGAGACTCCAGTTTTTTCAATGGCTTCTTAAGCCCTCTCAGGATGCAGAATCTATGTGAGACTCCAGCAGTTTCAATGGCTTCTTAAGACCTCTCAGGATGCAGCGTCTATGTGAGACTCCCGCAGTTTCAATGGCTTCTCAAGCCCTCTCAGGATGCAGAGTCTGGCTTCTTAAGCCCTCCCAGGATGCAGAGTCTATGTGAGACTCCAGCAGTTTCAGTGGCTTCTTAAGCCCTCTCCTGATGCAGAGTCTATGTGAGACTCCAGCAGTTTCAATGGCTTCTAAAGCCCTCTCGGGATGCAGAGTCTATGTGAGCCTCCAGCAGTTTCAATGGCTTCTTAAGCCCTCTCAGGATGCAGGGTCTATATGAGACGCCAGCAATTTCAATGGCTTCTTAAGCCCTCTCAGGATGCAGAATCTATGTGAGACTCCCGCGGTTTCAATGGCTTCTTAGGCCCTCTCAGGATGCAGAGTCTATGTGAGACTCCCGCAGTTTCAATGGCTTCTTAAGCCCTCTCGGGATGCAAAGTCTATTTGAGACTCCAGCTTTTTCAATGGCTTCTTAAGCCCTCTCAGGATGCAAAATCTATGTGAGACTCCAGCAGTTTCAATGGCTTCTTAAGCCCTCTCAGGATGCAGAGTCTGTGTGAGACTCCAGCAGTTTCAATGGCTTCTAAAGCCCTCTCAGGATGCAAAGTCTGGCTTCTTAAGCCCTCCCACGATGCAGAGTCTATGTGAGACTCCAGCAGTTTCAATGGCTTCTTGAGCCCTCTCCTGATGCAGAGTCTATGTGAGACTCCAGCAGTTTCAATGGTTTCTTAAGCCCTCTCAGGATGCAGAGTCTATGTGAGACTCCAGCAGTATCAATTGCTTCTTAAGCCCTCTCAGGATGCAGAGTCTATGTGAGACTCCCGCAGTTTCAATGGCTTCTTAGGCCCTCTCAGGATGCAGAGTCTATATGAGACTCCTGCAGTTTCAATGGCTTCTTAAGCCCTCTCAGGATGCAGAGTCTGGCTTCTTAAGCCCTCCCAGGATGCAGAGTCCATGTGAGACTCCAGCAGTTTCAGTGGCTTCTTAAGCCCTCTCCTGGTGCAGAGTCTATATGAGACTCCAGCAGTTTCAATGGCTTCTAAAGCCCTCTCTGGATGCAGAGTCTATGTGAGCCTCCAGCAGTTTCAATGGCTTCTTAAGCCCTCTCATGATGTAGAGTCTATGTGAGACTCCAGCAGTTTCAATGGCTTCTTAAGACCTCTCAGGATGCAGCGTCTATGTGAGACTCCCGCAGTTTCAATGGCTTCTCAAGCCCTCTCAGGATGCAGAGTCTGGCTTCTTAAGCCCTCCCAGGATGCAGAGTCTATGTGAGACTCCAGCAGTTTCAGTGGCTTCTTAAGCCCTCTCCTGATGCAGAGTCTATGTGAGACTCCAGCAGTTTCAATGGCTTCTAAAGCCCTCTCGGGATGCAGAGTCTATGTGAGCCTCCAGCAGTTTCAATGGCTTCTTAAGCCCTCTCAGGATGCAGGGTCTATATGAGACGCCAGCAATTTCAATGGCTTCTTAAGCCCTCTCAGGATGCAGAATCTATGTGAGACTCCCGCGGTTTCAATGGCTTCTTAGGCCCTCTCAGGATGCAGAGTCTATGTGAGACTCCCGCAGTTTCAATGGCTTCTTAAGCCCTCTCGGGATGCAAAGTCTATTTGAGACTCCAGCTTTTTCAATGGCTTCTTAAGCCCTCTCAGGATGCAAAATCTATGTGAGACTCCAGCAGTTTCAATGGCTTCTTAAGCCCTCTCAGGATGCAGAGTCTGTGTGAGACTCCAGCAGTTTCAATGGCTTCTAAAGCCCTCTCAGGATGCAAAGTCTGGCTTCTTAAGCCCTCCCACGATGCAGAGTCTATGTGAGACTCCAGCAGTTTCAATGGCTTCTTGAGCCCTCTCCTGATGCAGAGTCTATGTGAGACTCCAGCAGTTTCAATGGTTTCTTAAGCCCTCTCAGGATGCAGAGTCTATGTGAGACTCCAGCAGTATCAATTGCTTCTTAAGCCCTCTCAGGATGCAGAGTCTATGTGAGACTCCCGCAGTTTCAATGGCTTCTTAGGCCCTCTCAGGATGCAGAGTCTATATGAGACTCCTGCAGTTTCAATGGCTTCTTAAGCCCTCTCAGGATGCAGAGTCTGGCTTCTTAAGCCCTCCCAGGATGCAGAGTCCATGTGAGACTCCAGCAGTTTCAGTGGCTTCTTAAGCCCTCTCCTGGTGCAGAGTCTATATGAGACTCCAGCAGTTTCAATGGCTTCTAAAGCCCTCTCTGGATGCAGAGTCTATGTGAGCCTCCAGCAGTTTCAATGGCTTCTTAAGCCCTCTCATGATGTAGAGTCTATGTGAGACTCCAGCAGTATCGATTGCTTCTTAAGCCCTCTCAGGATGCAGAATCTATGTGAGACTCCCGCGGTTTCAATGGCTTCTTAGGCCCTCTCAGGATGCAGAGTCTATGTGAGACTCCCGCAGTTTCAATGGCTTCTTAAGCCCTCTCGGGATGCAAAGTCTATTTGAGACTCCAGCTTTTTCAATGGCTTCTTAAGCCCTCTCAGGATGCAGAATCTATGTGAGACTCCAGCAGTTTCAATGGCTTCTTAAGCCCTCTCAGGATGCAGAGTCTGTGTGAGACTCCAGCAGTTTCAATGGCTTCTAAAGCCCTCTCAGGATGCAAAGTCTGGCTTCTTAAGCCCTCCCACGATGCAGAGTCTATGTGAGACTCCAGCAGTTTCAATGGCTTCTTAAGCCCTCTCAGGATGCAGAATCTATGTGAGACTTCAGTACTTTCAATGGCTTCTTAAGCCTTCTCAGGATGCAGAGTCTATGTGAGACTCCAGCAGTTTCATTGGCTTCTAAAGCCCTCTCAGGAAGCAGAGTCTATGTGAGCCTCCAGCAGTTTCAATGGCTTCTTAAGCCCACTCAAAATGCAGAGCCTATGTAAGATAGTTTCAATGGCTTCTTAAGCCCTCTCATGATTCACAGTCTATGTGAGACTCCCTCCGTTTCAATGGGTTCTTAAGCCCTCTCAAGATGCAGAGTCTATATGAGACTCCCGCAGTTTCAATGGCTTCTGAAGTCCTCTCAGGATGCAGAGTCTATGTGAGACTCCCTCAGTTTCAATGGCTTCTGAAGCCCTCTCAGGATGCAGAGCATATGTAAGATAGTTTCAATGGCTTCTTAAGCCCTCTTAGGATGCAGAGTCTATGTGAGACTCCAGCTTTTTCAATAGTTTCTTAAGCCTTCTCAGGATGCAGAGTCTATGTGAGACTCCAGCAGTATCAATGGCTTCTTAAGCCCGCTCATGATGCAGAGTCTATGTGAGACTCCAGCAGTTTCTATGGCTTCTTAAACCCTCGGAGGATGCAGAGTCTATGTGATACTCCCGCAGTTACAATGGCTTCTTAAACCCTCTCAGGATGCAGAGTCTATATGAGACTCCAGCAGTATCAATGGCTTCTTAAGCCCTCTCAGGGTGCAGAGTCTATGTGAGACTCCAGCAGTTTCAATGGCTTCTTAAGCCCTCGGAGGATGCAGAGTCTATGTGATACTCCTGCAGTTACAATGGCTTCTTAACCCCTCTCAGAATGCAGAGTCTATGTGAGACTCCAGCAGTTTCCATGGCTTCTTAAGCCCTCTCAGGATGCAGAGTGTATGTGAGACTCCAGCAGTTTCAGTGGCTTATTAAGCCCTCTCCTGATGCAGAGTCTATGTGAGACTCCAGCAGTTTCAATGGCTTCTTAGGCCCTGTCAGGATGCAGAGTCTATGTGAGACTCCAGCAGTTTCAATTGCTTCTTAAGCCCTCTCAGGATGCAGAGTCTATGTGAGACTCCAGCGAGACTCCAGCAGTTTCAATGGCTTCTAAAGCCCTCTCGGGATGCAGAGTCTATGTGAGACTCCCGCGGTTTCAATGGCTTCTTAGGCCCTCTCAGGATGCAGAGTCTATGTGAGACTCCCGCAGTTTCAATGGCTTCTTAAGCCCTCTCGGGATGCAAAGTCTATTTGAGACTCCAGCTTTTTCAATGGCTTCTTAAGCCCTCTCAGGATGCAAAATCTATGTGAGACTACAGCAGTTTCAATGGCTTCTTAAGCCCTCCCAGGATGCAGAGTCTATGTGAGACTCCAGCAGTTTCAGTGGCTTCTTAAGCCCTCTCCTGATGCAGAGTCTATGTGAGACTCCAGCAGTTTCAATGGCTTCTAAAGCCCTCTCGGGATGCAGAGTCTATGTGAGCCTCCAGCAGTTTCAATGGCTTCTTAAGCCCTCTCAGGATGCAGGGTCTATATGAGACGCCAGCAATTTCAATGGCTTCTTAAGCCCTCTCAGGATGCAGAATCTATGTGAGACTCCCGCGGTTTCAATGGCTTCTTAGGCCCTCTCAGGATGCAGAGTCTATGTGAGACTCCCGCAGTTTCAATGGCTTCTTAAGCCCTCTCGGGATGCAAAGTCTATTTGAGACTCCAGCTTTTTCAATGGCTTCTTAAGCCCTCTCAGGATGCAAAATCTATGTGAGACTCCAGCAGTTTCAATGGCTTCTTAAGCCCTCTAAGGATGCAGAGTCTGTGTGAGACTCCAGCAGTTTCAATGGCTTCTAAAGCCCTCTCAGGATGCAAAGTCTGGCTTCTTAAGCCCTCCCACGATGCAGAGTCTATGTGAGACTCCAGCAGTTTCAATGGCTTCTTGAGCCCTCTCCTGATGCAGAGTCTATGTGAGACTCCAGCAGTTTCAATGGTTTCTTAAGCCCTCTCAGGATGCAGAGTCTATGTGAGACTCCAGCAGTATCAATTGCTTCTTAAGCCCTCTCAGGATGCAGAGTCTATGTGAGACTCCTGCAGTTTCAATGGCTTCTTAGGCCCTCTCAGGATGCAGAGTCTATATGAGACTCCTGCAGTTTCAATGGCTTCTTAAGTCCTCTCAGGATGCAGAGTCTGGCTTCTTAAGCCCTCCCAGGATGCAGAGTCCATGTGAGACTCCAGCAGTTTCAGTGGCTTCTTAAGCCCTCTCCTGGTGCAGAGTCTATATGAGACTCCAGCAGTTTCAATGGCTTCTAAAGCCCTCTCGGGATGCAGAGTCTATGTGAGCCTCCAGCAGTATCAATTGCTTCTTAAGCCCTCTCAGGATGCAGAGTCTATGTGAGACTCCTGCAGTTTCAATGGCTTCTTAGGCCCTCTCAGGATGCAGAGTCTATATGAGACTCCTGCAGTTTCAATGGCTTCTTAAGTCCTCTCAGGATGCAGAGTCTGGCTTCTTAAGCCCTCCCAGGATGCAGAGTCCATGTGAGACTCCAGCAGTTTCAGTGGCTTCTTAAGCCCTCTCCTGGTGCAGAGTCTATATGAGACTCCAGCAGTTTCAATGGCTTCTAAAGCCCTCTCGGGATGCAGAGTCTATGTGAGCCTCCAGCAGTTTCAATGGCTTCTTAAGCCCTCTCATGATGTAGAGTCTATGTGAGACTCCAGCAGTATCGATTGCTTCTTAAGCCCTCTCAGGATGCAGAATCTATGTGAGACTCCCGCGGTTTCAATGGCTTCTTAGGCCCTCTCAGGATGCAGAGTCTATGTGAGACTCCCGCAGTTTCAATGGCTTCTTAAGCCCTCTCGGGATGCAAAGTCTATTTGAGACTCCAGCTTTTTCAATGGCTTCTTAAGCCCTCTCAGGATGCAGAATCTATGTGAGACTCCAGCAGTTTCAATGGCTTCTTAAGCCCTCTCAGGATGCAGAGTCTGTGTGAGACTCCAGCAGTTTCAATGGCTTCTAAAGCCCTCTCAGGATGCAAAGTCTGGCTTCTTAAGCCCTCCCAGGATGCAGAGTCTATGTGAGACTCCAGCAGTTTCAATGGCTTCTTAAGCCCTCTCAGGATGCAGAATCTATGTGAGACTTCAGCACTTTCAATGGCTTCTTAAGCCTTCTCAGGATGCAGAGTCTATGTGAGACTCCAGCAGTTTCATTGGCTTCTAAAGCCCTCTCAGGAAGCAGAGTCTATGTGAGCCTCCAGCAGTTTCAATGGCTTCTTAAGCCCTCTCAGAATGCAGAGCCTATGTAAGATAGTTTCAATGGCTTCTTAAGCCCTCTCATGATTCACAGTCTATGTGAGACTCCCTCCGTTTCAATGGGTTCTTAAGCCCTCTCAAGATGCAGAGTCTATATGAGACTCCCGCAGTTTCAATGGCTTCTGAAGTCCTCTCAGGATGCAGAGTCTATGTGAGACTCCCTCAGTTTCAATGGCTTCTGAAGCCCTCTCAGGATGCAGAGCCTATGTAAGATAGTTTCAATGGCTTCTTAAGCCCTCTCAGGATGCAGAGTCTATGTGAGACTCCAGCTTTTTCAATAGTTTCTTAAGCCTTCTCAGGATGCAGAGTCTATGTGAGACTCCAGCAGTATCAATGGCTTCTTAAGCCCGCTCATGATGCAGAGTCTATGTGAGACTCCAGCAGTTTCTATGGCTTCTTAAACCCTCTCAGGATGCAGAGTCTATGTGAGACTCCAGCAGTATCAATTGCTTCTTAAGCCCTCTCAGGATGCAGAGTCTATGTGAGACTCCAGCAGTTTCAATGGTTTCTTAAGCCCTCTCAGGATGCAGAGTCTATGTGAGACTCCAGCAGTATCAATTGCTTCTTAAGCCCTCTCAGGATGCAGAGTCTATGTGAGACTCCTGCAGTTTCAATGGCTTCTTAGGCCCTCTCAGGATGCAGAGTCTATATGAGACTCCTGCAGTTTCAATGGCTTCTTAAGCCCTCTCAGGATGCAGAGTCTATGTGAGACTCCAGCAGTATCAATTGCTTCTTAAGCCCTCTCAGGATGCAGAGTCTATGTGAGACTCCTGCAGTTTCAATGGCTTCTTAGGCCCTCTCAGGATGCAGAGTCTATATGAGACTCCTGCAGTTTCAATGGCTTCTTAAGCCCTCTCAGGATGCAGAGTCTGGCTTCTTAAGCCCTCCCAGGATGCAGAGTCCATGTGAGACTCCAGCAGTTTCAGTGGCTTCTTAAGCCCTCTCCTGGTGCAGAGTCTATATGAGACTCCAGCAGTTTCAATGGCTTCTAAAGTCCTCTCGGGATGCAGAGTCTATGTGAGCCTCCAGCAGTTTCAATGGCTTCTTAAGCCCTCTCATGATGTAGAGTCTATGTGAGACTCCAGCAGTATCGATTGCTTCTTAAGCCCTCTCAGGATGCAGAATCTATGTGAGACTCCCGCGGTTTCAATGGCTTCTTAGGCCCTCTCAGGATGCAGAGTCTATGTGAGACTCCCGCAGTTTCAATGGCTTCTTAAGCCCTCTCGGGATGCAAAGTCTATTTGAGACTCCAGCTTTTTCAATGGCTTCTTAAGCCCTCTCAGGATGCAGAATCTATGTGAGACTCCAGCAGTTTCAATGGCTTCTTAAGCCCTCTCAGGATGCAGAGTCTGTGTGAGACTCCAGCAGTTTCAATGGCTTCTAAAGCCCTCTCAGGATGCAAAGTCTGGCTTCTTAAGCCCTCCCACGATGCAGAGTCTATGTGAGACTCCAGCAGTTCCAATGGCTTCTTAAGCCCTCTCAGGATGCAGAATCTATGTGAGACTTCAGCACTTTCAATGGCTTCTTAAGCCTTCTCAGGATGCAGAGTCTATGTGAGACTCCAGCAGTTTCATTGGCTTCTAAAGCCCTCTCAGGAAGCAGAGTCTATGTGAGCCTCCAGCAGTTTCAATGGCTTCTTAAGCCCTCTCAGAATGCAGAGCCTATGTAAGATAGTTTCAATGGCTTCTTAAGCCCTCTCATGATTCACAGTCTATGTGAGACTCCCTCCATTTCAATGGGTTCTTAAGCCCTCTCAAGATGCAGAGTCTATATGAGACTCCCGCAGTTTCAATGGCTTCTGAAGTCCTCTCAGGATGCAGAGTCTATGTGAGACTCCCTCAGTTTCAATGGCTTCTGAAGCCCTCTCAGGATGCAGAGCCTATGTAAGATAGTTTCAATGGCTTCTTAAGCCCTCTCAGGATGCAGAGTCTATGTGAGACTCCAGCTTTTTCAATAGTTTCTTAAGCCTTCTCAGGATGCAGAGTCTATGTGAGACTCCAGCAGTATCAATGGCTTCTTAAGCCCGCTCATGATGCAGAGTCTATGTGAGACTCCAGCAGTTTCTATGGCTTCTTAAACCCTCGGAGGATGCAGAGTCTATGTGATACTCCCGCAGTTACAATGGCTTCTTAAACCCTCTCAGGATGCAGAGTCTATATGAGACTCCAGCAGTATCAATGGCTTCTTAAGCCCTCTCAGGGTGCAGAGTCTATGTGAGACTCCAGCAGTTTCAATGGCTTCTTAAGCCCTCGGAGGATGCAGAGTCTATGTGAGACTCCAGCAGTTTCCATGGCTTCTTAAGCCCTCTCAGGATTCAGAGTGTATGTGAGACTCCAGCAGTTTCAGTGGCTTATTAAGCCCTCTCCTGATGCAGAGTCTATGTGAGACTCCAGCAGTTTCAATGGCTTCTTAGGCCCTGTCAGGATGCAGAGTCTATGTGAGACTCCAGCAGTTTCAATTGCTTCTTAAGCCCTCTCAGGATGCAGAGTCTATGTGAGACTCCAGCGAGACTCCAGCAGTTTCAATGGCTTCTAAAGCCCTCTCGGGATGCAGGGTCTATGTGAGCCTCCAGCAGTTTCAATCGCTTCTTAAGGCATCTCAGGATGTAGAGTCTTATGTGAGACACCAGTAGTTTCAATGGCTTCTTAAGCCCTCTCAGATGGCTTCTTAGGCCCTCTCAGGATGCAGAGTCTATGTGAGACTCCCGCAGTTTCAATGGCTTCTTAAGCCCTTTCAGGATGCAGAGTCTATGTGAGACTCCAGCAGTTTTAATAGCTTCTAAAGCCCTCTCGGGATGCAGAGTCTATGCGACCCTCCAGCAGTTTCAATGGCTTCTTAAGCTCTCTCAGGATGTAGAGTCTATGTGAGACTCCAGCAGTTTCAATGGCTTCTAAAGCCCTCTCGGGATGCAGAGTCTATGTGAGCCTCCAGCAGTATCGATTGCTTCTTAAGCCCTCTCAGGATGCAGAGTCTATGTGAGACTCCCGCATTTTCAATGGCTTCTTAGGCCCTCTCAGGATGCAGATTCTATGTGAGACGCACGCAGTTTCAGTGGTTTCTTAAGCCCTCTCGGGATGCAGAGTGTATGTGAGACGCCCGCAGTTTCAATGGCTTCTTAAGCCCTCTCGGGATGCAAAGTCTATTTGAGACTCCAGCTTTTTCAATGGCTTCTTAAGCCCTCTCAGGATGCAGAATCTATGTGAGACTCCAGCAGTTTCAATGGCTTCTTAAGCCCTCTCAGGATGCAGAGTCTATGTGAGACTCCAGCAGTATCAATGGCTTCTTAAGCCCTCTCAGGATGCAGAGTCTATGTGAAACTCCAGCAGTTTCAATGGCTTCTTAAGCCCTCTCAGGATGCAGAGTCTATGTGAGACTCCAGCAGTTTCAATGGCTTCTAAAGCCCTCTCAGGATGCAGAGTCTGGGTTCCTAAGCCCTCCCAGGATGCAGAGTCTATGTGAGACTCCAGCAGTTTCAATGGCTTCTTAAGCCCTCTCCTGATGCAGAGTCTATGTGTGACTCCAGCAGTTTCAATGGTTTCTTAAGCCCTCTCAGGATGCAGAGTCTATGTGAGACTCCAGCAGTTTCAATGGCGTCTAAAGCCCTCTCGGGATGCAGAGTCTATGTGAGCCTCCAGAAGTTTCAATGGCTTCTTAAGCCCTCTCAGGATGTAGAGTCTATGTGAGACTCCAGCAGTATCAATGGCTTCTTAAGCCCTCTCAGGATGCAGAGTCTATGTGAGACTCCCGCAGTTTCAATGGCTTCTTAAGCCCTCTTAAGATTCAGAGTTTATGTGAGACTCCCTCAGTTTCAATGGCTTCTTAAGCCCTCTCAGGATGCAGAGTCTATGTGAGACTCCAATAGTTTCAATGGCTTCTTGAGCCCTCTCATGATTCAGAGTCTATTTCAGACTCCAGTAGTTTCAAAGGCTTTTAAAGCCCTCTCAGGATGCAGAGTCTATGTGAGATTCCAATAGATTCAATGGCTTCTTGAGCCCTCTCAGGATGCAGAGTCTATGTGAGACTCCAGCAGTATTGATGGCTTCTTAGGCCCTCTCAGGATGCAGAGTCTATGTGAGACTCCCACAGTTTCAATGGCTTCTTAAACCCTCTCGGGATGCAGAGTGTATGTGAGACTCCCGCAGTTTCAATGGCTTCTTAAGCCCTCTCAGGATGCAGAGTCTATTTGAGACTCCAGCTTTTTCAATGGCTTCTTAAGCCCTCTCAGGATGCAGAGTCTATGTGAGACTCCAGCAGTTTCAATGGCTAATTAAGCCCTCTCAGGATGCAGTCTATGTGAGACGCCAGCAGTTTCAGTGGCTTCTTAAGCCCTCTCAGCATGCAGAGTCTGTGTGAGACTCCAGCAGTTTCAATGGCTTCTAAAGCCCTCTAAGGATGCAATGTCTGGCTTCTTAAGCCCTCCCACGATGCAGAGTCTATGTGAGACTCCAGCAGTTTCAATGGCTTCTTAAGCCCTCTCAGGATGCAGAGTCTATGTGAGACTCCAGCAGTTTCAATGGCTTCTTAAGCCCTCCCCTGATGCAGAGTCTATGTGAGACTCCAGCAGTTTCAATGGCTTCTTAGACCCTGTCAGGATGCAGAGTCTATGTGAGACTTCAGCAGTTTCAATGGCTTCTAAAGCCCTCTCAGGATGCAGAGTCTATGTGAGCCTCCAGCAGTTTCAATGGCTTCTTAAGCCCTCTCAGGATGCAGAGCACATGTAAGATAGTTTCAATGGCTTCTTAAGCCCTCTCAGGATGCACAGTCTATGTGAGACTCCAGCAGTTTCAATGGCTTCTTAATCCCTCTCATGATTCACAGTCTATGTGATACTTCACCAGTTTCCATGGCTTCTTAAGCCCTCTCAGGATGCAGAGCCTATGTAAGATAGTTTCAATGGCTTCTTAAGCCCTCTCAAGATGCAGAGTTTATGTGAGACTCCAGCAGTATCAATGGCTTCTTAAGACCTCTCATGATGCAGAGTCTATGTGAGACTCCAGCAGTTTCTATGGCTTCTTAAGCCCTCGGAGGATGCAGAGTCTATGTGAGACTCAAGCAGTATCAATGGCTTCTTAAGCCCTCTCAGGATGCAGAGTCTATGTGAGACTCCAGCAGTTTCAATGGCTTCTTAAGCCCTCGGAGGATGCAGAGTCTATGTGAGACTCCAGCAGTTTCAATGGCTTCTAAAGCCATCTCAGGATGCAGAGTCTGGCTTCTTAAGCCCTCCCAGGATGCAGAGTCTATGTGAGACTCCAGCAGTTTCAATGGCTTCTCAAGCCCTCTCAGGATGCACAGTCTATGTGAGACTCCAGCAGTTTCAATGGCTTCTTAAGCCCTCTCCTGATGCAGAGTCTATGTGAGCCTCCAGCAGTTTCAATGGCTTCTTAAGCCCTCTCAGGATGTAGAGTCTTATGTGAGATGCCAGTAGTTTCAATGGCTTCTTAAGCCCTCTCAGATGGCTTCTTAGGCCCTCTCAGGATGCAGACTCTATGTGAGACTCCCGCAGTTTCAATGGCTTCTTAAGCCCTTTCGGGTTGCAGAGTCTATGTGAGACTCCAGCAGTTTCAATGGCTTCTTAAGCCCTTTCAGGATGCAGAGTCTATGTGAGACTCCAGCAGTTTCAATGGCTTCTACAGCCCTCTCAGGATGCAGAGTCTGGCTTCTTAAGCCCTCTCAGGATGCAGAGTCTATGTGAGACTCCAGCCGTTTCAATGGCTTCTTAAGCCCTCTCATGATTCAGAGTCTATGTGATACTCCAGCAGTTTCAATGGCTTCTTAGACCCTGTCAGGATGCAGAGTCTATGTGAGCCTCCAGCAGTTTCAATGGCTTCTTAAGCCCTCTCAGGATGCAGAGCCCATGTAAGATAGTTTCAATGGCTTCTTAAGCCCTCTCAGGATGCACAGTCTATGTGAGACTCCAGCAGTTTCAATGGCTTCTTATTCCCTCTCATGATTCACAGTCAATGTGAGACTCCCTCTGTTTCAATGGCTTCTTAAACCCTCTCAGGATGCAGAGTCTATATGAGACGCCCTCCGTTTCAATGGCTTATTAAGCCCTCTCTTGATTCAGTCTATGTGATACTCCACCAGTTTCCATGGCTTCTTAAGCCCTCTCAGGATGCAGAGCCTATGTAAGATAGTTTCAATGGCTTCTTAAGCCCTCTCAAGATGCAGAGTCTATGTGAGACTCCAGCTTTCTCAATCGCTTCTTAAGCCCTCTCAGGATGCAGAGTCTATGTGAAACTCCAGCAGTGTCAATGGCTTCTTAAGCCCTCTCATGATGCAGAGTCTATGTGAGACTCCAGCAGTTTCTATGGCTTCTTAAGCCTTAAGCTCGGAGGATGCAGAGGCTATGTGATACTCCTACAGTTACAATGGCTTCTTAACCCCTCTCAGGATGCAGAGTCTATGTGAGACTCCAGCAGTTTCAATGGCTTCTAAAGCCCTCTCAGGATGCAGAGTCTATGTGTCAGGAACTGGAGATTGTGGAAGCGCTGGAGGCTATGATCAGCGGGCACTCCAGTCCTCACCCAAGATGGCCGCCGTACCTTTAAGAGGCTGGCTCCTCCCACAAACCGATGCGTTGTATCTGTTAGTCAACGCTCGGTTCGTGTGGTGGAGTTTCTTCCGTGGAGCCCTCCGTGCCTACAGTGAACTTGCTAACCGCCTTGGATCCTACCTTTGTCCTCTCCCTCCTTCCGGCCTGTTGCCTCGTTTGTCTGTATTTTCCGTCTTACTCTCCGCTTGATCTGTTCTTTTTCCCTTTACTCACGGTGCTCGGCGCCGCTTGGTTCCGTGCCATAGCCTCTTGTTAGACTTTCTTAGGTCCCGTCCCTCTCGCTACTTGAGCCCTTCCATTTTTGCACTTGTGTCACTCTGGTGTAGCATCTTTCTCTGCGCAGCCTTTCCTTTCGTATTTCGTTTTATTTGTTGGTGCCAGTATTCCATTTCTTCAACCGGCGCTGCCTTGCCTTTCGCTTGCAGAGTCCCTGTTGCTCTGACTACACCCTTGGAGCCTTTTTCTCTTGTATTATTGGACTATATCTGTATTCCTTTCCATTCCCTTTCTTTCCGCCTTTCACGGTCAGCTCAGGACTATTCTTTTCACCCTAACCTATTTCTTTTCCTTCTTCTGTTTTTTCCCGTGGTGGTGCATTTTCTTCTTATTATCTTTTGCTCTTTTCCAGCCTTCTATTTGGAGAACTTCTAGTGTTCTCTCCCATTTTATACTCCATAAAGTCGGGACAGCTCATTGATCCACTGAGCTGTACTGGATAGTTGTGGAATCTGACATCTATACAACAGACTTTCCTTTTTGTTGTGGAGCAAACATCGCCTTCATTGACTATTGAGAGGAACCTACTGTCCCCCTTCTGAACCCATTCGGAATCAGGGTTCTTTCTGCATTCATGCTTTTTCCCTGGAATTAGGACTGGCCCCCTGGGGATCCCCGAGGTCAGGGTTACATCTCTGCCAAGGTGGCCTCCGGAGGGGCCAGACCCTACCTACACGATAAGAAGGTCCGAACTCCAAAGGACAGAACTCCCTCAAGGAGAAGGGATCAGAAGAAGACGGAGGCCAATCCTAAAGAATCCTTCCTTGAATAATCAGGTGAGGAGTTGGAGGAGGAAGCCTCGGTTCTTGACAGCATACAACGCCCAATAACCATCATGGCCTCACTAGAGCAGTATCAGGAGTTGGTAGCTGCTTTACAGAACCTTACTTTGGAGGTGCAGGCTTTGCGGACAGAGAACATAGCCCTCCGACAGCAGGTAGTGTTACATTGGGATGATCGAAGAGACCTGCCTACTATGCACCTATCCTTTGGCAAGTATGATGGTCACCCGGGAGGTCTGAAGGAATTTCTGGATGCCTGCAGGGTGTATTTCGCCTTCCGACCTCACGCCTATGAGACTGCCAGATCCAAGGTGGGGTTCATCATAGCCAATCTCATCGGAAACGCCCTCTCATGGGCCACACCCTTTGTTACCAGAGAAGATCCCGTTTTGAGCGACTATGATCGTTTTACAGAAGTATTCAGTGAAAGATTTGATAGACCAGAAGTGTTCTATTTTTCTCTGGAAGCTATCCTTGATATCCAACAGGGAAACACGGACATACAGACCTATCTCTCCCATTTCCAGAGGCTGGCAGCCAAGGCAGATTGGCCTGATTCCGCTCAGCAAACAATCTACAGACTGGGTCTTCATGAAGAAATCAAGGACGAGCTAGCCAGAGTGGCTCGTCCGGCGTCCTTTCAGGAATTGGTGACTTTAACTCTTCAGATCGAGTTCCGTCTCCAAGAAAGAAGATCCGAAAGAAGAAGAACCAGAGGCTTCTCGCAACGGTCCAGTCAACCATCCTCTGCTCCTCCACCTCGAGCTAACCCTGGTACAGATGAACCTATGCAGATCGGGGCTGCTCGTGGTCCCTTGACGCAAGAAGAAAGAAAAAGGAGAGAGGCAGGATTATGTATGTACTGTGGCTCCTCAAAGCTTTTATTGAGAGACTTCCAGAAGTCCCACCTCGACGACAGGGAAACTTCCACCCCCGATTTGTAGCAAGTGAGGTTTCGGGGGAGGTAACAAGCACCCTTGCTATTACACAAGAGCAGTGAACACCCCGGAAGATAACAGCCTAATGGTGTTTCGGGTCAACCTGTGGTTAACCAAGGATTCACCCACAGAGGTGTTCGCCGTGCTAGATTGCGGAGCTGCTGGAAATTTCATTGACTCTAAGTGGGCGACAGAGCATCTAATCTCCACAATACCCAAGGCCTCCCCGATTCCTGTAGAAGGGGTCGATGGTAGGCCCCTGTCGTCCGGACCCATAACGCTGGAGACAATTCCATTAAGGATGAGGCTAGGCCAACATGAAGAGTTCTTGGTGTTTGACCAGATCCGTGCTGCTCATTTCCCGTTGGTTATAGGGATTCCTTGGTTAAGGAGACACAACCCTCACATCGATTGGACTGCCAACAAGGTCTCTTTCAATTCGACCTTCTGTGAGTCCCACTGTATGAACCTGTCTCCGGCTCCCAACACCCTAGAACACAGCCGGCCTGGTGTTCAGGAACCAGTCACAGTGGCCTTGGTTCCCGTACATTACCAAGACTTCTCAGAGGTGTTTATGGACACCATTCCCAGACAACTACCGCCCCATAGAACTGAGGATTCCTGTATAGATCTAATACCGGAGGCGGTAGTACCCTTTGGAAGGATGTACCCCTTGTCGCTACCAGAGAGGAAGGCTTTAAGAGAGTACCTCAACGCTAATTTGCAGAACGGCTTAATCCAAGAGTCCAAGTCCGCCTGTGGTGCTTCCTTATTCTTCATTCCAAAGAAGGACTCGACAGAGCTTCGCCCTTGTATAGACTACAGGGGTCTTAACAAGGTTACCATCCGGGATAGATATCCCATGCCCCTGATCCGGGATATCTTGGAGGCTGTACAGGGGGCGGTGTACTTTACAAAGCTTGACCTAAGAGGTGCCTATCACCTCTTGAGAATCAGGCAAGGCGACGAGTGGAAGACGGCTTTCCGTACCCCCTTTGGACTCTTTGAATACTGTGTGATGCCCTCCGGTCTCGTAAACGCACCAGCCATCTTCCAGAGGTACATGGACAAGGTTTTCGCCGACATGTTATTTTTGTCGGTAGTAGTGTACCTGGACGACATCCTAATCTTTTCCTAATCTTTATCTGAGCACAGATCATTGGTCAGACTAGTTCTACAGCGTCTGCAGTCCCATCATTTGCTGGTAAAGCCAGAGAAGTGTTCATTTGAATCCACAACTGTGTCCTACTTGGGTTTCATACTGTCCAAGGAGGGCATTGAGATGGATGCTAATAAGGTAAAGGCCATCAGAGATTGGAAGGAACCTACCAACATCAAGGAACTGCAAGGTTTTCTAGGATTGGCTAACTTTTACAGGAGGTTTATTCCCAACTTCTCCAAAAAGGTACTCCCTCTGACTTCCTTATTGAAGAAGGGCATTAAGTTCATATTCGGAGAAGAACCCAAAAGAGCTTTCAGTTTCCTAAAAGAATGCTTTTCTACAGCACCCATCCTGGTCCAACCGGATCACGTCAAGCCTTTCATTCTGGAAATGGATGCTTCTGCAGGGGCTGTAGGGGCGGTCTTACTCCAAAAGACTGAAGATGGCTATGAACATCCGGTTGCTTACTACTCCAAGACACTGACTGGTAGTGAGTGCAACTACTCTGTAATCGAAAAGGAGCTGTTGGCCATAAAGTTGGCCTGCCAAGAATGGAGACATCTCCTGCAGGGAGCCACACATCAATTCACCATTAGAACAGACCACCGTAACCTTCGGGTCTTGCAACAGTTGGAATGTTCTAATGCTAGACACGCCAGATGGGCGTATTTTTTCCTACAATACGACTTCATGATTACTTACATACCTGGCACAGAAAACAGGAAGGCGGACGCCTTGTCCAGAAGCCTAGGAGAGGCATCTAGTTCCTATAAGGAACACAAACTGGTTTTTCCGCGTCTCACAGTTCTAGCATCTACAGTTTTGTTCCTTCAAGACCTAATCCCACAGTATCAGAGGTGTTCCGAACTTCCGTTATCCGTGAACCAGGATAAGGATGGATTGTTCTATCATGAAGGAGCCCTCAACATTCCTACTATGAAGTTGCAAAGGCTGATACTTTCTTGGTGTCATGACACCCCCCTAACCGGACATTCCGGTATTAGGAAGACCTTTGATCTTATCCAGAGAGGGTTCTGGTGGCCTACCTTAAGAAGAGATGTAGACCAGTATGTGTCTGCTTGTTCAGTATGCGCTTCCAACAAACACCGAACAGCAAGGCCTCTGGGGTTGTTACAACAACACTCCCTATCGGACCGCCCTTGGGAACATATATCCACTGATTTTATCATGGATCTCCCTCCGTCATATGGTATGACCACTATCATGGTGACCATCGACTCCTTTAGCAAGCTAGTGCATTTCTCTGCCTTCAAGCAAATCCCTTCAGCCTCCGAGATGGCCGCAACTTTTCTCCAGGACATAGTTTGTCTACATGGTTTACCTAAAACCATTGTTTCGGACAGGGGACCCCAATTCACCTCGAAGTTTTGATCTTCCCTCTGCCAGGTTCTTGGGATTCACAAGGCTCTTTCCTCAGGATATCATCCGCAGAGCAACGGCCAAACGGAAAGACTTAATGCCAACCTGGAACAATACCTTAGGTGTTTTTACAGTCCACAACAGGAAGAGTGGTATTGCTTCCTCCCACAAGCGGAATTTGCTTACAACAATTCCCTTCATACCTCAATCCAGATGAGCCCTTTCTATTGTACGTACGGATACCATCCTCAACACCTACCCTGGCTCAGTCCTCCTTCTACCAAGATCCCAGCTCTAGATACGATTCTACAGGACCTACAGAAGGTGCACAAGCTCGCTAAGGAAGCACACCAAGCGAGTCAACTAGCGCAGAAGAGGTGGGCTGACAAGGGTCGTCACGCCCATCCCAGCTGGAAGGTCGGACAATTGGTGTGGTTATCCACCAGATTTCTACCTAGATGGGTTCATAGGGGGAAGTTCTCCTCTCGTTTTCTTTGACCTTTTTCCATTTTGCAACAGATCAATCCGGTTGCATATAAGCTCCAGTTACCAGGAAGGTGCATCCGGTCTTCCATGTATCCCTTCTCAAAGAATATAAGAAGGATCCCTTCAAGAGACCTGTGAAGCGCTCACGTGCCCGAGTGACCCCGGCACCCGAAGAATATGAGGTGTCTCATCTGGTGGATTCCCGTTACCGCAAAGGGCGGTTATACTACTTGGTTCATTGGAAGAACTATCCGGTAGAAGAGAGGACATGGGAACCTGTGAGCCATATACACGCCCCACGTCTGGTGCTGAAGTTCCATCGACTTCATCCGGGCAAACCTGGGGGTGCCCCGAGAAATAAGGGGTATACTGTCAGGAACTGGAGATTGTGGAAGCGCTGGAGGCTATGATCAGCGCGCGCTCCAGTCCTCACCCAAGATGGCCGCTGTACCTTTAAGAGGCTGGCTCCTCCCACAAACCGATGCGTTGTATCTGTTAGTCAACGCTCGGTTCGTGTGGTGGAGTTTCTTCCGTGGAGCCCTCCGTGCCTACAGTGAACTTGCTAACCGCCTTGGATCCTACCTTTGTCCTCTCCCTCCTTCCCGCCTGTTGCCTCGTTTGTCTGTATTTTCCGTCTTACTCTCCGCTTGATCTGTTCTTTTTCCCTATACTCACGGTGCTCGGCGCAGCTTGGCTCCATGCCATAGCCTCTTGTTAGACTTTCTTAGGTCCCGTCCCTCTCGCTACTTGAGCCCTTCCATTTTTGCACTTGTGTCACTCTGGTGTAGCATCTTTCTCTGCGCAGCCTTTCCTTTCGTATTTTGTTTTATTTGTTGGCGCCGGTATTCCATTTCTTCAACCGGCGCTGCCTCGCCTTTCGCTTGCAGAGTCCCTGTTGCTCTGACTACACCCTTGGAGCCTTTTTCTCTTGTATTATTGGACTGTATCTGTATTCCTTTCCATTCCCTTTCTGTCCGCCTTTCACAGTCAGCTCAGGACTATTCTTTTCACCCTAGCCTATTTCTTTTCCTTCTTCTGTTTTTTCCCGTGGTGGTGCATTTTCTTCTTATTATCTTTTGCTCTTTTCCAGCCTTCTATTTGGAGAACTTCTAGTGTTCTCTCCCATTTTATACTCCATAAAGTCGGGACAGCTCATTGATCCACTGAGTTGTACTGGATAGTTGTGGAATCTGACATCTATACAACAGACTTTCCTTTTTGTTGTGGAGCAAACATCGCCTTCATTGACTATTGAGAGGAACCTACTGTCCCCCTTCTGAACCCATTCGGAATCAGGGTTTTTTCTGCATTTGTGCTTTTTCCCTGGAATTAGGACTGGCCCCCTGGGGATCCCCGAGGTCAGGGTTACATCTCTGCCAAGGTGGCCTCCGGAGGGGCCAGACCCTACCTACACGATAAGAAGGTCCGAACTCCAAAGGACAGAACTCCCTCAAGGAGAAGGGATCAGAAGAAGACGGAGGCCAATCCTAAATAATCCTTCCTTGAAGAATCAGCTGAGGAGTTGGGGGAGGAAGCCTCAGTTCTTGACACTATGTGAGACTCCAGCAGTTTGAATGGCTTCTTAAGCCCTCTCCTGATGCAGAGTCTATGTAAGACTCCAGCAGTTTCAATGGCTTCTAAAGCCCTCTCAGGATACAGAGTCTATGTGTGCCTCCAGTAGTTTCAATGGCTTCTTAAGCCTGCTCAGGATGTAGAGTCTTTTGTGAGACGCCAGTAGTTTCAATGGCTTCTTAAGCCCTCTCAGATGGCTTCTTAGGCCCTCTCAGGATGCAGAGTCTATGTGAGACTCCCGCAGTTTCAATGGCTTCTTAAGCCCTTTCGGGATGCAGAGTCTATGTGAGTCTCCAGCTTTTTCAATGGCTTCTTAAGCCCTCTCTGGATGCAGAGTCTATGTGAGACTCCAGCAGTTTCAATGGCTTCTTAAGCCCTTTCAGGATGTAGAGTCTATGTGAGACTCCAGCAGTTTCAATGGCTTCTAAAGCCCTCTCAGGATGCAGAGTCTGGCTTCTTAAGCCCTCTCAGGATGCAGAGTCTATGTGAGACTGCAGCCGTTTCAATGGCTTCTTAAGCCCTCTCATGATTCAGAGTCTGTGATACTCCAGCAGTTTCAATGTCTTCTTAAACCCTCTCAGGATGCAGAGCCTATGTAAGATAGTTTCAGTGGCTTCTTAAGCCCTCTCAGGATGCACAGTCTATGTGAGACTCCAGCAGTTTCAATGGCTTCTTAAGCCCTCTCGGGATGCATAGTCTAGGTGAGACTCCAGCAGTTTCAATGGCTTCTTAAGCCCTCTCAGGATGCAGAGTCTATTTGAGACCCCCGCAGTTTCAATGGCTTATAAAGCCCTCTCAGGATGCAGAGTCTATGTGAGACTCCTGCAGTTTCAATGGCTTCTTAAGCCCTCTTAAGATTCAGAGTTTATGTGAGACTCCCTCAGTTTCAATTGCTTCTTAAGCCCTCTCATGATTCAGAGTCTATGTGATACTCCAGCAGTTTCAATGGCTTTTTAAGCCCTTTCAGGATGCAGAGCTTATGTAAGATCGTTTCAGTGGCTTCTTAAGCCCTCTCAGGATGCACAGTCTATGTGAGACTCCAATAGTTTAAATGGCTTCTTGAGCCCTCTCATGATTCAGAGTCTATGTCAGACTCCAGTAGTTTCAATGGCTTCTAAAGCCCTCTCAGGATGCAGAGTCTATTTGAGGCTCCAATAGGTTCAATGGCTTCTTGAGCCCTCTCAGGATGCAGAGTCTATGTGAGACTCCAGCAGTATCGATGGCTTATTAAGCCCTCTCAGGATGCAGAGTCTATGTGAGACTCCCGCAGTTTCAATGGCTTCTTACGCCCTCTCGGGATGCAGAGTGTATGTGAGATTCCCGCAGTTTCAATGGCTTCTTAGGCCCTCTCGGGAGGCAGAATCTATGTGAGACTCCAGCAGTTTCAATGGCTTCTTAAGCCCTCTCAGGATGCAGGGTCTATGTGAGACGCCAGCAGTTTCAATGGCTTCTTAAGCCCTCTCAGGATGCAGAGTCTATGTGAGACTCCAGCAGTTTCAATGGCTTCTAAAGCCCTCTCAGGATGCAGAGCGTATGTAAGATAGTTTCAATGGCTTCTTAAGCCCTCTCAGGGTGCACAGTCTATGTGAGACTCCCTCCGTTTCAATCGCTTCTTAAGCCCTCTCATGATTCACCGTCTATGTGAGACTCCCTCCGTTTCAATGGCTTCTAAAGCCCTCTCAGGATGCAGAGTCTATATGAGACTCCCGCAGTTTCAATGGCTTCTGAAGCTCTCTCAGGGTGCAGAGTCTATGTGAGACTCCCTTAGTTTCAATGGCTTCTTAAGCCCTCTCAGGATGCAGAGCCTATGTAAGATAGTTTCAATGGCTTCTTAAGCCCTCTCAGGATGCGGAGTCTATGTGAGACTCCAGCTTTTTCAATAGCTTCTTAAACCCTCTCAGGATGCAGAGTCTATGTGAGACTCCAGCAGTATCAATGGCTTCTTAGGCCCTCTCAGGATGCAGAGTCTATGTGAGACTACCCCCGGTGTTACAATGGCTTCTTAAGCCCTCTCGTGATGCAGAGTGTATTGTGAGATTCCCGCAGTTTTAATGGCTTCTTAGGCCCCCTCGGGATGCAGAGTCTATGTGAGACTCCAGCTTTTTCAATAGCTTCTTAAGCCCTCTCAGGATGCAAAATCTATGTGAGACTCCAGCAGTTTCAATGGCTTCTTAAGCCCTCTCAGGATACAGAGTCTATGTGTGCCTCCAGTAGTTTCAATGGCTTCTTAAGCCTGCTCAGGATGTAGAGTCTTTTGTGAGACGCCAGTAGTTTCAATGGCTTCTTAAGCCCTCTCAGATGGCTTCTTAGGCCCTCTCAGGATGCAGAGTCTATGTGAGACTCCCGCAGTTTCAATGGCTTCTTAAGCCCTTTCGGGATGCAGAGTCTATGTGAGTCTCCAGCTTTTTCAATGGCTTCTTAAGCCCTCTCTGGATGCAGAGTCTATGTGAGACTCCAGCAGTTTCAATGGCTTCTTAAGCCCTTTCAGGATGTAGAGTCTATGTGAGACTCCAGCAGTTTCAATGGCTTCTAAAGCCCTCTCAGGATGCAGAGTCTGGCTTCTTAAGCCCTCTCAGGATGCAGAGTCTATGTGAGACTGCAGCCGTTTCAATGGCTTCTTAAGCCCTCTCATGATTCAGAGTCTGTGATACTCCAGCAGTTTCAATGTCTTCTTAAACCCTCTCAGGATGCAGAGCCTATGTAAGATAGTTTCAGTGGCTTCTTAAGCCCTCTCAGGATGCACAGTCTATGTGAGACTCCAGCAGTTTCAATGGCTTCTTAAGCCCTCTCGGGATGCATAGTCTAGGTGAGACTCCAGCAGTTTCAATGGCTTCTTAAGCCCTCTCAGGATGCAGAGTCTATTTGAGACCCCCGCAGTTTCAATGGCTTATAAAGCCCTCTCAGGATGCAGAGTCTATGTGAGACTCCTGCAGTTTCAATGGCTTCTTAAGCCCTCTTAAGATTCAGAGTTTATGTGAGACTCCCTCAGTTTCAATTGCTTCTTAAGCCCTCTCATGATTCAGAGTCTATGTGATACTCCAGCAGTTTCAATGGCTTTTTAAGCCCTTTCAGGATGCAGAGCTTATGTAAGATCGTTTCAGTGGCTTCTTAAGCCCTCTCAGGATGCACAGTCTATGTGAGACTCCAATAGTTTAAATGGCTTCTTGAGCCCTCTCATGATTCAGAGTCTATGTCAGACTCCAGTAGTTTCAATGGCTTCTAAAGCCCTCTCAGGATGCAGAGTCTATTTGAGGCTCCAATAGGTTCAATGGCTTCTTGAGCCCTCTCAGGATGCAGAGTCTATGTGAGACTCCAGCAGTATCGATGGCTTATTAAGCCCTCTCAGGATGCAGAGTCTATGTGAGACTCCCGCAGTTTCAATGGCTTCTTACGCCCTCTCGGGATGCAGAGTGTATGTGAGATTCCCGCAGTTTCAATGGCTTCTTAGGCCCTCTCGGGAGGCAGAATCTATGTGAGACTCCAGCTGTTTCAATGGCTTCTTAAGCCCTCTCAGGATGCAGGGTCTATGTGAGACGCCAGCAGTTTCAATGGCTTCTTAAGCCCTCTCAGGATGCAGAGTCTATGTGAGACTCCAGCAGTTTCAATGGCTTCTAAAGCCCTCTCAGGATGCAGAGCGTATGTAAGATAGTTTCAATGGCTTCTTAAGCCCTCTCAGGGTGCACAGTCTATGTGAGACTCCCTCCGTTTCAATCGCTTCTTAAGCCCTCTCATGATTCACCGTCTATGTGAGACTCCCTCCGTTTCAATGGCTTCTAAAGCCCTCTCAGGATGCAGAGTCTATATGAGACTCCCGCAGTTTCAATGGCTTCTGAAGCTCTCTCAGGGTGCAGAGTCTATGTGAGACTCCCTTAGTTTCAATGGCTTCTTAAGCCCTCTCAGGATGCAGAGCCTATGTAAGATAGTTTCAATGGCTTCTTAAGCCCTCTCAGGATGCGGAGTCTATGTGAGACTCCAGCTTTTTCAATAGCTTCTTAAACCCTCTCAGGATGCAGAGTCTATGTGAGACTCCAGCAGTATCAATGGCTTCTTAGGCCCTCTCAGGATGCAGAGTCTATGTGAGACTACCCCCGGTGTTACAATGGCTTCTTAAGCCCTCTCGTGATGCAGAGTGTATTGTGAGATTCCCGCAGTTTTAATGGCTTCTTAGGCCCCCTCGGGATGCAGAGTCTATGTGAGACTCCAGCTTTTTCAATAGCTTCTTAAGCCCTCTCAGGATGCAAAATCTATGTGAGACTCCAGCAGTTTCAATGGCTTCTTAAGCCCTCTCAGTATGCAGGGTCTATGTGAGACGCCAGCAGTTTCAATGGCTTCTTAAGCCCTCTCAGGATGCAGGGTCTGTGTGAGACTCCAGCAGTTTCAATCGCTTCTTAAGCCCTCTCATGATTCACAGTCTATGTGAGACTCCCTCCATTTCAATGGCTTCTTAAGCCCTCTCAGGATGCAGAGTCTATATGAGACTCCCGCAGTTTCAATGGCTTCTGAAGCCCTCTCAGGATGCAGAGTCTATGTGAGACTCCCTCAGTTTCAATGGCTTCTTAAGCCCTCTCAGGATGCCGAGCCTATGTAAGATAATTTCAATGGCTTCTTAAGCCCTCTCAGGATGCGGAGTCTATGTGATACTCCAGCTTTTTCAATAGCTTCTTAAGCCCTCTCAGGATGCAGAGTCTATGTGAGACTCCAGCAGTTTCAATGGCTTCTAAAGCCCTCTCGGGATGCAGAGTCTATGTGAGCCTCCAGCAGTTTTAATGGCTTCTTAAGCCCTCTCAGGGTGTAGAGTCTTATGTGAGACACCAGTAGTTTCAATGGCTTCTTAAGCCCTCTCAGATGGCTTCTTAGGCCCTCTCAGGATGCAGAGTCTATGTGAGACACCAGTAGTTTCAATGGCTTCTTAAGCCCTCTCAGATGGCTTCTTAGGCCCTCTCAGGATGCAGAGTCTATGTGAGACTCCCGCAGTTTCAATGGCTTCTCAAGCCCTTTCGGGATGCAGAGTCTATGTGAGACTCCAAATTTTTCAATGGCTTCTAAAGCCCTCTCAGGATGCAGAATCTATGTGAGATTCCAGAAGTTTCAATGGCTTCTTACGCCCTCTCAGGATGCAGAGTCTATGTGAGACGCCAGCAGTTTCAACGGCTTCTTAAGCCCTCTCAGGATGCAGAGTCTGTGTGAGACTCTAGCAGTTTCAATGGCTTCTAAAGCACTCTCAGGATGCAAAGTCTGGCTTCTTAAGCCCTCCCACGATGCAGAGTCTATGTGAGACTCCAGCAGTTTCAATGGCTTCTTAAGCCCTCTCAGGATGCAGAGTCTATGTGAGACTCCAGCAGTTTCAATGGCTTCTTAAGCCCTCTCCTGATGCAGAGTCTATGTGAGACTCCAGCAGTTTCAATGGCTTCTTAAGCCCTCTCATGATGCACAGTCTATGTGAGACTCCCTCCGTTTCAATGGCTTCTTAAGCCCTCTCAGGATGCAGAGTCTATGTGAGACTCCCTCAGTTTCAATGGCTTCTTAAGCCCTCTCAGGATGCAGAGCCTATGTAAGATAGTTTCAATGGCTTCTTAAGCCCTCTCAGGATGTGGAGTCTATGTGAGACTCCAGCCGTAGCAATGGCTTCTTAACCCCTCTCAGGATGCAGAGTCTATGTGAGACTCCAGCAGTTTCAATGGCTTCTAAAGCCCTCTCAGGATGCAGAGTCTGGCTTCTTAAGCCCTCCCAGGATGCAGAGTCTATGTGAGACTCCAGCAGTTTCAGTGGCTTCTTAAGCCCTCTCCTGATGCAGAGTCTATGTGAGACTCCAGCAGTTTCAATGGCTTCTAAAGCCCTCTCGGGATGCAGAGTCTATGGGAGCCTCCAGCAGTTTCAATGGCTTCTTAAGCCCTCTCAGGATGTAGATTCTATGTGAAACTCCAGCAGTATCAATTGCTTCTTAAGCCCTCTCAGGATGCAGAGTCTATGTGAGACTCCCGCAGTTTCAATGGCTTCTTAGGCCCTCTCAGGATGCATAGTCTATGTGAGACTCCCGCAGTTTCAATGGCTTCTTAAGCCCTCTCGGGATGCAGAGTGTATTTGAGACTCTCGCAGTTTCAATGGCTTCTTAAGCCCTCTCGGGATGCAAAGTCTATTCGAGACTCCAGCTTTTTCAATGGCTTCTTAAGCCCTCTCAGGATGCAAAGTCTGGCTTCTTAAGCCCTCCCACGATGCAGAGTCTATGTGAGACTCCAGCAGTTTCAATGGCTTCTTAAGCCCTCTCCTGATGCAGAGTCTATGTGAGACTCTAGCAGTTTCAATGGCTTCTTAGACCCTGTGAGGACGCAGAGTCTATGTGAGACTTCAGCAGTTTCAATGGCTTCTTAAGCCTTCTCAGGATGCAGAGTCTATGTGAGACTCCAGCATTTTCAATGGCTTCTAAAGCCCTCTCAGGATGCAGAGTCTATGTGAGACTCCAGCAGTTTCAATTGCTTCTTAAGCCCTCTCAGGGTGCAGTGTCTATGTGAGACTCCAGTAGTTTCAATGGCTTCTTAAGCCCGCTCAGATGGCTTCTTAGGCCCTCTCAGGATGCAGAGTCTATGTGAGACACCAGTAGTTTCAATGGCTTCTTAAGCCCTCTCAGATGGCTTCTTAGGCCCTCTCAGGATGCAGAGTCTATGTGAGACTCC
This sequence comes from Ambystoma mexicanum, assembly GCF_040938575.1. Lineage (NCBI taxonomy): Eukaryota > Metazoa > Chordata > Amphibia > Caudata > Ambystomatidae > Ambystoma > Ambystoma mexicanum. The sequence continues at coordinate 63,835,102 of NC_090936.1, read as the reverse complement.
CGCAGTTTCAATGGCTTCTCAAGCCCTTTAGGGATGCAGAGTCTATGTGAGACTCCAACTTTTTCAATGGCTTCTAAAGCCCTCTCAGGATGCAGAATCTATGTGAGACTCCAGCAGTTTCAATGGCTTCTTAAGCCCTCTCAGGATGCAGAGTCTATGTGAGATGCCAGCAGTTTCAATGGCTTCTTAAGCCCTCTAAGGATGCAGAGTCTGTGAGAGACTCCAGCAGTTTCAATGGCTTCTTAAGCCCTCGCAGGATGCAGAGTCTATGTGAGACTCCAGCAGTTTCAGTGGGTTCTTAAGCCCTCTCCTGATGCAGAGTCTATGTGAGACTCCCGCAGTTTCAATGGCTTCTTAGGCCCTCTCAGGATGCAGAGTCTATGTGAGACTCCCGCAGTTTCAATGGCTTCTTAAGCCCTCTCGGGATGCAGAGTGTATGTGAGACTCCCGCAGTTTCAATGGCTTCTTAAGCCCTCTCGGGATGCAAAGTCTATTTGAGCCTCCAGCTTTTTCAATGGCTTCTTAAGCCCTCTCAGGATGCAGAATCTATGTGAGACTCCAGCAGTTTCAATGGCTTCTTAAGCCCTCTCAGGATGCAGAGTCTGTGTGAGACTCCAGCAGTTTCAATGGCTTCTAAAGCCCTCTCAGGATGCAAAGTCTGGCTTCTTAAGCCCTCCCACGATGCAGAGTCTATGTGAGACTCCAGCAGTTTCAATGGCTTCTTAAGCCCTCTCCTGATGCAGAGTCTATGTGAGACTCTAGCAGTTTCAATGGCTTCTTAGACCCTGTGAGGATGCAGAGTCTATGTGAGACTTCAGCAGTTTCAATGGCTTCTTAAGCCTTCTCAGGATGCAGAGTCTATGTGAGACTCCAGCAGTTTCAATGGCTTCTAAAGCCCTCTCAGGATGCAGAGTCTATGTGAGCCTCCAGCAGTTTCAATGGCTTCTTAAGCCCTCTCAGAATGCAAATCCTATGTAAGATAGTTTCAATGGCTTCTTAAGCCCTCTCAGGATGCACAGTCTATGTGAGACTCCAGCAGTTTCAATGGCTTCTTAAGCCCTCTCATGATTCACAGTCTATGTAAGACTCCCTCCGTTTCAATGGCTTCTTAAGCCCTCTCAGGATACAGAGTCTATATGAGACTCCCGCAGTTTCAATGGCTTCTTAAGCCCTCTCAGGATGCAGAGCCTATGTAAGATAGTTTCAATGGCTTCTTAAGACCGCTCAGGATGCAGAGTTTATGTGAGACTCCAGCAGTTTCAATGGCTTCTTAAGCCCTCTCCTGATGCAGAGTCTAAGTGAGACTCCAGCAGTTTCAATGGCTTCTTAAGCCCTCTCATGATACACAGTCTATGTGAGACTCCCTCCGTTTCAATGGCTTCTTAAGCCCTCTCAGGATGCAGAGTCTATGTGAGACTCCCTCAGTTTCAATGGCTTCTTAAGCCCTCTCAGGATGCAGAGCCTATGTAAGATAGTTTCAATGGCTTCTTAAGCCCTCTCAGGATGTGGAGTCTATGTCAGACTCCAGCCGTAGCAATGGCTTCTTAACCCCTCTCGGGATGCAGAGTCTATGTGAGACTCCAGCAGTTTCAATGGCTTCTTAAGCCCTCTCCTGATGCAGAGTCTATTTAAGACTCCAGCAGTTTCAATGGCTTCTAAAGCCCTCTCAGGATACAGAGTCTATGTGTGCCTCCAGCAGTTTCAATGGCTTCTTAAGCCCTCTCAGGATGCCGAGCCCATGTAAGATAGTTTCAATGGCTTCTTAAGCCCTCTCAGGATGCACAGTCTATGTGAGACTCCAGCAGTTTCAATGGCTTCTTAATCCCTCTCATGATTCACAGTCTATGTGAGACTCCCTCTGTTTCAATGGCTTCTTAAGCCCTCTCAGGATGCAGAGTCTATATGAGACGCCCTCCGTTTTAATGGCTTATTAAGCCCTCTCTTGATTCAGTCTATGTGATACTCCACCAGTTTCCATGGCTTCTTAAGCCCTCTCAGGATGCAGAGCCTATGTAAGATAGTTTCAATGGCTTCTTAAGCCCTCTCAAGATGCAGAGTCTATGTGAGACTCCAGCTTTCTCAATCGCTTCTTAAGCCCTCTCAGGATGCAGAGTCTATGTGAAACTCCAGCAGTGTCAATGGCTTCTTAAGCCCTCTCATGATGCAGAGTCTATGTGAGACTCCAGCAGTTTCTATGGCTTCTTAAGCCTTAAGCTCGGAGGATGCAGAGTCTATGTGATACTCCTGCAGTTACAATGGCTTCTTAACCCCTCTCAGGATGCAGAGTCTATGTGAGACTCCAGCAGTTTCAATGGCTTCTAAAGCCCTCTCAGGATGCAGAGTCTAGCTTCTTAAGCCCTCCCAGGATGCAGAGTCTATGAGAGACTCCAGCAGTTTCACTGGCTTCTTAAGCCCTCTCAGGATGCAGAGTCTATGTGTCAGGAACTGGAGATTGTGGAAGCGCTGGAGGCTATGATCAGCGCGCACTCCAGTCCTCACCCAAGATGGCCGCCGTACTTTTAAGAGGCTGGCTCCTCCCACAAACCGATGCGTTGTATCTGTTAGTCAACGCTCGGTTCGTGTGGTGGAGTTTCTTCCGTGGAGCCCTCCATGCCTACAGTGAACTTGCTAACCGCCTTGGATCCTACCTTTGTCCTCTCCCTCCTTCCAGCCTGTTGCCTCGTTTGTCTGTATTTTCCGTCTTACTCTCCGCTTGATCTGTTCTTTTTCCCTTTACTCACGGTGCTCGGCGCCGCTTGTTTCCGTGCCATAGCCTCTTGTTAGACTTTCTTAGGTCCCGTCCCTCTCGCTACTTGAGCCCTTCCATTTTTGCACTTGTGTCACTCTGGTGTAGCATCTTTCTCTGCGCAGCCTTTCCTTTCGTATTTTGTTTTATTTGTTGGCGCCGGTATTCCATTTCTTCAACCGGCGCTGCCTTGCCTTTCGCTTGCAGAGTCCCTGTTGCTCTGACTACACCCTTGGAGCCTTTTTCTCTTGTATTATTGGACTATATCTGTATTCCTTTCCATTCCCTTTCTGTCCGCCTTTCACGGTCAGCTCAGGACTATTCTTTTCACCCTAACCTATTTCTTTTCCTTCTTCTGTTTTTTCCCGTGGTGGTGCATTTTCTTCTTATTATCTTTTGCTCTTTTCCAGCCTTCTATTTGGAGAACTTCTAGTGTTCTCTCCCATTTTATACTCCATAAAGTCGGGACAGCTCATTGATCCACTGAGCTGTACTGGATAGTTGTGGAATCTGACATCTATACAACAGACTTTCCTTTTTGTTGTGGAGCAAACATCGGCTTCATTGACTATTAAGAGGAACCTACTGTCCCCCTTCTGAACCCATTCGGAATCAGGGTTTTTTCTGCATTCATGCTTTTTTCCTGGAATTAGGACTGGCCCCCTGGGGATCCCCGAGGTCAGGGTTACATCTCTGCCAAGATGGCCTCCGGAGGGGCCAGACCCTACCTACACGATAAGAAGGTCCGAACTCCAAAGGACAGAACTCCCTCAAGGAGAAGGGATCAGAAGAAGACGGAGGCCAATCCTAAAGAATCCTTCCTTGAATAATCAGGTGAGGAGTTGGAGGAGGAAGCCTCGGTTCTTGACAGCATACAACGCCCAATAACCATCATGGCCTCACTAGAGCAGTATCAGGAGTTGGTAGCTGCTTTACAGAACCTTACTTTGGAGGTGCAGGCTTTGCGGACAGAGAACATAGCCCTCCGACAGCAGGTAGTGTTACATTGGGATGATCGAAGAGACCTGCCTACTATGCACCTATCCTTTGGCAAGTATGATGGTCACCCGGGAGGTCTGAAGGAATTTCTGGATGCCTGCAGGGTGTATTTCGCCTTCCGACCTCACGCCTATGAGACTGCCAGATCCAAGGTGGGGTTCATCATAGCCAATCTCATCGGAAACGCCCTCTCATGGGCCACACCCTTTGTTACCAGAGAAGATCCCGTTTTGAGCGACTATGATCGTTTTACAGAAGTATTCAGTGAAAGATTTGATAGACCAGAAGTGTTCTATTTTTCTCTGGAAGCTATCCTTGATATCCAACAGGGAAACACGGACATACAGACCTATCTCTCCCATTTCCAGAGGCTGGCAGCCAAGGCAGATTGGCCTGATTCCGCTCAGCAAACAATCTACAGACGGGGTCTTCATGAAGAAATCAAGGACGAGCTAGCCAGAGTGGCTCGTCCGGCGTCCTTTCAGGAATTGGTGACTTTAACTCTTCAGATCGAGTTCCGTCTCCAAGAAAGAAGATCCGAAAGAAGAAGAACCAGAGGCTTCTCGCAACGGTCCAGTCAACCATCCTCTGCTCCTCCACCTCGAGCTAACCCTGGTACAGATGAACCTATGCAGATCGGGGCTGCTCGTGGTCCCTTGACGCAAGAAGAAAGAAAAAGGAGAGAGGCAGGATTATGTATGTACTGTGGCTCCTCAAAGCTTTTATTGAGAGACTTCCAGAAGTCCCACCTCGACGACAGGGAAACTTCCACCCCCGATTTGTAGCAAGTGAGGTTTCGGGGGAGGTAACAAGCACCCTTGCTATTACACAAGAGCAGTGAACACCCCGGAAGATAACAGCCTAATGGTGTTTCGGGTCAACCTGTGGTTAACCAAGGATTCACCCACAGAGGTGTTCGCCGTGCTAGATTGCGGAGCTGCTGGAAATTTCATTGACTCTAAGTGGGCGACAGAGCATCTAATCTCCACAATACCCAAGGCCTCCCCGATTCCTGTAGAAGGGGTCGATGGTAGGCCCCTGTCGTCCGGACCCATAACGCTGGAGACAATTCCATTAAGGATGAGGCTAGGCCAACATGAAGAGTTCTTGGTGTTTGACCAGATCCGTGCTGCTCATTTCCCGTTGGTTATAGGGATTCCTTGGTTAAGGAGACACAACCCTCACATCGATTGGACTGCCAACAAGGTCTCTTTCAATTCGACCTTCTGTGAGTCCCACTGTATGAACCTGTCTCCGGCTCCCAACACCCTAGAACACAGCCGGCCTGGTGTTCAGAAACCAGTCACAGTGGCCTCGGTTCCCGTACATTACCAAGACTTCTCAGAGGTGTTTATGGACACCATTCCCAGACAACTACCGCCCCATAGAACTGAGGATTCCTGTATAGATCTAATACCGGAGGCGGTAGTACCCTTTGGAAGGATGTACCCCTTGTCGCTACCAGAGAGGAAGGCTTTAAGAGAGTACCTCAACGCTAATTTGCAGAACGCCTTAATCCAAGAGTCCAAGTCCGCCTGTGGTGCTTCCTTATTCTTCATTCCAAAGAAGGACTCGACAGAGCTTCGCCCTTGTATAGACTACAGGGGTCTTAACAAGGTTACCATCCGGGATAGATATCCCATGCCCCTGATCCGGGATATCTTGGAGGCTGTACAGGGGGCGGTGTACTTTACAAAGCTTGACCTAAGAGGTGCCTATCACCTCTTGAGAATCAGGCAAGGCGACGAGTGGAAGACGGCTTTCCGTACCCCCTTTGGACTCTTTGAATACTGTGTGATGCCCTCCGGTCTCGTAAACGCACCAGCCATCTTCCAGAGGTACATGGACAAGGTTTTCGCCGACATGTTATTTTTGTCGGTAGTAGTGTACCTGGACGACATCCTAATCTTTTCCTAATCTTTATCTGAGCACAGATCATTGGTCAGACTAGTTCTACAGCGTCTGCAGTCCCATCATTTGCTGGTAAAGCCAGAGAAGTGTTCATTTGAATCCACAACTGTGTCCTACTTGGGTTTCATACTGTCCAAGGAGGGCATTGAGATGGATGCTAATAAGGTAAAGGCCATCAGAGATTGGAAGGAACCTACCAACATCAAGGAACTGCAAGGTTTTCTAGGATTGGCTAACTTTTACAGGAGGTTTATTCCCAACTTCTCCAAAAAGGTACTCCCTCTGACTTCCTTATTGAAGAAGGGCATTAAGTTCATATTCGGAGAAGAACCCAAAAGAGCTTTCAGTTTCCTAAAAGAATGCTTTTCTACAGCACCCATCCTGGTCCAACCGGATCACGTCAAGCCTTTCATTCTGGAAATGGATGCTTCTGCAGGGGCTGTAGGGGCGGTCTTACTCCAAAAGACTGAAGATGGCTATGAACATCCGGTTGCTTACTACTCCAAGACACTGACTGGTAGTGAGTGCAACTACTCTGTAATCGAAAAGGAGCTGTTGGCCATAAAGTTGGCCTGCCAACAATGGAGACATCTCCTGCAGGGAGCCACACATCAATTCACCATTAGAACAGACCACCGTAACCTTCGGGTCTTGCAACAGTTGGAATGTTCTAATGCTAGACACGCCAGATGGGCGTATTTTTTCCTACAATACGACTTCATGATTACTTACATACCTGGCACAGAAAACAGGAAGGCGGACGCCTTGTCCAGAAGCCTAGGAGAGGCATCTAGTTCCTATAAGGAACACAAACTGGTTTTTCCGCGTCTCACAGTTCTAGCATCTACAGTTTTGTTCCTTCAAGACCTAATCCCACAGTATCAGAGGTGTTCCGAACTTCCGTTATCCGTGAACCAGGATAAGGATGGATTGTTCTATCATGAAGGAGCCCTCAACATTCCTACTATGAAGTTGCAAAGGCTGATACTTTCTTGGTGTCATGACACCCCCCTAACCGGACATTCCGGTATTAGGAAGACCTTTGATCTTATCCAGAGAGGGTTCTGGTGGCCTACCTTAAGAAGAGATGTAGACCAGTATGTGTCTGCTTGTTCAGTATGCGCTTCCAACAAACACCGAACAGGAAGGCCTCTGGGGTTGTTACAACAACACTCCCTATCGGACCGCCCTTGGGAACATATATCCACTGATTTTATCATGGATCTCCCTCCGTCATATGGTATGACCACTATCATGGTGACCATCGACTCCTTTAGCAAGCTAGTGCATTTCTCTGCCTTCAAGCAAATCCCTTCAGCCTCCGAGATGGCCGCAACTTTTCTCCAGGACATAGTTTGTCTACATGGTTTACCTAAAACCATTGTTTCGGACAGGGGACCCCAATTCACCTCGAAGTTTTGATCTTCCCTCTGCCAGGTTCTTGGGATTCACAAGGCTCTTTCCTCAGGATATCATCCGCAGAGCAACGGCCAAACGGAAAGACTTAATGCCAACCTGGAACAATACCTTAGGTGTTTTTACAGTCCACAACAGGAAGAGTGGTATTGCTTCCTCCCACAAGCGGAATTTGCTTACAACAATTCCCTTCATACCTCAATCCAGATGAGCCCTTTCTATTGTACGTACGGATACCATCCTCAACACCTACCCTGGCTCAGTCCTCCTTCTACCAATATCCCAGCTCTAGATACGATTCTACAGGACCTACAGAAGGTGCACAAGCTCGCTAAGGAAGCACACCAAGCGAGTCAACTAGCGCAGAAGAGGTGGGCTGACAAGGGTCGTCACGCCCATCCCAGCTGGAAGGTCGGACAATTGGTGTGGTTATCCACCAGATTTCTACCTAGATGGGTTCATAGGGGGAAGTTCTCCTCTCGTTTTCTTTGACCTTTTTCCATTTTGCAACAGATCAATCCGGTTGCATATAAGCTCCAGTTACCAGGAAGGTGCATCCGGTCTTCCATGTATCCCTTCTCAAAGAATATAAGAAGGATCCCTTCAAGAGACCTGTGAAGCGCTCACGTGCCCGAGTGACCCCGGCACCCGAAGAATATGAGGTGTCTCATCTGGTGGATTCCCGTTACCGCAAAGGGCGGTTATACTACTTGGTTCATTGGAAGAACTATCCGGTAGAAGAGAGGACATGGGAACCTGTGAGCCATATACACGCCCCACGTCTGGTGCTGAAGTTCCATCGACTTCATCCGGGCAAACCTGGGGGTGCCCCGAGAAATAAGGGGTATACTGTCAGGAACTGGAGATTGTGGAAGCGCTGGAGGCTATGATCAGCGCGCGCTCCAGTCCTCACCCAAGATGGCCGCTGTACCTTTAAGAGGCTGGCTCCTCCCACAAACCGATGCGTTGTATCTGTTAGTCAACGCTCGGTTCGTGTGGTGGAGTTTCTTCCGTGGAGCCCTCCGTGCCTACAGTGAACTTGCTAACCGCCTTGGATCCTACCTTTGTCCTCTCCCTCCTTCCCGCCTGTTGCCTCGTTTGTCTGTATTTTCCGTCTTACTCTCCGCTTGATCTGTTCTTTTTCCCTATACTCACGGTGCTCGGCGCAGCTTGGCTCCATGCCATAGCCTCTTGTTAGACTTTCTTAGGTCCCGTCCCTCTCGCTACTTGAGCCCTTCCATTTTTGCACTTGTGTCACTCTGGTGTAGCATCTTTCTCTGCGCAGCCTTTCCTTTCGTATTTTGTTTTATTTGTTGGCGCCGGTATTCCATTTCTTCAAACGGCGCTGCCTCGCCTTTCGCTTGCAGAGTCCCTGTTGCTCTGACTACACCCTTGGAGCCTTTTTCTCTTGTATTATTGGACTGTATCTGTATTCCTTTCCATTCCCTTTCTGTCCGCCTTTCACAGTCAGCTCAGGACTATTCTTTTCACCCTAGCCTATTTCTTTTCCTTCTTCTGTTTTTTCCCGTGGTGGTGCATTTTCTTCTTATTATCTTTTGCTCTTTTCCAGCCTTCTATTTGGAGAACTTCTAGTGTTCTCTCCCATTTTATACTCCATAAAGTCGGGACAGCTCATTGATCCACTGAGTTGTACTGGATAGTTGTGGAATCTGACATCTATACAACAGACTTTCCTTTTTGTTGTGGAGCAAACATCGCCTTCATTGACTATTGAGAGGAACCTACTGTCCCCCTTCTGAACCCATTCGGAATCAGGGTTTTTTCTGCATTTGTGCTTTTTCCCTGGAATTAGGACTGGCCCCCTGGGGATCCCCGAGGTCAGGGTTACATCTCTGCCAAGGTGGCCTCCGGAGGGGCCAGACCCTACCTACACGATAAGAAGGTCCGAACTCCAAAGGACAGAACTCCCTCAAGGAGAAGGGATCAGAAGAAGACGGAGGCCAATCCTAAATAATCCTTCCTTGAAGAATCAGCTGAGGAGTTGGGGGAGGAAGCCTCAGTTCTTGACACTATGTGAGACTCCAGCAGTTTGAATGGCTTCTTAAGCCCTCTCCTGATGCAGAGTCTATGTAAGACTCCAGCAGTTTCAATGGCTTCTAAAGCCCTCTCAGGATACAGAGTCTATGTGTGCCTCCAGTAGTTTCAATGGCTTCTTAAGCCTGCTCAGGATGTAGAGTCTTTTGTGAGACGCCAGTAGTTTCAATGGCTTCTTAAGCCCTCTCAGATGGCTTCTTAGGCCCTCTCAGGATGCAGAGTCTATGTGAGACTCCCGCAGTTTCAATGGCTTCTTAAGCCCTTTCGGGATGCAGAGTCTATGTGAGTCTCCAGCTTTTTCAATGGCTTCTTAAGCCCTCTCTGGATGCAGAGTCTATGTGAGACTCCAGCAGTTTCAATGGCTTCTTAAGCCCTTTCAGGATGTAGAGTCTATGTGAGACTCCAGCAGTTTCAATGGCTTCTAAAGCCCTCTCAGGATGCAGAGTCTGGCTTCTTAAGCCCTCTCAGGATGCAGAGTCTATGTGAGACTGCAGCCGTTTCAATGGCTTCTTAAGCCCTCTCATGATTCAGAGTCTGTGATACTCCAGCAGTTTCAATGTCTTCTTAAACCCTCTCAGGATGCAGAGCCTATGTAAGATAGTTTCAGTGGCTTCTTAAGCCCTCTCAGGATACAGAGTCTATGTGTGCTTCCAGTAGTTTCAATGGCTTCTTAAGCCTGCTCAGGATGTAGAGTCTTTTGTGAGACGCCAGTAGTTTCAATGGCTTCTTAAGCCCTCTCAGATGGCTTCTTAGGCCCTCTCAGGATGCAGAGTCTATGTGAGACTCCCGCAGTTTCAATGGCTTCTTAAGCCCTTTCGGGATGCAGAGTCTATGTGAGTCTCCAGCTTTTTCAATGGCTTCTTAAGCCCTCTCTGGATGCAGAGTCTATGTGAGACTCCAGCAGTTTCAATGGCTTCTTAAGCCCTTTCAGGATGTAGAGTCTATGTGAGACTCCAGCAGTTTCAATGGCTTCTAAAGCCCTCTCAGGATGCAGAGTCTGGCTTCTTAAGCCCTCTCAGGATGCAGAGTCTATGTGAGACTGCAGCCGTTTCAATGGCTTCTTAAGCCCTCTCATGATTCAGAGTCTGTGATACTCCAGCAGTTTCAATGTCTTCTTAAACCCTCTCAGGATGCAGAGCCTATGTAAGATAGTTTCAGTGGCTTCTTAAGCCCTCTCAGGATGCACAGTCTATGTGAGACTCCAGCAGTTTCAATGGCTTCTTAAGCCCTCTCGGGATGCATAGTCTAGGTGAGACTCCAGCAGTTTCAATGGCTTCTTAAGCCCTCTCAGGATGCAGAGTCTATTTGAGACCCCCGCAGTTTCAATGGCTTATAAAGCCCTCTCAGGATGCAGAGTCTATGTGAGACTCCTGCAGTTTCAATGGCTTCTTAAGCCCTCTTAAGATTCAGAGTTTATGTGAGACTCCCTCAGTTTCAATTGCTTCTTAAGCCCTCTCATGATTCAGAGTCTATGTGATACTCCAGCAGTTTCAATGGCTTTTTAAGCCCTTTCAGGATGCAGAGCTTATGTAAGATCGTTTCAGTGGCTTCTTAAGCCCTCTCAGGATGCACAGTCTATGTGAGACTCCAATAGTTTAAATGGCTTCTTGAGCCCTCTCATGATTCAGAGTCTATGTCAGACTCCAGTAGTTTCAATGGCTTCTAAAGCCCTCTCAGGATGCAGAGTCTATTTGAGGCTCCAATAGGTTCAATGGCTTCTTGAGCCCTCTCAGGATGCAGAGTCTATGTGAGACTCCAGCAGTATCGATGGCTTATTAAGCCCTCTCAGGATGCAGAGTCTATGTGAGACTCCCGCAGTTTCAATGGCTTCTTAGGCCTTCTCAGGATGCAGAGTCTATGTGAGACTCCCGCAGTTTCAATGGCTTCTTACGCCCTCTCGGGATGCAGAGTGTATGTGAGATTCCCGCAGTTTCAATGGCTTCTTAGGCCCTCTCGGGAGGCAGAATCTATGTGAGACTCCAGCAGTTTCAATGGCTTCTTAAGCCCTCTCAGGATGCAGGGTCTATGCGAGACGCCAGCAGTTTCAATGGCTTCTTAAGCCCTCTCAGGATGCAGAGTCTATGTGAGACTCCAGCAGTTTCAATGGCTTCTAAAGCCCTCTCAGGATGCAGAGCGTATGTAAGATAGTTTCAATGGCTTCTTAAGCCCTCTCAGGGTGCACAGTCTATGTGAGACTCCCTCCGTTTCAATCGCTTCTTAAGCCCTCTCATGATTCACCGTCTATGTGAGACTCCCTCCGTTTCAATGGCTTCTAAAGCCCTCTCAGGATGCAGAGTCTATATGAGACTCCCGCAGTTTCAATGGCTTCTGAAGCTCTCTCAGGGTGCAGAGTCTATGTGAGACTCCCTTAGTTTCAATGGCTTCTTAAGCCCTCTCAGGATGCAGAGCCTATGTAAGATAGTTTCAATGGCTTCTTAAGCCCTCTCAGGATGCGGAGTCTATGTGAGACTCCAGCTTTTTCAATAGCTTCTTAAACCCTCTCAGGATGCAGAGTCTATGTGAGACTCCAGCAGTATCAATGGCTTCTTAGGCCCTCTCAGGATGCAGAGTCTATGTGAGACTACCCCCGGTGTTACAATGGCTTCTTAAGCCCTCTCGTGATGCAGAGTGTATTGTGAGATTCCCGCAGTTTTAATGGCTTCTTAGGCCCCCTCGGGATGCAGAGTCTATGTGAGACTCCAGCTTTTTCAATAGCTTCTTAAGCCCTCTGAGGATGCAAAATCTATGTGAGACTCCAGCAGTTTCAATGGCTTCTTAAGCCCTCTCAGTATGCAGGGTCTATGTGAGACGCCAGCAGTTTCAATGGCTTCTTAAGCCCTCTCAGGATGCAGGGTCTGTGTGAGACTCCAGCAGTTTCAATCGCTTCTTAAGCCCTCTCATGATTCACAGTCTATGTGAGACTCCCTCCATTTCAATGGCTTCTTAAGCCCTCTCAGGATGCAGAGTCTATATGAGACTCCCGCAGTTTCAATGGCTTCTGAAGCCCTCTCAGGATGCAGAGTCTATGTGAGACTCCCTCAGTTTCAATGGCTTCTTAAGCCCTCTCAGGATGCCGAGCCTATGTAAGATAATTTCAATGGCTTCTTAAGCCCTCTCAGGATGCGGAGTCTATGTGATACTCCAGCTTTTTCAATAGCTTCTTAAGCCCTCTCAGGATGCAGAGTCTATGTGAGACTCCAGCAGTTTCAATGGCTTCTAAAGCCCTCTCGGGATGCAGAGTCTATGTGAGCCTCCAGCAGTTTTAATGGCTTCTTAAGCCCTCTCAGGGTGTAGAGTCTTATGTGAGACACCAGTAGTTTCAATGGCTTCTTAAGCCCTCTCAGATGGCTTCTTAGGCCCTCTCAGGATGCAGAGTCTATGTGAGACACCAGTAGTTTCAATGGCTTCTTAAGCCCTCTCAGATGGCTTCTTAGGCCCTCTCAGGATGCAGAGTCTATGTGAGACTCCCGCAGTTTCAATGGCTTCTCAAGCCCTTTCGGGATGCAGAGTCTATGTGAGACTCCAAATTTTTCAATGGCTTCTAAAGCCCTCTCAGGATGCAGAATCTATGTGAGACTCCAGAAGTTTCAATGGCTTCTTACGCCCTCTCAGGATGCAGAGTCTATGTGAGACGCCAGCAGTTTCAACGGCTTCTTAAGCCCTCTCAGGATGCAGAGTCTGTGTGAGACTCTAGCAGTTTCAATGGCTTCTAAAGCACTCTCAGGATGCAAAGTCTGGCTTCTTAAGCCCTCCCACGATGCAGAGTCTATGTGAGACTCCAGCAGTTTCAATGGCTTCTTAAGCCCTCTCAGGATGCAGAGTCTATGTGAGACTCCAGCAGTTTCAATGGCTTCTTAAGCCCTCTCATGATGCACAGTCTATGTGAGACTCCCTCCGTTTCAATGGCTTCTTAAGCCCTCTCAGGATGCAGAGTCTATGTGAGACTCCCTCAGTTTCAATGGCTTCTTAAGCCCTCTCAGGATGCAGAGCCTATGTAAGATAGTTTCAATGGCTTCTTAAGCCCTCTCAGGATGTGGAGTCTATGTGAGACTCCAGCCGTAGCAATGGCTTCTTAACCCCTCTCAGGATGCAGAGTCTATGTGAGACTCCAGCAGTTTCAATGGCTTCTAAAGCCCTCTCAGGATGCAGAGTCTGGCTTCTTAAGCCCTCCCAGGATGCAGAGTCTATGTGAGACTCCAGCAGTTTCAGTGGCTTCTTAAGCCCTCTCCTGATGCAGAGTCTATGTGAGACTCCAGCAGTTTCAATGGCTTCTAAAGCCCTCTCGGGATGCAGAGTCTATGGGAGCCTCCAGCAGTTTCAATGGCTTCTTAAGCCCTCTCAGGATGTAGATTCTATGTGAGACTCCAGCAGTATCAATTGCTTCTTAAGCCCTCTCAGGATGCAGAGTCTATGTGAGACTCCCGCAGTTTCAATGGCTTCTTAGGCCCTCTCAGGATGCATAGTCTATGTGAGACTCCCGCAGTTTCAATGGCTTCTTAAGCCCTCTCGGGATGCAGAGTGTATGTGAGACTCTCGCAGTTTCAATGGCTTCTTAAGCCCTCTCGGGATGCAAAGTCTATTCGAGACTCCAGCTTTTTCAATGGCTTCTTAAGCCCTCTCAGGATGCAAAGTCTGGCTTCTTAAGCCCTCCCACGATGCAGAGTCTATGTGAGACTCTAGCATTTTCAATGGCTTCTTAGACCCTGTGAGGACGCAGAGTCTATGTGAGACTTCAGCAGTTTCAATGGCTTCTTAAGCCTTCTCAGGATGCAGAGTCTATGTGAGACTCCAGCATTTTCAATGGCTTCTAAAGCCCTCTCAGGATGCAGAGTCTATGTGAGACTCCAGCAGTTTCAATTGCTTCTTAAGCCCTCTCAGGGTGCAGTGTCTATGTGAGACTCCAGTAGTTTCAATGGCTTCTTAAGCCCGCTCAGATGGCTTCTTAGGCCCTCTCAGGATGCAGAGTCTATGTGAGACACCAGTAGTTTCAATGGCTTCTTAAGCCCTCTCAGATGGCTTCTTAGGCCCTCTCAGGATGCAGAGTCTATGTGAGACTCCCGCAGTTTCAATGGCTTCTTAAGCCCTTTAGGGATGCAGAGTCTATGTGAGACTCCAACTTTTTCAATGGCTTCTAAAGCCCTCTCAGGATGCAGAATCTATGTGAGACTCCAGCAGTTTCAATGGCTTCTTAAGCCCTCTCAGGATGCAGAGTCTATGTGAGATGCCAGCAGTTTCAATGGCTTCTTAAGCCCTCTAAGGATGCAGAGTCTGTGAGAGACTCCAGCAGTTTCAATGGCTTCTTAAGCCCTCGCAGGATGCAGAGTCTATGTGAGACTCCAGCAGTTTCAGTGGGTTCTTAAGCCCTCTCCTGATGCAGAGTCTATGTGAGACTCCCGCAGTTTCAATGGCTTCTTAGGCCCTCTCAGGATGCAGAGTCTATGTGAGACTCCCGCAGTTTCAATGGCTTCTTAAGCCCTCTCGGGATGCAGAGTGTATGTGAGACTCCCGCAGTTTCAATGGCTTCTTAAGCCCTCTCGGGATGCAAAGTCTATTTGAGCCTCCAGCTTTTTCAATGGCTTCTTAAGCCCTCTCAGGATGCAGAATCTATGTGAGACTCCAGCAGTTTCAATGGCTTCTTAAGCCCTCTCAGGATGCAGAGTCTGTGTGAGACTCCAGCAGTTTCAATGGCTTCTAAAGCCCTCTCAGGATGCAAAGTCTGGCTTCTTAAGCCCTCCCACGATGCAGAGTCTATGTGAGACTCCAGCAGTTTCAATGGCTTCTTAAGCCCTCTCCTGATGCAGAGTCTATGTGAGACTCTAGCAGTTTCAATGGCTTCTTAGACCCTGTGAGGATGCAGAGTCTATGTGAGACTTCAGCAGTTTCAATGGCTTCTTAAGCCTTCTCAGGATGCAGAGTCTATGTGAGACTCCAGCAGTTTCAATGGCTTCTAAAGCCCTCTCAGGATGCAGAGTCTATGTGAGCCTCCAGCAGTTTCAATGGCTTCTTAAGCCCTCTCAGAATGCAAATCCTATGTAAGATAGTTTCAATGGCTTCTTAAGCCCTCTCAGGATGCACAGTCTATGTGAGACTCCAGCAGTTTCAATGGCTTCTTAAGCCCTCTCATGATTCACAGTCTATGTAAGACTCCCTCCGTTTCAATGGCTTCTTAAGCCCTCTCAGGATACAGAGTCTATATGAGACTCCCGCAGTTTCAATGGCTTCTTAAGCCCTCTCAGGATGCAGAGCCTATGTAAGATAGTTTCAATGGCTTCTTAAGACCGCTCAGGATGCAGAGTTTATGTGAGACTCCAGCAGTTTCAATGGCTTCTTAAGCCCTCTCCTGATGCAGAGTCTAAGTGAGACTCCAACAGTTTCAATGGCTTCTTAAGCCCTCTCATGATACACAGTCTATGTGAGACTCCCTCCGTTTCAATGGCTTCTTAAGCCCTCTCAGGATGCAGAGTCTATGTGAGACTCCCTCAGTTTCAATGGCTTCTTAAGCCCTCTCAGGATGCAGAGCCTATGTAAGATAGTTTCAATGGCTTCTTAAGCCCTCTCAGGATGCACAGTCTATGTGAGACTCCAGCAGTTTCAATGGCTTCTTAAGCCCTCTCATGATTCACAGTCTATGTAAGACTCCCTCCGTTTCAATGGCTTCTTAAGCCCTCTCAGGATACAGAGTCTATATGAGACTCCCGCAGTTTCAATGGCTTCTTAAGCCCTCTCAGGATGCAGAGCCTATGTAAGATAGTTTCAATGGCTTCTTAAGACCTCTCAGGATGCAGAGTTTATGTGAGACTCCAGCAGTTTCAATGGCTTCTTAAGCCCTCTCCTGATGCAGAGTCTAAGTGAGACTCCAGAAGTTTCAATGGCTTCTTAAGCCCTCTCATGATGCACAGTCTATGTGAGACTCCCTCCGTTTCAATGGCTTCTTAAGCCCTCTCAGGATGCAGAGTCTATGTGAGACTCCCTCAGTTTCAATGGCTTCTTAAGCCCTCTCAGGATGCAGAGCCTATGTAAGATAGTTTCAATGGCTTCTTAAGCCCTCTCAGGATGTGGAGTCTATGTGAGACTCCAGCCGTAGCAATGGCTTCTTAACCCCTCTCAGGATGCAGAGTCTATGTGAGACTCCAGCAGTTTCAATGGCTTCTAAAGCCCTCTCAGGATGCAGAGTCTGGCTTCTTAAGCCCTTGCAGGATGCAGAGTCTATGTGAGCCTCCAGCAGTTTCAATGGCTTCTTAAGCCCTCTCAGGATGTAGAGTCTATGTGAGACTCCAGCAGTATCGATTGCTTCTTAAGCCCTCTCAGGATGCAGAGTCTATGTGAGACTCCCGCAGTTTCAATGGCTTCTTAAGCCCTCTCGGGATGCAGAGTGTATGTAAGACTCCCGCAGTTTCAATGGCTTCTTAAGCCCTCTCGGGATGCAAAGTCTATTTGAGACTCCAGCTTTTTCAATGGCTTCTTAAGCCCTCTCAGGATGCAGAATCTATGTGAGACTCCAGCAGTTTCAATGACTTCTTAAGCCCTCTCAGGATGCAGAGACTGTGTGAGACTCCAGCAGTTTCAATGGCTTCTAAAGCCCTCTCAGGATGCAAAGTCTGGCTTCTTAAGCCCTCCCACGATGCAGAGTCTATGTGAGACTCCAGCAGTTTCAATGGCTTCTTAAGCCCTCTCCTGATGCAGAGTCTATGTGAGAATCTAGCAGTTTCAATGGCTTCTTAGACCCTGTGAGGATGCAGAGTCTATGTGAGACTTCAGCAGTTTCAATGGCTTCTTAAGCCTTCTCAGGATGCTGAGTCTATGTGAGACTCCAGCAGTTTCAATGGCTTCTAAAGCCCTCTCAGGATGCAGAGTCTATGTGAGCCTCCAGCAGTTTCAATGGCTTCTTAAGCCCTCTCAGAATGCAAAGCCTATGTAAGATAGTTTCAATGGCTTCTTAAGCCCTCTCAGGATGCACAGTCTATGTGAGACTCCAGCAGTTTCAATGGCTTCTTAAGCCCTCTCATGATTCACAGTCTATGTGAGACTCCCTCCGTTTCAATGGCTTCTTAAGCCCTCTCAGGATGCAGAGTCTATATGAGACTCCCGCAGTTTCAATGGCTTCTGAAGCCCTCTCAGGATGCAGAGTCTATGTGAGACTCCAGCAGTTTCAATGGCTTCTTAAGCCCTCTCATGATTCACAGTCTATGTGAGACTCCCTCCGTTTCAATGGCTCCTTAAGCCCTCTCAGGATGCAGAGTCTATATGAAACTCCCGCAGTTTCAATGGCTTCTTAAGCCCTCTCAGGATGCAGAGCCTATGTAAGATAGTTTCAATGGCTTCTTAAGCCCTCTCAGGATGCAGAGTCTATGTGAGACTCCAGCTTTTTCAATAGCTTCTTAAGCCCTCTCAGGATGCAGAGTCTATGTGAGACTCCAGCAGTATCAATGGCTTCTTAAGCCCGCTCATGATGCAGAATCTATGTGAGACTCCAGCAGTTTCTATGGCTTCTTAAGCCCTCGGAGGATACAGAGTCTATGTGATACTCCCGCAGTTACAATGGCTTCTTAAACCCTCTCAGGATGCAGAGTCTATATGAGACTCCAGCAGTATCAATGGCTTCTTAAGCCCTCTCAGGATGCAGAATCTATGTGAGACTCCAGCAGTTTCAATGGCTTCTTAAGCCCTCGGAGGATGCAGAGTCTATGTGATACTCCGGCAGTTACAATGGCTTCTTAACCCCTCTCAGGATGCAGAGTCTATATGAGACTCCAGCAGTTTCAATGGCTTCTAAAGCCCTCTCAGGATGCAGAGTCTTGCTTCTTAAGCCCTCCCAGGATGCAGAGTCTATGTGAGACTCCAGCAGTTTCAATGGCTTCTTAAGCCCTCTCAGGATGCAGAGTCTATGTGAGACTCCAGCAGTTTCAATGGCTTCTTAGGCCCTGTCAGGATGCAGAGTCTATGTGAGACTTCAGCAGTTTCAATTGCTTCTTAAGCCCTCTCAGGATGCAGAGTCTATGTGAGACTCCAGCGAGTCTCGAGCAGTTTCAATGGCTTCTAAAGCCCTCTCGGGATGCAGCGTCTATGTGAGCCTCCAGCAGTTTCAATCGCTTCTTAAGCCCTCTCAGGATGGAGAGTCTTATGTGAGACACCAGTAGTTTCAATGGCTTCTTAAGCCCTCTCAGATGGCTTCTTAGGCCCTCTCACGATGCAGAGTCTATGTGAGACTCCCGCAGTTTCAATTGCTTCTTAAGCTCTCTCAGGATGCAGAGTCTATGTGAGACTCCAGCAGTTTCAAAGGCTTCTAAAGCTGTCTCGGGATGCAGAGTCTATGTGAGCCTCCAGCAGTTTCAATGGCTTCTTAAGCCCTCTCAGGATGTAGTCTATGTGAGACTCCAGCAGTATCGATTGCTTCTTAAGCCCTCTCAGGATGCAGAGTCTATGTGAGACTCCCGCATTTTCAATGGCTTCTTAGGCCCTCTCAGGATGCAGAGTCTATGTGAGATTCCCGCAGTTTCAATGGCTTCTTAAGCCCTCTCTGGATGCAGAGTGTATGTGAGACTCCCGCAGTTTCAATGGCTTCTTAAGCCCTCTCGGGATGCAAAGTCTATTTGAGACTCCAGCTTTTTCAATGGCTTCTTAAGCCCTCTCAGGATGCAGAATCTATGTGAGACTCCAGCAGTTTCAATGGCTTCTTAAGCCCTCTCAGGATGCAGAGTCTATGTGAGACGCCAGCAGTTTCAATGGCTTCTTAAGCCCTCTCAGGATGCAGAGTCTGTGTGAGACTCCAGCAGTTTCAATGGCTTCTAAAGACCTCTCAGGATGCACAGTCAGGCTTCTTAAGCCCTCCCACGATGCAGAGTCTATGTGAGACTCCAGCAGTTTCAATGGCTTCTTAAGCCCTCTCCTGATGCAGAGTCTATGTGAGACTCTTGCCGTTTCAATGGCTTCTTAGACCCTGTGAGGATGCAGAGTCTATGTGAGACTTCAGCAGTTTCAATGGCTTCTTAAGCCGTCTCAGGATGCAGAGTCTATGTGAGACTCCAGCAGTTTCAATGGCTTCTAAAGCCCTCTCAGGATGCAGAGTCTATGTGAGCCTCCAGCAGTTTCAATGGCTTCTTAAGCCCTCTCAGAATGCAGAGCCTATGTAAGATAGTTTCAATGGCTTCTTAAGCCCTCTCAGGATGCACAGTCTATGTGAGACTCCAGCAATTTCAATGGCTTCTTAAGCCCTCTCATGATTCACAGTCTATGTGAGACTCCCTCCGTTTCAATGGCTTCTTAAGCCCTCTCAGAATGCAGAGTCTATATGAGACACTGCAGTTTCAATGGCTTCTGAAGCCCTCTCAGGATGCAGAGCCTATGTAAGATAGTTTCAATGGCTTCTTAAGCCCTCTCAGGATGCAGAGTCTATGTGAGACTCCAGCTTTTTCAATAGCTTCTTAAACCCTCTCAGGATGCAGAGTCTATGTGAGACTCCAGCTTTTTCAATGGCTTCTTAAGCCCTCTCAGGATGCAAAGTCTGGCTTCTTAAGCCCTCCCGCGATGCAGAGTCTATGTGAGACTCCAGCAGTTTCAATGGCTTCTTAAGCCCTCTCCTGATGCAGAGTCTATGTGAGACTCTAGCAGTTTCAATGGCTTCTTAGACCCTGTGAGGATGCAGAGTCTATGTGAGATTTCAGCAGTTTCAATGGCTTCTTAAGCCTTCTCAGGATGCAGAGTCTATGTGAGACTCCAGCATTTTCAATGGCTTCTAAAGCCCTCTCAGGATGCAGAGTCTATGTGAGAATCCAGCAGTTTCAATTGCTTCTTAAGCCCTCTCAGGGTGCAGTGTCTATGTGAGACTCCAGCAGTTTCAATGGCTTCTAAAGCCCTCTCGGGATGCAGAGTCTATGTGAGCCTCCAGCAGTTTTAATGGCTTCTTAAGCCCTCTCAGGATGTAGAGTCTTATGTGAGACACCAGTAGTTTCAATGGCTTCTTAAGCCCTCTCAGGATGCAGAGTCTGTGTGAGACTCCAGCAGTTTCAATGGCTTCTAAAGACCTCTCAGGATGCACAGTCAGGCTTCTTAAGCCCTCCCACGATGCAGAGTCTATGTGAGACTCCAGCAGTTTCAATGGCTTCTTAAGCCCTCTCCTGATGCAGAGTCTATGTGAGACTCTTGCCGTTTCAATGGCTTCTTAGACCCTGTGAGGATGCAGAGTCTATGTGAGACTTCAGCAGTTTCAATGGCTTCTTAAGCCGTCTCAGGATGCAGAGTCTATGTGAGACTCCAGCAGTTTCAATGGCTTCTAAAGCCCTCTCAGGATGCAGAGTCTATGTGAGCCTCCAGCAGTTTCAATGGCTTCTTAAGCCCTCTCAGAATGCAGAGCCTATGTAAGATAGTTTCAATGGCTTCTTAAGCCCTCTCAGGATGCACAGTCTATGTGAGACTCCAGCAATTTCAATGGCTTCTTAAGCCCTCTCATGATTCACAGTCTATGTGAGACTCCCTCCGTTTCAATGGCTTCTTAAGCCCTCTCAGAATGCAGAGTCTATATGAGACACTGCAGTTTCAATGGCTTCTGAAGCCCTCTCAGGATGCAGAGCCTATGTAAGATAGTTTCAATGGCTTCTTAAGCCCTCTCAGGATGCAGAGTCTATGTGAGACTCCAGCTTTTTCAATAGCTTCTTAAACCCTCTCAGGATGCAGAGTCTATGTGAGACTCCAGCTTTTTCAATGGCTTCTTAAGCCCTCTCAGGATGCAAAGTCTGGCTTCTTAAGCCCTCCCGCGATGCAGAGTCTATGTGAGACTCCAGCAGTTTCAATGGCTTCTTAAGCCCTCTCCTGATGCAGAGTCTATGTGAGACTCTAGCAGTTTCAATGGCTTCTTAGACCCTGTGAGGATGCAGAGTCTATGTGAGATTTCAGCAGTTTCAATGGCTTCTTAAGCCTTCTCAGGATGCAGAGTCTATGTGAGACTCCAGCATTTTCAATGGCTTCTAAAGCCCTCTCAGGATGCAGAGTCTATGTGAGAATCCAGCAGTTTCAATTGCTTCTTAAGCCCTCTCAGGGTGCAGTGTCTATGTGAGACTCCAGCAGTTTCAATGGCTTCTAAAGCCCTCTCGGGATGCAGAGTCTATGTGAGCCTCCAGCAGTTTTAATGGCTTCTTAAGCCCTCTCAGGATGTAGAGTCTTATGTGAGACACCAGTAGTTTCAATGGCTTCTTAAGCCCGCTCAGATGGCTTCTTAGGCCCTCTCAGGATGCAGAGTCTGTGTGAGACACCAGTAGTTTCAATGGCTTCTTAAGTCCTCTCAGATGGCTTCTTAGGCCCTCTCAGGATGCAGAGTCTATGTGAGACTCCCGCAGTTTCAATGGCTTCTCAAGCCCTTTCGGGATGCAGAGTCTATGTGAGACTCCAACTTTTTCAATGGCTTCTAAAGCCCTCTCAGGATGCAGAATCTATGTGAGACTCCAGCAGTTTCAATGGCTTCTTAAGCCCTCTCAGGATGCAGAGTCTGTGTGAGACTCCAGCAGTTTCAATGGCTTCTAAAGCCCTCTCAGGATTCAAAGTCTGGCTTTTAAGCCCTCCCACGATGCAGAGTCTATGTGAGACTCCAGCAGTTTCAATGGCTTCTTAAGCCCTCTCAGGATGCAGAGTCTATGTGAGACTCCAGCAGTTTCAATGGCTTCTTAAGCCCTCTCCTGATGCAGAGTCTATGTGAGACTCCAGCAGTTTCAATGGCTTCTTAAGCCCTCTCATGAGGCACAGTCTATGTGAGACTCCCTCCGTTTCAATGGCTTCTTAAGCCCTCTCAGGATGCAGAGTCTATGTGAGACTCCTTCAGTTTCAATGGCTTCTTAAGCCCTCTCAGGATGCAGAGCCTTTGTAAGATAGTTTCAATGGCTTCTTAAGCCCTCTCAGGATGTGGAGTCTATGTGAGACTCCAGCCGTAGCAATGGCTTCTTCACCCCTCTCAGGATGCAGAGTCTATGTGAGACTCCAGCAGTTTCAATGGCTTCTAAAGCCCTCTCAGGATGCAGAGTCTGGCTTCTTAAGCCCTTGCAGGATGCAGAGTCTATGTGAGACTCCAGCAGTTTCAGTGGGTTCTTAAGCCCTCTCCTGATGCAGAGTCTATGTGAGACTCCAGCAGGTTCAATGGCTTCTAAAGCCCTCTCGGGATGCAGAGTCTATGTGAGCCTCCAGCAGTTTCAATGGCTTCTTAAGCCCTCTCAGGATGTAGAGTCTATGTGAGACTCCAGCAGTATCGATTGCTTCTTAAGCCCTCTCAGGATGCAGAGTCTATGTGAGACGCCCGCAGTTTCAATGGCTTCTTAGGCCCTCTCAGGATGGAGAGTCTATGTGAGACTCCCGCAGTTTCAATGGCTTCTTAAGCCCTCTCGGGATGCAGAGTGTATGTGAGACTCCCGCAGTTTCAATGGCTTCTTAAGCCCTCTCGGGATGCAAAGTCTATTTGAGACTCCAGCTTTTTCAATGGCTTCTTAAGCCCTCACAGGATGCAGAATCTATGTGAGACTCCAGCAGTTTCAATGGCTTCTTAAGCCCTCTCAGGATGCAGAGTCTGTGTGAGACTCCAGCAGTTTCAATGGCTTCTAAAGCCCTCTCAGGGTGCAAAGTCTGGCTTCTTAAGCCCTCCCACGATGCAGAGTCTATGTGAGACTCCAGCAGTTTCAATGGCTTCTTAGACCCTGTGAGGATGCAGAGTCTATGTGAGACTTCAGCAGTTTCAATGGCTTCTTAAGCCTTCTCAGGATGCAGAGTCTATGTGAGACTCCAGCAGTTTCAATGGCTTCTAAAGCCCTCTCAGGATGCAGAGTCTATGTGAGCCTCCAGCAGTTTCAATGGCTTCTTAAGCCCTCTCAGAATGCAAAGCCTATGTAAGATAGTTTCAATGGCTTCTTAAGCCCTCTCAGGATGCACAGTCTATGTGAGACTCCAGCAGTTTCAATGGCTTCTTAAGCCCTCTCATGATTCACAGTCTATGTGAGACTCCCTCCGTTTCAATGGCTTCTTAAGCCCTCTCAGGATGCAGAGTCTATATGAGACTCCCGCAGTTTCAATGGCTTCTTAAGCCCTCTCAGGATGCAGAGCCTATGTAAGATAGTTTCAATGGCTTCTTAAGACCTCTCAGGATGCAGAGTCTATGTGAGACTCCAGCAGTTTCAATGGCTTCTTAAGCCCTCTCCTGATGCAGAGTCTAAGTGAGACTCCAGCAGTTTCAATGGCTTCTTAAGCCCTCTCATGATGCACAGTCTATGTGAACCTCCCTCTGTTTCAATGGCTTCTTAAGCCCTCTCAGGATGCAGAGTCTATGTGAGACTCACTCAGTTTCAATGGCTTCTTAAGCCCTCTCAGGATGCAGAGCCTATGTAAGATAGTTTCAATGGCTTCTTAAGCCCTCTCAGGATGTGGAGTCTATGTGAGACTCCAGCCGTAGCAATGGCTTCTTAACCCCTCTCAGGATGCAGAGTCTATGTGAGACTCCAGCAGTTTCAATGGCTTCTAAAGCCCTCTCAGGATGCAGAGTCTGGCTTCTTAAGCCCTTGCAGGATGCAGAGTCAATGTGAGACTCCAGCAGTTTCAGTGGGTTCTTAAGCCCTCTCCTGATGCAGAGTCTATGTTAGACTCCAGCAGTTTCAATGGCTTCTAAAGCCCTCTCGGGATGCAGAGTCTATGTGAGCCTCCAGCAGTTTCAATGGCTTCTTAAGCCCTCTCAGGATGCAGAGTCTATATGAGACTCCCACAGTTTCAATGGCTTCTTAAGCCCTCTCAGGATGCAGAGCCTATGTAAGATAGTTTCAATGGCTTCTTAAGTCCTCTCAGGATGCAGAGTCTATGTGAGACTCCAGCTTTTTCAATAGCTTCTTAAGCCCTCTCAGGATGCAGAGTCTATGTGAGACTCCAGCAGTATCAATGGCTTCTTAAGCCCTCTCAGGATGCAGAATCTATGAGAGACTCCAGCAGTTTCAATGGCTTCTTAAGCCCTCTCGGGATGCAGAGTCTATGTGAGACGCCAGCAGTTTCAATGGCTTCCTAAGCCCTCTCAGGATGCAGAGTCTGTGTGCGACTCCAGCAGTTTCAATGGCTTCTAAAGCCCTCTCAGGATGCACAGTCTGGCTTCTTAAGCCCTCCCACGATGCAGAGTCTATGTGAGACTCCAGCAGTTTCAATGGCTTCTTAAGCCCTCTCCTGATGCAGAGTCTATGTGAGACTCTAGCAGTTTCAATGGCTTCTTAGACCCTGTGAGGATGCAGAGTCTATGTGAGACTTCAGCAGTTTCAATGGCTTCTTAAGCCGTCTCAGGATGCAGAGTCTATGTGAGACTCCAGCAGTTTCAATGGTTCCTAAAGCCCTCTCAGGATGCAGAGTCTATGTGAGCCTCCAGCAGTTTCAATGGCTTCTTAAGCCCTCTCAGAATGCAGAGCCTATGTAAGATAGTTTCAATGGCTTCTTAAGCCTTCTCAGGATGCAGAGTCTATGTGAGACTCCAGCATTTTCAATGGCTTCTAAAGCCCTCTCAGGATGCAGAGTCTATGTGAGAATCCAGCAGTTTCAATTGCTTCTTAAGCCCTCTCAGGGTGCAGTGTCTATGTGAGACTCCAGCAGTTTCAATGGCTTCTAAAGCCCTCTCGGGATGCAGAGTCTATGTGAGCCTCCAGCAGTTTTAATGGCTTCTTAAGCCCTCTCAGGATGTAGAGTCTTATGTGAGACACCAGTAGTTTCAATGGCTTCTTAAGCCCGCTCAGATGGCTTCTTAGGCCCTCTCAGGATGCAGAGTCTGTGTGAGACACCAGTAGTTTCAATGGCTTCTTAAGTCCTCTCAGATGGCTTCTTAGGCCCTCTCAGGATGCAGAGTCTATGTGAGACTCCCGCAGTTTCAATGGCTTCTCAAGCCCTTTCGGGATGCAGAGTCTATGTGAGACTCCAACTTTTTCAATGGCTTCTAAAGCCCTCTCAGGATGCAGAATCTATGTGAGACTCCAGCAGTTTCAATGGCTTCTTAAGCCCTCTCAGGATGCAGAGTCTGTGTGAGACTCCAGCAGTTTCAATGGCTTCTAAAGCCCTCTCAGGATTCAAAGTCTGGCTTTTAAGCCCTCCCACGATGCAGAGTCTATGTGAGACTCCAGCAGTTTCAATGGCTTCTTAAGCCCTCTCAGGATGCATGCAGAGTCTATGTGAGACTCCAGCAGTTTCAATGGCTTCTTAAGCCCTCTCCTGATGCAGAGTCTATGTGAGACTCCAGCAGTTTCAATGGCTTCTTAAGCCCTCTCATGAGGCACAGTCTATGTGAGACTCCCTCCGTTTCAATGGCTTCTTAAGCCCTCTCAGGATGCAGAGTCTATGTGAGACTCCTTCAGTTTCAATGGCTTCTTAAGCCCTCTCAGGATGCAGAGCCTTTGTAAGATAGTTTCAATGGCTTCTTAAGCCCTCTCAGGATGTGGAGTCTATGTGAGACTCCAGCCGTAGCAATGGCTTCTTCACCCCTCTCAGGATGCAGAGTCTATGTGAGACTCCAGCAGTTTCAATGGCTTCTAAAGCCCTCTCAGGATGCAGAGTCTGGCTTCTTAAGCCCTTGCAGGATGCAGAGTCTATGTGAGACTCCAGCAGTTTCAGTGGGTTCTTAAGCCCTCTCCTGATGCAGAGTCTATGTGAGACTCCAGCAGGTTCAATGGCTTCTAAAGCCCTCTCGGGATGCAGAGTCTATGTGAGCCTCCAGCAGTTTCAATGGCTTCTTAAGCCCTCTCAGGATGTAGAGTCTATGTGAGACTCCAGCAGTATCGATTGCTTCTTAAGCCCTCTCAGGATGCAGAGTCTATGTGAGACGCCCGCAGTTTCAATGGCTTCTTAGGCCCTCTCAGGATGGAGAGTCTATGTGAGACTCCCGCAGTTTCAATGGCTTCTTAAGCCCTCTCGGGATGCAGAGTGTATGTGAGACTCCCGCAGTTTCAATGGCTTCTTAAGCCCTCTCGGGATGCAAAGTCTATTTGAGACTCCAGCTTTTTCAATGGCTTCTTAAGCCCTCACAGGATGCAGAATCTATGTGAGACTCCAGCAGTTTCAATGGCTTCTTAAGCCCTCTCAGGATGCAGAGTCTGTGTGAGACTCCAGCAGTTTCAATGGCTTCTAAAGCCCTCTCAGGATGCAAAGTCTGGCTTCTTAAGCCCTCCCACGATGCAGAGTCTATGTGAGACTCCAGCAGTTTCAATGGCTTCTTAGACCCTGTGAGGATGCAGAGTCTATGTGAGACTTCAGCAGTTTCAATGGCTTCTTAAGCCTTCTCAGGATGCAGAGTCTATGTGAGACTCCAGCAGTTTCAATGGCTTCTAAAGCCCTCTCAGGATGCAGAGTCTATGTGAGCCTCCAGCAGTTTCAATGGCTTCTTAAGCCCTCTCAGAATGCAAAGCCTATGTAAGATAGTTTCAATGGCTTCTTAAGCCCTCTCAGGATGCACAGTCTATGTGAGACTCCAGCAGTTTCAATGGCTTCTTAAGCCCTCTCATGATTCACAGTCTATGTGAGACTCCCTCCGTTTCAATGGCTTCTTAAGCCCTCTCAGGATGCAGAGTCTATATGAGACTCCCGCAGTTTCAATGGCTTCTTAAGCCCTCTCAGGATGCAGAGCCTATGTAAGATAGTTTCAATGGCTTCTTAAGACCTCTCAGGATGCAGAGTCTATGTGAGACTCCAGCAGTTTCAATGGCTTCTTAAGCCCTCTCCTGATGCAGAGTCTAAGTGAGACTCCAGCAGTTTCAATGGCTTCTTAAGCCCTCTCATGATGCACAGTCTATGTGAACCTCCCTCTGTTTCAATGGCTTCTTAAGCCCTCTCAGGATGCAGAGTCTATGTGAGACTCACTCAGTTTCAATGGCTTCTTAAGCCCTCTCAGGATGCAGAGCCTATGTAAGATAGTTTCAATGGCTTCTTAAGCCCTCTCAGGATGTGGAGTCTATGTGAGACTCCAGCCGTAGCAATGGCTTCTTAACCCCTCTCCTGATGCAGAGTCTATGTTAGACTCCAGCAGTTTCAATGGCTTCTAAAGCCCTCTCGGGATGCAGAGTCTATGTGAGCCTCCAGCAGTTTCAATGGCTTCTTAAGCCCTCTCAGGATGCAGAGTCTATGTGAGACTCCAGCAGTTTCAATGGCTTCTTAAGCCCTCTCATGATTCACAGTCTATGTGAGACTCCCTCCGTTTCAATGGCTTCTTAAGCCCTCTCAGGATGCAGAGTCTATATGAGACTCCCACAGTTTCAATGGCTTCTTAAGCCCTCTCAGGATGCAGAGCCTATGTAAGATAGTTTCAATGGCTTCTTAAGTCCTCTCAGGATGCAGAGTCTATGTGAGACTCCAGCTTTTTCAATAGCTTCTTAAGCCCTCTCAGGATGCAGAGTCTATGTGAGACTCCAGCAGTATCAATGGCTTCTTAAGCCCTCTCAGGATGCAGAATCTATGAGAGACTCCAGCAGTTTCAATGGCTTCTTAAGCCCTCTCGGGATGCAGAGTCTATGTGAGACGCCAGCAGTTTCAATGGCTTCCTAAGCCCTCTCAGGATGCAGAGTCTGTGTGCGACTCCAGCAGTTTCAATGGCTTCTAAAGCCCTCTCAGGATGCACAGTCTGGCTTCTTAAGCCCTCCCACGATGCAGAGTCTATGTGAGACTCCAGCAGTTTCAATGGCTTCTTAAGCCCTCTCCTGATGCAGAGTCTATGTGAGACTCTAGCAGTTTCAATGGCTTCTTAGACCCTGTGAGGATGCAGAGTCTATGTGAGACTTCAGCAGTTTCAATGGCTTCTTAAGCCGTCTCAGGATGCAGAGTCTATGTGAGACTCCAGCAGTTTCAATGGTTCCTAAAGCCCTCTCAGGATGCAGAGTCTATGTGAGCCTCCAGCAGTTTCAATGGCTTCTTAAGCCCTCTCAGAATGCAGAGCCTATGTAAGATAGTTTCAATGGCTTCTTAAGCCCTCTCATGATTCACAGTCTATATGAGACTCCCTCTGTTTCAATGGCTTCTTAAGCCCTCTCAGGATGCAGAGTCTATATGAGACTCCCGCAGTTTCACTGGCTTCTGAAGCCCTCTCAGGATGCAGAGCCTATGTAAGATAGTTTCAATGGCTTCTTAAGCCCTCTCAGGATGCAGAGTCTATGTGAGACTCCAGCTTTTTCAATAGCTTCTTAAGCCCTCTCAGGATGCAGAGTCTATGTGAGACTCCAGCAGTATCAATGGCTTCTTAAGCCCGCTCATGATGCAGAGTCTATTTGAGACTCCAGCAGTTTCTATGCCTTCTTAAGCCCGCTCATGATGCAGAGTCTATGTGAGACTCCAGCAGTTTCAATGGCTTCTAAAGCCCTCTCGGGATGCAGAGTCTATGTGAGCCTCCAGCAGTTTCAATGGCTTCTTAAGCCCTCTCAGGATGTAGAGTCTATGTGAGACTCCAGCAGTATCGATTGCTTCTTAAGCCCTCTCAAGATGCAGAGTCTATGTGAGACTCCCGCAGTTTCAATGGCTTCTTAGGCCCTCTCAGGATGCAGAGTCTATGTGAGACTCCCGCAGTTTCAATGGCTTCTTAAGCCCTCTCGGGATGCAGAGTCTATGTGAGACTCCAGCAGTTTCAATGGCTTCTAAAGCCCTCCCAGGATGCAGAGTATTGCTTCTTAAGCCCTCCCAGGATGCAGAGTCTATGTGAGACTCCAGCAGTTTCAATGGCTTCTTAAGCCCTCTCAGGATGCAGAGTATATGTGAGACTCCAGCAGTTTCAATGGCTTATTAAGCCCTCTCCTGATGCAGAGTCTATGTTAGACTCCAGCAGTTTCAATGGCTTCTTAGGCCCTGTCAGGATGCAGAGTCTATGTGAGACTCCAGCAGTTTCAATTGCTTCTTAAGCCCTCTAAGGGTGCAGAGTCTATGTGAGACTCCAGCAGTTTCAAAGGCTTCTAAAGCCCTCTCGGGATGCATAGTCTATGTGAGCCTCCAGCAGTTTTAATGGCTTCTTAAGCCCTCTCATGATGTAAAGTCTTATGTGAGACACCAGTAGTTTCAATGACTTCTTAAGCCCTCTCAGATGGCTTCTTAGGCCCTCTCAGGATGCAAAGTCTATGTGAGACTCCCGCAGTTTCAATGGCTTCTTAAGCCCTTTCGGGATGCATAGTCTATGTGAGACTCCAGCTTTTTCAATGGCTTCTTAAGCCCTCTCAGGATGCAGAGTCTATGTGAGACTCCAGCAGTTTCAATGGCTTCTTAAGCCCTTTCAGGATGCAGAGTCTATGTGAGACTCCAGCAGTTTCAATGTCTTCTTAAGCCCTCTCAGGATGCAGAGCCTATGTAAGATAGTTTCAATGGCTTCTTAAGCCCTCTCAGGATGCACAGTCTATGTGAGACTCCAGCAGTTTCAATGGCTTCTTAAGCCCTCTCAGGATGCATTGTCTATGTGAGACTCCAGCAGTTTCAATGGCTTCTAAAGCCCTCTCAGATGGCTTCTTAAGCCCTCTCAGGATGCAGAGTCTGGCTTCTTAAGCCATGGTTTTTCAAGCCCTCTCATGATGCAGAGTCTATGCGAGACTCCCGCAGTTTCAATGGCTTCTGAAGCCCTCTCAGGATGCAGAGCCTATGTAAGATAGTTTCAATGGCTTCTTAAGCCCTCTCAGGATGCAGAGTCTATGTGAGACTCCAGCTTTTTCAATAGCTTCTTAAGCCCTCTCAGGATGCAGAGTCTATGTGAGACTCCAGCAGTATCAATGGCTTCTTAAGCCCGCTCATGATGCAGAGTCTATGTGAGACTCCTGCAGTTCCTATGGCTTCTTAAGCCCGCTCATGATGCAGAGTCTATGTGAGACTCCAGCAGTTTCTATGGCTTCTTAAGCCCTCGGAGGAAGCAGAGTCTATGTGATACTCCCGCAGTTACAATAGCTTCTTAAACCCTCTCAGGATGCAGAGTCTATATGAGACTCCAGCAGTATCAATGGCTTCTTAAGCCCTCTCAGGATGCAGAGTCTATATGAGACTCCAGCAGTTTCAATGGCTTCTTAAGCCCTCGGACGATGCAGAGTCTATGTGATACTCCGGCAGTTACAATGGCTTCTTAACCCCTCTCCGGATGCAGAGTCTATGTGAGACTCCAGCAGTTTCAATGGCTTCTAAAGCCCTCTCAGGATTCAGAGTCTTGCTTCTTAAGCCCTCCCAGGACGCAGAGTCTATGTGAGACTCCAGCAGTTTCAATGGCTTCTTAAGCCCTCTCCTGATCCAGAGTCTATGTGAGACTCCAGCAGTTTCAATGACTTCTTAGGCCCTGTCAGGATGCAGAGTCTATGTGAGACTCCAGCAGTTTCAATGGCTTCTTAGGCCCTGTCAGGATGCAGAGTGTATGTGAGACTCCAGCAGTTTCAATTGCTTCTTAAGCCCTCTCAGGATGCAGAGTCTATGTGAGACTCCAGCGAGACTCCAGCAGTTTCAATGGCTTCTAAAGCCCTCTCGGGATGCAGAGTCTATGTGAGCCTCCAGCAGTTTCAATGGCTTCTTAAGCCCTCTCAGGATGCAGAGTCTATGTGAGACTCCAGCAGTTTCAATGGCTTCTAAAGCCCTCTCGGGATGCAGAGTCTATGTGAGCCTCCAGCAGTTCAATGGCTTCTTAAGCCCTCTCAGGATGCAGAGTCTATGTGAGACTCCCTCATTTTCAATGGCTTCTTAGGCCCTCTCAGGATGCAGAGTCTATGTGAGACTCCCGCAGTTTTAATGGCTTCTTAAGCCCTCTCAGGATGCAGAGTCTATGTGAGACTCCAGCAGTTTCGATGGCTTCTTAAGCCCTCTCAGGATGCAGCGTCTATGTGAGACTCCAGCAGTTTCGATGGCTTCTTAAGCCCTCTCAGGATGCAGCGTCTATGTGAGACCCCAGCAGTTTCAATGGCTTCTAAAGCCCTCTCAAATGGCTTCTTAAGCCCTCTCAGGATGCAGAGTCTGGCTTCTTAAGCCATGGTTTTTCAAGCCCTCACATGATGCAGAGTCTATGCGAGACTCCCGCAGTTTCAATGGCTTCTGAAGCCCTCTCAGGATGCAGAGCATATGTAAGATAGTTTCAATGACTTCTTAAGCCCTCTCAGGATGCAGGGTCTATGTGAGACTCCAGCTTTTTCAATAGCTTCTTAAGCCCTCTCAGGATGCAGAGTCTATGTGAGACTCCAGCAGTATCAATGGCTTCTTAAGCCCGCTCATGATGCAGAGTCTATGTGAGACTCCAGCAGTTTCTATGGCTTCTTAAGCCCGCTCATGATGCAGAGTCTATGTGAGACTCCAGCAGTTTCTATGGCTTCTTAAGCCCTCGGAGGATGCAGAGTCTATGTGATACTCCCGCAGTTACAATAGCTTCTTAAACCCTCTCAGGATGCAGAGTCTATGTGAGACTCCAGCAGTATCAATGGCTTCTTAAGCCCTCTCAGGATGCAGAGTCTATGTGAGACTCCAGCAGTTTCAATGGCTTCTTAAGCCCTCTCAGGATGCAGAGTCTATGTGAGACTCCAGCAGTTTCAATGGCTTCTTAAGCCCCCTCAGGATGCAGAGTCTATGTGAGACTCCAGCAGTTTCAATGGCTTCTTAAGCCCTCTCAGGATGCAGAGTCTACGTGAGACTCCAGCAGTATCGATTGCTTCTTAAGCCCTCTCAGGATGCAGAGTCTATGTGAGACTCCCGCATTTTCAATGGCTTCTTAGGCCCTCTCAGGATGCAGAGTCTATGTGAGACTCCCGCAGTTTCAATGGCGGCTTAAGCCCTCTCGGGATGCAGAGTGTATGTGAGACTCCCGCAGTTTCAATGGCTTCTTAAGCCCTCTCGGGATGCAAAGTCTATTTGAGACTCCAGCTTTTTCAATGGCTTCTTAAGCCCTCTCAGGATGCAGAATCTATGTGAGACTCCAGCAGTTTCAATGGCTTCTTAAGCTCTCTCAGGATGCAGAGTCTATGTGAGACGCCAGCAGTTTCAATGGCTTCTTAAGCCCTCTCAGGATGCAGAGTCTGTGTGAGACTCCAGCAGTTTCAATGGCTTCTAAAGCCCTCTCAGGATGCAAAGTCTGGCTTCTTAAGCCCTCCCACGATGCAGAGTCTATGTGAGACTCCAGCAGTTTCAATGGCTTCTTAAGCCCTCTCCTGATGCAGAGTCTATGTGAGACTCCAGCATTTTCAATGGCTTCTAAAGCCCTCTCAGGATGCAGAGTCTATGTGAGCCTCCAGCAGTTTCGATGGTTTCTAAAGCCCTCTCAGATGGCTTCTTAAGCCCTCTCAGGATGCAGAGTCTGGCTTCTTAAGCCATGGTTTTTCAAGCCCTCTCATGATGCAGAGTCTATGTGAGACTCCCGCAGTTTCAATGGCTTCTGAAGCCCTCTCAGGATGCAGAGCCTATGTAAGATAGTTTCAATGGATTCTTAAGCCCTCTCAGGATGCAGAGTCTATGTGAGACGCCAGCTTTTTCAATAGCTTCTTAAGCCCTCTCAGGATGCAGAGTCTATGTGAGACTCCAGCAGTATCAATGGCTTCTTAAGCCCTCTCAGGATGCATTGTCTATGTGAGACTCCAGCAGTTTCAATGGCTTCTAAAGCCCTCTCAGGATTCAGAGTCTTGCTTCTTAAGCCCTCCCAGGACGCAGAGTCTATGTGAGACTCCAGCAGTTTCAATGGCTTCTTAAGCCCTCTCAGGATGCATTGTCTATGTGAGACTCCAGCAGTTTCGATGGCTTCTTAAGCCCTCTCAGGATGCAGCGTCTATGTGAGACTCCAGCAGTTTCAATGGCTTCTAAAGCCCTCTCAGATGGCTTCTTAAGCCCTCTCAGGATGCAGAGTCTGGCTTCTTAAGCCATGGTTTTTCAAGCCCTCTCATGATGCAGAGTCTATGCGAGACTCCCTCAGTTTCAATGGCTTCCGAAGCCCTCTCAGGTTCAGAGCCTATGTAAGATTGTTTCAATGGCTTCTTAAGCCCTCTCAGGATGCAGAGTCTATGTGAGACTCCAGCTTTTTCAATAGCTTCTTAAGCCCTCTCAGGATGCAGAGTCTATGTGAGACTCCAGCAGTATCAATGGCTTCTTAAGCCCGCTCATGATGCAGAGTCTAGGTGAGACTCCAGCAGTTTCTATTGTTTCTTAAGCCCGCTCATGATGCAGAGTCTATGTGAGACTCCAGCAGTTTCTATGGCTTCTTAAGCCCTCGGAGGATGCAGAGTCTATGTGATACTCCCGCAGTTACAATAGCTTCTTAAACCCTCTCAGGATGCAGAGTCTATATGAGACTCCAGCAGTATCAATGGCTTCTTAAGCCCTCTCAGGATGCAGAGTCTATGTGAGACTCCAGCAGTTTCAATGGCTTCTTAAGCCCTCGGACGATGCAGAGTCTATGTGATACTCCGGCAGTTACAATGGCTTCTTAACCCCTCTCAGGATTCAGAGTCTTGCTTCTTAAGCCCTCCCAGGACGCAGAGTCTATGTGAGACTCCAGCAGTTTCAATGACTTCTTAAGCCCTCTCCTGATCCAGAGTCTATGTGAGACTCCAGCAGTTTCAATGGCTTCTTAGGCCCTGTCAGGATGCAG
Organism: Ambystoma mexicanum; assembly: GCF_040938575.1. Taxonomy (NCBI): domain Eukaryota; kingdom Metazoa; phylum Chordata; class Amphibia; order Caudata; family Ambystomatidae; genus Ambystoma; species Ambystoma mexicanum. The sequence continues at coordinate 63,801,437 of NC_090936.1, read as the reverse complement.
AGTCTATGTGAGACTCCAGCAGTTTCAATTGCTTCTTAAGCCCTCTCAGGATGCAGAGTCTATGTGAGACTCCAGCGAGACTCCAGCAGTTTCAATGGCTTCTAAAGCCCTCTCGGGATGCAGAGTCTATGTGAGCCTCCAGCAGTTTCAATGGCTTCTTAAGCCCTCTCAGATGCAGAGTCTATGTGAGACTCCAGCAGTTTCAATGGCTTCTAAAGCCCTCTCGGGATGCAGAGTCTATGTGAGCCTCCAGCAGTTTCAGTGGCTTCTTAAGCCCTCTCAGGATGTAGAGTCTACGTGAGACTCCAGCAGTATCGATTGCTTCTTAAGCCCTCTCAGGATGCAGAGTCTATGTGAGACTCCCGCATTTTCAATGGCTTCTTAGGCCCTCTCAGGATGCAGAGTCTATGTGAGACTCCCGCAGTTTCGATGGCTTCTTAAACCCTCTCAGGATGCAGAGTCTATGTGAGACTCCAGCAGTTTCGATGGCTTCTTAAGCCCTCTCAGGATGCAGCGTCTATGTGAGACTCCAGCAGTTTCGATGGCTTCTTAAGCCCTCTCAGGATGTAGAGTCTACGTGAGACTCCAGCAGTATCGATTGCTTCTTAAGCCCTCTCAGGATGCAGAGTCTATGTGAGACTCCCGCATTTTCAATGGCTTCTTAGGCCCTCTCAGGATGCAGAGTCTATGTGAGACTCCCGCAGTTTCAATGGCTGCTTAAGCCCTCTCGGGATGCAGAGTGTATGTGAGACTCCCGCAGTTTCAATGGCTTCTTAAGCCCTCTCGGGATGCAAAGTCTATTTGAGACTCCAGCTTTTTCAATGGCTTCTTAAGCCCTCTCAGGATGCAGAATCTATGTGAGACTCCAGCAGTTTCAATGGCTTCTTAAGCCCTCTCAGGATGCAGAGTCTATGTGAGACGCCAGCCGTTTCAATGGCTTCTTAAGCCCTCTCAGGATGCAGAGTCTGTGTGAGACTCCAGCAGTTTCAATGGCTTCTAAAGCTCTCTCAGGATGCAAAGTCTGGCTTCTTAAGCCCTCCCACGATGCAGAGTCTATGTGAGACTCCAGCAGTTTCAATGGCTTCTTAAGCCCTCTCCTGATGCAGAGTCTATGTGAGACTCTAGCAGCTTCAATGGCTTCTTAGACCCTGTGAGGATGCAGAGTCTATGTGAGACTTCAGCAGTTTCAATGGCTTCTTAAGCCGTCTCAGGATGCAGAGTGTATGTGAGACTCCAGCATTTTCAATGGCTTCTAAAGCCCTCTCAGGATGCAGAGTCAATGTGAGCCTCCAGCAGTTTCAATGGCTTCTTAAGCCCTCTCAGAATGCAGAGCCTATGTAAGATAGTTTCAATGGCTTCTTAAGCCCTCTCGGGATGCACAGTCTATGTGAGACTCCAGCAGTTTCAATGGCTTCTTAAGCCCTCTCATGATTCACAGTCTATGTGAGACTCCCTCCGTTTCAATGGCTTCTTAAGCCCTCTCAGGATGCAGAGTCTATATGAGACTCCCGCAGTTTCAATGGCTTCTGAAGCCCTCTCAGGATGCAGAGTCTTTGTGAGACTCTCTCAGTTTCAATGGCTTCTTAAGCCCTCTCAGGATGCAGAGCCTATGTAAGATAGTTTCAATAGCTTCTTAATCCCTCTCAGGATGCAGAGTCTATGTGAGACTCCAGCAGTATCAATGGCTTCTTAAGCCCGCTCATGATGCAGAGTCTATGTGAGACTCCAGCAGTTTCTATGGCTTCTTAAGCCCTCGGAGGATGCAGAGTCTATGTGATACTCCCGCAGTTACAATAGCTTCTTAAACCCTCTCAGGATGCAGAGTCTATATGAGACTCCAGCAGTATCAATGGCTTCTTAAGCCCTCTCAGGATGCAGAGTCTATGTGAGACTCCAGCAGTTTCAATGGCTTCTTAAGCCCTCTCAGAATGCAGAGCCTATGTAAGATAGTTTCAATGGCTTCTTAAGCCCTCTCAGGATGTACAGTCTATGTGAGACTCCAGCAGTTTCAATGGCTTGTTAAGCCCTCTCATGATTCACAGTCTATGTGAGACTCCCTCCGTTTCAATGGCTTCTTAAGCCCTCTCAGGATGCACAGTCTATATGATACTCCCGCAGTTTCAATGTCTTCTGAAGCCCTCTCAGGATGCAGAGTCTATGTGAGACTCCCTCAGTTTCAATGGCTTCTTAAGCCATCTCAGGATGCAGAGCCTATGTAAAATAGTTTCAATGGCTTCTTAAGCCCTCTCAGGATGCAGAGTCTATGTGAGACTCCAGCTTTTTCAATAGCTTATTAAGCCCTCTCAGGATGCAGAGTCTATGTGAGACTCCAGCAGTATCAATGGCTTCTTAAGCCCGCTCATGATGCAGAGTCTATGTGAGACTCCAGCAGTTTCTATGGCTTCTTAAGCCCTCGGAGGATGCAGAGTCTATGTGATACTCCTGCAGTTACAATAGCTTCTTAAACCCTCTCAGGATGCAGAGTCTATATGAGACTCCAGCAGTATCAATGGCTTCTTAAGCCCTCTCCGGATGCAGAGTCTATGTGAGACTCCAGCAGTTTCAATGGCTTCTTAAGCCCTCGGAGGATGCAGAGTCTATGTGATACTCCAGCAGTTACAATGGCTTCTTAAGCCCTTTCAGGATGCAGAGTCTATGTGAGACTCCAGCAGTTTCAATGGCTTCTAAAGCCCTCTCAGGATGCAGAGTCTTGCTTCTTAAGCCCTCCCAGGATGCAGAGTCTATGTGAGACTCCAGCAGTTTCAATGGCTTCTTAAGCCCTCTCGGGATGCAGAGTCTATGTGAGACTCCAGCAGTTTCAATGGCTTATTAAGCCCTCTCCTGATGCAGAGTCTATGTGAGACTCCAGCGGTTTCAATGGCTTCTTAGGCCCTGTCAGGATGCAGAGTCTATGTGAGACTCCAGCTGTTTCAATTGCTTCTTAAACCCTCTCAGGATGCAGAGTCTATGTGAGACTCCAGCAGTTTCAATGGCTTCTAAAGCCCTCTCGGGATGCAGAGTCTATGTGAGCCTCCAGCAGTTTCAATGGCTTCTTAAGCCCTCTCAGGATGTAGAGTCTTATGTGAAACACCAGTAGTTTCAATGGCTTCTTAAGCCCTCTCAGATGGCTTCTTAGGCCCTCTCAGGATGCAGAGTCTATGTGAGACTCCCGCAGTTTCAATGGCTTCTTAAGCCCTTTCAGGATGCAGAGTCTATGTGATTCTCCAGCAGTTTCAATGGCTTCTAAAGCCCTCTCAGGATGCAGAGTCTATGCGAGACTCCAGCAGTTTCAATGTCTTCTTAAGCCCTCTCAGGATGCAGAGCCTATGTAAGATAGTTTCAATTGCTTCTTAAGCCCTCTCAGGATGCACAGTCTATGTGAGACTCCAGCAGTTTCAATGGCTTCTTAAGCCCTCTCAGGATGCATTGTCTATGTGAGACTCCAGCAGTTTCGATGGCTTCTTAAGCCCTCTCAGGATGCAGCGTCTATGTGAGACCCCAGCAGTTTCAATGGCTTCTAAAGCCCTCTAAGATGCCTTCTTAAGCCCTCTCAGGATGCAGAGTCTGGCTTCTTAAGCCATGGTTTTTCAAGCCCTCTCATGATGCAGAGTCTATGCGAGACTCCCGCAGTTTCAATGGCTTCTTAAGCCCTCTCAGAATGCAGTCTATGAGAGACTCCAGCAGTTTTAATAGCTTCTTAAGCCCTCTCCTGATGCAGAGTGTATGCAAGACTCCCACAGTTTCAATGGCTTCTTAAGCCCTCTCAGGATGCAGAGTCTAAGTGAGACTCCAGCAGTTTCAATGGCTTCTTAAACCCTCTCAGGATGTAGAGTCTATGTGAGCCTCCAGCAGTTTCAATGCCTTCTTAAGCCCTCTCAGATGGCTTTTTAGGCCCTCTCAGGATGCAGAGTCTATGTGAGACTCCCACAGTTTCAATGGCTTCTTAAGCGTTTTCAGGATACAGAGTCTATGTAAGACTCCAGCTTTTTCAATGGCTTTTTAAGCCCTCTCAGGATGCAGAGTCTGGCTTCTTAAGCCCTCTCAGGATGCAGAGTCTATGCAAGACTCCAGCAGTTTCAATGGATTCTTAAGCCCTCTCATGATTCAGAGTCTATGTGATACTCCAGCAGTTTCAATGTCTTCTTATGCCCTCTCAGGATGCAGAGCCTATGTAAGATAGTTTCAATGGCTTCTTAAACCCTCTCAGGATGCACAGTCTATGTGAGACTCCAGCAGTTTCAATGGCTTCTTAAGCCTCCAGCAGTTTCAATGTCTTCTTAAGCCCTCTCAGGATGCAGAGCCTATGTAAGATAGTTTCAATGGCTTCTTAAACCCTCTCAGGATGCACAGTCTATGTGAGACTCCAGCAGTTTCAATGGCTTCTTAAGCCCTCTCAGGATGCATTGTCTATGTGAGACTCCAGCAGTTTTGATGGCTTCTTAAGCCCTCTCAGGATGCAGCGTCTATGTGAGACCCCAGCAGTTTTAATGTCTTCTAAAGCCCTCTCAGATGGCTTCTTAAGTCCTCTCAGGATGCAGAGTCTGGCTTCTTAAGCCATGCTTTTTCAAGCCCTCTCATGATGCAGAGTCTATGCGAGACTCCCGCAGTTTCAATGGCTTCTTAAGCCCTCTCGGGATGCAAAATCTATTTGAGACTCCAGCTTTTTCAATGGCTTCTTAAGCCCTCTCAGGATGCAGAATCTATGTGAGACTCCAGCAGTTTCAATGGCTTCTTAAGCCCTCTCAGGATTCAGAGTCTGTGTGAGACTCCAGCAGTTTCAATGGCTTCTAAAGCCCTCTTAGGATGCGAAGTCTGGCTTCTTAAGCCCTCCCACGATGCAGAGTCTATGTGAGACTCCAGCAGTTTCAATGGCTTCTTAAGCCCTCTCCTGATGCAGAGTCCATGTGAGACTCTAGCAGTTTCAATGGCTTCTTAGACCCTCTCATGATTCAGAGTCTATGTGATACTCCAGCAGTTTCAATGTCTTCTTAAGCCCTCTCAGGATGCAGAGCCTATGTAAAATAGTTTCAATGGCTTCTTAAGCCCTCTCAGGATGCACAGTCTATGTGAGACTCCAGCAGTTTCAATGGCTTCTTAAGCCTCCAGCAGTTTCAATGTCTTCTTAAGCCCTCTCAGGATGCAGAGCCTACGTAAGATAGTTTCAATGGCTTCTTAAGCCCTCTCAGGATGTAGAGCTATGTGATCCTCCAGCAGTTTCAATGGCTTCTTAAGCCCTCTCAGATGGCTTTTTAGGCCCTCTCAGGATGCAGAGTCTATGTGAGACTCCCACAGTTTCAATGGCTTCTTAAGCGTTTTCAGGATGCAGAGTCTATGTAAGACTCCAGCTTTTTCAATGGCTTTTTAAGCCCTCTCAGGATGCAGAGTCTGGCTTCTTAAGCCCTCTCAGGATGCAGAGTCTATGCGAGACTCCAGCAGTTTCAATGGATTCTTAAGCCCTCTCATGATTCAGAGTCTATGTGATACTCCAGCAGTTTCAATGTCTTCTTAAGCCCTCTCAGGATGCAGAGCCTATGTAAGATAGTTTCAATGGCTTCTTAAGCCCTCTCAGGATGCACAGTATATGTGAGACTCCAGCAGTTTCAATGGCTTCTTAAGCCTCCAGCAGTTTCAATGTCTTCTTAAGCCCTCTCAGGATGCAGAGCCTACGTAAGATAGTTTCAATGGCTTCTTAAGCCCTCTCATGATGCACAGTCTATGTGAGACTCCAGCAGTTTCAATGGCTTCTTAAGCCCTCTCAGGATGCATTGTCTATGTGAGACTCCAGCAGTTTTGATGGCTTCTTAAGCCCTCTCAGGATGCAGCGTCTATGTGAGACCCCAGCAGTTTCAATGGCTTCTAAAGCCCTCTCAGATGGCTTCTTAAGCCCTCTCAGGATGCAGAGTCTGGCTTCTTAAGCCATGGTTTTTCAAGCCCTCTCATGATGCAGAGTCTATGCGAGACTCCCGCAGTTTCAATGGTTTCTTAAGCCCTCTCAGAATGCAGTCTATGCGAGACTCCAGCAGTTTCAATAGCTTCTTAAGCCCTCTCCTGATGCAGAGTGTACGCAAGACTCCCACAGTTTCAATGGCTTCTTAAGCCCTCTCAGGATGCAGAGTCTAAGCGAGACTCCAGCAGTTTCAATGGCTTCTTAAGCCCTCTCAGGATGTAGAGTCTATGTGAGCCTCCAGCAGTTTCAATGGCTTCTTAAGCCCTCTCAGATGGCTTTTTAGGCCCTCTCAGGATGCAGAGTCTATGTGAGACTCCCGCAGTTTCAATGGCTTCTTAAGCCCTTTCAGGATGCAGAGTCTATGTGAGACTCCAGCTTTTTCAATGGCTTCTTAAGCCATCTCAGGATGCAGAGTCTATGTGAGACTCCAGCAGTTTCAATGGCTTCTTAAGCCCTTTCAGGATGCAGAGTCTATGTGAGACTCCAGCAGTTTCAATGGCTTCTAAAGCCCGCTCAGTATGCAGAGTCTGGCTTCTTAAGCCCTCTCAGGGTGCAGCGTCTATGTGAGACTCCAGCAGTTTCAATGGCTTCTTAAGCCCTCTCATGATTCACAGTCTATGTGATACTCCAGCAGTTTCAATGTCTTCTTAAGCCCTCTCAGGATGCAGAGCCTATGTAAGATAGTTTCAATGGCTTCTTAAGCCCTCTCAGGATGCATAGTCTATGTGAGACTCCAGCAGTTTCAATGGCTTCTTAAGCCCTCTCAGGATGCAGAGTCTATGTGAGACCCCAGGAGTTTCAATGGCTTCTTAAGCCCTCTCAGAATGCAGTCTATGCGAGACTCCAGCAGTTTCAATGGCTTCTTAAGCCCTCTCCTGATGCAGAGTGTACGCAAGACTCCCGCAGTTTCAATGGCTTCTTCTGCCCTCACAGGATGCATTGTCTATGTGAGACTCCAGCAGTTTCAATGGCTTCTAAAGCCCTCTCAGGATTCAGAGTCTTGCTTCTTAAGCCCTCCCAGGACGCAGAGTCTATGTGAGACTCCAGCAGTTTCAATGGCTTCTTAAGCCCTCTCAGGATGCATTGTCTATGTGAGACTCCAGCAGTTTCGATGGCTTCTTAAGCCCTCTCAGGATGCAGCGTCTATGTGAGACTCCAGCAGTTTCAATGGCTTCTAAAGCCCTCTCAGATGGCTTCTTAAGCCCTCTCAGGATGCAGAGTCTGGCTTCTTAAGCCATGGTTTTTCAAGCCCTCTCATGATGCAGAGTCTATGCGAGACTCCCTCAGTTTCAATGGCTTCCGAAGCCCTCTCAGGTTCAGAGCCTATGTAAGATTGTTTCAATGGCTTCTTAAGCCCTCTCAGGATGCAGAGTCTATGTGAGACTCCAGCTTTTTCAATAGCTTCTTAAGCCCTCTCAGGATGCAGAGTCTATGTGAGACTCCAGCAGTATCAATGGCTTCTTAAGCCCGCTCATGATGCAGAGTCTAGGTGAGACTCCAGCAGTTTCTATTGTTTCTTAAGCCCGCTCATGATGCAGAGTCTATGTGAGACTCCAGCAGTTTCTATGGCTTCTTAAGCCCTCGGAGGATGCAGAGTCTATGTGATACTCCCGCAGTTACAATAGCTTCTTAAACCCTCTCAGGATGCAGAGTCTATATGAGACTCCAGCAGTATCAATGGCTTCTTAAGCCCTCTCAGGATGCAGAGTCTATGTGAGACTCCAGCAGTTTCAATGGCTTCTTAAGCCCTCGGACGATGCAGAGTCTATGTGATACTCCGGCAGTTACAATGGCTTCTTAACCCCTCTCAGGATTCAGAGTCTTGCTTCTTAAGCCCTCCCAGGACGCAGAGTCTATGTGAGACTCCAGCAGTTTCAATGACTTCTTAAGCCCTCTCCTGATCCAGAGTCTATGTGAGACTCCAGCAGTTTCAATGGCTTCTTAGGCCCTGTCAGGATGCAGAGTCTATGTGAGACTCCAGCAGTTTCAATGGCTTCTTAGGCCCTGTCAGGATGCAGAGTGTATGTGAGACTCCAGCAGTTTCAATTGCTTCTTAAGCCCTCTCAGGATGCAGAGTCTATGTGAGACTCCAGCGAGACTCCAGCAGTTTCAATGGCTTCTAAAGCCCTCTCGGGATGCAGAGTCTATGTGAGCCTCCAGCAGTTTCAATGGCTTCTTAAGCCCTCTCAGATGCAGAGTCTATGTGAGACTCCAGCAGTTTCAATGGCTTCTAAAGCCCTCTCGGGATGCAGAGTCTATGTGAGCCTCCAGCAGTTTCAGTGGCTTCTTAACCCCTCTCAGGATGTAGAGTCTACGTGAGACTCCAGCAGTATCGATTGCTTCTTAAGCCCTCTCAGGATGCAGAGTCTATGTGAGACTCCCGCATTTTCAATGGCTTCTTAGGCCCTCTCAGGATGCAGAGTCTATGTGAGACTCCCGCAGTTTCGATGGCTTCTTAAACCCTCTCAGGATGCAGAGTCTATGTGAGACTCCAGCAGTTTCGATGGCTTCTTAAGCCCTCTCAGGATGCAGCGTCTATGTGAGACTCCAGCAGTTTCGATGGCTTCTTAAGCCCTCTCAGGATGTAGAGTCTACGTGAGACTCCAGCAGTATCGATTGCTTCTTAAGCCCTCTCAGGATGCAGAGTCTATGTGAGACTCCCGCATTTTCAATGGCTTCTTAGGCCCTCTCAGGATGCAGAGTCTATGTGAGACTCCCGCAGTTTCAATGGCTGCTTAAGCCCTCTCGGGATGCAGAGTGTATGTGAGACTCCCGCAGTTTCAATGGCTTCTTAAGCCCTCTCGGGATGCAAAGTCTATTTGAGACTCCAGCTTTTTCAATGGCTTCTTAAGCCCTCTCAGGATGCAGAATCTATGTGAGACTCCAGCAGTTTCAATGGCTTCTTAAGCCCTCTCAGAATGCAGAGTCTATGTGAGACGCCAGCCGTTTCAATGGCTTCTTAAACCCTCTCAGGATGCAGAGTCTGTGTGAGACTCCAGCAGTTTCAATGGCTTCTAAAGCTCTCTCAGGATGCAAAGTCTGGCTTCTTAAGCCCTCCCACGATGCAGAGTCTATGTGAGACTCCAGCAGTTTCAATGGCTTCTTAAGCCCTCTCCTGATGCAGAGTCTATGTGAGACTCTAGCAGCTTCAATGGCTTCTTAGACCCTGTGAGGATGCAGAGTCTATGTGAGACTTCAGCAGTTTCAATGGCTTCTTAAGCCGTCTCAGGATGCAGAGTGTATGTGAGACTCCAGCATTTTCAATGGCTTCTAAAGCCCTCTCAGGATGCAGAGTCAATGTGAGCCTCCAGCAGTTTCAATGGCTTCTTAAGCCCTCTCAGAATGCAGAGCCTATGTAAGATAGTTTCAATGGCTTCTTAAGCCCTCTCGGGATGCACAGTCTATGTGAGACTCCAGCAGTTACAATGGCTTCTTAAGCCCTCTCATGATTCACAGTCTATGTGAGACTCCCTCCGTTTCAATGGCTTCTTAAGCCCTCTCAGGATGCAGAGTCTATATGAGACTCCCGCAGTTTCAATGGCTTCTGAAGCCCTCTCAGGATGCAGAGTCTTTGTGAGACTCTCTCAGTTTCAATGGCTTCTTAAGCCCTCTCAGGATGCAGAGCCTATGTAAGATAGTTTCAATAGCTTCTTAATCCCTCTCAGGATGCAGAGTCTATGTGAGACTCCAGCAGTATCAATGGCTTCTTAAGCCCGCTCATGATGCAGAGTCTATGTGAGACTCCAGCAGTTTCTATGGCTTCTTAAGCCCTCGGAGGATGCAGAGTCTATGTGATACTCCCGCAGTTACAATAGCTTCTTAAACCCTCTCAGGATGCAGAGTCTATATGAGACTCCAGCAGTATCAATGGCTTCTTAAGCCCTCTCAGGATGCAGAGTCTATGTGAGACTCCAGCAGTTTCAATGGCTTCTTAAGCCCTCTCAGAATGCAGAGCCTATGTAAGATAGTTTCAATGGCTTCTTAAGCCCTCTCAGGATGTACAGTCTATGTGAGACTCCAGCAGTTTCAATGGCTTGTTAAGCCCTCTCATGATTCACAGTCTATGTGAGACTCCCTCCGTTTCAATGGCTTCTTAAGCCCTCTCAGGATGCACAGTCTATATGATACTCCCGCAGTTTCAATGTCTTCTGAAGCCCTCTCAGGATGCAGAGTCTATGTGAGACTCCCTCAGTTTCAATGGCTTCTTAAGCCATCTCAGGATGCAGAGCCTATGTAAAATAGTTTCAATGGCTTCTTAAGCCCTCTCAGGATGCAGAGTCTATGTGAGACTCCAGCTTTTTCAATAGCTTATTAAGCCCTCTCAGGATGCAGAGTCTATGTGAGACTCCAGCAGTATCAATGGCTTCTTAAGCCCGCTCATGATGCAGAGTCTATGTGAGACTCCAGCAGTTTCTATGGCTTCTTAAGCCCTCGGAGGATGCAGAGTCTATGTGATACTCCTGCAGTTACAATAGCTTCTTAAACCCTCTCAGGATGCAGAGTCTATATGAGACTCCAGCAGTATCGATGGCTTCTTAAGCCCTCTCCGGATGCAGAGTCTATGTGAGACTCCAGCAGTTTCAATGGCTTCTTAAGCCCTCTCAGGATGCAGAGTCTATGTGAGACGCCAGCCGTTTCAATGGCTTCTTAAGCCCTCTCAGGATGCAGAGTCTGTGTGAGACTCCAGCAGTTTCAATGGCTTCTAAAGCTCTCTCAGGATGCAAAGTCTGGCTTCTTAAGCCCTCCCACGATGCAGAGTCTATGTGAGACTCCAGCAGTTTCAATGGCTTCTTAAGCCCTCTCCTGATGCAGAGTCTATGTGAGACTCTAGCAGCTTCAATGGCTTCTTAGACCCTGTGAGGATGCAGAGTCTATGTGAGACTTCAGCAGTTTCAATGGCTTCTTAAGCCGTCTCAGGATGCAGAGTGTATGTGAGACTCCAGCATTTTCAATGGCTTCTAAAGCCCTCTCAGGATGCAGAGTCAATGTGAGCCTCCAGCAGTTTCAATGGCTTCTTAAGCCCTCTCAGAATGCAGAGCCTATGTAAGATAGTTTCAATGGCTTCTTAAGCCCTCTCGGGATGCACAGTCTATGTGAGACTCCAGCAGTTTCAATGGCTTCTTAAGCCCTCTCATGATTCACAGTCTATGTGAGACTCCCTCCGTTTCAATGGCTTCTTAAGCCCTCTCATGATTCACAGTCTATGTGAGACTCCCTCCGTTTCAATGGCTTCTTAAGTCCTCTCAGGATGCAGAGTCTGGCTTCTTAAGCCATGCTTTTTCAAGCCCTCTCATGATGCAGAGTCTATGCGAGACTCCCGCAGTTTCAATGGCTTCTTAAGCCCTCTCGGGATGCAAAATCTATTTGAGACTCCAGCTTTTTCAATGGCTTCTTAAGCCCTCTCAGGATGCAGAATCTATGTGAGACTCCAGCAGTTTCAATGGCTTCTTAAGCCCTCTCAGGATTCAGAGTCTGTGTGAGACTCCAGCAGTTTCAATGGCTTCTAAAGCCCTCTTAGGATGCGAAGTCTGGCTTCTTAAGCCCTCCCACGATGCAGAGTCTATGTGAGACTCCAGCAGTTTCAATGGCTTCTTAAGCCCTCTCCTGATGCAGAGTCCATGTGAGACTCTAGCAGTTTCAATGGCTTCTTAGACCCTCTCATGATTCAGAGTCTATGTGATACTCCAGCAGTTTCAATGTCTTCTTAAGCCCTCTCAGGATGCAGAGCCTATGTAAAATAGTTTCAATGGCTTCTTAAGCCCTCTCAGGATGCACAGTCTATGTGAGACTCCAGCAGTTTCAATGGCTTCTTAAGCCTCCAGCAGTTTCAATGTCTTCTTAAGCCCTCTCAGGATGCAGAGCCTACGTAAGATAGTTTCAATGGCTTCTTAAGCCCTCTCAGGATGTAGAGCTATGTGATCCTCCAGCAGTTTCAATGGCTTCTTAAGCCCTCTCAGATGGCTTTTTAGGCCCTCTCAGGATGCAGAGTCTATGTGAGACTCCCACAGTTTCAATGGCTTCTTAAGCGTTTTCAGGATGCAGAGTCTATGTAAGACTCCAGCTTTTTCAATGGCTTTTTAAGCCCTCTCAGGATGCAGAGTCTGGCTTCTTAAGCCCTCTCAGGATGCAGAGTCTATGCGAGACTCCAGCAGTTTCAATGGATTCTTAAGCCCTCTCATGATTCAGAGTCTATGTGATACTCCAGCAGTTTCAATGTCTTCTTAAGCCCTCTCAGGATGCAGAGCCTATGTAAGATAGTTTCAATGGCTTCTTAAGCCCTCTCAGGATGCACAGTATATGTGAGACTCCAGCAGTTTCAATGGCTTCTTAAGCCTCCAGCAGTTTCAATGTCTTCTTAAGCCCTCTCAGGATGCAGAGCCTACGTAAGATAGTTTCAATGGCTTCTTAAGCCCTCTCATGATGCACAGTCTATGTGAGACTCCAGCAGTTTCAATGGCTTCTTAAGCCCTCTCAGGATGCATTGTCTATGTGAGACTCCAGCAGTTTTGATGGCTTCTTAAGCCCTCTCAGGATGCAGCGTCTATGTGAGACCCCAGCAGTTTCAATGGCTTCTAAAGCCCTCTCAGATGGCTTCTTAAGCCCTCTCAGGATGCAGAGTCTGGCTTCTTAAGCCATGGTTTTTCAAGCCCTCTCATGATGCAGAGTCTATGCGAGACTCCCGCAGTTTCAATGGTTTCTTAAGCCCTCTCAGAATGCAGTCTATGCGAGACTCCAGCAGTTTCAATAGCTTCTTAAGCCCTCTCCTGATGCAGAGTGTACGCAAGACTCCCACAGTTTCAATGGCTTCTTAAGCCCTCTCAGGATGCAGAGTCTAAGCGAGACTCCAGCAGTTTCAATGGCTTCTTAAGCCCTCTCAGGATGTAGAGTCTATGTGAGCCTCCAGCAGTTTCAATGGCTTCTTAAGCCCTCTCAGATGGCTTTTTAGGCCCTCTCAGGATGCAGAGTCTATGTGAGACTCCCGCAGTTTCAATGGCTTCTTAAGCCCTTTCAGGATGCAGAGTCTATGTGAGACTCCAGCTTTTTCAATGGCTTCTTAAGCCATCTCAGGATGCAGAGTCTATGTGAGACTCCAGCAGTTTCAATGGCTTCTTAAGCCCTTTCAGGATGCAGAGTCTATGTGAGACTCCAGCAGTTTCAATGGCTTCTAAAGCCCGCTCAGTATGCAGAGTCTGGCTTCTTAAGCCCTCTCAGGGTGCAGCGTCTATGTGAGACTCCAGCAGTTTCAATGGCTTCTTAAGCCCTCTCATGATTCACAGTCTATGTGATACTCCAGCAGTTTCAATGTCTTCTTAAGCCCTCTCAGGATGCAGAGCCTATGTAAGATAGTTTCAATGGCTTCTTAAGCCCTCTCAGGATGCATAGTCTATGTGAGACTCCAGCAGTTTCAATGGCTTCTTAAGCCCTCTCAGGATGCAGAGTCTATGTGAGACCCCAGGAGTTTCAATGGCTTCTTAAGCCCTCTCAGAATGCAGTCTATGCGAGACTCCAGCAGTTTCAATGGCTTCTTAAGCCCTCTCCTGATGCAGAGTGTACGCAAGACTCCCGCAGTTTCAATGGCTTCTTCTGCCCTCACAGGATGCATTGTCTATGTGAGACTCCAGCAGTTTCAATGGCTTCTAAAGCCCTCTCAGGATTCAGAGTCTTGCTTCTTAAGCCCTCCCAGGACGCAGAGTCTATGTGAGACTCCAGCAGTTTCAATGGCTTCTTAAGCCCTCTCAGGATGCATTGTCTATGTGAGACTCCAGCAGTTTCGATGGCTTCTTAAGCCCTCTCAGGATGCAGCGTCTATGTGAGACTCCAGCAGTTTCAATGGCTTCTAAAGCCCTCTCAGATGGCTTCTTAAGCCCTCTCAGGATGCAGAGTCTGGCTTCTTAAGCCATGGTTTTTCAAGCCCTCTCATGATGCAGAGTCTATGCGAGACTCCCTCAGTTTCAATGGCTTCCGAAGCCCTCTCAGGTTCAGAGCCTATGTAAGATTGTTTCAATGGCTTCTTAAGCCCTCTCAGGATGCAGAGTCTATGTGAGACTCCAGCTTTTTCAATAGCTTCTTAAGCCCTCTCAGGATGCAGAGTCTATGTGAGACTCCAGCAGTATCAATGGCTTCTTAAGCCCGCTCATGATGCAGAGTCTAGGTGAGACTCCAGCAGTTTCTATTGTTTCTTAAGCCCGCTCATGATGCAGAGTCTATGTGAGACTCCAGCAGTTTCTATGGCTTCTTAAGCCCTCGGAGGATGCAGAGTCTATGTGATACTCCCGCAGTTACAATAGCTTCTTAAACCCTCTCAGGATGCAGAGTCTATATGAGACTCCAGCAGTATCAATGGCTTCTTAAGCCCTCTCAGGATGCAGAGTCTATGTGAGACTCCAGCAGTTTCAATGGCTTCTTAAGCCCTCGGACGATGCAGAGTCTATGTGATACTCCGGCAGTTACAATGGCTTCTTAACCCCTCTCAGGATTCAGAGTCTTGCTTCTTAAGCCCTCCCAGGACGCAGAGTCTATGTGAGACTCCAGCAGTTTCAATGACTTCTTAAGCCCTCTCCTGATCCAGAGTCTATGTGAGACTCCAGCAGTTTCAATGGCTTCTTAGGCCCTGTCAGGATGCAGAGTCTATGTGAGACTCCAGCAGTTTCAATGGCTTCTTAGGCCCTGTCAGGATGCAGAGTGTATGTGAGACTCCAGCAGTTTCAATTGCTTCTTAAGCCCTCTCAGGATGCAGAGTCTATGTGAGACTCCAGCGAGACTCCAGCAGTTTCAATGGCTTCTAAAGCCCTCTCGGGATGCAGAGTCTATGTGAGCCTCCAGCAGTTTCAATGGCTTCTTAAGCCCTCTCAGATGCAGAGTCTATGTGAGACTCCAGCAGTTTCAATGGCTTCTAAAGCCCTCTCGGGATGCAGAGTCTATGTGAGCCTCCAGCAGTTTCAGTGGCTTCTTAAGCCCTCTCAGGATGTAGAGTCTACGTGAGACTCCAGCAGTATCGATTGCTTCTTAAGCCCTCTCAGGATGCAGAGTCTATGTGAGACTCCCGCATTTTCAATGGCTTCTTAGGCCCTCTCAGGATGCAGAGTCTATGTGAGACTCCCGCAGTTTCGATGGCTTCTTAAACCCTCTCAGGATGCAGAGTCTATGTGAGACTCCAGCAGTTTCGATGGCTTCTTAAGCCCTCTCAGGATGCAGCGTCTATGTGAGACTCCAGCAGTTTCGATGGCTTCTTAAGCCCTCTCAGGATGTAGAGTCTACGTGAGACTCCAGCAGTATCGATTGCTTCTTAAGCCCTCTCAGGATGCAGAGTCTATGTGAGACTCCCGCTTTTTTAATGGCTTCTTAGGCCCTCTCAGGATGCAGAGTCTATGTGAGACTCCCGCAGTTTCAATGGCTGCTTAAGCCCTCTCGGGATGCAGAGTGTATGTGAGACTCCCGCAGTTTCAATGGCTTCTTAAGCCCTCTCGGGATGCAAAGTCTATTTGAGACTCCAGCTTTTTCAATGGCTTCTTAAGCCCTCTCAGGATGCAGAATCTATGTGAGACTCCAGCAGTTTCAATGGCTTCTTAAGCCCTCTCAGAATGCAGAGTCTATGTGAGACGCCAGCCGTTTCAATGGCTTCTTAAACCCTCTCAGGATGCAGAGTCTGTGTGAGACTCCAGCAGTTTCAATGGCTTCTAAAGCTCTCTCAGGATGCAAAGTCTGGCTTCTTAAGCCCTCCCACGATGCAGAGTCTATGTGAGACTCCAGCAGTTTCAATGGCTTCTTAAGCCCTCTCCTGATGCAGAGTCTATGTGAGACTCTAGCAGCTTCAATGGCTTCTTAGACCCTGTGAGGATGCAGAGTCTATGTGAGACTTCAGCAGTTTCAATGGCTTCTTAAGCCGTCTCAGGATGCAGAGTGTATGTGAGACTCCAGCATTTTCAATGGCTTCTAAAGCCCTCTCAGGATGCAGAGTCAATGTGAGCCTCCAGCAGTTTCAATGGCTTCTTAAGCCCTCTCAGAATGCAGAGCCTATGTAAGATAGTTTCAATGGCTTCTTAAGCCCTCTCGGGATGCACAGTCTATGTGAGACTCCAGCAGTTTCAATGGCTTCTTAAGCCCTCTCATGATTCACAGTCTATGTGAGACTCCCTCCGTTTCAATGGCTTCTTAAGCCCTCTCAGGATGCAGAGTCTATATGAGACTCCCGCAGTTTCAATGGCTTCTGAAGCCCTCTCAGGATGCAGAGTCTTTGTGAGACTCTCTCAGTTTCAATGGCTTCTTAAGCCCTCTCAGGATGCAGAGCCTATGTAAGATAGTTTCAATAGCTTCTTAATCCCTCTCAGGATGCAGAGTCTATGTGAGACTCCAGCAGTATCAATGGCTTCTTAAGCCCGCTCATGATGCAGAGTCTATGTGAGACTCCAGCAGTTTCTATGGCTTCTTAAGCCCTCGGAGGATGCAGAGTCTATGTGATACTCCCGCAGTTACAATAGCTTCTTAAACCCTCTCAGGATGCAGAGTCTATATGAGACTCCAGCAGTATCAATGGCTTCTTAAGCCCTCTCAGGATGCAGAGTCTATGTGAGACTCCAGCAGTTTCAATGGCTTCTTAAGCCCTCTCAGAATGCAGAGCCTATGTAAGATAGTTTCAATGGCTTCTTAAGCCCTCTCAGGATGTACAGTCTATGTGAGACTCCAGCAGTTTCAATGGCTTGTTAAGCCCTCTCATGATTCACAGTCTATGTGAGACTCCCTCCGTTTCAATGGCTTCTTAAGCCCTCTCAGGATGCACAGTCTATATGATACTCCCGCAGTTTCAATGTCTTCTGAAGCCCTCTCAGGATGCAGAGTCTATGTGAGACTCCCTCAGTTTCAATGGCTTCTTAAGCCATCTCAGGATGCAGAGCCTATGTAAAATAGTTTCAATGGCTTCTTAAGCCCTCTCAGGATGCAGAGTCTATGTGAGACTCCAGCTTTTTCAATAGCTTATTAAGCCCTCTCAGGATGCAGAGTCTATGTGAGACTCCAGCAGTATCAATGGCTTCTTAAGCCCGCTCATGATGCAGAGTCTATGTGAGACTCCAGCAGTTTCTATGGCTTCTTAAGCCCTCGGAGGATGCAGAGTCTATGTGATACTCCTGCAGTTACAATAGCTTCTTAAACCCTCTCAGGATGCAGAGTCTATATGAGACTCCAGCAGTATCAATGGCTTCTTAAGCCCTCTCCGGATGCAGAGTCTATGTGAGACTCCAGCAGTTTCAATGGCTTCTTAAGCCCTCTCAGGATGCAGAGTCTATGTGAGACGCCAGCCGTTTCAATGGCTTCTTAAGCCCTCTCAGGATGCAGAGTCTGTGTGAGACTCCAGCAGTTTCAATGGCTTCTAAAGCTCTCTCAGGATGCAAAGTCTGGCTTCTTAAGCCCTCCCACGATGCAGAGTCTATGTGAGACTCCAGCAGTTTCAATGGCTTCTTAAGCCCTCTCCTGATGCAGAGTCTATGTGAGACTCTAGCAGCTTCAATGGCTTCTTAGACCCTGTGAGGATGCAGAGTCTATGTGAGACTTCAGCAGTTTCAATGGCTTCTTAAGCCGTCTCAGGATGCAGAGTGTATGTGAGACTCCAGCATTTTCAATGGCTTCTAAAGCCCTCTCAGGATGCAGAGTCAATGTGAGCCTCCAGCAGTTTCAATGGCTTCTTAAGCCCTCTCAGAATGCAGAGCCTATGTAAGATAGTTTCAATGGCTTCTTAAGCCCTCTCGGGATGCACAGTCTATGTGAGACTCCAGCAGTTTCAATGGCTTCTTAAGCCCTCTCATGATTCACAGTCTATGTGAGACTCCCTCCGTTTCAATGGCTTCTTAAGCCCTCTCAGGATGCAGAGTCTATATGAGACTCCCGCAGTTTCAATGGCTTCTGAAGCCCTCTCAGGATGCAGAGTCTTTGTGAGACTCTCTCAGTTTCAATGGCTTCTTAAGCCCTCTCAGGATGCAGAGCCTATGTAAGATAGTTTCAATAGCTTCTTAATCCCTCTCAGGATGCAGAGTCTATGTGAGACTCCAGCAGTATCAATGGCTTCTTAAGCCCGCTCATGATGCAGAGTCTATGTGAGACTCCAGCAGTTTCTATGGCTTCTTAAGCCCTCGGAGGATGCAGAGTCTATGTGATACTCCCGCAGTTACAATAGCTTCTTAAACCCTCTCAGGATGCAGAGTCTATATGAGACTCCAGCAGTATCAATGGCTTCTTAAGCCCTCTCAGGATGCAGAGTCTATGTGAGACTCCAGCAGTTTCAATGGCTTCTTAAGCCCTCTCAGAATGCAGAGCCTATGTAAGATAGTTTCAATGGCTTCTTAAGCCCTCTCAGGATGTACAGTCTATGTGAGACTCCAGCAGTTTCAATGGCTTGTTAAGCCCTCTCATGATTCACAGTCTATGTGAGACTCCCTCCGTTTCAATGGCTTCTTAAGCCCTCTCAGGATGCACAGTCTATATGATACTCCCGCAGTTTCAATGTCTTCTGAAGCCCTCTCAGGATGCAGAGTCTATGTGAGACTCCCTCAGTTTCAATGGCTTCTTAAGCCATCTCAGGATGCAGAGCCTATGTAAAATAGTTTCAATGGCTTCTTAAGCCCTCTCAGGATGCAGAGTCTATGTGAGACTCCAGCTTTTTCAATAGCTTATTAAGCCCTCTCAGGATGCAGAGTCTATGTGAGACTCCAGCAGTATCAATGGCTTCTTAAGCCCGCTCGTGATGCAGAGTCTATGTGAGACTCCAGCAGTTTCTATGGCTTCTTAAGCCCTCGGAGGATGCAGAGTCTATGTGATACTCCTGCAGTTACAATAGCTTCTTAAACCCTCTCAGGATGCAGAGTCTATATGAGACTCCAGCAGTATCAATGGCTTCTTAAGCCCTCTCCGGATGCAGAGTCTATGTGAGACTCCAGCAGTTTCAATGGCTTCTTAAGCCCTCGGAGGATGCAGAGTCTATGTGATACTCCAGCAGTTACAATGGCTTCTTAAGCCCTTTCAGGATGCAGAGTCTATGTGAGACTCCAGCAGTTTCAATGGCTTCTAAAGCCCTCTCAGGATGCAGAGTCTTGCTTCTTAAGCCCTCCCAGGATGCAGAGTCTATGTGAGACTCCAGCAGTTTCAATGGCTTCTTAAGCCCTCTCGGGATGCAGAGTCTATGTGAGACTCCAGCAGTTTCAATGGCTTATTAAGCCCTCTCCTGATGCAGAGTCTATGTGAGACTCCAGCGGTTTCAATGGCTTCTTAGGCCCTGTCAGGATGCAGAGTCTATGTGAGACTCCAGCTGTTTCAATTGCTTCTTAAACCCTCTCAGGATGCAGAGTCTATGTGAGACTCCAGCAGTTTCAATGGCTTCTAAAGCCCTCTCGGGATGCAGAGTCTATGTGAGCCTCCAGCAGTTTCAATGGCTTCTTAAGCCCTCTCAGGATGTAGAGTCTTATGTGAAACACCAGTAGTTTCAATGGCTTCTTAAGCCCTCTCAGATGGCTTCTTAGGCCCTCTCAGGATGCAGAGTCTATGTGAGACTCCCGCAGTTTCAATGGCTTCTTAAGCCCTTTCAGGATGCAGAGTCTATGTGATTCTCCAGCAGTTTCAATGGCTTCTAAAGCCCTCTCAGGATGCAGAGTCTATGCGAGACTCCAGCAGTTTCAATGTCTTCTTAAGCCCTCTCAGGATGCAGAGCCTATGTAAGATAGTTTCAATGGCTTCTTAAGCCCTCTCAGGATGCACAGTCTATGTGAGACTCCAGCAGTTTCAATGGCTTCTTAAGCCCTCTCAGGATGCATTGTCTATGTGAGACTCCAGCAGTTTCGATGGCTTCTTAAGCCCTCTCAGGATGCAGCGTCTATGTGAGACCCCAGCAGTTTCAATGGCTTCTAAAGCCCTCTAAGATGCCTTCTTAAGCCCTCTCAGGATGCAGAGTCTGGCTTCTTAAGCCATGGTTTTTCAAGCCCTCTCATGATGCAGAGTCTATGCGAGACTCCCGCAGTTTCAATGGCTTCTTAAGCCCTCTCAGAATGCAGTCTATGAGAGACTCCAGCAGTTTTAATAGCTTCTTAAGCCCTCTCCTGATGCAGAGTGTATGCAAGACTCCCACAGTTTCAATGGCTTCTTAAGCCCTCTCAGGATGCAGAGTCTAAGTGAGACTCCAGCAGTTTCAATGGCTTCTTAAACCCTCTCAGGATGTAGAGTCTATGTGAGGTCTCCAGCAGTTTCAATGCCTTCTTAAGCCCTCTCAGATGGCTTTTTAGGCCCTCTCAGGATGCAGAGTCTATGTGAGACTCCCACAGTTTCAATGGCTTCTTAAGCGTTTTCAGGATACAGAGTCTATGTAAGACTCCAGCTTTTTCAATGGCTTTTTAAGCCCTCTCAGGATGCAGAGTCTGGCTTCTTAAGCCCTCTCAGGATGCAGAGTCTATGCAAGACTCCAGCAGTTTCAATGGATTCTTAAGCCCTCTCATGATTCAGAGTCTATGTGATACTCCAGCAGTTTCAATGTCTTCTTATGCCCTCTCAGGATGCAGAGCCTATGTAAGATAGTTTCAATGGCTTCTTAAACCCTCTCAGGATGCACAGTCTATGTGAGACTCCAGCAGTTTCAATGGCTTCTTAAGCCTCCAGCAGTTTCAATGTCTTCTTAAGCCCTCTCAGGATGCAGAGCCTATGTAAGATAGTTTCAATGGCTTCTTAAACCCTCTCAGGATGCACAGTCTATGTGAGACTCCAGCAGTTTCAATGGCTTCTTAAGCCCTCTCAGGATGCATTGTCTATGTGAGACTCCAGCAGTTTTGATGGCTTCTTAAGCCCTCTCAGGATGCAGCGTCTATGTGAGACCCCAGCAGTTTTAATGTCTTCTAAAGCCCTCTCAGATGGCTTCTTAAGTCCTCTCAGGATGCAGAGTCTGGCTTCTTAAGCCATGCTTTTTCAAGCCCTCTCATGATGCAGAGTCTATGCGAGACTCCCGCAGTTTCAATGGCTTCTTAAGCCCTCTCGGGATGCAAAATCTATTTGAGACTCCAGCTTTTTCAATGGCTTCTTAAGCCCTCTCAGGATGCAGAATCTATGTGAGACTCCAGCAGTTTCAATGGCTTCTTAAGCCCTCTCAGGATTCAGAGTCTGTGTGAGACTCCAGCAGTTTCAATGGCTTCTAAAGCCCTCTTAGGATGCGAAGTCTGGCTTCTTAAGCCCTCCCACGATGCAGAGTCTATGTGAGACTCCAGCAGTTTCAATGGCTTCTTAAGCCCTCTCCTGATGCAGAGTCCATGTGAGACTCTAGCAGTTTCAATGGCTTCTTAGACCCTCTCATGATTCAGAGTCTATGTGATACTCCAGCAGTTTCAATGTCTTCTTAAGCCCTCTCAGGATGCAGAGCCTATGTAAAATAGTTTCAATGGCTTCTTAAGCCCTCTCAGGATGCACAGTCTATGTGAGACTCCAGCAGTTTCAATGGCTTCTTAAGCCTCCAGCAGTTTCAATGTCTTCTTAAGCCCTCTCAGGATGCAGAGCCTACGTAAGATAGTTTCAATGGCTTCTTAAGCCCTCTCAGGATGTAGAGCTATGTGATCCTCCAGCAGTTTCAATGGCTTCTTAAGCCCTCTCAGATGGCTTTTTAGGCCCTCTCAGGATGCAGAGTCTATGTGAGACTCCCACAGTTTCAATGGCTTCTTAAGCGTTTTCAGGATGCAGAGTCTATGTAAGACTCCAGCTTTTTCAATGGCTTTTTAAGCCCTCTCAGGATGCAGAGTCTGGCTTCTTAAGCCCTCTCAGGATGCAGAGTCTATGCGAGACTCCAGCAGTTTCAATGGATTCTTAAGCCCTCTCATGATTCAGAGTCTATGTGATACTCCAGCAGTTTCAATGTCTTCTTAAGCCCTCTCAGGATGCAGAGCCTATGTAAGATAGTTTCAATGGCTTCTTAAGCCCTCTCAGGATGCACAGTATATGTGAGACTCCAGCAGTTTCAATGGCTTCTTAAGCCTCCAGCAGTTTCAATGTCTTCTTAAGCCCTCTCAGGATGCAGAGCCTACGTAAGATAGTTTCAATGGCTTCTTAAGCCCTCTCATGATGCACAGTCTATGTGAGACTCCAGCAGTTTCAATGGCTTCTTAAGCCCTCTCAGGATGCATTGTCTATGTGAGACTCCAGCAGTTTTGATGGCTTCTTAAGCCCTCTCAGGATGCAGCGTCTATGTGAGACCCCAGCAGTTTCAATGGCTTCTAAAGCCCTCTCAGATGGCTTCTTAAGCCCTCTCAGGATGCAGAGTCTGGCTTCTTAAGCCATGGTTTTTCAAGCCCTCTCATGATGCAGAGTCTATGCGAGACTCCCGCAGTTTCAATGGTTTCTTAAGCCCTCTCAGAATGCAGTCTATGCGAGACTCCAGCAGTTTCAATAGCTTCTTAAGCCCTCTCCTGATGCAGAGTGTACGCAAGACTCCCACAGTTTCAATGGCTTCTTAAGCCCTCTCAGGATGCAGAGTCTAAGCGAGACTCCAGCAGTTTCAATGGCTTCTTAAGCCCTCTCAGGATGTAGAGTCTATGTGAGCCTCCAGCAGTTTCAATGGCTTCTTAAGCCCTCTCAGATGGCTTTTTAGGCCCTCTCAGGATGCAGAGTCTATGTGAGACTCCCGCAGTTTCAATGGCTTCTTAAGCCCTTTCAGGATGCAGAGTCTATGTGAGACTCCAGCTTTTTCAATGGCTTCTTAAGCCATCTCAGGATGCAGAGTCTATGTGAGACTCCAGCAGTTTCAATGGCTTCTTAAGCCCTTTCAGGATGCAGAGTCTATGTGAGACTCCAGCAGTTTCAATGGCTTCTAAAGCCCGCTCAGTATGCAGAGTCTGGCTTCTTAAGCCCTCTCAGGGTGCAGCGTCTATGTGAGACTCCAGCAGTTTCAATGGCTTCTTAAGCCCTCTCATGATTCACAGTCTATGTGATACTCCAGCAGTTTCAATGTCTTCTTAAGCCCTCTCAGGATGCAGAGCCTATGTAAGATAGTTTCAATGGCTTCTTAAGCCCTCTCAGGATGCATAGTCTATGTGAGACTCCAGCAGTTTCAATGGCTTCTTAAGCCCTCTCAGGATGCAGAGTCTATGTGAGACCCCAGGAGTTTCAATGGCTTCTTAAGCCCTCTCAGAATGCAGTCTATGCGAGACTCCAGCAGTTTCAATGGCTTCTTAAGCCCTCTCCTGATGCAGAGTGTACGCAAGACTCCCGCAGTTTCAATGGCTTCTTCTGCCCTCACAGGATGCATTGTCTATGTGAGACTCCAGCAGTTTCAATGGCTTCTAAAGCCCTCTCAGGATTCAGAGTCTTGCTTCTTAAGCCCTCCCAGGACGCAGAGTCTATGTGAGACTCCAGCAGTTTCAATGGCTTCTTAAGCCCTCTCAGGATGCATTGTCTATGTGAGACTCCAGCAGTTTCGATGGCTTCTTAAGCCCTCTCAGGATGCAGCGTCTATGTGAGACTCCAGCAGTTTCAATGGCTTCTAAAGCCCTCTCAGATGGCTTCTTAAGCCCTCTCAGAATGCAGAGCCTATGTAAGATAGTTTCAATGGCTTCTTAAGCCCTCTCAGGATGCACAGTCTATGTGAGACTCCAGCAATTTCAATGGCTTCTTAAGCCCTCTCATGATTCACAGTCTATGTGAGACTCCCTCCGTTTCAATGGCTTCTTAAGCCCTCTCAGAATGCAGAGTCTATATGAGACACTGCAGTTTCAATGGCTTCTGAAGCCCTCTCAGGATGCAGAGCCTATGTAAGATAGTTTCAATGGCTTCTTAAGCCCTCTCAGGATGCAGAGTCTATGTGAGACTCCAGCTTTTTCAATAGCTTCTTAAACCCTCTCAGGATGCAGAGTCTATGTGAGACTCCAGCTTTTTCAATGGCTTCTTAAGCCCTCTCAGGATGCAAAGTCTGGCTTCTTAAGCCCTCCCGCGATGCAGAGTCTATGTGAGACTCCAGCAGTTTCAATGGCTTCTTAAGCCCTCTCCTGATGCAGAGTCTATGTGAGACTCTAGCAGTTTCAATGGCTTCTTAGACCCTGTGAGGATGCAGAGTCTATGTGAGATTTCAGCAGTTTCAATGGCTTCTTAAGCCTTCTCAGGATGCAGAGTCTATGTGAGACTCCAGCATTTTCAATGGCTTCTAAAGCCCTCTCAGGATGCAGAGTCTATGTGAGAATCCAGCAGTTTCAATTGCTTCTTAAGCCCTCTCAGGGTGCAGTGTCTATGTGAGACTCCAGCAGTTTCAATGGCTTCTAAAGCCCTCTCGGGATGCAGAGTCTATGTGAGCCTCCAGCAGTTTTAATGGCTTCTTAAGCCCTCTCAGGATGTAGAGTCTTATGTGAGACACCAGTAGTTTCAATGGCTTCTTAAGCCCGCTCAGATGGCTTCTTAGGCCCTCTCAGGATGCAGAGTCTGTGTGAGACACCAGTAGTTTCAATGGCTTCTTAAGTCCTCTCAGATGGCTTCTTAGGCCCTCTCAGGATGCAGAGTCTATGTGAGACTCCCGCAGTTTCAATGGCTTCTCAAGCCCTTTCGGGATGCAGAGTCTATGTGAGACTCCAACTTTTTCAATGGCTTCTAAAGCCCTCTCAGGATGCAGAATCTATGTGAGACTCCAGCAGTTTCAATGGCTTCTTAAGCCCTCTCAGGATGCAGAGTCTGTGTGAGACTCCAGCAGTTTCAATGGCTTCTAAAGCCCTCTCAGGATTCAAAGTCTGGCTTTTAAGCCCTCCCACGATGCAGAGTCTATGTGAGACTCCAGCAGTTTCAATGGCTTCTTAAGCCCTCTCAGGATGCAGAGTCTATGTGAGACTCCAGCAGTTTCAATGGCTTCTTAAGCCCTCTCCTGATGCAGAGTCTATGTGAGACTCCAGCAGTTTCAATGGCTTCTTAAGCCCTCTCATGAGGCACAGTCTATGTGAGACTCCCTCCGTTTCAATGGCTTCTTAAGCCCTCTCAGGATGCAGAGTCTATGTGAGACTCCTTCAGTTTCAATGGCTTCTTAAGCCCTCTCAGGATGCAGAGCCTTTGTAAGATAGTTTCAATGGCTTCTTAAGCCCTCTCAGGATGTGGAGTCTATGTGAGACTCCAGCCGTAGCAATGGCTTCTTCACCCCTCTCAGGATGCAGAGTCTATGTGAGACTCCAGCAGTTTCAATGGCTTCTAAAGCCCTCTCAGGATGCAGAGTCTGGCTTCTTAAGCCCTTGCAGGATGCAGAGTCTATGTGAGACTCCAGCAGTTTCAGTGGGTTCTTAAGCCCTCTCCTGATGCAGAGTCTATGTGAGACTCCAGCAGGTTCAATGGCTTCTAAAGCCCTCTCGGGATGCAGAGTCTATGTGAGCCTCCAGCAGTTTCAATGGCTTCTTAAGCCCTCTCAGGATGTAGAGTCTATGTGAGACTCCAGCAGTATCGATTGCTTCTTAAGCCCTCTCAGGATGCAGAGTCTATGTGAGACGCCCGCAGTTTCAATGGCTTCTTAGGCCCTCTCAGGATGGAGAGTCTATGTGAGACTCCCGCAGTTTCAATGGCTTCTTAAGCCCTCTCGGGATGCAGAGTGTATGTGAGACTCCCGCAGTTTCAATGGCTTCTTAAGCCCTCTCGGGATGCAAAGTCTATTTGAGACTCCAGCTTTTTCAATGGCTTCTTAAGCCCTCACAGGATGCAGAATCTATGTGAGACTCCAGCAGTTTCAATGGCTTCTTAAGCCCTCTCAGGATGCAGAGTCTGTGTGAGACTCCAGCAGTTTCAATGGCTTCTAAAGCCCTCTCAGGGTGCAAAGTCTGGCTTCTTAAGCCCTCCCACGATGCAGAGTCTATGTGAGACTCCAGCAGTTTCAATGGCTTCTTAGACCCTGTGAGGATGCAGAGTCTATGTGAGACTTCAGCAGTTTCAATGGCTTCTTAAGCCTTCTCAGGATGCAGAGTCTATGTGAGACTCCAGCAGTTTCAATGGCTTCTAAAGCCCTCTCAGGATGCAGAGTCTATGTGAGCCTCCAGCAGTTTCAATGGCTTCTTAAGCCCTCTCAGAATGCAAAGCCTATGTAAGATAGTTTCAATGGCTTCTTAAGCCCTCTCAGGATGCACAG
This sequence comes from Ambystoma mexicanum, assembly GCF_040938575.1. Classification (NCBI taxonomy): domain Eukaryota; kingdom Metazoa; phylum Chordata; class Amphibia; order Caudata; family Ambystomatidae; genus Ambystoma; species Ambystoma mexicanum. Next base: position 63,775,398 of record NC_090936.1, on the reverse strand, counting down.
TCTATGTGAGACTCCAGCAGTTTCAATGGCTTCTTAAGCCCTCTCATGATTCACAGTCTATGTGAGACTCCCTCCGTTTCAATGGCTTCTTAAGCCCTCTCAGGATGCAGAGTCTATATGAGACTCCCGCAGTTTCAATGGCTTCTTAAGCCCTCTCAGGATGCAGAGCCTATGTAAGATAGTTTCAATGGCTTCTTAAGACCTCTCAGGATGCAGAGTCTATGTGAGACTCCAGCAGTTTCAATGGCTTCTTAAGCCCTCTCCTGATGCAGAGTCTAAGTGAGACTCCAGCAGTTTCAATGGCTTCTTAAGCCCTCTCATGATGCACAGTCTATGTGAACCTCCCTCTGTTTCAATGGCTTCTTAAGCCCTCTCAGGATGCAGAGTCTATGTGAGACTCACTCAGTTTCAATGGCTTCTTAAGCCCTCTCAGGATGCAGAGCCTATGTAAGATAGTTTCAATGGCTTCTTAAGCCCTCTCAGGATGTGGAGTCTATGTGAGACTCCAGCCGTAGCAATGGCTTCTTAACCCCTCTCAGGATGCAGAGTCTATGTGAGACTCCAGCAGTTTCAATGGCTTCTAAAGCCCTCTCAGGATGCAGAGTCTGGCTTCTTAAGCCCTTGCAGGATGCAGAGTCAATGTGAGACTCCAGCAGTTTCAGTGGGTTCTTAAGCCCTCTCCTGATGCAGAGTCTATGTTAGACTCCAGCAGTTTCAATGGCTTCTAAAGCCCTCTCGGGATGCAGAGTCTATGTGAGCCTCCAGCAGTTTCAATGGCTTCTTAAGCCCTCTCAGGATGCAGAGTCTATATGAGACTCCCACAGTTTCAATGGCTTCTTAAGCCCTCTCAGGATGCAGAGCCTATGTAAGATAGTTTCAATGGCTTCTTAAGTCCTCTCAGGATGCAGAGTCTATGTGAGACTCCAGCTTTTTCAATAGCTTCTTAAGCCCTCTCAGGATGCAGAGTCTATGTGAGACTCCAGCAGTATCAATGGCTTCTTAAGCCCTCTCAGGATGCAGAATCTATGAGAGACTCCAGCAGTTTCAATGGCTTCTTAAGCCCTCTCGGGATGCAGAGTCTATGTGAGACGCCAGCAGTTTCAATGGCTTCCTAAGCCCTCTCAGGATGCAGAGTCTGTGTGCGACTCCAGCAGTTTCAATGGCTTCTAAAGCCCTCTCAGGATGCACAGTCTGGCTTCTTAAGCCCTCCCACGATGCAGAGTCTATGTGAGACTCCAGCAGTTTCAATGGCTTCTTAAGCCCTCTCCTGATGCAGAGTCTATGTGAGACTCTAGCAGTTTCAATGGCTTCTTAGACCCTGTGAGGATGCAGAGTCTATGTGAGACTTCAGCAGTTTCAATGGCTTCTTAAGCCGTCTCAGGATGCAGAGTCTATGTGAGACTCCAGCAGTTTCAATGGTTCCTAAAGCCCTCTCAGGATGCAGAGTCTATGTGAGCCTCCAGCAGTTTCAATGGCTTCTTAAGCCCTCTCAGAATGCAGAGCCTATGTAAGATAGTTTCAATGGCTTCTTAAGCCTTCTCAGGATGCAGAGTCTATGTGAGACTCCAGCATTTTCAATGGCTTCTAAAGCCCTCTCAGGATGCAGAGTCTATGTGAGAATCCAGCAGTTTCAATTGCTTCTTAAGCCCTCTCAGGGTGCAGTGTCTATGTGAGACTCCAGCAGTTTCAATGGCTTCTAAAGCCCTCTCGGGATGCAGAGTCTATGTGAGCCTCCAGCAGTTTTAATGGCTTCTTAAGCCCTCTCAGGATGTAGAGTCTTATGTGAGACACCAGTAGTTTCAATGGCTTCTTAAGCCCGCTCAGATGGCTTCTTAGGCCCTCTCAGGATGCAGAGTCTGTGTGAGACACCAGTAGTTTCAATGGCTTCTTAAGTCCTCTCAGATGGCTTCTTAGGCCCTCTCAGGATGCAGAGTCTATGTGAGACTCCCGCAGTTTCAATGGCTTCTCAAGCCCTTTCGGGATGCAGAGTCTATGTGAGACTCCAACTTTTTCAATGGCTTCTAAAGCCCTCTCAGGATGCAGAATCTATGTGAGACTCCAGCAGTTTCAATGGCTTCTTAAGCCCTCTCAGGATGCAGAGTCTGTGTGAGACTCCAGCAGTTTCAATGGCTTCTAAAGCCCTCTCAGGATTCAAAGTCTGGCTTTTAAGCCCTCCCACGATGCAGAGTCTATGTGAGACTCCAGCAGTTTCAATGGCTTCTTAAGCCCTCTCAGGATGCATGCAGAGTCTATGTGAGACTCCAGCAGTTTCAATGGCTTCTTAAGCCCTCTCCTGATGCAGAGTCTATGTGAGACTCCAGCAGTTTCAATGGCTTCTTAAGCCCTCTCATGAGGCACAGTCTATGTGAGACTCCCTCCGTTTCAATGGCTTCTTAAGCCCTCTCAGGATGCAGAGTCTATGTGAGACTCCTTCAGTTTCAATGGCTTCTTAAGCCCTCTCAGGATGCAGAGCCTTTGTAAGATAGTTTCAATGGCTTCTTAAGCCCTCTCAGGATGTGGAGTCTATGTGAGACTCCAGCCGTAGCAATGGCTTCTTCACCCCTCTCAGGATGCAGAGTCTATGTGAGACTCCAGCAGTTTCAATGGCTTCTAAAGCCCTCTCAGGATGCAGAGTCTGGCTTCTTAAGCCCTTGCAGGATGCAGAGTCTATGTGAGACTCCAGCAGTTTCAGTGGGTTCTTAAGCCCTCTCCTGATGCAGAGTCTATGTGAGACTCCAGCAGGTTCAATGGCTTCTAAAGCCCTCTCGGGATGCAGAGTCTATGTGAGCCTCCAGCAGTTTCAATGGCTTCTTAAGCCCTCTCAGGATGTAGAGTCTATGTGAGACTCCAGCAGTATCGATTGCTTCTTAAGCCCTCTCAGGATGCAGAGTCTATGTGAGACGCCCGCAGTTTCAATGGCTTCTTAGGCCCTCTCAGGATGGAGAGTCTATGTGAGACTCCCGCAGTTTCAATGGCTTCTTAAGCCCTCTCGGGATGCAGAGTGTATGTGAGACTCCCGCAGTTTCAATGGCTTCTTAAGCCCTCTCGGGATGCAAAGTCTATTTGAGACTCCAGCTTTTTCAATGGCTTCTTAAGCCCTCACAGGATGCAGAATCTATGTGAGACTCCAGCAGTTTCAATGGCTTCTTAAGCCCTCTCAGGATGCAGAGTCTGTGTGAGACTCCAGCAGTTTCAATGGCTTCTAAAGCCCTCTCAGGATGCAAAGTCTGGCTTCTTAAGCCCTCCCACGATGCAGAGTCTATGTGAGACTCCAGCAGTTTCAATGGCTTCTTAGACCCTGTGAGGATGCAGAGTCTATGTGAGACTTCAGCAGTTTCAATGGCTTCTTAAGCCTTCTCAGAATGCAGAGTCTATGTGAGACTCCAGCAGTTTCAATGGCTTCTAAAGCCCTCTCAGGATGCAGAGTCTATGTGAGCCTCCAGCAGTTTCAATGGCTTCTTAAGCCCTCTCAGAATGCAAAGCCTATGTAAGATAGTTTCAATGGCTTCTTAAGCCCTCTCAGGATGCACAGTCTATGTGAGACTCCAGCAGTTTCAATGGCTTCTTAAGCCCTCTCATGATTCACAGTCTATGTGAGACTCCCTCCGTTTCAATGGCTTCTTAAGCCCTCTCAGGATGCAGAGTCTATATGAGACTCCCGCAGTTTCAATGGCTTCTTAAGCCCTCTCAGGATGCAGAGCCTATGTAAGATAGTTTCAATGGCTTCTTAAGACCTCTCAGGATGCAGAGTCTATGTGAGACTCCAGCAGTTTCAATGGCTTCTTAAGCCCTCTCCTGATGCAGAGTCTAAGTGAGACTCCAGCAGTTTCAATGGCTTCTTAAGCCCTCTCATGATGCACAGTCTATGTGAACCTCCCTCTGTTTCAATGGCTTCTTAAGCCCTCTCAGGATGCAGAGTCTATGTGAGACTCACTCAGTTTCAATGGCTTCTTAAGCCCTCTCAGGATGCAGAGCCTATGTAAGATAGTTTCAATGGCTTCTTAAGCCCTCTCAGGATGTGGAGTCTATGTGAGACTCCAGCCGTAGCAATGGCTTCTTAACCCCTCTCCTGATGCAGAGTCTATGTTAGACTCCAGCAGTTTCAATGGCTTCTAAAGCCCTCTCGGGATGCAGAGTCTATGTGAGCCTCCAGCAGTTTCAATGGCTTCTTAAGCCCTCTCAGGATGCAGAGTCTATGTGAGACTCCAGCAGTTTCAATGGCTTCTTAAGCCCTCTCATGATTCACAGTCTATGTGAGACTCCCTCCGTTTCAATGGCTTCTTAAGCCCTCTCAGGATGCAGAGTCTATATGAGACTCCCACAGTTTCAATGGCTTCTTAAGCCCTCTCAGGATGCAGAGCCTATGTAAGATAGTTTCAATGGCTTCTTAAGTCCTCTCAGGATGCAGAGTCTATGTGAGACTCCAGCTTTTTCAATAGCTTCTTAAGCCCTCTCAGGATGCAGAGTCTATGTGAGACTCCAGCAGTATCAATGGCTTCTTAAGCCCTCTCAGGATGCAGAATCTATGAGAGACTCCAGCAGTTTCAATGGCTTCTTAAGCCCTCTCGGGATGCAGAGTCTATGTGAGACGCCAGCAGTTTCAATGGCTTCCTAAGCCCTCTCAGGATGCAGAGTCTGTGTGCGACTCCAGCAGTTTCAATGGCTTCTAAAGCCCTCTCAGGATGCACAGTCTGGCTTCTTAAGCCCTCCCACGATGCAGAGTCTATGTGAGACTCCAGCAGTTTCAATGGCTTCTTAAGCCCTCTCCTGATGCAGAGTCTATGTGAGACTCTAGCAGTTTCAATGGCTTCTTAGACCCTGTGAGGATGCAGAGTCTATGTGAGACTTCAGCAGTTTCAATGGCTTCTTAAGCCGTCTCAGGATGCAGAGTCTATGTGAGACTCCAGCAGTTTCAATGGTTCCTAAAGCCCTCTCAGGATGCAGAGTCTATGTGAGCCTCCAGCAGTTTCAATGGCTTCTTAAGCCCTCTCAGAATGCAGAGCCTATGTAAGATAGTTTCAATGGCTTCTTAAGCCCTCTCATGATTCACAGTCTATATGAGACTCCCTCTGTTTCAATGGCTTCTTAAGCCCTCTCAGGATGCAGAGTCTATATGAGACTCCCGCAGTTTCACTGGCTTCTGAAGCCCTCTCAGGATGCAGAGCCTATGTAAGATAGTTTCAATGGCTTCTTAAGCCCTCTCAGGATGCAGAGTCTATGTGAGACTCCAGCTTTTTCAATAGCTTCTTAAGCCCTCTCAGGATGCAGAGTCTATGTGAGACTCCAGCAGTATCAATGGCTTCTTAAGCCCGCTCATGATGCAGAGTCTATTTGAGACTCCAGCAGTTTCTATGCCTTCTTAAGCCCGCTCATGATGCAGAGTCTATGTGAGACTCCAGCAGTTTCAATGGCTTCTAAAGCCCTCTCGGGATGCAGAGTCTATGTGAGCCTCCAGCAGTTTCAATGGCTTCTTAAGCCCTCTCAGGATGTAGAGTCTATGTGAGACTCCAGCAGTATCGATTGCTTCTTAAGCCCTCTCAAGATGCAGAGTCTATGTGAGACTCCCGCAGTTTCAATGGCTTCTTAGGCCCTCTCAGGATGCAGAGTCTATGTGAGACTCCCGCAGTTTCAATGGCTTCTTAAGCCCTCTCGGGATGCAGAGTCTATGTGAGACTCCAGCAGTTTCAATGGCTTCTAAAGCCCTCCCAGGATGCAGAGTATTGCTTCTTAAGCCCTCCCAGGATGCAGAGTCTATGTGAGACTCCAGCAGTTTCAATGGCTTCTTAAGCCCTCTCAGGATGCAGAGTATATGTGAGACTCCAGCAGTTTCAATGGCTTATTAAGCCCTCTCCTGATGCAGAGTCTATGTTAGACTCCAGCAGTTTCAATGGCTTCTTAGGCCCTGTCAGGATGCAGAGTCTATGTGAGACTCCAGCAGTTTCAATTGCTTCTTAAGCCCTCTAAGGGTGCAGAGTCTATGTGAGACTCCAGCAGTTTCAAAGGCTTCTAAAGCCCTCTCGGGATGCATAGTCTATGTGAGCCTCCAGCAGTTTTAATGGCTTCTTAAGCCCTCTCATGATGTAAAGTCTTATGTGAGACACCAGTAGTTTCAATGACTTCTTAAGCCCTCTCAGATGGCTTCTTAGGCCCTCTCAGGATGCAAAGTCTATGTGAGACTCCCGCAGTTTCAATGGCTTCTTAAGCCCTTTCGGGATGCATAGTCTATGTGAGACTCCAGCTTTTTCAATGGCTTCTTAAGCCCTCTCAGGATGCAGAGTCTATGTGAGACTCCAGCAGTTTCAATGGCTTCTTAAGCCCTTTCAGGATGCAGAGTCTATGTGAGACTCCAGCAGTTTCAATGTCTTCTTAAGCCCTCTCAGGATGCAGAGCCTATGTAAGATAGTTTCAATGGCTTCTTAAGCCCTCTCAGGATGCACAGTCTATGTGAGACTCCAGCAGTTTCAATGGCTTCTTAAGCCCTCTCAGGATGCATTGTCTATGTGAGACTCCAGCAGTTTCAATGGCTTCTAAAGCCCTCTCAGATGGCTTCTTAAGCCCTCTCAGGATGCAGAGTCTGGCTTCTTAAGCCATGGTTTTTCAAGCCCTCTCATGATGCAGAGTCTATGCGAGACTCCCGCAGTTTCAATGGCTTCTGAAGCCCTCTCAGGATGCAGAGCCTATGTAAGATAGTTTCAATGGCTTCTTAAGCCCTCTCAGGATGCAGAGTCTATGTGAGACTCCAGCTTTTTCAATAGCTTCTTAAGCCCTCTCAGGATGCAGAGTCTATGTGAGACTCCAGCAGTATCAATGGCTTCTTAAGCCCGCTCATGATGCAGAGTCTATGTGAGACTCCTGCAGTTCCTATGGCTTCTTAAGCCCGCTCATGATGCAGAGTCTATGTGAGACTCCAGCAGTTTCTATGGCTTCTTAAGCCCTCGGAGGAAGCAGAGTCTATGTGATACTCCCGCAGTTACAATAGCTTCTTAAACCCTCTCAGGATGCAGAGTCTATATGAGACTCCAGCAGTATCAATGGCTTCTTAAGCCCTCTCAGGATGCAGAGTCTATATGAGACTCCAGCAGTTTCAATGGCTTCTTAAGCCCTCGGACGATGCAGAGTCTATGTGATACTCCGGCAGTTACAATGGCTTCTTAACCCCTCTCCGGATGCAGAGTCTATGTGAGACTCCAGCAGTTTCAATGGCTTCTAAAGCCCTCTCAGGATTCAGAGTCTTGCTTCTTAAGCCCTCCCAGGACGCAGAGTCTATGTGAGACTCCAGCAGTTTCAATGGCTTCTTAAGCCCTCTCCTGATCCAGAGTCTATGTGAGACTCCAGCAGTTTCAATGACTTCTTAGGCCCTGTCAGGATGCAGAGTCTATGTGAGACTCCAGCAGTTTCAATGGCTTCTTAGGCCCTGTCAGGATGCAGAGTGTATGTGAGACTCCAGCAGTTTCAATTGCTTCTTAAGCCCTCTCAGGATGCAGAGTCTATGTGAGACTCCAGCGAGACTCCAGCAGTTTCAATGGCTTCTAAAGCCCTCTCGGGATGCAGAGTCTATGTGAGCCTCCAGCAGTTTCAATGGCTTCTTAAGCCCTCTCAGGATGCAGAGTCTATGTGAGACTCCAGCAGTTTCAATGGCTTCTAAAGCCCTCTCGGGATGCAGAGTCTATGTGAGCCTCCAGCAGTTCAATGGCTTCTTAAGCCCTCTCAGGATGCAGAGTCTATGTGAGACTCCCTCATTTTCAATGGCTTCTTAGGCCCTCTCAGGATGCAGAGTCTATGTGAGACTCCCGCAGTTTTAATGGCTTCTTAAGCCCTCTCAGGATGCAGAGTCTATGTGAGACTCCAGCAGTTTCGATGGCTTCTTAAGCCCTCTCAGGATGCAGCGTCTATGTGAGACTCCAGCAGTTTCGATGGCTTCTTAAGCCCTCTCAGGATGCAGCGTCTATGTGAGACCCCAGCAGTTTCAATGGCTTCTAAAGCCCTCTCAAATGGCTTCTTAAGCCCTCTCAGGATGCAGAGTCTGGCTTCTTAAGCCATGGTTTTTCAAGCCCTCACATGATGCAGAGTCTATGCGAGACTCCCGCAGTTTCAATGGCTTCTGAAGCCCTCTCAGGATGCAGAGCATATGTAAGATAGTTTCAATGACTTCTTAAGCCCTCTCAGGATGCAGGGTCTATGTGAGACTCCAGCTTTTTCAATAGCTTCTTAAGCCCTCTCAGGATGCAGAGTCTATGTGAGACTCCAGCAGTATCAATGGCTTCTTAAGCCCGCTCATGATGCAGAGTCTATGTGAGACTCCAGCAGTTTCTATGGCTTCTTAAGCCCGCTCATGATGCAGAGTCTATGTGAGACTCCAGCAGTTTCTATGGCTTCTTAAGCCCTCGGAGGATGCAGAGTCTATGTGATACTCCCGCAGTTACAATAGCTTCTTAAACCCTCTCAGGATGCAGAGTCTATGTGAGACTCCAGCAGTATCAATGGCTTCTTAAGCCCTCTCAGGATGCAGAGTCTATGTGAGACTCCAGCAGTTTCAATGGCTTCTTAAGCCCTCTCAGGATGCAGAGTCTATGTGAGACTCCAGCAGTTTCAATGGCTTCTTAAGCCCCCTCAGGATGCAGAGTCTATGTGAGACTCCAGCAGTTTCAATGGCTTCTTAAGCCCTCTCAGGATGCAGAGTCTACGTGAGACTCCAGCAGTATCGATTGCTTCTTAAGCCCTCTCAGGATGCAGAGTCTATGTGAGACTCCCGCATTTTCAATGGCTTCTTAGGCCCTCTCAGGATGCAGAGTCTATGTGAGACTCCCGCAGTTTCAATGGCGGCTTAAGCCCTCTCGGGATGCAGAGTGTATGTGAGACTCCCGCAGTTTCAATGGCTTCTTAAGCCCTCTCGGGATGCAAAGTCTATTTGAGACTCCAGCTTTTTCAATGGCTTCTTAAGCCCTCTCAGGATGCAGAATCTATGTGAGACTCCAGCAGTTTCAATGGCTTCTTAAGCTCTCTCAGGATGCAGAGTCTATGTGAGACGCCAGCAGTTTCAATGGCTTCTTAAGCCCTCTCAGGATGCAGAGTCTGTGTGAGACTCCAGCAGTTTCAATGGCTTCTAAAGCCCTCTCAGGATGCAAAGTCTGGCTTCTTAAGCCCTCCCACGATGCAGAGTCTATGTGAGACTCCAGCAGTTTCAATGGCTTCTTAAGCCCTCTCCTGATGCAGAGTCTATGTGAGACTCCAGCATTTTCAATGGCTTCTAAAGCCCTCTCAGGATGCAGAGTCTATGTGAGCCTCCAGCAGTTTCGATGGTTTCTAAAGCCCTCTCAGATGGCTTCTTAAGCCCTCTCAGGATGCAGAGTCTGGCTTCTTAAGCCATGGTTTTTCAAGCCCTCTCATGATGCAGAGTCTATGTGAGACTCCCGCAGTTTCAATGGCTTCTGAAGCCCTCTCAGGATGCAGAGCCTATGTAAGATAGTTTCAATGGATTCTTAAGCCCTCTCAGGATGCAGAGTCTATGTGAGACGCCAGCTTTTTCAATAGCTTCTTAAGCCCTCTCAGGATGCAGAGTCTATGTGAGACTCCAGCAGTATCAATGGCTTCTTAAGCCCTCTCAGGATGCATTGTCTATGTGAGACTCCAGCAGTTTCAATGGCTTCTAAAGCCCTCTCAGGATTCAGAGTCTTGCTTCTTAAGCCCTCCCAGGACGCAGAGTCTATGTGAGACTCCAGCAGTTTCAATGGCTTCTTAAGCCCTCTCAGGATGCATTGTCTATGTGAGACTCCAGCAGTTTCGATGGCTTCTTAAGCCCTCTCAGGATGCAGCGTCTATGTGAGACTCCAGCAGTTTCAATGGCTTCTAAAGCCCTCTCAGATGGCTTCTTAAGCCCTCTCAGGATGCAGAGTCTGGCTTCTTAAGCCATGGTTTTTCAAGCCCTCTCATGATGCAGAGTCTATGCGAGACTCCCTCAGTTTCAATGGCTTCCGAAGCCCTCTCAGGTTCAGAGCCTATGTAAGATTGTTTCAATGGCTTCTTAAGCCCTCTCAGGATGCAGAGTCTATGTGAGACTCCAGCTTTTTCAATAGCTTCTTAAGCCCTCTCAGGATGCAGAGTCTATGTGAGACTCCAGCAGTATCAATGGCTTCTTAAGCCCGCTCATGATGCAGAGTCTAGGTGAGACTCCAGCAGTTTCTATTGTTTCTTAAGCCCGCTCATGATGCAGAGTCTATGTGAGACTCCAGCAGTTTCTATGGCTTCTTAAGCCCTCGGAGGATGCAGAGTCTATGTGATACTCCCGCAGTTACAATAGCTTCTTAAACCCTCTCAGGATGCAGAGTCTATATGAGACTCCAGCAGTATCAATGGCTTCTTAAGCCCTCTCAGGATGCAGAGTCTATGTGAGACTCCAGCAGTTTCAATGGCTTCTTAAGCCCTCGGACGATGCAGAGTCTATGTGATACTCCGGCAGTTACAATGGCTTCTTAACCCCTCTCAGGATTCAGAGTCTTGCTTCTTAAGCCCTCCCAGGACGCAGAGTCTATGTGAGACTCCAGCAGTTTCAATGACTTCTTAAGCCCTCTCCTGATCCAGAGTCTATGTGAGACTCCAGCAGTTTCAATGGCTTCTTAGGCCCTGTCAGGATGCAGAGTCTATGTGAGACTCCAGCAGTTTCAATTGCTTCTTAAGCCCTCTCAGGATGCAGAGTCTATGTGAGACTCCAGCGAGACTCCAGCAGTTTCAATGGCTTCTAAAGCCCTCTCGGGATGCAGAGTCTATGTGAGCCTCCAGCAGTTTCAATGGCTTCTTAAGCCCTCTCAGATGCAGAGTCTATGTGAGACTCCAGCAGTTTCAATGGCTTCTAAAGCCCTCTCGGGATGCAGAGTCTATGTGAGCCTCCAGCAGTTTCAGTGGCTTCTTAAGCCCTCTCAGGATGTAGAGTCTACGTGAGACTCCAGCAGTATCGATTGCTTCTTAAGCCCTCTCAGGATGCAGAGTCTATGTGAGACTCCCGCATTTTCAATGGCTTCTTAGGCCCTCTCAGGATGCAGAGTCTATGTGAGACTCCCGCAGTTTCGATGGCTTCTTAAACCCTCTCAGGATGCAGAGTCTATGTGAGACTCCAGCAGTTTCGATGGCTTCTTAAGCCCTCTCAGGATGCAGCGTCTATGTGAGACTCCAGCAGTTTCGATGGCTTCTTAAGCCCTCTCAGGATGTAGAGTCTACGTGAGACTCCAGCAGTATCGATTGCTTCTTAAGCCCTCTCAGGATGCAGAGTCTATGTGAGACTCCCGCATTTTCAATGGCTTCTTAGGCCCTCTCAGGATGCAGAGTCTATGTGAGACTCCCGCAGTTTCAATGGCTGCTTAAGCCCTCTCGGGATGCAGAGTGTATGTGAGACTCCCGCAGTTTCAATGGCTTCTTAAGCCCTCTCGGGATGCAAAGTCTATTTGAGACTCCAGCTTTTTCAATGGCTTCTTAAGCCCTCTCAGGATGCAGAATCTATGTGAGACTCCAGCAGTTTCAATGGCTTCTTAAGCCCTCTCAGGATGCAGAGTCTATGTGAGACGCCAGCCGTTTCAATGGCTTCTTAAGCCCTCTCAGGATGCAGAGTCTGTGTGAGACTCCAGCAGTTTCAATGGCTTCTAAAGCTCTCTCAGGATGCAAAGTCTGGCTTCTTAAGCCCTCCCACGATGCAGAGTCTATGTGAGACTCCAGCAGTTTCAATGGCTTCTTAAGCCCTCTCCTGATGCAGAGTCTATGTGAGACTCTAGCAGCTTCAATGGCTTCTTAGACCCTGTGAGGATGCAGAGTCTATGTGAGACTTCAGCAGTTTCAATGGCTTCTTAAGCCGTCTCAGGATGCAGAGTGTATGTGAGACTCCAGCATTTTCAATGGCTTCTAAAGCCCTCTCAGGATGCAGAGTCAATGTGAGCCTCCAGCAGTTTCAATGGCTTCTTAAGCCCTCTCAGAATGCAGAGCCTATGTAAGATAGTTTCAATGGCTTCTTAAGCCCTCTCGGGATGCACAGTCTATGTGAGACTCCAGCAGTTTCAATGGCTTCTTAAGCCCTCTCATGATTCACAGTCTATGTGAGACTCCCTCCGTTTCAATGGCTTCTTAAGCCCTCTCAGGATGCAGAGTCTATATGAGACTCCCGCAGTTTCAATGGCTTCTGAAGCCCTCTCAGGATGCAGAGTCTTTGTGAGACTCTCTCAGTTTCAATGGCTTCTTAAGCCCTCTCAGGATGCAGAGCCTATGTAAGATAGTTTCAATAGCTTCTTAATCCCTCTCAGGATGCAGAGTCTATGTGAGACTCCAGCAGTATCAATGGCTTCTTAAGCCCGCTCATGATGCAGAGTCTATGTGAGACTCCAGCAGTTTCTATGGCTTCTTAAGCCCTCGGAGGATGCAGAGTCTATGTGATACTCCCGCAGTTACAATAGCTTCTTAAACCCTCTCAGGATGCAGAGTCTATATGAGACTCCAGCAGTATCAATGGCTTCTTAAGCCCTCTCAGGATGCAGAGTCTATGTGAGACTCCAGCAGTTTCAATGGCTTCTTAAGCCCTCTCAGAATGCAGAGCCTATGTAAGATAGTTTCAATGGCTTCTTAAGCCCTCTCAGGATGTACAGTCTATGTGAGACTCCAGCAGTTTCAATGGCTTGTTAAGCCCTCTCATGATTCACAGTCTATGTGAGACTCCCTCCGTTTCAATGGCTTCTTAAGCCCTCTCAGGATGCACAGTCTATATGATACTCCCGCAGTTTCAATGTCTTCTGAAGCCCTCTCAGGATGCAGAGTCTATGTGAGACTCCCTCAGTTTCAATGGCTTCTTAAGCCATCTCAGGATGCAGAGCCTATGTAAAATAGTTTCAATGGCTTCTTAAGCCCTCTCAGGATGCAGAGTCTATGTGAGACTCCAGCTTTTTCAATAGCTTATTAAGCCCTCTCAGGATGCAGAGTCTATGTGAGACTCCAGCAGTATCAATGGCTTCTTAAGCCCGCTCATGATGCAGAGTCTATGTGAGACTCCAGCAGTTTCTATGGCTTCTTAAGCCCTCGGAGGATGCAGAGTCTATGTGATACTCCTGCAGTTACAATAGCTTCTTAAACCCTCTCAGGATGCAGAGTCTATATGAGACTCCAGCAGTATCAATGGCTTCTTAAGCCCTCTCCGGATGCAGAGTCTATGTGAGACTCCAGCAGTTTCAATGGCTTCTTAAGCCCTCGGAGGATGCAGAGTCTATGTGATACTCCAGCAGTTACAATGGCTTCTTAAGCCCTTTCAGGATGCAGAGTCTATGTGAGACTCCAGCAGTTTCAATGGCTTCTAAAGCCCTCTCAGGATGCAGAGTCTTGCTTCTTAAGCCCTCCCAGGATGCAGAGTCTATGTGAGACTCCAGCAGTTTCAATGGCTTCTTAAGCCCTCTCGGGATGCAGAGTCTATGTGAGACTCCAGCAGTTTCAATGGCTTATTAAGCCCTCTCCTGATGCAGAGTCTATGTGAGACTCCAGCGGTTTCAATGGCTTCTTAGGCCCTGTCAGGATGCAGAGTCTATGTGAGACTCCAGCTGTTTCAATTGCTTCTTAAACCCTCTCAGGATGCAGAGTCTATGTGAGACTCCAGCAGTTTCAATGGCTTCTAAAGCCCTCTCGGGATGCAGAGTCTATGTGAGCCTCCAGCAGTTTCAATGGCTTCTTAAGCCCTCTCAGGATGTAGAGTCTTATGTGAAACACCAGTAGTTTCAATGGCTTCTTAAGCCCTCTCAGATGGCTTCTTAGGCCCTCTCAGGATGCAGAGTCTATGTGAGACTCCCGCAGTTTCAATGGCTTCTTAAGCCCTTTCAGGATGCAGAGTCTATGTGATTCTCCAGCAGTTTCAATGGCTTCTAAAGCCCTCTCAGGATGCAGAGTCTATGCGAGACTCCAGCAGTTTCAATGTCTTCTTAAGCCCTCTCAGGATGCAGAGCCTATGTAAGATAGTTTCAATGGCTTCTTAAGCCCTCTCAGGATGCACAGTCTATGTGAGACTCCAGCAGTTTCAATGGCTTCTTAAGCCCTCTCAGGATGCATTGTCTATGTGAGACTCCAGCAGTTTCGATGGCTTCTTAAGCCCTCTCAGGATGCAGCGTCTATGTGAGACCCCAGCAGTTTCAATGGCTTCTAAAGCCCTCTAAGATGCCTTCTTAAGCCCTCTCAGGATGCAGAGTCTGGCTTCTTAAGCCATGGTTTTTCAAGCCCTCTCATGATGCAGAGTCTATGCGAGACTCCCGCAGTTTCAATGGCTTCTTAAGCCCTCTCAGAATGCAGTCTATGAGAGACTCCAGCAGTTTTAATAGCTTCTTAAGCCCTCTCCTGATGCAGAGTGTATGCAAGACTCCCACAGTTTCAATGGCTTCTTAAGCCCTCTCAGGATGCAGAGTCTAAGTGAGACTCCAGCAGTTTCAATGGCTTCTTAAACCCTCTCAGGATGTAGAGTCTATGTGAGCCTCCAGCAGTTTCAATGCCTTCTTAAGCCCTCTCAGATGGCTTTTTAGGCCCTCTCAGGATGCAGAGTCTATGTGAGACTCCCACAGTTTCAATGGCTTCTTAAGCGTTTTCAGGATACAGAGTCTATGTAAGACTCCAGCTTTTTCAATGGCTTTTTAAGCCCTCTCAGGATGCAGAGTCTGGCTTCTTAAGCCCTCTCAGGATGCAGAGTCTATGCAAGACTCCAGCAGTTTCAATGGATTCTTAAGCCCTCTCATGATTCAGAGTCTATGTGATACTCCAGCAGTTTCAATGTCTTCTTATGCCCTCTCAGGATGCAGAGCCTATGTAAGATAGTTTCAATGGCTTCTTAAACCCTCTCAGGATGCACAGTCTATGTGAGACTCCAGCAGTTTCAAAGGCTTCTTAAGCCTCCAGCAGTTTCAATGTCTTCTTAAGCCCTCTCAGGATGCAGAGCCTATGTAAGATAGTTTCAATGGCTTCTTAAACCCTCTCAGGATGCACAGTCTATGTGAGACTCCAGCAGTTTCAATGGCTTCTTAAGCCCTCTCAGGATGCATTGTCTATGTGAGACTCCAGCAGTTTTGATGGCTTCTTAAGCCCTCTCAGGATGCAGCGTCTATGTGAGACCCCAGCAGTTTTAATGTCTTCTAAAGCCCTCTCAGATGGCTTCTTAAGTCCTCTCAGGATGCAGAGTCTGGCTTCTTAAGCCATGCTTTTTCAAGCCCTCTCATGATGCAGAGTCTATGCGAGACTCCCGCAGTTTCAATGGCTTCTTAAGCCCTCTCGGGATGCAAAATCTATTTGAGATTCCAGCTTTTTCAATGGCTTCTTAAGCCCTCTCAGGATGCAGAATCTATGTGAGACTCCAGCAGTTTCAATGGCTTCTTAAGCCCTCTCAGGATTCAGAGTCTGTGTGAGACTCCAGCAGTTTCAATGGCTTCTAAAGCCCTCTTAGGATGCGAAGTCTGGCTTCTTAAGCCCTCCCACGATGCAGAGTCTATGTGAGACTCCAGCAGTTTCAATGGCTTCTTAAGCCCTCTCCTGATGCAGAGTCCATGTGAGACTCTAGCAGTTTCAATGGCTTCTTAGACCCTCTCATGATTCAGAGTCTATGTGATACTCCAGCAGTTTCAATGTCTTCTTAAGCCCTCTCAGGATGCAGAGCCTATGTAAAATAGTTTCAATGGCTTCTTAAGCCCTCTCAGGATGCACAGTCTATGTGAGACTCCAGCAGTTTCAATGGCTTCTTAAGCCTCCAGCAGTTTCAATGTCTTCTTAAGCCCTCTCAGGATGCAGAGCCTACGTAAGATAGTTTCAATGGCTTCTTAAGCCCTCTCAGGATGTAGAGCTATGTGATCCTCCAGCAGTTTCAATGGCTTCTTAAGCCCTCTCAGATGGCTTTTTAGGCCCTCTCAGGATGCAGAGTCTATGTGAGACTCCCACAGTTTCAATGGCTTCTTAAGCGTTTTCAGGATGCAGAGTCTATGTAAGACTCCAGCTTTTTCAATGGCTTTTTAAGCCCTCTCAGGATGCAGAGTCTGGCTTCTTAAGCCCTCTCAGGATGCAGAGTCTATGCGAGACTCCAGCAGTTTCAATGGATTCTTAAGCCCTCTCATGATTCAGAGTCTATGTGATACTCCAGCAGTTTCAATGTCTTCTTAAGCCCTCTCAGGATGCAGAGCCTATGTAAGATAGTTTCAATGGCTTCTTAAGCCCTCTCAGGATGCACAGTATATGTGAGACTCCAGCAGTTTCAATGGCTTCTTAAGCCTCCAGCAGTTTCAATGTCTTCTTAAGCCCTCTCAGGATGCAGAGCCTACGTAAGATAGTTTCAATGGCTTCTTAAGCCCTCTCATGATGCACAGTCTATGTGAGACTCCAGCAGTTTCAATGGCTTCTTAAGCCCTCTCAGGATGCATTGTCTATGTGAGACTCCAGCAGTTTTGATGGCTTCTTAAGCCCTCTCAGGATGCAGCGTCTATGTGAGACCCCAGCAGTTTCAATGGCTTCTAAAGCCCTCTCAGATGGCTTCTTAAGCCCTCTCAGGATGCAGAGTCTGGCTTCTTAAGCCATGGTTTTTCAAGCCCTCTCATGATGCAGAGTCTATGCGAGACTCCCGCAGTTTCAATGGTTTCTTAAGCCCTCTCAGAATGCAGTCTATGCGAGACTCCAGCAGTTTCAATAGCTTCTTAAGCCCTCTCCTGATGCAGAGTGTACGCAAGACTCCCACAGTTTCAATGGCTTCTTAAGCCCTCTCAGGATGCAGAGTCTAAGCGAGACTCCAGCAGTTTCAATGGCTTCTTAAGCCCTCTCAGGATGTAGAGTCTATGTGAGCCTCCAGCAGTTTCAATGGCTTCTTAAGCCCTCTCAGATGGCTTTTTAGGCCCTCTCAGGATGCAGAGTCTATGTGAGACTCCCGCAGTTTCAATGGCTTCTTAAGCCCTTTCAGGATGCAGAGTCTATGTGAGACTCCAGCTTTTTCAATGGCTTCTTAAGCCATCTCAGGATGCAGAGTCTATGTGAGACTCCAGCAGTTTCAATGGCTTCTTAAGCCCTTTCAGGATGCAGAGTCTATGTGAGACTCCAGCAGTTTCAATGGCTTCTAAAGCCCGCTCAGTATGCAGAGTCTGGCTTCTTAAGCCCTCTCAGGGTGCAGCGTCTATGTGAGACTCCAGCAGTTTCAATGGCTTCTTAAGCCCTCTCATGATTCACAGTCTATGTGATACTCCAGCAGTTTCAATGTCTTCTTAAGCCCTCTCAGGATGCAGAGCCTATGTAAGATAGTTTCAATGGCTTCTTAAGCCCTCTCAGGATGCATAGTCAATGTGAGACTCCAGCAGTTTCAATGGCTTCTTAAGCCCTCTCAGGATGCAGAGTCTATGTGAGACCCCAGGAGTTTCAATGGCTTCTTAAGCCCTCTCAGAATGCAGTCTATGCGAGACTCCAGCAGTTTCAATGGCTTCTTAAGCCCTCTCCTGATGCAGAGTGTACGCAAGACTCCCGCAGTTTCAATGGCTTCTTCTGCCCTCACAGGATGCATTGTCTATGTGAGACTCCAGCAGTTTCAATGGCTTCTAAAGCCCTCTCAGGATTCAGAGTCTTGCTTCTTAAGCCCTCCCAGGACGCAGAGTCTATGTGAGACTCCAGCAGTTTCAATGGCTTCTTAAGCCCTCTCAGGATGCATTGTCTATGTGAGACTCCAGCAGTTTCGATGGCTTCTTAAGCCCTCTCAGGATGCAGCGTCTATGTGAGACTCCAGCAGTTTCAATGGCTTCTAAAGCCCTCTCAGATGGCTTCTTAAGCCCTCTCAGGATGCAGAGTCTGGCTTCTTAAGCCATGGTTTTTCAAGCCCTCTCATGATGCAGAGTCTATGCGAGACTCCCTCAGTTTCAATGGCTTCCGAAGCCCTCTCAGGTTCAGAGCCTATGTAAGATTGTTTCAATGGCTTCTTAAGCCCTCTCAGGATGCAGAGTCTATGTGAGACTCCAGCTTTTTCAATAGCTTCTTAAGCCCTCTCAGGATGCAGAGTCTATGTGAGACTCCAGCAGTATCAATGGCTTCTTAAGCCCGCTCATGATGCAGAGTCTAGGTGAGACTCCAGCAGTTTCTATTGTTTCTTAAGCCCGCTCATGATGCAGAGTCTATGTGAGACTCCAGCAGTTTCTATGGCTTCTTAAGCCCTCGGAGGATGCAGAGTCTATGTGATACTCCCGCAGTTACAATAGCTTCTTAAACCCTCTCAGGATGCAGAGTCTATATGAGACTCCAGCAGTATCAATGGCTTCTTAAGCCCTCTCAGGATGCAGAGTCTATGTGAGACTCCAGCAGTTTCAATGGCTTCTTAAGCCCTCGGACGATGCAGAGTCTATGTGATACTCCGGCAGTTACAATGGCTTCTTAACCCCTCTCAGGATTCAGAGTCTTGCTTCTTAAGCCCTCCCAGGACGCAGAGTCTATGTGAGACTCCAGCAGTTTCAATGACTTCTTAAGCCCTCTCCTGATCCAGAGTCTATGTGAGACTCCAGCAGTTTCAATGGCTTCTTAGGCCCTGTCAGGATGCAGAGTCTATGTGAGACTCCAGCAGTTTCAATGGCTTCTTAGGCCCTGTCAGGATGCAGAGTGTATGTGAGACTCCAGCAGTTTCAATTGCTTCTTAAGCCCTCTCAGGATGCAGAGTCTATGTGAGACTCCAGCGAGACTCCAGCAGTTTCAATGGCTTCTAAAGCCCTCTCGGGATGCAGAGTCTATGTGAGCCTCCAGCAGTTTCAATGGCTTCTTAAGCCCTCTCAGATGCAGAGTCTATGTGAGACTCCAGCAGTTTCAATGGCTTCTAAAGCCCTCTCGGGATGCAGAGTCTATGTGAGCCTCCAGCAGTTTCAGTGGCTTCTTAAGCCCTCTCAGGATGTAGAGTCTACGTGAGACTCCAGCAGTATCGATTGCTTCTTAAGCCCTCTCAGGATGCAGAGTCTATGTGAGACTCCCGCATTTTCAATGGCTTCTTAGGCCCTCTCAGGATGCAGAGTCTATGTGAGACTCCCGCAGTTTCGATGGCTTCTTAAACCCTCTCAGGATGCAGAGTCTATGTGAGACTCCAGCAGTTTCGATGGCTTCTTAAGCCCTCTCAGGATGCAGCGTCTATGTGAGACTCCAGCAGTTTCGATGGCTTCTTAAGCCCTCTCAGGATGTAGAGTCTACGTGAGACTCCAGCAGTATCGATTGCTTCTTAAGCCCTCTCAGGATGCAGAGTCTATGTGAGACTCCCGCATTTTCAATGGCTTCTTAGGCCCTCTCAGGATGCAGAGTCTATGTGAGACTCCCGCAGTTTCAATGGCTGCTTAAGCCCTCTCGGGATGCAGAGTGTATGTGAGACTCCCGCAGTTTCAATGGCTTCTTAAGCCCTCTCGGGATGCAAAGTCTATTTGAGACTCCAGCTTTTTCAATGGCTTCTTAAGCCCTCTCAGGATGCAGAATCTATGTGAGACTCCAGCAGTTTCAATGGCTTCTTAAGCCCTCTCAGAATGCAGAGTCTATGTGAGACGCCAGCCGTTTCAATGGCTTCTTAAACCCTCTCAGGATGCAGAGTCTGTGTGAGACTCCAGCAGTTTCAATGGCTTCTAAAGCTCTCTCAGGATGCAAAGTCTGGCTTCTTAAGCCCTCCCACGATGCAGAGTCTATGTGAGACTCCAGCAGTTTCAATGGCTTCTTAAGCCCTCTCCTGATGCAGAGTCTATGTGAGACTCTAGCAGCTTCAATGGCTTCTTAGACCCTGTGAGGATGCAGAGTCTATGTGAGACTTCAGCAGTTTCAATGGCTTCTTAAGCCGTCTCAGGATGCAGAGTGTATGTGAGACTCCAGCATTTTCAATGGCTTCTAAAGCCCTCTCAGGATGCAGAGTCAATGTGAGCCTCCAGCAGTTTCAATGGCTTCTTAAGCCCTCTCAGAATGCAGAGCCTATGTAAGATAGTTTCAATGGCTTCTTAAGCCCTCTCGGGATGCACAGTCTATGTGAGACTCCAGCAGTTACAATGGCTTCTTAAGCCCTCTCATGATTCACAGTCTATGTGAGACTCCCTCCGTTTCAATGGCTTCTTAAGCCCTCTCAGGATGCAGAGTCTATATGAGACTCCCGCAGTTTCAATGGCTTCTGAAGCCCTCTCAGGATGCAGAGTCTTTGTGAGACTCTCTCAGTTTCAATGGCTTCTTAAGCCCTCTCAGGATGCAGAGCCTATGTAAGATAGTTTCAATAGCTTCTTAATCCCTCTCAGGATGCAGAGTCTATGTGAGACTCCAGCAGTATCAATGGCTTCTTAAGCCCGCTCATGATGCAGAGTCTATGTGAGACTCCAGCAGTTTCTATGGCTTCTTAAGCCCTCGGAGGATGCAGAGTCTATGTGATACTCCCGCAGTTACAATAGCTTCTTAAACCCTCTCAGGATGCAGAGTCTATATGAGACTCCAGCAGTATCAATGGCTTCTTAAGCCCTCTCAGGATGCAGAGTCTATGTGAGACTCCAGCAGTTTCAATGGCTTCTTAAGCCCTCTCAGAATGCAGAGCCTATGTAAGATAGTTTCAATGGCTTCTTAAGCCCTCTCAGGATGTACAGTCTATGTGAGACTCCAGCAGTTTCAATGGCTTGTTAAGCCCTCTCATGATTCACAGTCTATGTGAGACTCCCTCCGTTTCAATGGCTTCTTAAGCCCTCTCAGGATGCACAGTCTATATGATACTCCCGCAGTTTCAATGTCTTCTGAAGCCCTCTCAGGATGCAGAGTCTATGTGAGACTCCCTCAGTTTCAATGGCTTCTTAAGCCATCTCAGGATGCAGAGCCTATGTAAAATAGTTTCAATGGCTTCTTAAGCCCTCTCAGGATGCAGAGTCTATGTGAGACTCCAGCTTTTTCAATAGCTTATTAAGCCCTCTCAGGATGCAGAGTCTATGTGAGACTCCAGCAGTATCAATGGCTTCTTAAGCCCGCTCATGATGCAGAGTCTATGTGAGACTCCAGCAGTTTCTATGGCTTCTTAAGCCCTCGGAGGATGCAGAGTCTATGTGATACTCCTGCAGTTACAATAGCTTCTTAAACCCTCTCAGGATGCAGAGTCTATATGAGACTCCAGCAGTATCAATGGCTTCTTAAGCCCTCTCCGGATGCAGAGTCTATGTGAGACTCCAGCAGTTTCAATGGCTTCTTAAGCCCTCTCAGGATGCAGAGTCTATGTGAGACGCCAGCCGTTTCAATGGCTTCTTAAGCCCTCTCAGGATGCAGAGTCTGTGTGAGACTCCAGCAGTTTCAATGGCTTCTAAAGCTCTCTCAGGATGCAAAGTCTGGCTTCTTAAGCCCTCCCACGATGCAGAGTCTATGTGAGACTCCAGCAGTTTCAATGGCTTCTTAAGCCCTCTCCTGATGCAGAGTCTATGTGAGACTCTAGCAGCTTCAATGGCTTCTTAGACCCTGTGAGGATGCAGAGTCTATGTGAGACTTCAGCAGTTTCAATGGCTTCTTAAGCCGTCTCAGGATGCAGAGTGTATGTGAGACTCCAGCATTTTCAATGGCTTCTAAAGCCCTCTCAGGATGCAGAGTCAATGTGAGCCTCCAGCAGTTTCAATGGCTTCTTAAGCCCTCTCAGAATGCAGAGCCTATGTAAGATAGTTTCAATGGCTTCTTAAGCCCTCTCGGGATGCACAGTCTATGTGAGACTCCAGCAGTTTCAATGGCTTCTTAAGCCCTCTCATGATTCACAGTCTATGTGAGACTCCCTCCGTTTCAATGGCTTCTTAAGCCCTCTCATGATTCACAGTCTATGTGAGACTCCCTCCGTTTCAATGGCTTCTTAAGTCCTCTCAGGATGCAGAGTCTGGCTTCTTAAGCCATGCTTTTTCAAGCCCTCTCATGATGCAGAGTCTATGCGAGACTCCCGCAGTTTCAATGGCTTCTTAAGCCCTCTCGGGATGCAAAATCTATTTGAGACTCCAGCTTTTTCAATGGCTTCTTAAGCCCTCTCAGGATGCAGAATCTATGTGAGACTCCAGCAGTTTCAATGGCTTCTTAAGCCCTCTCAGGATTCAGAGTCTGTGTGAGACTCCAGCAGTTTCAATGGCTTCTAAAGCCCTCTTAGGATGCGAAGTCTGGCTTCTTAAGCCCTCCCACGATGCAGAGTCTATGTGAGACTCCAGCAGTTTCAATGGCTTCTTAAGCCCTCTCCTGATGCAGAGTCCATGTGAGACTCTAGCAGTTTCAATGGCTTCTTAGACCCTCTCATGATTCAGAGTCTATGTGATACTCCAGCAGTTTCAATGTCTTCTTAAGCCCTCTCAGGATGCAGAGCCTATGTAAAATAGTTTCAATGGCTTCTTAAGCCCTCTCAGGATGCACAGTCTATGTGAGACTCCAGCAGTTTCAATGGCTTCTTAAGCCTCCAGCAGTTTCAATGTCTTCTTAAGCCCTCTCAGGATGCAGAGCCTACGTAAGATAGTTTCAATGGCTTCTTAAGCCCTCTCAGGATGTAGAGCTATGTGATCCTCCAGCAGTTTCAATGGCTTCTTAAGCCCTCTCAGATGGCTTTTTAGGCCCTCTCAGGATGCAGAGTCTATGTGAGACTCCCACAGTTTCAATGGCTTCTTAAGCGTTTTCAGGATGCAGAGTCTATGTAAGACTCCAGCTTTTTCAATGGCTTTTTAAGCCCTCTCAGGATGCAGAGTCTGGCTTCTTAAGCCCTCTCAGGATGCAGAGTCTATGCGAGACTCCAGCAGTTTCAATGGATTCTTAAGCCCTCTCATGATTCAGAGTCTATGTGATACTCCAGCAGTTTCAATGTCTTCTTAAGCCCTCTCAGGATGCAGAGCCTATGTAAGATAGTTTCAATGGCTTCTTAAGCCCTCTCAGGATGCACAGTATATGTGAGACTCCAGCAGTTTCAATGGCTTCTTAAGCCTCCAGCAGTTTCAATGTCTTCTTAAGCCCTCTCAGGATGCAGAGCCTACGTAAGATAGTTTCAATGGCTTCTTAAGCCCTCTCATGATGCACAGTCTATGTGAGACTCCAGCAGTTTCAATGGCTTCTTAAGCCCTCTCAGGATGCATTGTCTATGTGAGACTCCAGCAGTTTTGATGGCTTCTTAAGCCCTCTCAGGATGCAGCGTCTATGTGAGACCCCAGCAGTTTCAATGGCTTCTAAAGCCCTCTCAGATGGCTTCTTAAGCCCTCTCAGGATGCAGAGTCTGGCTTCTTAAGCCATGGTTTTTCAAGCCCTCTCATGATGCAGAGTCTATGCGAGACTCCCGCAGTTTCAATGGTTTCTTAAGCCCTCTCAGAATGCAGTCTATGCGAGACTCCAGCAGTTTCAATAGCTTCTTAAGCCCTCTCCTGATGCAGAGTGTACGCAAGACTCCCACAGTTTCAATGGCTTCTTAAGCCCTCTCAGGATGCAGAGTCTAAGCGAGACTCCAGCAGTTTCAATGGCTTCTTAAGCCCTCTCAGGATGTAGAGTCTATGTGAGCCTCCAGCAGTTTCAATGGCTTCTTAAGCCCTCTCAGATGGCTTTTTAGGCCCTCTCAGGATGCAGAGTCTATGTGAGACTCCCGCAGTTTCAATGGCTTCTTAAGCCCTTTCAGGATGCAGAGTCTATGTGAGACTCCAGCTTTTTCAATGGCTTCTTAAGCCATCTCAGGATGCAGAGTCTATGTGAGACTCCAGCAGTTTCAATGGCTTCTTAAGCCCTTTCAGGATGCAGAGTCTATGTGAGACTCCAGCAGTTTCAATGGCTTCTAAAGCCCGCTCAGTATGCAGAGTCTGGCTTCTTAAGCCCTCTCAGGGTGCAGCGTCTATGTGAGACTCCAGCAGTTTCAATGGCTTCTTAAGCCCTCTCATGATTCACAGTCTATGTGATACTCCAGCAGTTTCAATGTCTTCTTAAGCCCTCTCAGGATGCAGAGCCTATGTAAGATAGTTTCAATGGCTTCTTAAGCCCTCTCAGGATGCATAGTCTATGTGAGACTCCAGCAGTTTCAATGGCTTCTTAAGCCCTCTCAGGATGCAGAGTCTATGTGAGACCCCAGGAGTTTCAATGGCTTCTTAAGCCCTCTCAGAATGCAGTCTATGCGAGACTCCAGCAGTTTCAATGGCTTCTTAAGCCCTCTCCTGATGCAGAGTGTACGCAAGACTCCCGCAGTTTCAATGGCTTCTTCTGCCCTCACAGGATGCATTGTCTATGTGAGACTCCAGCAGTTTCAATGGCTTCTAAAGCCCTCTCAGGATTCAGAGTCTTGCTTCTTAAGCCCTCCCAGGACGCAGAGTCTATGTGAGACTCCAGCAGTTTCAATGGCTTCTTAAGCCCTCTCAGGATGCATTGTCTATGTGAGACTCCAGCAGTTTCGATGGCTTCTTAAGCCCTCTCAGGATGCAGCGTCTATGTGAGACTCCAGCAGTTTCAATGGCTTCTAAAGCCCTCTCAGATGGCTTCTTAAGCCCTCTCAGGATGCAGAGTCTGGCTTCTTAAGCCATGGTTTTTCAAGCCCTCTCATGATGCAGAGTCTATGCGAGACTCCCTCAGTTTCAATGGCTTCCGAAGCCCTCTCAGGTTCAGAGCCTATGTAAGATTGTTTCAATGGCTTCTTAAGCCCTCTCAGGATGCAGAGTCTATGTGAGACTCCAGCTTTTTCAATAGCTTCTTAAGCCCTCTCAGGATGCAGAGTCTATGTGAGACTCCAGCAGTATCAATGGCTTCTTAAGCCCGCTCATGATGCAGAGTCTAGGTGAGACTCCAGCAGTTTCTATTGTTTCTTAAGCCCGCTCATGATGCAGAGTCTATGTGAGACTCCAGCAGTTTCTATGGCTTCTTAAGCCCTCGGAGGATGCAGAGTCTATGTGATACTCCCGCAGTTACAATAGCTTCTTAAACCCTCTCAGGATGCAGAGTCTATATGAGACTCCAGCAGTATCAATGGCTTCTTAAGCCCTCTCAGGATGCAGAGTCTATGTGAGACTCCAGCAGTTTCAATGGCTTCTTAAGCCCTCGGACGATGCAGAGTCTATGTGATACTCCGGCAGTTACAATGGCTTCTTAACCCCTCTCAGGATTCAGAGTCTTGCTTCTTAAGCCCTCCCAGGACGCAGAGTCTATGTGAGACTCCAGCAGTTTCAATGACTTCTTAAGCCCTCTCCTGATCCAGAGTCTATGTGAGACTCCAGCAGTTTCAATGGCTTCTTAGGCCCTGTCAGGATGCAGAGTCTATGTGAGACTCCAGCAGTTTCAATGGCTTCTTAGGCCCTGTCAGGATGCAGAGTGTATGTGAGACTCCAGCAGTTTCAATTGCTTCTTAAGCCCTCTCAGGATGCAGAGTCTATGTGAGACTCCAGCGAGACTCCAGCAGTTTCAATGGCTTCTAAAGCCCTCTCGGGATGCAGAGTCTATGTGAGCCTCCAGCAGTTTCAATGGCTTCTTAAGCCCTCTCAGATGCAGAGTCTATGTGAGACTCCAGCAGTTTCAATGGCTTCTAAAGCCCTCTCGGGATGCAGAGTCTATGTGAGCCTCCAGCAGTTTCAGTGGCTTCTTAAGCCCTCTCAGGATGTAGAGTCTACGTGAGACTCCAGCAGTATCGATTGCTTCTTAAGCCCTCTCAGGATGCAGAGTCTATGTGAGACTCCCGCATTTTCAATGGCTTCTTAGGCCCTCTCAGGATGCAGAGTCTATGTGAGACTCCCGCAGTTTCGATGGCTTCTTAAACCCTCTCAGGATGCAGAGTCTATGTGAGACTCCAGCAGTTTCGATGGCTTCTTAAGCCCTCTCAGGATGCAGCGTCTATGTGAGACTCCAGCAGTTTCGATGGCTTCTTAAGCCCTCTCAGGATGTAGAGTCTACGTGAGACTCCAGCAGTATCGATTGCTTCTTAAGCCCTCTCAGGATGCAGAGTCTATGTGAGACTCCCGCATTTTCAATGGCTTCTTAGGCCCTCTCAGGATGCAGAGTCTATGTGAGACTCCCGCAGTTTCAATGGCTGCTTAAGCCCTCTCGGGATGCAGAGTGTATGTGAGACTCCCGCAGTTTCAATGGCTTCTTAAGCCCTCTCGGGATGCAAAGTCTATTTGAGACTCCAGCTTTTTCAATGGCTTCTTAAGCCCTCTCAGGATGCAGAATCTATGTGAGACTCCAGCAGTTTCAATGGCTTCTTAAGCCCTCTCAGAATGCAGAGTCTATGTGAGACGCCAGCCGTTTCAATGGCTTCTTAAACCCTCTCAGGATGCAGAGTCTGTGTGAGACTCCAGCAGTTTCAATGGCTTCTAAAGCTCTCTCAGGATGCAAAGTCTGGCTTCTTAAGCCCTCCCACGATGCAGAGTCTATGTGAGACTCCAGCAGTTTCAATGGCTTCTTAAGCCCTCTCCTGATGCAGAGTCTATGTGAGACTCTAGCAGCTTCAATGGCTTCTTAGACCCTGTGAGGATGCAGAGTCTATGTGAGACTTCAGCAGTTTCAATGGCTTCTTAAGCCGTCTCAGGATGCAGAGTGTATGTGAGACTCCAGCATTTTCAATGGCTTCTAAAGCCCTCTCAGGATGCAGAGTCAATGTGAGCCTCCAGCAGTTTCAATGGCTTCTTAAGCCCTCTCAGAATGCAGAGCCTATGTAAGATAGTTTCAATGGCTTCTTAAGCCCTCTCGGGATGCACAGTCTATGTGAGACTCCAGCAGTTTCAATGGCTTCTTAAGCCCTCTCATGATTCACAGTCTATGTGAGACTCCCTCCGTTTCAATGGCTTCTTAAGCCCTCTCAGGATGCAGAGTCTATATGAGACTCCCGCAGTTTCAATGGCTTCTGAAGCCCTCTCAGGATGCAGAGTCTTTGTGAGACTCTCTCAGTTTCAATGGCTTCTTAAGCCCTCTCAGGATGCAGAGCCTATGTAAGATAGTTTCAATAGCTTCTTAATCCCTCTCAGGATGCAGAGTCTATGTGAGACTCCAGCAGTATCAATGGCTTCTTAAGCCCGCTCATGATGCAGAGTCTATGTGAGACTCCAGCAGTTTCTATGGCTTCTTAAGCCCTCGGAGGATGCAGAGTCTATGTGATACTCCCGCAGTTACAATAGCTTCTTAAACCCTCTCAGGATGCAGAGTCTATATGAGACTCCAGCAGTATCAATGGCTTCTTAAGCCCTCTCAGGATGCAGAGTCTATGTGAGACTCCAGCAGTTTCAATGGCTTCTTAAGCCCTCTCAGAATGCAGAGCCTATGTAAGATAGTTTCAATGGCTTCTTAAGCCCTCTCAGGATGTACAGTCTATGTGAGACTCCAGCAGTTTCAATGGCTTGTTAAGCCCTCTCATGATTCACAGTCTATGTGAGACTCCCTCCGTTTCAATGGCTTCTTAAGCCCTCTCAGGATGCACAGTCTATATGATACTCCCGCAGTTTCAATGTCTTCTGAAGCCCTCTCAGGATGCAGAGTCTATGTGAGACTCCCTCAGTTTCAATGGCTTCTTAAGCCATCTCAGGATGCAGAGCCTATGTAAAATAGTTTCAATGGCTTCTTAAGCCCTCTCAGGATGCAGAGTCTATGTGAGACTCCAGCTTTTTCAATAGCTTATTAAGCCCTCTCAGGATGCAGAGTCTATGTGAGACTCCAGCAGTATCAATGGCTTCTTAAGCCCGCTCATGATGCAGAGTCTATGTGAGACTCCAGCAGTTTCTATGGCTTCTTAAGCCCTCGGAGGATGCAGAGTCTATGTGATACTCCTGCAGTTACAATAGCTTCTTAAACCCTCTCAGGATGCAGAGTCTATATGAGACTCCAGCAGTATCAATGGCTTCTTAAGCCCTCTCCGGATGCAGAGTCTATGTGAGACTCCAGCAGTTTCAATGGCTTCTTAAGCCCTCTCAGGATGCAGAGTCTATGTGAGACGCCAGCCGTTTCAATGGCTTCTTAAGCCCTCTCAGGATGCAGAGTCTGTGTGAGACTCCAGCAGTTTCAATGGCTTCTAAAGCTCTCTCAGGATGCAAAGTCTGGCTTCTTAAGCCCTCCCACGATGCAGAGTCTATGTGAGACTCCAGCAGTTTCAATGGCTTCTTAAGCCCTCTCCTGATGCAGAGTCTATGTGAGACTCTAGCAGCTTCAATGGCTTCTTAGACCCTGTGAGGATGCAGAGTCTATGTGAGACTTCAGCAGTTTCAATGGCTTCTTAAGCCGTCTCAGGATGCAGAGTGTATGTGAGACTCCAGCATTTTCAATGGCTTCTAAAGCCCTCTCAGGATGCAGAGTCAATGTGAGCCTCCAGCAGTTTCAATGGCTTCTTAAGCCCTCTCAGAATGCAGAGCCTATGTAAGATAGTTTCAATGGCTTCTTAAGCCCTCTCGGGATGCACAGTCTATGTGAGACTCCAGCAGTTTCAATGGCTTCTTAAGCCCTCTCATGATTCACAGTCTATGTGAGACTCCCTCCGTTTCAATGGCTTCTTAAGCCCTCTCAGGATGCAGAGTCTATATGAGACTCCCGCAGTTTCAATGGCTTCTGAAGCCCTCTCAGGATGCAGAGTCTTTGTGAGACTCTCTCAGTTTCAATGGCTTCTTAAGCCCTCTCAGGATGCAGAGCCTATGTAAGATAGTTTCAATAGCTTCTTAATCCCTCTCAGGATGCAGAGTCTATGTGAGACTCCAGCAGTATCAATGGCTTCTTAAGCCCGCTCATGATGCAGAGTCTATGTGAGACTCCAGCAGTTTCTATGGCTTCTTAAGCCCTCGGAGGATGCAGAGTCTATGTGATACTCCCGCAGTTACAATAGCTTCTTAAACCCTCTCAGGATGCAGAGTCTATATGAGACTCCAGCAGTATCAATGGCTTCTTAAGCCCTCTCAGGATGCAGAGTCTATGTGAGACTCCAGCAGTTTCAATGGCTTCTTAAGCCCTCTCAGAATGCAGAGCCTATGTAAGATAGTTTCAATGGCTTCTTAAGCCCTCTCAGGATGTACAGTCTATGTGAGACTCCAGCAGTTTCAATGGCTTGTTAAGCCCTCTCATGATTCACAGTCTATGTGAGACTCCCTCCGTTTCAATGGCTTCTTAAGCCCTCTCAGGATGCACAGTCTATATGATACTCCCGCAGTTTCAATGTCTTCTGAAGCCCTCTCAGGATGCAGAGTCTATGTGAGACTCCCTCAGTTTCAATGGCTTCTTAAGCCATCTCAGGATGCAGAGCCTATGTAAAATAGTTTCAATGGCTTCTTAAGCCCTCTCAGGATGCAGAGTCTATGTGAGACTCCAGCTTTTTCAATAGCTTATTAAGCCCTCTCAGGATGCAGAGTCTATGTGAGACTCCAGCAGTATCAATGGCTTCTTAAGCCCGCTCATGATGCAGAGTCTATGTGAGACTCCAGCAGTTTCTATGGCTTCTTAAGCCCTCGGAGGATGCAGAGTCTATGTGATACTCCTGCAGTTACAATAGCTTCTTAAACCCTCTCAGGATGCAGAGTCTATATGAGACTCCAGCAGTATCAATGGCTTCTTAAGCCCTCTCCGGATGCAGAGTCTATGTGAGACTCCAGCAGTTTCAATGGCTTCTTAAGCCCTCGGAGGATGCAGAGTCTATGTGATACTCCAGCAGTTACAATGGCTTCTTAAGCCCTTTCAGGATGCAGAGTCTATGTGAGACTCCAGCAGTTTCAATGGCTTCTAAAGCCCTCTCAGGATGCAGAGTCTTGCTTCTTAAGCCCTCCCAGGATGCAGAGTCTATGTGAGACTCCAGCAGTTTCAATGGCTTCTTAAGCCCTCTCGGGATGCAGAGTCTATGTGAGACTCCAGCAGTTTCAATGGCTTATTAAGCCCTCTCCTGATGCAGAGTCTATGTGAGACTCCAGCGGTTTCAATGGCTTCTTAGGCCCTGTCAGGATGCAGAGTCTATGTGAGACTCCAGCTGTTTCAATTGCTTCTTAAACCCTCTCAGGATGCAGAGTCTATGTGAGACTCCAGCAGTTTCAATGGCTTCTAAAGCCCTCTCGGGATGCAGAGTCTATGTGAGCCTCCAGCAGTTTCAATGGCTTCTTAAGCCCTCTCAGGATGTAGAGTCTTATGTGAAACACCAGTAGTTTCAATGGCTTCTTAAGCCCTCTCAGATGGCTTCTTAGGCCCTCTCAGGATGCAGAGTCTATGTGAGACTCCCGCAGTTTCAATGGCTTCTTAAGCCCTTTCAGGATGCAGAGTCTATGTGATTCTCCAGCAGTTTCAATGGCTTCTAAAGCCCTCTCAGGATGCAGAGTCTATGCGAGACTCCAGCAGTTTCAATGTCTTCTTAAGCCCTCTCAGGATGCAGAGCCTATGTAAGATAGTTTCAATGGCTTCTTAAGCCCTCTCAGGATGCACAGTCTATGTGAGACTCCAGCAGTTTCAATGGCTTCTTAAGCCCTCTCAGGATGCATTGTCTATGTGAGACTCCAGCAGTTTCGATGGCTTCTTAAGCCCTCTCAGGATGCAGCGTCTATGTGAGACCCCAGCAGTTTCAATGGCTTCTAAAGCCCTCTAAGATGCCTTCTTAAGCCCTCTCAGGATGCAGAGTCTGGCTTCTTAAGCCATGGTTTTTCAAGCCCTCTCATGATGCAGAGTCTATGCGAGACTCCCGCAGTTTCAATGGCTTCTTAAGCCCTCTCAGAATGCAGTCTATGAGAGACTCCAGCAGTTTTAATAGCTTCTTAAGCCCTCTCCTGATGCAGAGTGTATGCAAGACTCCCACAGTTTCAATGGCTTCTTAAGCCCTCTCAGGATGCAGAGTCTAAGTGAGACTCCAGCAGTTTCAATGGCTTCTTAAACCCTCTCAGGATGTAGAGTCTATGTGAGCCTCCAGCAGTTTCAATGCCTTCTTAAGCCCTCTCAGATGGCTTTTTAGGCCCTCTCAGGATGCAGAGTCTATGTGAGACTCCCACAGTTTCAATGGCTTCTTAAGCGTTTTCAGGATACAGAGTCTATGTAAGACTCCAGCTTTTTCAATGGCTTTTTAAGCCCTCTCAGGATGCAGAGTCTGGCTTCTTAAGCCCTCTCAGGATGCAGAGTCTATGCAAGACTCCAGCAGTTTCAATGGATTCTTAAGCCCTCTCATGATTCAGAGTCTATGTGATACTCCAGCAGTTTCAATGTCTTCTTATGCCCTCTCAGGATGCAGAGCCTATGTAAGATAGTTTCAATGGCTTCTTAAACCCTCTCAGGATGCACAGTCTATGTGAGACTCCAGCAGTTTCAATGGCTTCTTAAGCCTCCAGCAGTTTCAATGTCTTCTTAAGCCCTCTCAGGATGCAGAGCCTATGTAAGATAGTTTCAATGGCTTCTTAAACCCTCTCAGGATGCACAGTCTATGTGAGACTCCAGCAGTTTCAATGGCTTCTTAAGCCCTCTCAGGATGCATTGTCTATGTGAGACTCCAGCAGTTTTGATGGCTTCTTAAGCCCTCTCAGGATGCAGCGTCTATGTGAGACCCCAGCAGTTTTAATGTCTTCTAAAGCCCTCTCAGATGGCTTCTTAAGTCCTCTCAGGATGCAGAGTCTGGCTTCTTAAGCCATGCTTTTTCAAGCCCTCTCATGATGCAGAGTCTATGCGAGACTCCCGCAGTTTCAATGGCTTCTTAAGCCCTCTCGGGATGCAAAATCTATTTGAGACTCCAGCTTTTTCAATGGCTTCTTAAGCCCTCTCAGGATGCAGAATCTATGTGAGACTCCAGCAGTTTCAATGGCTTCTTAAGCCCTCTCAGGATTCAGAGTCTGTGTGAGACTCCAGCAGTTTCAATGGCTTCTAAAGCCCTCTTAGGATGCGAAGTCTGGCTTCTTAAGCCCTCCCACGATGCAGAGTCTATGTGAGACTCCAGCAGTTTCAATGGCTTCTTAAGCCCTCTCCTGATGCAGAGTCCATGTGAGACTCTAGCAGTTTCAATGGCTTCTTAGACCCTCTCATGATTCAGAGTCTATGTGATACTCCAGCAGTTTCAATGTCTTCTTAAGCCCTCTCAGGATGCAGAGCCTATGTAAAATAGTTTCAATGGCTTCTTAAGCCCTCTCAGGATGCACAGTCTATGTGAGACTCCAGCAGTTTCAATGGCTTCTTAAGCCTCCAGCAGTTTCAATGTCTTCTTAAGCCCTCTCAGGATGCAGAGCCTACGTAAGATAGTTTCAATGGCTTCTTAAGCCCTCTCAGGATGTAGAGCTATGTGATCCTCCAGCAGTTTCAATGGCTTCTTAAGCCCTCTCAGATGGCTTTTTAGGCCCTCTCAGGATGCAGAGTCTATGTGAGACTCCCACAGTTTCAATGGCTTCTTAAGCGTTTTCAGGATGCAGAGTCTATGTAAGACTCCAGCTTTTTCAATGGCTTTTTAAGCCCTCTCAGGATGCAGAGTCTGGCTTCTTAAGCCCTCTCAGGATGCAGAGTCTATGCGAGACTCCAGCAGTTTCAATGGATTCTTAAGCCCTCTCATGATTCAGAGTCTATGTGATACTCCAGCAGTTTCAATGTCTTCTTAAGCCCTCTCAGGATGCAGAGCCTATGTAAGATAGTTTCAATGGCTTCTTAAGCCCTCTCAGGATGCACAGTATATGTGAGACTCCAGCAGTTTCAATGGCTTCTTAAGCCTCCAGCAGTTTCAATGTCTTCTTAAGCCCTCTCAGGATGCAGAGCCTACGTAAGATAGTTTCAATGGCTTCTTAAGCCCTCTCATGATGCACAGTCTATGTGAGACTCCAGCAGTTTCAATGGCTTCTTAAGCCCTCTCAGGATGCATTGTCTATGTGAGACTCCAGCAGTTTTGATGGCTTCTTAAGCCCTCTCAGGATGCAGCGTCTATGTGAGACCCCAGCAGTTTCAATGGCTTCTAAAGCCCTCTCAGATGGCTTCTTAAGCCCTCTCAGGATGCAGAGTCTGGCTTCTTAAGCCATGGTTTTTCAAGCCCTCTCATGATGCAGAGTCTATGCGAGACTCCCGCAGTTTCAATGGTTTCTTAAGCCCTCTCAGAATGCAGTCTATGCGAGACTCCAGCAGTTTCAATAGCTTCTTAAGCCCTCTCCTGATGCAGAGTGTACGCAAGACTCCCACAGTTTCAATGGCTTCTTAAGCCCTCTCAGGATGCAGAGTCTAAGCGAGACTCCAGCAGTTTCAATGGCTTCTTAAGCCCTCTCAGGATGTAGAGTCTATGTGAGCCTCCAGCAGTTTCAATGGCTTCTTAAGCCCTCTCAGATGGCTTTTTAGGCCCTCTCAGGATGCAGAGTCTATGTGAGACTCCCGCAGTTTCAATGGCTTCTTAAGCCCTTTCAGGATGCAGAGTCTATGTGAGACTCCAGCTTTTTCAATGGCTTCTTAAGCCATCTCAGGATGCAGAGTCTATGTGAGACTCCAGCAGTTTCAATGGCTTCTTAAGCCCTTTCAGGATGCAGAGTCTATGTGAGACTCCAGCAGTTTCAATGGCTTCTAAAGCCCGCTCAGTATGCAGAGTCTGGCTTCTTAAGCCCTCTCAGGGTGCAGCGTCTATGTGAGACTCCAGCAGTTTCAATGGCTTCTTAAGCCCTCTCATGATTCACAGTCTATGTGATACTCCAGCAGTTTCAATGTCTTCTTAAGCCCTCTCAGGATGCAGAGCCTATGTAAGATAGTTTCAATGGCTTCTTAAGCCCTCTCAGGATGCATAGTCTATGTGAGACTCCAGCAGTTTCAATGGCTTCTTAAGCCCTCTCAGGATGCAGAGTCTATGTGAGACCCCAGGAGTTTCAATGGCTTCTTAAGCCCTCTCAGAATGCAGTCTATGCGAGACTCCAGCAGTTTCAATGGCTTCTTAAGCCCTCTCCTGATGCAGAGTGTACGCAAGACTCCCGCAGTTTCAATGGCTTCTTCTGCCCTCACAGGATGCATTGTCTATGTGAGACTCCAGCAGTTTCAATGGCTTCTAAAGCCCTCTCAGGATTCAGAGTCTTGCTTCTTAAGCCCTCCCAGGACGCAGAGTCTATGTGAGACTCCAGCAGTTTCAATGGCTTCTTAAGCCCTCTCAGGATGCATTGTCTATGTGAGACTCCAGCAGTTTCGATGGCTTCTTAAGCCCTCTCAGGATGCAGCGTCTATGTGAGACTCCAGCAGTTTCAATGGCTTCTAAAGCCCTCTCAGATGGCTTCTTAAGCCCTCTCAGGATGCAGAGTCTGGCTTCTTAAGCCATGGTTTTTCAAGCCCTCTCATGATGCAGAGTCTATGCGAGACTCCCTCAGTTTCAATGGCTTCCGAAGCCCTCTCAGGTTCAGAGCCTATGTAAGATTGTTTCAATGGCTTCTTAAGCCCTCTCAGGATGCAGAGTCTATGTGAGACTCCAGCTTTTTCAATAGCTTCTTAAGCCCTCTCAGGATGCAGAGTCTATGTGAGACTCCAGCAGTATCAATGGCTTCTTAAGCCCGCTCATGATGCAGAGTCTAGGTGAGACTCCAGCAGTTTCTATTGTTTCTTAAGCCCGCTCATGATGCAGAGTCTATGTGAGACTCCAGCAGTTTCTATGGCTTCTTAAGCCCTCGGAGGATGCAGAGTCTATGTGATACTCCCGCAGTTACAATAGCTTCTTAAACCCTCTCAGGATGCAGAGTCTATATGAGACTCCAGCAGTATCAATGGCTTCTTAAGCCCTCTCAGGATGCAGAGTCTATGTGAGACTCCAGCAGTTTCAATGGCTTCTTAAGCCCTCGGACGATGCAGAGTCTATGTGATACTCCGGCAGTTACAATGGCTTCTTAACCCCTCTCAGGATTCAGAGTCTTGCTTCTTAAGCCCTCCCAGGACGCAGAGTCTATGTGAGACTCCAGCAGTTTCAATGACTTCTTAAGCCCTCTCCTGATCCAGAGTCTATGTGAGACTCCAGCAGTTTCAATGGCTTCTTAGGCCCTGTCAGGATGCAGAGTCTATGTGAGACTCCAGCAGTTTCAATGGCTTCTTAGGCCCTGTCAGGATGCAGAGTGTATGTGAGACTCCAGCAGTTTCAATTGCTTCTTAAGCCCTCTCAGGATGCAGAGTCTATGTGAGACTCCAGCGAGACTCCAGCAGTTTCAATGGCTTCTAAAGCTCTCTCGGGATGCAGAGTCTATGTGAGCCTCCAGCAGTTTCAATGGCTTCTTAAGCCCTCTCAGATGCAGAGTCTATGTGAGACTCCAGCAGTTTCAATGGCTTCTAAAGCCCTCTCGGGATGCAGAGTCTATGTGAGCCTCCAGCAGTTTCAGTGGCTTCTTAAGCCCTCTCAGGATGTAGAGTCTACGTGAGACTCCAGCAGTATCGATTGCTTCTTAAGCCCTCTCAGGATGCAGAGTCTATGTGAGACTCCCGCATTTTCAATGGCTTCTTAGGCCCTCTCAGGATGCAGAGTCTATGTGAGACTCCCGCAGTTTCGATGGCTTCTTAAACCCTCTCAGGATGCAGAGTCTATGTGAGACTCCAGCAGTTTCGATGGCTTCTTAAGCCCTCTCAGGATGCAGCGTCTATGTGAGACTCCAGCAGTTTCGATGGCTTCTTAAGCCCTCTCAGGATGTAGAGTCTACGTGAGACTCCAGCAGTATCGATTGCTTCTTAAGCCCTCTCAGGATGCAGAGTCTATGTGAGACTCCCGCATTTTCAATGGCTTCTTAGGCCCTCTCAGGATGCAGAGTCTATGTGAGACTCCCGCAGTTTCAATGGCTGCTTAAGCCCTCTCGGGATGCAGAGTGTATGTGAGACTCCCGCAGTTTCAATGGCTTCTTAAGCCCTCTCGGGATGCAAAGTCTATTTGAGACTCCAGCTTTTTCAATGGCTTCTTAAGCCCTCTCAGGATGCAGAATCTATGTGAGACTCCAGCAGTTTCAATGGCTTCTTAAGCCCTCTCAGAATGCAGAGTCTATGTGAGACGCCAGCCGTTTCAATGGCTTCTTAAACCCTCTCAGGATGCAGAGTCTGTGTGAGACTCCAGCAGTTTCAATGGCTTCTAAAGCTCTCTCAGGATGCAAAGTCTGGCTTCTTAAGCCCTCCCACGATGCAGAGTCTATGTGAGACTCCAGCAGTTTCAATGGCTTCTTAAGCCCTCTCCTGATGCAGAGTCTATGTGAGACTCTAGCAGCTTCAATGGCTTCTTAGACCCTGTGAGGATGCAGAGTCTATGTGAGACTTCAGCAGTTTCAATGGCTTCTTAAGCCGTCTCAGGATGCAGAGTGTATGTGAGACTCCAGCATTTTCAATGGCTTCTAAAGCCCTCTCAGGATGCAGAGTCAATGTGAGCCTCCAGCAGTTTCAATGGCTTCTTAAGCCCTCTCAGAATGCAGAGCCTATGTAAGATAGTTTCAATGGCTTCTTAAGCCCTCTCGGGATGCACAGTCTATGTGAGACTCCAGCAGTTTCAATGGCTTCTTAAGCCCTCTCATGATTCACAGTCTATGTGAGACTCCCTCCGTTTCAATGGCTTCTTAAGCCCTCTCAGGATGCAGAGTCTATATGAGACTCCCGCAGTTTCAATGGCTTCTGAAGCCCTCTCAGGATGCAGAGTCTTTGTGAGACTCTCTCAGTTTCAATGGCTTCTTAAGCCCTCTCAGGATGCAGAGCCTATGTAAGATAGTTTCAATAGCTTCTTAATCCCTCTCAGGATGCAGAGTCTATGTGAGACTCCAGCAGTATCAATGGCTTCTTAAGCCCGCTCATGATGCAGAGTCTATGTGAGACTCCAGCAGTTTCTATGGCTTCTTAAGCCCTCGGAGGATGCAGAGTCTATGTGATACTCCCGCAGTTACAATAGCTTCTTAAACCCTCTCAGGATGCAGAGTCTATATGAGACTCCAGCAGTATCAATGGCTTCTTAAGCCCTCTCAGGATGCAGAGTCTATGTGAGACTCCAGCAGTTTCAATGGCTTCTTAAGCCCTCTCAGAATGCAGAGCCTATGTAAGATAGTTTCAATGGCTTCTTAAGCCCTCTCAGGATGTACAGTCTATGTGAGACTCCAGCAGTTTCAATGGCTTGTTAAGCCCTCTCATGATTCACAGTCTATGTGAGACTCCCTCCGTTTCAATGGCTTCTTAAGCCCTCTCAGGATGCACAGTCTATATGATACTCCCGCAGTTTCAATGTCTTCTGAAGCCCTCTCAGGATGCAGAGTCTATGTGAGACTCCCTCAGTTTCAATGGCTTCTTAAGCCATCTCAGGATGCAGAGCCTATGTAAAATAGTTTCAATGGCTTCTTAAGCCCTCTCAGGATGCAGAGTCTATGTGAGACTCCAGCTTTTTCAATAGCTTATTAAGCCCTCTCAGGATGCAGAGTCTATGTGAGACTCCAGCAGTATCAATGGCTTCTTAAGCCCGCTCATGATGCAGAGTCTATGTGAGACTCCAGCAGTTTCTATGGCTTCTTAAGCCCTCGGAGGATGCAGAGTCTATGTGATACTCCTGCAGTTACAATAGCTTCTTAAACCCTCTCAGGATGCAGAGTCTATATGAGACTCCAGCAGTATCAATGGCTTCTTAAGCCCTCTCCGGATGCAGAGTCTATGTGAGACTCCAGCAGTTTCAATGGCTTCTTAAGCCCTCGGAGGATGCAGAGTCTATGTGATACTCCAGCAGTTACAATGGCTTCTTAAGCCCTTTCAGGATGCAGAGTCTATGTGAGACTCCAGCAGTTTCAATGGCTTCTAAAGCCCTCTCAGGATGCAGAGTCTTGCTTCTTAAGCCCTCCCAGGATGCAGAGTCTATGTGAGACTCCAGCAGTTTCAATGGCTTCTTAAGCCCTCTCGGGATGCAGAGTCTATGTGAGACTCCAGCAGTTTCAATGGCTTATTAAGCCCTCTCCTGATGCAGAGTCTATGTGAGACTCCAGCGGTTTCAATGGCTTCTTAGGCCCTGTCAGGATGCAGAGTCTATGTGAGACTCCAGCTGTTTCAATTGCTTCTTAAACCCTCTCAGGATGCAGAGTCTATGTGAGACTCCAGCAGTTTCAATGGCTTCTAAAGCCCTCTCGGGATGCAGAGTCTATGTGAGCCTCCAGCAGTTTCAATGGCTTCTTAAGCCCTCTCAGGATGTAGAGTCTTATGTGAAACACCAGTAGTTTCAATGGCTTCTTAAGCCCTCTCAGATGGCTTCTTAGGCCCTCTCAGGATGCAGAGTCTATGTGAGACTCCCGCAGTTTCAATGGCTTCTTAAGCCCTTTCAGTATGCAGAGTCTATGTGATTCTCCAGCAGTTTCAATGGCTTCTAAAGCCCTCTCAGGATGCAGAGTCTATGCGAGACTCCAGCAGTTTCAATGTCTTCTTAAGCCCTCTCAGGATGCAGAGCCTATGTAAGATAGTTTCAATGGCTTCTTAAGCCCTCTCAGGATGCACAGTCTATGTGAGACTCCAGCAGTTTCAATGGCTTCTTAAGCCCTCTTAGGATGCATTGTCTATGTGAGACTCCAGCAGTTTCGATGGCTTCTTAAGCCCTCTCAGGATGCAGCGTCTATGTGAGACCCCAGCAGTTTCAATGGCTTCTAAAGCCCTCTAAGATGCCTTCTTAAGCCCTCTCAGGATGCAGAGTCTGGCTTCTTAAGCCATGGTTTTTCAAGCCCTCTCATGATGCAGAGTCTATGCGAGACTCCTGCAGTTTCAATGGCTTCTTAAGCCCTCTCAGAATGCAGTCTATGAGAGACTCCAGCAGTTTTAATAGCTTCTTAAGCCCTCTCCTGATGCAGAGTGTATGCAAGACTCCCACAGTTTCAATGGCTTCTTAAGCCCTCTCAGGATGCAGAGTCTAAGTGAGACTCCAGCAGTTTCAATGGCTTCTTAAACCCTCTCAGGATGTAGAGTCTATGTGAGCCTCCAGCAGTTTCAATGCCTTCTTAAGCCCTCTCAGATGGCTTTTTAGGCCCTCTCAGGATGCAGAGTCTATGTGAGA
Source organism: Ambystoma mexicanum (assembly GCF_040938575.1). Classification (NCBI taxonomy): domain Eukaryota; kingdom Metazoa; phylum Chordata; class Amphibia; order Caudata; family Ambystomatidae; genus Ambystoma; species Ambystoma mexicanum. The sequence goes on along the minus strand of NC_090936.1, from coordinate 63,736,562 downwards.
CTCCCACAGTTTCAATGGCTTCTTAAGCGTTTTCAGGATACAGAGTCTATGTAAGACTCCAGCTTTTTCAATGGCTTTTTAAGCCCTCTCAGGATGCAGAGTCTGGCTTCTTAAGCCCTCTCAGGATGCAGAGTCTATGCAAGACTCCAGCAGTTTCAATGGATTCTTAAGCCCTCTCATGATTCAGAGTCTATGTGATACTCCAGCAGTTTCAATGTCTTCTTATGCCCTCTCAGGATGCAGAGCCTATGTAAGATAGTTTCAATGGCTTCTTAAACCCTCTCAGGATGCACAGTCTATGTGAGACTCCAGCAGTTTCAATGGCTTCTTAAGCCTCCAGCAGTTTCAATGTCTTCTTAAGCCCTCTCAGGATGCAGAGCCTATGTAAGATAGTTTCAATGGCTTCTTAAACCCTCTCAGGATGCACAGTCTATGTGAGACTCCAGCAGTTTCAATGGCTTCTTAAGCCCTCTCAGGATGCATTGTCTATGTGAGACTCCAGCAGTTTTGATGGCTTCTTAAGCCCTCTCAGGATGCAGCGTCTATGTGAGACCCTAGCAGTTTTAATGGCTTCTAAAGCCCTCTCAGATGGCTTCTTAAGTCCTCTCAGGATGCAGAGTCTGGCTTCTTAAGCCATGCTTTTTCAAGCCCTCTCATGATGCAGAGTCTATGCGAGACTCCCGCAGTTTCAATGGCTTCTTAAGCCCTCTCGGGATGCAAAATCTATTTGAGACTCCAGCTTTTTCAATGGCTTCTTAAGCCCTCTCAGGATGCAGAATCTATGTGAGACTCCAGCAGTTTCAATGGCTTCTTAAGCCCTCTCAGGATTCAGAGTCTGTGTGAGACTCCAGCAGTTTCAATGGCTTCTAAAGCCCTCTTAGGATGCGAAGTCTGGCTTCTTAAGCCCTCCCACGATGCAGAGTCTATGTGAGACTCCAGCAGTTTCAATGGCTTCTTAAGCCCTCTCCTGATGCAGAGTCCATGTGAGACTCTAGCAGTTTCAATGGCTTCTTAGACCCTCTCATGATTCAGAGTCTATGTGATACTCCAGCAGTTTCAATGTCTTCTTAAGCCCTCTCAGGATGCAGAGCCTATGTAAAATAGTTTCAATGGCTTCTTAAGCCCTCTCAGGATGCACAGTCTATGTGAGACTCCAGCAGTTTCAATGGCTTCTTAAGCCTCCAGCAGTTTCAATGTCTTCTTAAGCCCTCTCAGGATGCAGAGCCTACGTAAGATAGTTTCAATGGCTTCTTAAGCCCTCTCAGGATGTAGAGCTATGTGATCCTCCAGCAGTTTCAATGGCTTCTTAAGCCCTCTCAGATGGCTTTTTAGGCCCTCTCAGGATGCAGAGTCTATGTGAGACTCCCACAGTTTCAATGGCTTCTTAAGCGTTTTCAGGATGCAGAGTCTATGTAAGACTCCAGCTTTTTCAATGGCTTTTTAAGCCCTCTCAGGATGCAGAGTCTGGCTTCTTAAGCCCTCTCAGGATGCAGAGTCTATGCGAGACTCCAGCAGTTTCAATGGATTCTTAAGCCCTCTCATGATTCAGAGTCTATGTGATACTCCAGCAGTTTCAATGTCTTCTTAAGCCCTCTCAGGATGCAGAGCCTATGTAAGATAGTTTCAATGGCTTCTTAAGCCCTCTCAGGATGCACAGTATATGTGAGACTCCAGCAGTTTCAATGGCTTCTTAAGCCTCCAGCAGTTTCAATGTCTTCTTAAGCCCTCTCAGGATGCAGAGCCTACGTAAGATAGTTTCAATGGCTTCTTAAGCCCTCTCATGATGCACAGTCTATGTGAGACTCCAGCAGTTTCAATGGCTTCTTAAGCCCTCTCAGGATGCATTGTCTATGTGAGACTCCAGCAGTTTTGATGGCTTCTTAAGCCCTCTCAGGATGCAGCGTCTATGTGAGACCCCAGCAGTTTCAATGGCTTCTAAAGCCCTCTCAGATGGCTTCTTAAGCCCTCTCAGGATGCAGAGTCTGGCTTCTTAAGCCATGGTTTTTCAAGCCCTCTCATGATGCAGAGTCTATGCGAGACTCCCGCAGTTTCAATGGTTTCTTAAGCCCTCTCAGAATGCAGTCTATGCGAGACTCCAGCAGTTTCAATAGCTTCTTAAGCCCTCTCCTGATGCAGAGTGTACGCAAGACTCCCACAGTTTCAATGGCTTCTTAAGCCCTCTCAGGATGCAGAGTCTAAGCGAGACTCCAGCAGTTTCAATGGCTTCTTAAGCCCTCTCAGGATGTAGAGTCTATGTGAGCCTCCAGCAGTTTCAATGGCTTCTTAAGCCCTCTCAGATGGCTTTTTAGGCCCTCTCAGGATGCAGAGTCTATGTGAGACTCCCGCAGTTTCAATGGCTTCTTAAGCCCTTTCAGGATGCAGAGTCTATGTGAGACTCCAGCTTTTTCAATGGCTTCTTAAGCCATCTCAGGATGCAGAGTCTATGTGAGACTCCATCAGTTTCAATGGCTTCTTAAGCCCTTTCAGGATGCAGAGTCTATGTGAGACTCCAGCAGTTTCAATGGCTTCTAAAGCCCGCTCAGTATGCAGAGTCTGGCTTCTTAAGCCCTCTCAGGGTGCAGCGTCTATGTGAGACTCCAGCAGTTTCAATGGCTTCTTAAGCCCTCTCATGATTCACAGTCTATGTGATACTCCAGCAGTTTCAATGTCTTCTTAAGCCCTCTCAGGATGCAGAGCCTATGTAAGATAGTTTCAATGGCTTCTTAAGCCCTCTCAGGATGCATAGTCTATGTGAGACTCCAGCAGTTTCAATGGCTTCTTAAGCCCTCTCAGGATGCAGAGTCTATGTGAGACCCCAGGAGTTTCAATGGCTTCTTAAGCCCTCTCAGAATGCAGTCTATGCGAGACTCCAGCAGTTTCAATGGCTTCTTAAGCCCTCTCCTGATGCAGAGTGTACGCAAGACTCCCGCAGTTTCAATGGCTTCTTCTGCCCTCACAGGATGCAGAGTCTAAGCGAGACTCTAGCAGTTTCAATGGCTTCTTAAGCCCTCTCAGGATGCAGAGTCTCTGTGAGACACCAGCAGTTTCAATGGCTTCTTAAGCCCTATCAGGATGTAGAGTCTATGCAAGACTGCAGCAGTTTCAATGGCTTCTTAAGCCCTCTCAGGATGCAGAGTCTATGTGAGACTCCAGCAGTTTCAATGGCTTCTTAAGCCCTTTTAGGATTTACTGTCGGCATGAGATATCAGCAGTGTAATTGGCTTATTTTGGCTCTTCTTCATGTACTCTATTGCAGGAGTGAGACTCGGCAGTCTCAGCGACAATCTCAGCTTCTCTTCAGCCTCTTAGGGTGAGTGGACTCGGCAGTCTCAACCTCAGCTTCCCTTCAGCCTCTCAGGGTGGTGGGACTGTTCTAGCATAATTCTTCAGCCAATTCTTAACCTCGATCTTCTTGGCTTATTATAGGGAAGTCCTCCTCCTCCCCTTTTTCCTAGTTTTTCCTATTTGGCATCTCTTCAATTATCTGGCTCTCGAGATCTTCTTGGATCTTAAACTCCCTATCGTGTGCTGGGTCGGTGGAGACAAGATGGGCTACAAATCCTGTCCACCGTTTTTCAGCAACATGACGGCTCCCATCTTCTGCACAGGCCATCTGCCACAGCTTCTCGCACCCTCTCTTTGCAAGCGCCAGTGTGATCTTAGAGTTCTCTGTGGGATCCCTACTGCTCCCTCTGCGGCCTCCACCACTCTTTAGGTAAGGGCAGGGGGTTCTCCTTGTTGGCACGGCATTGGCACATTTGTTCGGTCATTTAGGCACTGTGTTTTACGGGTTGGGGCAGAGGAATCTGACACAGTGTGCCATGCTGGCCCGTCGTCAATTCCAAAGTCACTGCATCTGGGTGTGCCTGTGATGCAGACATTATTTGTGAGTTCTATGACGTCACTGGTGTAGCGATTTGCATTTTCTATTTTAGCAAACCACTGTTTTGAACTGGGCAGATGCTTGGGCGTCCTCACAAAGTAAGTATGTCTTGCTCGGCTGCATTTGGGCTACCGATTTTAGTTTACTACGCCAGCTACTCATCAGCCCCAAGCCTAGGAGGGTGCCATCTAGCAAGTGTGGACTGTAAACCCCCGCTTCAGTAAGCTCGTGACTCAATATGCGTACATTAATTTGTAAATTCTGTCCCACCAACCTTTTTAATCAATTGGATTTCGAAAAAATATTGCGATACTGAATAGTGTCCCAGATTTTTCTAAGAACATTTTGCATTCGTTGTAATTAAAATAATGATGTGCTCAGCATAATTGACTGGCACTGGAAGACCCTAGTGGTCACCCCACTATGTGGTTGCAGCCACTGTAGTAGTACACACATGTTTGAGTTGGGCAACTCTTGGCTTTGTATTTTCATTTCTGCTCTCTAATGAAAGAGTTCCCTATCACCAGACAGTTTCCCACTCCTAATCCCTGGCGGAAATCCCTCTGTATTTTCCAGCCAGATAAAAGCGCAGAACAAAGCGAAGGGCTGGTGGATGGCAAGTTCCTGTGGAATGCCCTTTCACTGAAGCCTGTCCAAGTGCTGGCAACAGAACTTGACGGCTTAGGCCGCTTATTCCAGCACCTGTATAACATGTCATGGCTTAGAGGAACCAGTCAGCAGCAGGGCTTACTGAAAGACCTGTGTTGCTGTTGACCAAACTCTGAGCGAATGTTGACAGGGATTTTACCACTTGAAGTTCAAAGGATGCGCCTGTTTCGTTATATGTTGAAATAAGTGGTGAAATAAAACGTGTGGGAAGTCCTTGTGTTGTCCCTCTTCGTTTCTTTGGGGGTGAAACTTCAGACATTTATTTCTCTCTCGCGCCATCTTACTTTCAATTTTTCTCTCCCGCGCGCTTGCAAGGACGTTAAGCTTTTCTGCCCACCAAGCACTAATGTACGCTAATAAAGTACCTAACCCTTTGCCAGAACACTATCAGTTTCAAGAAAGTCAAACTTCTGCCGCTATGTATACGTTGAGATGCTCAATCTTAACGCCCTCGTGTAGTTTCCATGACAACGCAGAACGCGCCACAGTTTGCATCACGTGAATGTTTTTTGAGAAATGCATTTTTTAATTATCTTTGAAATTTGTGTACAGAGCTCTAATGCAACTGTTTTTGTCTAGTTCCCGCTATATAAAAACTATAAATAAATAAAATGATGCTTTTATGTACAAGCTTATGTGTGCTGGCCAGATTGCAGCTATAGAGGCAAGGGCCAGGCTTACTTGTGCCATGCCCGAGCATATGATGGTCGCTTTCTTGCATGTGATATCTATGCTTGGGCATGGGGTGCAGCTTGTTTAGATATATGTTGGTTGTTCCCAGTCATATAGTGGCAAGGGGGAGTGGGCACTTGGTTATTTAATCCCAATATCTGTAGATATGATGAGTGTACCAAAACTTGTCATAGCCCCCTACCAAATAAAAGGCATCCGGGCCATTCAGCCTTTGACAGTCCTGGGAAGTGCTTCGTGGAGTAAGGCAGCCCTGGGTGACCCCAAGCAAGGAGTCTTGGCAGTAAGAGGAAGACAGCCCTGGGGAGATCTGGCCAGAATGCAGCATCAGACCCTGGGGTACCTGGACCAGAGAGCGTCTCCAAGTAGGATGGAGCACAATAGTGAAGAGTTGCAGGGATTAAACACCCTGGTGAGTGGTACATTTGCACAAGCGTGTATAGTATATATAGAGTAGGTGCATTATATGGAGGGGTATCAGCTTGGTGAAGAAAATAAGAGATATCATTTGGGAAGTAGATGGAAATTTGGAACAGCTGCCAGTTTTTGAAGCGGTAGACACAGAGAGTGGGAGAGAGAGAGAGAGAGAGAGAGAGAGAGAGAGAGAGAGAGAGAGAGAGAGAGAGAGAGAGAGAGAGAGAGAGAGAGAGAGAGAGAGAGAGGAGAGAGAGAGAGAGAGAGAGAGAGAGAGAGAGAGAGAGAGAGAGAGAGAGAGAGAGAGAGAGAGAGAGAGAGAGAGAGAGAGAGAGAGAGAGAGAGAGAGAGAGAGAGATTATCTTGGAAGAGAGAGAAGGGTAACACAGAGAGGGGAGAGAAGGGTAACAACTGGGAAGTAGGAGGACGGGATTGTGATTGGTGAGTTCACACAGGTTAGGGAGATGGTTGGCCAGGTGATAGAGGACGTTAGTGTGACACTGAAGGGGAATGAGACCGAGGAGAAGACCTGGAGTAAGAGAGACGATAGAGAGAAAGAGAGTGGTTTGAACGGGAAGACAGGCGGAGGACCTCAAGGGAGAGAGTGTATTTGGGGAAAAGGGTATGATTCATATTAGCAGGGCAATGAGATGGAGACCAAGGAGCAGGAGAGGGGGACAGACCATTTGGGAACAAGAGGTAAAAGAGAGGAGAGTATCAGAATTAACGAAAGCAAGCCGGAAAGACAGCATAGGAAGAGACGGGAGAAGAAAGGCAGACATGGGAGAAAGTATTGAAGAGATAAGTAGGCAGTCAGGAGCAGGGCCATGCTTCTCCATCAAGTCCCACCATGGCCGGCAAAACTTCCCAACAAGCTAAACCCTGAGCGATCAACTAGGAGGACGCCTAGGAGAGAACGGTCTGGCAGACCACCGAAGCACCAGTCTCCTAGAGGGTGGTGGGACCGCTAAGAAAGGCGATCCCTGAAGCAGGGCGAGAGCAAGAGGTGGAAACCACCCACTATATATGAGTACAGTGCGAGGTCAGGAGATGCCCTCCTTGAAGGACTTTGTAAAATACTTTTGTTTGGCCACTGGAAGACTTTCGCCTTGTGGGGAGGGCGTGTTTGTTGTTCTGCACTTCGAGGACTTTTGTCGTGAGGTTCCTCATTAGGAAATCCATTGCCTTTTCCTCATGTTAGAGGCAGATACGTTGGGGAATATTATCCAGCCCTTTATTTTTGGACATTCTTATCATCCTACCACTCTTAATATTGAATTTAGCAAACATCCTGACAGTTCTTTTTTATTGAGCACTAGTGTCTCTATTTCTGATAACACGAATGACAAACTGGCACAAACCAGCAATGCCACCACACCATCCATGGTGATCTGTTGCTTGGTTAGGAATGCAGTTTACCTCAAGTGTTTACTGTGCTTTCTCAGGCTCTTCCTAGGAATAGAGGTGTATTTATCCTCCAATGAGTTGTACAAACAGAGAATATCAATGGGACTCCAGAACTATTTCTATGCTGATTTTGTTTGCTGGGGCCTCAATACCTCCAACTCTCTCTTCATAAATGCAATCCTACTCGAGCTCTTCGCTCCTCAGCCACCAACGCCCTCAGCATCAGCCGCTTCTCCAAACAACGAGTTAGTGGTAGATCTCTTTCTTCTGCTGGGGCCTCCCTCTGGAACAGCCTCCCTGCCTCTCTGAAACGTGAGGAGAACCATCTCTGGTTCCGGAAGCACCTCAAGACATTCCTCTCTGCTTCTGCCTTCTCTCTTCATCTCCCGTGTTGAATTCCTAGCTGAAACTCCACTGGTCACCTGGCTACCCTCTGATCTCGGGTCCAGGTCCCCTTCCCGCCCAGTTACACACCTGCACTGCTCCCCCACCCCCGGCAACCCATGGACTTGGGTCTGTATCTGTAACCCTATTGTCCCCCTACCTGCACTTTGGACCCCTGCTGTCTGCATGTACCCTTGCACTTGCCACCCATTGCCCGCACTTCTTGCTATTGTTTGATCCCATGTACTGCACTGGTTCCTTCCCTTTCCCCTCGCACTTTTCCCCACCCCTCTCCCCTGCACTAGCGCAATCTCAATGTCATTTGGCCTAGTAAGATTGTTGTCTCTGTCTTCCCTTTGTCCCCCTCCCTTGCCTCGTCGCGCCTTAACACACTTGTGCATAGGTGCGTTATAAATTCCATATAATATCATATCATAGCAGTCCCAATGGAGTTTGTTACTTCCATCAGGAGACTTGGTTCATAGTAGGTACATGCACAGCTCCTCTAGCGCATCACCATTCTTTGCACTATATGAAAGACACCATTGCATTGCATGTTGCTGGTACAAGTGCCAAGTAGTTCACTGGTTCCACCTCCCTTAGATACTGCTCAGTCGATCAACCACACTAACAGGTCAACGAACACCAAGGTTCAGGAATCGTACAAAGCTGAAGCTGACAAGAAACTTTCCTTGAGTCGGGCTGTTAACATTGGGGCTCATGTATGGCTGCTGTAATGGCGCAGAAGTAGGAGACTGGCACACGGGTATCATGTTGTTGGTTATAGACTTTAATTAATAACCAAAGGAAAAGGAAAACCCTAACTTTTCCTATTTCTAAGAGTTTACCTGCCTCACATAAACTAAGGATTTTGTCAGGAGGTCTTGTATAAAAATAAAGGTCCACCGTCGTGTCAGAAACCTATTTCCTTCCCTTGCATTTTAAATCAACTAAAGAAAAAGGATGATTTTCTCAGTTTAGAAGGATCTCTCTCACTCTCTCTCTGGATGACTTCCCCACTTCAGTTATAGGAAAAATTGAATGTGCTTCATCAATGGAGGAACCTCACAATAAAGTCTCAAAAGCTTACTTGGACTGACTCTCTGCCAGGGTACAAAAAATAGTATTTTTTCTTCTCAATGTCCAAAAACTCCTGGGAGAATGTTTCCATTCCCCAGGTCTTTCTCAGGTTTCTTAGGATGTCAAGAGGATGACTTATTGTCTTGGTGGTTGGTAGAATGTTCACAAAAACCCAGGGGGTATGACTTCCCCCTCCAATGGTCGCAGATCTTGTATAGCGCCAAGAAATTGACTCCCTTCTCTTCGCAGTTTTCAGAATGTTTACAACACACCAGGGGATTTGACTCCATGCTCCTCGTGTCAGACTATCTTTCACCACCAACCTGGTTTTCCACTTGGCCAGCTACCACTCTTACAGTGCTTCCAAACTGTGTCAAGGGTAGTGCTTAATTTCCCTTGTTTTGCTCTTGGTTTCGCAATCAACCTGGCTTCCTTCGCTGTCAGGCACTGTGACTATCAAGATTAATGAGGATATTGCAATGGCTGCGGGTCCCAGACTTGCATACACAATCCACCTGGCATACTCTCCTGCCAGGTAATATTATTATGAGGATCAACAAAGATGTTCTTAGGGGTGCAGGTCCCAGGCTCGCATACAAAATCCACCTGATATACTCTCCTGCAAGGTACTGTGACAATTATTCTGAAGGTGCTGACAATCCACCTGGTATACTGACCCACCCGGTACTATTATCTGGGGATCAACAAAGATGATCTTATGGGTGCAGGTCCCAGACTCCCAGATACAGTCCACCTAGTATACTAACCAGGTATTGTGACTATGATGATTAGTCAAGAGGCTTTGATTGCCTTTGTGGTTATGGGTCCCAGACTCGCACCTTCTTCCCTCACTGTTCAGACCACCTGGCTTTACTACTCTGCCAGGTACTAAAACTATGATCATTGGCTTGGATATTTTTTCAACTTCTTATATTCTCAGGGTTGGGATCACAGACCCGCAACTTTTGTTTCCCTCCTGGTTCCCAGCTTCTACATGATTGCCTTGGGCCCCTTTCAACTGCCCTTGCACTCGTGTACCTGTCCCTATGATCCACAATGCTCTCAGGCCTTCGGTGATGCTTGTGGGCCACTTCTGTATTTCCTCGATGGTCAGTGGTCCCCTACTGCTTGCAGCAGCTCTGCGAGCGAAATGTCCTTCTGGTGAACGTGCTTCCTGCTCCGCATGTTCACTGTCCCAATGGGGCACCAAGAGCTGCTTCCTCCTCCTTTGTGGAGTGGTCCCTTAACACCAGACCCTCCTTGTGACAGCATGCCCCCTTCGTGGCATCCCGGTTCTCTCCAGCACCTCCTTCCCCTGGACAACTTGTTCTTCCAGGGAGGACTTGACATTACTTCCTGGTTTCCTTCTTCTATTTCTACTCCACCTTGGCCAATAGGAAGTTTGCAACCACTGGACAGTTCAATTTGTTTCATAGAGGAACTCTTTATGCCGCTACACATCCTCCTCATCTCAGTACAGGCAATTGTGTCTTGTTTGTGCCTTTTTTTCGTCCCAGTCCCAGTGGTGGTTTTCACTTGGGTTGGATGTGTTCTTCTTCGTCCCAGTAGTAACATTAGTGTTCTTAAATGGGTCAGTGAGATTCTCCTTCTCAGTACTGGATAAGGCAGTTCCAACTAGGTGATCTGTGCTCTTCCTCGTTTCAGTATTTCTACCCTTGAAACTCTCTTGGGTCGGTTGTGTTCTTCATAGACCCAGTACTGTTAATACTATGGGTGTGAGACATGTACATGGAGAGATAGGGTAAAAGAGGTTTAGGTGAAGGGAACCGGTTGTTAATAACACATTCTCCACTGATAGTCGTCCCTAATCCCATAGTGGGGACCCCTGCCCATGAGATCCTCCTGCTGAGTACCACCCCCAGGGGGACTATTGGGTGGTGGCCTCACCTCCCAGGCCTCATGGAAAAGGACTCCACCTAGGGGGGAAGGGACGACAACCATGGATTTGTCACACTGGCCACTCAGTTTCACCGTATATAAGGAAGCAGGAATATATGGTGGAGATCCTGGATTCCCAATGGCATCGTAGGTGCCTCCTATACTTGATTTGTGGATGGACCTGCGGGATCTTAATGGAACTTTCAGCTGATGTGCATATCCATGTACTGATATCACAACTGACCATATGAAAAAAGCCTTATAGTTTTCATGCACATAGTGATGGAATAATTTGTGTTACTATGGAAATTATGTATTTTCTAAATGGGGTATACCTACGACGATGCCAGGGTATATCCGTGTGCATGTGCATCAACAAGTAAAGAGACCAATCCTGTCGAACGATACATACCTTCAGGTAAATAACTTTGATTTGTATTCCAAGCTGGAGAAATACCAGTTCCACACAAAGGATGCAGAGTTCTTTGGTTACATGTTGACTCCCAACATTGTGAAAATGGACCAGAAGAGGCTACATGCATTCTTGGAATGGTCGAAACCCACCACCCTCACAAGAATCTGGCGGTTCCTGTGTTTCACCAAGGTTGACCATGATTCCTAAAAGACCTCTCTCGAGTGGTGCAACCACTTAACTGACTCAGAAGCCTGTTCTATTTGCCAGTGCTTCTCCCATGTAGGAAGCCTTTGGTAGCCACAAAGAAGCCTTTTGTTCAGCGCAAGCCATTTGTACTAGGTGCATATGCATGCAGCAGTGCAATGGGAGATATTTTCTTCTAGAAAGGCAAAGATGGATTGCTACACTCCATGGCCCTTCACTCGAGAAAGCTAACCCCCAGTGGAGTGCAACTACATTGATTACTGGAAGCTGTTAGCCATGAAGGGTGGGTTTACTCATCAGGACGGAGCAGCGCGTCCCGTGGAAGTACTCATGGGTCATACGAACACAACGTCCCAGAAATAATCACATAGGGCCTCATTACGAGGAAGGAGGTTATCATGCCACTTTTTGGGGCATGGTTACCCCCATTCCGGGTACCGCGTCCGGGTTCCCTGAATGTGGGAAATACCTGGCCATTCTGACCTTGGAGGGCCCGGTATTTCCCCACTCAAGGAGCCCAGACCCGGTCCATCCCCATTGCCATTTGAGCCCCCATAGAGCTTAATGGGAATGGGGAGCATGCTAACAACGTTAGCCTGCCGGACCCCTCGCGGGACCCGCTAAGGACGTATGGTAAAACCAGGTGTCCTTAGTGGGTCCCGCGAGCAGATCGCGGAATCAGGCGGTAGGGGGTTAACGGGACAGCAGCTCTACCGGCCCTGTTAACCCCCTACCGCTTTCCTCATAATGAGGCCCATTGTCTCAACCCATGCCAGGTGGATGTTCTTTTTCACCCGCTTTATCTACATGCTGAATTGTCGTTCCAGCTCAACACATGTAAAGGCTAATGCCTTGTGTCATGCCAGCTCTCGCTCCACCGACCCGGTGTCTCCCTACCTGTACTTTTGCCTGTCCAACCAGCCACCATTCTGGATATTTTAGGGCCGGAAAAACAAGTCCCTGTATCTCTGCCATCAAGTGATCAAGCTTGTTAAACAGTGTGCAGAGGTGCAGCTGACTGCGGAAGGCACGTTCTACCTGTAAGATCGATTACATATACATCTGCCAGAAACTCGACACAACTACGCAAATGGTGACATGAGTCAAAACTGTTAATTCTTGGCAAAACAAGTCAATGGAGATGGTTCAGCATTAGTTCTGGTTGCCCCATATAGGAAAAACATTCAAAATGATGTCCAAGAATGCACGCTTTGTTCACAGTAGACGGTAACATGCAGCCATCTGCTTGCTTCTTATAACCATGCAAGGTACCTGGGAGGCCTTTTGGGGGTTGTTATTATGGGCTTTACCACTGTGTTACCCCATCACGCAAATACATCCTCCTCTGGGTAATAGTTGATATCTATTAAAAGATGGACCATTCCATTACTCAGTTTTACCACCTGTGTGAAATCTGGCCAGTCATTTATTGCAGCATAGTTCTGAAATCAGGGACCCCAGTTCAATGTCAGAACAACTGGGTTTTCAGGTTCATCATTCCGCCACTTACCACCCTCCATTGGATGCACAAACAGAGCGAGTTAACCAGGAGATTGAACAGTATCTCTGCTATTTTATTTTGTAGGCCCAAGACAACTGTAGTAAACTCCTTCTGCTTTTCGAGTTTCCGCCTCACCTCTGGGAAAAGATGTGGGCTGTTTGCACCAGCTTCTGTGTCCTGAGGCAGAGTCAGGAGCCAGAAACCTTCATCGTGCAAACCAGTAAACCCCAGAGAAGAGCTTGATCCGTGTGGGACGAACGAGAAGAGCAGACAAAAGTCCGTGAGTGACACCAGGGCAAATACGTAGATTCATTTTTGAGAGGCATTTGTGTTGGTTTTTCGAAATAGTGACAACTGAAGCCAGGAATTCCCATTCTGACATATTATTTGAGTTTCTAATGGCCCATGTTTGTGTTCAATCCCTAAAATACCCTATTTGGTGAACTTGATATCACGTCTCGGTAGGATAGCTCAGCGGCAACGTGCTCGCCTTGGAAGCAAGACGACACGGAGCAACACAGGTTCGATCCCTGCTATCATAGCATGTATATCATGTCCTGGGTCCTTCTGGCGACCGCTCCACCATGTAACAACGGGTAAGTGTGTTCTATATGAGTGCTGCATGCAGAGGGTTTTGGGAGGAAGCAGGGTTAGTAAGTACTAAGGTAGTAAGACAAAACCAGGCACTTGCCTAGGCTCCCACCAGCGGGGTGGGGCACACGATTTCCCCCTACAAATATAAAAAGTGGCCCCATTTTCTAAGAATTGGGCAGCGAAATATCAATTTGCCAACGGTGGCAAACATCCCTGTGCCCAGAACAAGGCACATTCATTAACGGCAGGGCAAATGGCCAACGCTTTTGTTGAACTGTGGAACAAATCACGTTTCGTAATCCCTGGTAGGAAGAAAATGACAAAACACGAACCTGCATCACAGAAAAGCCTTTCATATTCTGCTACTTCCATTTGCCGACAGACCAACACACAGTCCCAGGGCACTTCCTGAATGCGCGCATCACGACCCCAGCAAAGCTCTTTTGTATTTTTTTCCTTCCCACTAACCAAATCCAAGTCTCAAACCCTTTCTTTTAACTCCTGGAAACAGTGCACATGGTGACAGCTGTGCGCTGTAAAAATGTCAGTAACGTAACGTTACATAACATATTTTGGCAACTTTAAAAGGTGCGCCGAAGTTTTTCTTAAACCACCAAACTGTACAAAATAATTGAGCAGTCAGACCATACATGCTTTACAGTAACTAAGAAAGAATGCCCTCAATATTTGCGCCTCCCGCCACGAAGCAATTAAGTGCTTATAGGAGACTTTCGGCTGGCTACCTAGAATTCTGTGGAATTCCCAGGACGAGCCAGCGGGCGTCCAGGGCTTAGCGAATGGGCTCGTCTTGCTCGGCGGCAACAATGGGTCTCTCTGGAAGCGGAAGCGAGCAGCGTGCTCACACGGGACACATTGTACACTTGAAAGATTAGCCATTGTTGCCGGCCGTGGCGCCCCAGACATGCTGGCTGCAAGCGGTGGGTGGGAAGCAGGTGTTACCTGTAATTAATCCCATCCCTGCAAAACGGGTTTATTTCAACCAAGATCCTGGCAGTGGACAGACAAAACATCCTCGCCCCTTCATTCTGCACCGGTACACAACAAAGGTCAACCTTATCATTGTTTCGGTTTAAGATGGCCCTTTGCCACCTGCTTTCTGACTTTTAAAGAGCTCACAAAATCTGTTCATTTGCTTTGAATTTTCCACGTTATTTAATTTAATTCTTATCCCAGTGTGCTTGGCAACCCTTTGTGACGTCTCCAATGTTTGGCGTATTGTTTCGGTCCGAGGCTAATGTCGTTGCTGGACCCTAGCGTTCGTTTTGGTTTGTAGATGGAGATTCTCCCCTGTATGAATTCCGCTCCTTGGCCGCGGATTGCTCTGTGTGTTATGCAGAGTGTTTTGAAGAAAATGTGTTTTTTGACTGGTTGTCAATGTCGTGTTCTCAGTGCTGGTGTGATGCGTTCTCTCTTAGTGAGTGTGAGGCGCAGTCTTGCTGCTCTGTGTTCTGTATTCGTTGTAGTTTTCTCCTAAGGTAGTCTGGCATTCTGAGATGGAAGCTGTTGGTGTAATCTTATTCTTGACATGATGAGAGAGATGACAGTGAGTGTTCTGTGTGGGAAGGGGAGTATCCTTGATTGTGTGCAAGTGAAAGAAGCATTTTTGAACTACTGCATTGACTTGAGGTTCTATTGTTAGTTCGTTGTCCATTAATATTCCCAGATTTTTGACCACTTTGGATGGTTCTGGTGGCTTTCCCAGTTACGTCGGCCATGGAATGTGGTGATGGTTCAACAGGTCATTGGGAATGATCATGATTTCTGTTTTGTCCGTATTGAGTTGGAGGCTATTTGTGTTCTTCCAATGGTTTATTTCTGTGAGGCAGTTCATAAGGGTTGTGGTTTGTTCTTTGCTGATTTTGTAGATGATTTGAGTATCGTCTGCGTAGCTCTAGCAGGTTTTTCTTGATAAGGTTAATCAGGGGTGTCATATAGATGTTGAAAAGCAGTGGTGAAAGTGATGAGCCTTGTGGGACTCCACATGTTGTTTGTGAGGTGTTGTCCAAGTGGTTTCCGTTCTGTCTGCCATGAAGGATTTTAGCCAGAGGAGAGCTGTGTTGCCTATTGCAATACCTTCTAGTCTTTTGATCAGTGGTGGACTGTGTCGAAGGCTGCTGATAGATCAAGTAGTATTAGTGGCGATTTTTGACGTTGGATTCTGCAGTCTTTTTTCAATCGTCCCATATCGATAGTAATGCTGTTTCCATTACTCTCATGGGTCTGATGCCTACTTGTGCCTGGTCTAGTATCCAATTGTTTTCTAAATGTCACAGGATTTGTTCGTAGACATAGCTTTCTAGTAGTTTTGCTGGGTATGGTATTTTTGAGATTGGTCAGTAGTTGGTTAGGTCTTCCGTGTTTCCCGATGGGTCTTTAAGAAATGGCTTGATGTATGCCTATTTGAAGGCTTATGGCCCAGTTCCTCTTGCTATTAAGTGGTTCAAGAGGTTGAGGAAATGTTCCGACAGTGTTTTCTGGGTGAGGATAGTCTTGTATACGTCTGGTGGGCAGGGGTCTGCTGGAGAGCCCCGACTCTGTTACTTTTGCTCACCAGTGAAGGCGAGTCCCACAAAACACACACACCAGAGTAAATGCAACCTGATAGCCAAGAGATAGCTTTGCAAGGATAACAAGGTTTACTCGTACAAAATACAAATATCAGCAAAGGATTCTGCTGCTCGAGAGCGCTCTGGTCTTGCATTGGCAAACAGTGGTTTA
The DNA here is from genome assembly GCF_040938575.1 of Ambystoma mexicanum. Classification (NCBI taxonomy): domain Eukaryota; kingdom Metazoa; phylum Chordata; class Amphibia; order Caudata; family Ambystomatidae; genus Ambystoma; species Ambystoma mexicanum. Next base: position 63,720,683 of record NC_090936.1, on the reverse strand, counting down.
TAACTTCAAAAAGCGTTGCACTATAGGGTGCACTCCAGGATTGCTGATTGGAGGCACCCTAAACATGGGCTTGCACCATAGGGAATGCCAAGCAATAATTGACTGGTTCTTTTCTGTCGATCTGGCTCTACATGGTTCAGCTGGGCTCATACTTGCGGTGAAGGTTAGGGCATACATGAGACACACTTTATCTTTTCTAAGCTAAACAACTAAAACCGACTATTCACTGATTATGGCAGGCACGTGGGCGGCACAGGAACGGGGTGCCAGGGAGGGGGGATTACAAAGTACAGTCATGCTGACCCATACGTTCAAGACTTCATTAATACTGCAGTTCCCGCACTCAAGGTCTCCCGACTGGGGTTTGATCTGTGATTTACCCTTCCCGGTACCTCATGTTACAGGAGACTTGTATTTGTATTTATTGTATTTATATAGTGCTTTACTCCAAAGCGCTGTTAGGGAGCTATATGGTCGTGAAGGTTTTAGATCTGTGGTGGGCACCTTGGGGAGGTTAGGACCTGGGGGTCAGGTGAGTGAGGTGTGGCCAGCTCTGACCTGGCTGGGTGGGTGGGGGTTAGGGGCCTGATGGCAGGTTAGTGGAGATGAATTGATGCAGCGCAGGGCCTGCTACTGTCTCACTCTCTGTGCGGGGCAAATTCCCAGAGGCGATACGAAATATTCGCAACACTGGAGGAACAAGACGGAAACGGACTTCTGTGGGAACAGGGCTCGTGTGGAGCTGGCTTGTTGTGCCGATATTGGGCCTGGCCCATCTGTGTGAACTCGGGACGTGAGAATCGCAGGCCAGCAGCTTGTCTGTTCTTTGCCTAATACAAAATGGAGTCGCGAGGCAGGGACAGGACTAGTGCTAATCACCTACTTTTGTGCGCTACATGGCCCTTGTATGATATCTGGGACTGCGGGCTGATCCCCACCTTGTATCTTACATAGCCTCATATGGGGTTCGCCTTATTTGGAAGCGCCTAGGGGAGTGGGATAGACTCATCTCCATCCCAACACCAGGCAGTTACATTTTTCTGTTGAGCTTGGTGGGAGATGCTTTGGTCAAGTGGATGGTTCCGGTGTTGGCTGGTCAAGGGGGTTGTTGGTGATTTTTGGCATGCTCTTAATGACTTGCTGGATGTTTTTTATTTTGTTTTTGAAGTGGTCTGCAAGGTCATCACATAGTTTTTGCGATGGGTTGGTGTGTGGTTGCGTGCTGTTATGTTTCTTAGCTCGTTGATGATGTTGGACATCTCTTTCTGGGTGCTTCTCGAGTTTTTGATCCGTTCGTTGTACAATGTCTTCTTTTCTTTGAGTATTTCAGCTTTGTATAGTCGTATCTGTCTTTGGTATGCAATTTGTGTTCAGTTGGTCATAGGGTTTTCCTCCATTCTTGTTCCCGCTTCTTGTTAATTTATTTTGGTGCGCTGAGGTGGGGTGTGAACCATTGCTTTCGGTGGAGAAGGGGTGAATTATTTTTCTGGTGCAATGTCACCCAATGTTTTCGTTATCCCTTTTTGGATTGTGTCAATTCATTCTTCTATGCGTGTTGAGTCTAGAACGGTGATTGACGATTTTGTGACTTCCAGTCTCGTGTTTAGGTCCAAACTGTTAATGGATTTCCAGTTTCCTTTCCGAATTGGAGTGAGGGGGAAGTATTTGCCAGTGTTTTCCTTAAGAGGGAGAACAGTGACACATTTGGACACAACTCTATAGGATACTATGGCTTTATGGACTTGATCAACGCACTCTTGTCCTGCCACTAATGCTTGAAGTACACCCTTTATGTATCTGTTAACACTCTCAACTTGTCCATTCCATTTTGAACGTTACAAGGCAGACCTGTGTTGTTGATGCCGGCTTCAGAAATACTTTCATCTCTATTGATGTGAATTCCACTTCATTGTCAGTGACAACTTTGGCAGCCGTCGCTTCTGTCTACTTAATTGAAGAACTCTGGTGGATTCAGTTTTGATGTATTCCAGAAATGTGATCTCTATCATTGATCTCGATTCACTAGTTTTGTGGCATGCTTTACTTCTGGCTGCATGTATTTGATGACCTCTACTCTGTCCTTGTGCCATGCTCTTGATTTACTAATGGCATTGGTGCTGTTCTCTTGGTAAGTCTCTTGTTACTGTCGTGACAAACATGGAATCTCACTGTTTGCCTCTGTATGTTATTTGCGGCCACCATTTTTGTTTTCTGCTCATTCTTTTTGCTTGATGCCATGCCTGTGTTGCCTAGTTCTAATTTTAAAAGCTGTGAGCTTGCAGTAGTTATGAATATAATTTTCATCTTTTAGATTTCCGCAGACACCTTTCGGTAGCATTGGAGACATCCACCGCTATGCTTTTTGCGGATGTGGGTTGTTTGACCGAAGTCAATAGATTTGCGGCGGAATCGATCGTAGTTTATTTTGCCGCAAATCTATTTGACCTTCAGTCAACCAACCCAAACCCCTGTCCTTCCAGCAGCCCTATACCAATCCCCCATCCTCTACTTCGTTTTTTCGCCAGCCACCTGCGCTTCTGCTATACCCCTGCAGCGTCAGTTCCGTCCCTCCAATGTGGGTTGCAGCTGACGCCACATGATCCCTTTTTATTTTTTTTCCTTTTTTTCTGTTGAGTCCCCCGCCACCCCTAAAGCCCATAATACCAAACATGGGGAGTGGGGACACCCCCGCAACCCCTGCTCCTCATGTTCGGTATAATGGGTCTCGATTTTTTTTAGTGGCCGAATTCGGACATATTTTGTTCGTCAACTTGGGAGTTTCTGTTTTTTTGTCTGGCCAGTATTCGAGCACATACATATGCATTCTGTCCAAGGGTGTACTCCCTCTTGTTGTCCTCTTCCCACTCTTCTTGGGTAATTGCTTATTTTTTTTGGGCTGGTTTGTCTGAAAGGTTGGGGACAAAGCTTTGAAAGTACCCTATTAACCAGAGAAAAGCTCTAAAATCTCTTTTGGTCTTCGGAGTTGGTGTATCTAAGGCGCCTTTTAGCTTCTCATGTTGTGGTTGTACTTTCCCGTTCCCTACAAAGAAGCCAAGATATTTTACGTCTGATTGGGCCAATCTGCACTTAGCTGGACTAGCAGTAAGGCCAGCGTTTCTGAGGGCTTTCATGATGGTACAAAGATGGAAGAGATGATTCTCCCAAGTCTTGCTATAAATGACGATATCGTCAATATAAGCTCCACAGAAATCAGAATAGGGTTGAATGATTTGATCCATGAGGTTTTGGAAAGTGGCTGGCGCACCATGTAGACCGCAGGTAGGACTTTAAATTGGAATAATCCCAACACCGTTGAAAACACAATCTTTTCCTTATCTGGTCCATAGACAGGAACTTGCCAGTATCCCTTGGTTAAATCTAGGGTAGATAGAAAGGTGGCTGCTTCAGGTTTATCAATTAGGTCGTGAATGCATAGCATGGGATAGCCATCGAAGTCCGATATGGCATTAACTTGATGGAAGTCAATACAGAATCTCCAGGAACGGTCAGGTTTAGTGACCAGCAGGATAGGCGAGGACCATGGACTTGAAGATGGCTCAATAATGTTGGCATTCAACATTTTGTTGACTACCTCGATCACTATCTGCTTAGGGACTTCTGGGAGTTGATATGGTTTTAAGTGGACCACTTTACCCTTAGGTGTTCTGATTTAATGGTATGTACCTTTTACTCTCCCTGGTTTTTCTGAGAATACATCGGGAAATGAAATTACTACATCCTTTGGATCTTGTTGGTGTTGAGTAGATAGCTCGGAAGGAATTAAATTAAAGTTATCTATGTCTTCGGGAACCAGCCAGGCTAGTACTTTGGCATGGGTGGCTGAGGGGTTCTCTTTCCACTCTTTCAAGAGATTTATGTGATATAATTGGATTTTCTGTTTCCTCTCCGGTTGTGCTGCTCTATAAGTGCAGGATCCCATTCTTTCTACTATTTCATTAGGTCCGTGCCACTTGGAGACCAGCTTGTTCTCTGAGGTTGGTAAGAGGACTATTACTTTCTGTCCTATGGAGAATGATCTTAAACTCACTTTCTTGTCATAAGTGGCCTTTTGTTGGCTTTGAGCCTTTTCCATGTGAGTGGAAACTAAGTCTCGGACCAACTTCATATGTTCTCGCATTCGGGTGGCGGTTTGCAAGATGGGAATATGGGTATCCTCTCGCTCTTCCCAGGTTTCCGGGAGCATGTCCAGGACATCTCTCAACTATCTTCCATCGAGAAATTCAAAGGGAGAGAAACCTGTGGAGGTTTGGAGGGGGGGTTTCCTCACTGCAAATAGTGGCCCATGCGATAATTCGGTCCCAGTCTTTCCCGTCCTTGTCTAGCAGTTTTTAGAGAATTAGTTTCAAGGTCTTATTGAATCTTTCTACCAAGCCATTGGTTTGGGGATGGTACACAGAAGTTCACAAGGTGGTAATGTGGCATAGCTCTTTCACTTCAGCCATAAGCTTACTCATAAAAATCGATCCATGGTCCGTTAGTATTTCCTTGGGGAAACCGACTCTGGAGAAATACGGTATCTGGTTGCATAATCCACGATCACAAGGACATATTTATTGCCTAATCTGGATGTGTCAAGCAGTCCAATTACGTCCATACCAATTCTGGAAAAGGGGACTTCTATAATCGGCAACAGATTCAGAGGGGCAGACAGGTGATGTGATGTGCGTGCTGGTCTTTTGACACATTTCGCATGTTTGGATGAAAGTTTTTACATCAGCGTGAATATCTGGCCAGTAAAACTTTCCACTAATATGCGCCTGGGTTTTAGAGTCTCCTAAATGCCCCCCGGTAAGGTGGGAATGCACGATTTCCAGTACAACCTTTCAATGGCTTTTGGGTATTACCAATTGTGTTTTTACCATACCTTCTGGGGAGGTTTCCTTTTGGTAAAGCAATCCTTGTTTTAGAAAGAAAAAAGGACTCCCTTTCTCTAAGCCGCCACCTTCTGGAATTGCTTGTAAAAATGCCCCAGCGAGAACTGGATCATTTTGCTGGGCGAAGGCCAAGTCTGGATGGGTGGTGGGTTTCTCTTGTTTCCCTTCTTTGCTGTTAATTGATTCATCAGCTTCCCCAAAGCCTAAGTTACCTCTATCTGTTTTGTCTGGTTCACTTTCTTTAAACTGAGGAAATAGAGCTGTTTCCAAAATCCCCTGGGCAATTTGATCACCCTGACGTACCTCAAAAGGAATCTCGCCATGGTTTTGTAAGAGAACCTTCACATCTCCTGTAAAATCGGAATCATTAATGCCTGCTAAGACGTCTATTATGAACTTCCACGCTAGGCCAGATTTTGGGGCCAATCGAATGTAACACCCCGGAAAAACCAAGTCTGTAGGAATCATTCCTCTCTTCCCAGGGGGAATGATAGCTTCCCTACTGCTACAGATATCAAACCCTATTGATTCCTTGGTGGCGATTGAAAGCCTAGAGGCTCTTTGACTACGTTTTTGAAATTGTAGGGTTCCCCAATTAGTTTCAATTGAGTCACATCCCGCTACTGACACCATATGTAAGGAACTCATGGTGACAACAGTAAAGACAGACACAAGTGATCACAGTTCAACGGTGTTCATTAAACTATAAGTATGTGGTGGAAAAACACCCAACCTAAACCTAAATCTAAGATGCGAGCAAGCGTCAACCATCAAATGAAAAATAAGGCAGTCCTTGTGGCGTTTTGTCAAAGTAAAAAGCCTATACTGAAAAAAATATTGCCAATTTCTTACAACTAATACAGAAAGAGTGTGGGATAGGGTGTTGAAATAAAGGAAAAGATGTGATTGCCTTGAGGTCTCCTTTCCCTGTGTTTTTAGCACGGGACAAGGTGGAACTTTGGAGCACAGCACACGCTCGAGCCTTCACAGCACAAGCTAACAGTTCTGTATCAGCTATCAGCAATGTCTCTTGCCTTCGAGGCCTGATGCTCTCAACATACAAACACAAAGTTCTTGTTCTATGAATACTTTAGGTGATGGCTTCACCCCTGTGTCCCCCTCTTCTGGGCGCAGACCCTTGCAAGCCGTATTCAACAAATTAACAAAACAGTTCCTTTCTCAGTGAACTTTGTGTGATAACTTTCTACCCCTGGATCTCCTCCGGCCGGGCTCAGACCCTAGATGACAAGGGGGACACTTTCCTTCCCCTCCTCTAGCAATGCTTCTTGCTTTCACAAATCTTAAATGTCTTTTCAAACAATGTAGTGTGAATTTCCCTCGATTGGGTTCGCTCTTGCCGACCTACTGCTCATGCACTCATTTCACCAAGCAGGATTCATTTCTCAGTTTTACAATCATCTGTCAGTCAAAGACTTGCGATGGTACAGAGGATTTTACAAGACCCCTGTATGACCACTTTGACCTCTTTTCACCTTTTCCCAAGCCTTTCTGGTTATGGTAGTTTCTACCATTGGGTAAGAGTTTCCTCTGTGAGCACCCACGTGGTGCCGGATTCCTCTGTATCTAGTTTTACCCCTCCTTCATTAATAGTATCCTTTTGCTTTTCAAAGTTCAACTTAGCCTTCGGCTACTTTTCATTCAACACAGTTCGGTTTATTATTGACACTCCCCTCAACTCACCATCTGTGATGAACTGCTTGGCTTTCTTTTGCATCGGAGTCAGGGTTGGTACCACAGAGACAAACGGCTCCCCCCGGTTTGGCAATCAGCGGATGAGGGTCTCGTGTAACGTTGATATCTGGTGCAATACATGCTGGCTATTGTTTGCAGACTTATCATTCCCTCTGCAGAGTTTTCACGGGCCTTTGTCAAAAAAAAAAAAAAGGTCAACTCTACTTGTCACCCTCTCGGTCTAAGCCGTCTTTCTCTTCCTCTTGTGCTGCTGAGCTGAGTTAGCTCTTACGTCGTGCGGCCTGCCTTGCTTGTCCTGTGCTCTTGTGCTCCACCTTTTATTCCTGTCGGGAAGGGAAGGGCCGTCAGGTGTGTCTGATTCTGGTCAATTGCCTGACTTTGCCTGACCCTGGTATTGGGACACGTCAGGTAAACGGCTCTGGTGTTAGTCCCTTGTCTTTCATGTTGTGCGAAAGTGTTAGTGTAGAAAAATGGGGTGGGGTGACAGGTACTGTCAGGTACTGTCAGGTTGGAGTGACATATTCTTTACATACAGTATCATATACTCACTTACATTGGGCCAGGGGAGACACATATTTAGTATAGAAAGGTTTTAGGAAGTTATTATGGGTTATATTTTTTATACAGCCAATTTTGCCCTTAACATTCATTGCAGTCTATGGAGATTGCCCCAAGCCAAGATGGAGGTTCTCAGTCTAAATTCTGATTGGCTGGAGATTGTTTATAGGGAGGACAATGAACATTCTAAACTGCCTTTCATCGTCCTAGCCCAGCTGAGAGGTCGTGTGCCTTGTTGCTCCTGCTTAACTTTGTCAAGGGTGACAAGTTTCTAGCGGTTGAGCGGAAGATCTGAAAGTATAACAGGAGTCATGTTTGGAGTTTGGTGGAGACACAGGACAGGAGTCAGAAACTTCCATTTATTCTGAGAAAAGAAGTTTTCAAGTCTTATTCAAGATAAGTGACTTTCCAGATTTGTTGAACTTGTAAAAAGGTTATATTTATCTAAGGGACTGAAATCAAATCTGTATCTAAAAAGATTGAAGCGCGTACGTTTGTTTTTATCGCTACATGTCAAATCAAACTAGCGCGAGAGTTTTTGTCCGTTACTTTTCGCCCGCGCGTGTGTCTCTGCGCGTGAGAGTGAAGCGCGAGCGTGTACTTTGGACTCGCGTTTACTGTTCGTTTACGCAAGGGTTTTTTCCGCGTGATAACATAAGCGCGTGTGTATGTTGCGCGTGTGCGTATTTATTCGTAAGTTGGACATTAGCGTGAGTGCGTTTTACCCGCAAATTGAGTCATCAGCGCGTGTGCGTGTTTCCCGCGACTTGGAGGAAAGCGCGTGTAATTTTTATCGCGTCTTGGATTTCAGCGCGAGTGCGTTTTACCCGCAAATTGAATCGTCAGCGCGTGTGCGTGTTTCCCGTGACTTGGAGGAAAGCGTGTGAAATTTATATCGTGTCTTGGACTTTAGCGCGAGTGCGTTTTTACGCGTGTGCGTATTTCCCGCGATTTGGAGAAAAAGCGCGTGATTTTTTTCTTCCCGCGGTTTCTGGCTTTCCACGTGAAGATTCCAGCGCAAGTTAAATTCGTTCCTGAGAAAAAGACTCTCTACAAAGAAAATATTAAAAACAAATACAAGAACTTAAAAGAACTTCATAAATCTTACTTGAAGACCTTGTTCAAGAATCTTTGATTTGAGCAGACTAACTACAAAGTTAATTTACATTCATGGACCTACTGAGAAGGCTGAATTATCTATAAGATTCTAGTCCACAAGTAAGGAAGTCTTGTCTGCTTTTCACTTCTCTGGGCATTCTGAAGAGAAGAACCAGGTATGGTTTTTAAACTATTTTGATTAAGGATTTAGAGTTTAAGGTTAGTATAGTAACCCATGAGTAATGAGGTATATTGCATGTTTATGTTTTAACTACAGGTGAAGAACCAGCGAGTTGATAGCTTCCAGCCTGGTGTTTGTTTCTTTGTCCCTTCCCCCTTTCCCCTGAAAGTGAGGTAAACTGAGCAGTTATATTTATGTCAGCTCAGAGTGCCACATTTTGGGTTTATTGTCGGGGGTTCAGCAGCTTCTGCAGACACCAGGTTCTCAGCATGACATGGGGGCAGTGTTTGGAATATCCTATGTGTTAGGATGGGGAAAAGGTGTTGAAAGAAGGGAGGTACCGCATCTTTCCCATCAGTGTCCCACTCCCACTCCCCAAGGACCCCCTATCCAGGTGATCCACTCTCACTGGTCCACCGCCAGGAACTGGATCCAATAGCGATGGCTGTGTCCTGGCCACCTGGATGACAGATCCTTTGGGACTAGCTAGGGAGACACCTTCAGGTTTCTCACAGTAGTGAGAGGTTGTTGCAGAAAGATTGCTTGCTGCTTAGACTGTGTTGGTCTATGCAAGGTCCCAGTTCAATGGATTGCATTCTTTCACTGATTCCTAATCTTGATATCCAGTGTCAGCTGCTTAGAACATTTTGACAGGGGGTGTAGTGCAGATCAGCGTACACCCTCGACCTATGCATGCCTCGACCGCACCACTCCTTGACTCTGGACATGACGTTGCTGGTACATATATCACATCACTAAGCCCCACACCTCAGTTCCTTTTTTCCACATGCTCTGCACACTGTTTGGAATGCGATATTTTCATGACTGAAAAGTTTTGTACTTGTGACGCCTACATGTTGGTCCCTAAACCCTCGGGTTTAAAGTGTTGCAAGGACTGCAGCTCAAAGATGTCGATCATAGACCCACACAAGGTTTGTGTGGTGCCTCGGGTGGTGCATGACGTCAAGCAATACAGCTCCTGCCAGCACCCTAAGGCACCCAGGGAATGGTCAAATTAGTTAGCGCTCGGACGGCCTCTGTTGAAATCTCCAGCTCGATCACCTCTCAAATCGTCCGGCCCCGATGCCGAAAGCCCTACACCCGAGAAGATGGATAGGCATCAGATAAAAGTGAATAAGCAGTCTCATTCACGGAGTGAGTCCCACCATTTGTCCTCCTTGTCCTCCCACAAGTAAAAGAAGAGGCGTTGACACAGGCGCAACTCGTCGGAGGAGAAACGGTGTAAGTCTCATCTGAGTATGAGTGCCCCAAGAGAGGAGTGGGAGGCTTTATAAGACCCAAATGCTCTAATTGTCTGAGAAGGCTACGGTGGGTACGGCTCAGGCCTCAATGCCGCAGACAGTTCAGGCATCAGTTTTGCCCTTGGGTTTCAGCATCAAGTTAGCCTTGTCAGGTCTTATGCTTTCGGGCAGTTCCATCGATGTCGATGATGGATCTAAGTTTCATACAGGAGTCGAGGTCAGAGTTCTTTGAGTCCACAAGAACCATTTTTGATGAAGAGGGTGACCCGGTCTCCAATGAGAGGGGTGAGCGATGGATTTCTGGACATGGTCAAGGATGGGAAGGAGGTGGTATGCCAGGCCCTCCATGCGGGACTCGACATAGTTCCATGGAGATGTCTACAGTGCTCAGGAGGGCAGCATACTTCCATGGGTCTGGGGTTTCTCAGGATATACTAAATTACTTGATATGGCCTTTGATGGTGAGCATCTTTTTGGACCGAAGGCAGATAAATCAGTGGAACATTTCAAGACTGCTGCAGTCTCCAGTCCTTGCAGTGCAGCAGCTTGCCAAACAATCTTTTGCCTTTGGATCTAACGGTAGGGTTTACAAGTGCTATACCCTTTTCGGAAGGAAGGCTCAGTTGCCGCAGGCCATCCAGGGCCAGAGACGTTTCTTGCACCCTGGGAGGAGCAGGGGGGCTTCTAAGAGCCAGTCTACTTCGAAAACAAAATAAATCAGGGATGTCGGAGCCAGCTAAGCCGTTTTGAGTTCTCCCCATATGTTTCCATGGTTAGAGGGAGGGTCTCAGAGCACTGGGAAAGGTGAAAGGAGATAACATCTGATGCCTGGGCCTTGCAGCTGGTCAAGTGGAGATATTGTCTGTCCTTTTTAAAAAAGACCACCGGACAGACCACCGGCCCCCCGAGCAACGAAGTAGGAGCTCCAAGCAGAGCTGATAGCCCTACTTTTAAAGAGTGCAGTGTAGAAGGTGCTACACGAAGAGAGAGTGTCTGTCTGGTACTCTCTCGCTATTTACTGGTACATAAGAAAGGGGGGTGACACCCTCCCATCCTGGACCTCAGGTCCTTGAACAAGTTCCTGTGGAAGGAAAACCTCAGGATGGTGATGTTAAGAGAAATTCTCCAGGATCTCAGCTTCAGGACTAGTTGGTGTTGCTGAACCTTCAGGACGCCTATTTCCATTTGCCATTCCATTGAAAGCACAGACGGTTAGTGAGGTTCATCACTGAGGACATACATCATCAGTTATGATTGCTCCCTTTGGCTTAGCCTCTGCTCCCAGGGTTTTCATCAAACTGATGGCAGTGTTGGTGTCTCACCTCAGGAGTGCCGGCGTCCATGTGTTCCTTTACCTGGAAGACTAGTTAATCCGAGGAAGGTCTCCAGAGCAGCTATCGACACAGCTTGACACAGCTTGAGGACACCTGTTCCCTGCTTCTCTGTATGGGCTTCTCCCTGAACTTGCAGATGTCCCATGCCACGCCAACGCAAATGCTCCAATTCATAGAAGCATGTCCTGATTCTGATGGACAACACAGTCGCCATGCATTACCTCAACAAGCAAGGGTGTGTGTGGTCTATGCCCTTGTGCAGGGAGGCCATACAACTGTGGTTCTGGCTGTTGAAGAACAAAATCACGGCTTCTGCAGCCCATTTGACAGGTGGAGAGAGCTGGTTGGTGGATGCTCCGAGCAGGCAGAGCACGGTCTCTCACAAGTGCGAGATATGACAAAAGGTCATTGTGGAGATCGTCGCCCATTGGGGAACCCAGTCTGGGATCTGTTTTCCACAAGGGCTAAAACAAAATGCAAGCAGTTCTGCTTGAGGGAATTCCTGAATGTGTTCCTGGTGGAGTGGGTCTTTGACCTCTATTACGCGTTTCTTCCAAGACCTGTGATCCTGTGAAAGTGTCTTTGTCCTCACTCTCGTATATCCCTTTTCTTGTGAGATGACGATCAAAGGGTAGCCTGGTCATCACACATTTTATTTGAGCTTTTTCATTGTTAAAATGCCTGGATTCTTTCCCGTGGCTGCTGAGCACAGGGAAAAAAGATGGGGAACTGAAGTGTGGGGGCATAGTGACTTGATATATGTACCACCAACATCACGTACATAGTCTAGGTGTGGCATGGTCTAGGGAGGCCGCCGAGTGGCACTACGCCTCTGGTAGAAATTTTCCAAGCAGCTGGATGAGGATATCTATCAAGATGAGGACTCTGCGGGGGAAGAATCCATAAAAAGAACAATACCGCTAAGTCTTTCTTTCTTGCTGTCGTGTTTCTTTATTATTGGCACTTTGCTTAGCCACTAATATTCCCCAGTTCTATAATGCCATCTGTTGCAAGGCTATTCAGTAGTAACCCAGTTCCATCTTTGCTGCTTCTATCTTACCAGTAATACTTCCTCTTTTAATTTGATTTTGCTCATTTAATCTTTCAGGTTGGTTTGAATACCTTCCGGTATTTTGTTAGGATGACTTCAGAAACATTTCAGGTGACTACCATCATTTGCTCTTTGTTGTTGTGATCTGTCTAATTTAATGTCCAATTTGCCTTGATGTGGCTATTTTAGTATGTGGTTCCCTTGGTTTGGTATGTAAAGTGGTCCTCTGGTCGCTCTGTCTTTGACTTCGTATTTTGTGTAGCCTAATAGTTGTATCTTGTTCCCTCCCCACCCGGGACTTTACATATGCCTTGGTGAGCGTTCTTTACTCTTCTGATAGTCCTCGGGCTGTGGCTTTGGGAATAAGGTTGTGAAGGTCTACAACCATTTTAAATTTGTATTGTTCGATTTCTATGCTTCAAAATGGCTAGTGACGTTGGTTGGTTTTCACACGTTTCATGCTCAGAACATAGTGTCAGTGACTTGCTGCTGTTGCGACTTTGATCGCTGCTACTTTTAGCTTCTTTTGTCTTCACTGCTGTGCTCCTGCATACTTTTGGTGAAGTGCCACCATTTATGACCATTTGAACATCTGCTTCCTCTTCATGGGTATTCGTTTCTGACTGAAATGTGCGTGAGAGTTTCATAACAGTAGCACTGTTTTCTGGGGTTCCCTTCTCTGACCTTCTTTATCTAGTCTGGAAATTTCTTCTGTGGTCTTTTTGGGCACTTCCTGATTAGCAGCGCTTCTCCCATGCTCTGATTCTTGCTTTGTAGCATGTTCCACTGCATCTTCTCTCTGTAGCACCGTAGTACCAACAATCCCGTCAGCAAGGTTTCTATGTTGAGGTGACACTGGAATGGTTTTGCCAGTTTTCTTAGTGCTGTTAAGAAATCCTACATGTGCTCCCCAAGGGTTTGTTTATGCCTGCCGAAATGTAGGCGGGGTTTAAGAATGCTTGAAGACCTATTTCAAACATCCCCTACCCAGCCAAACTGCTAGAAACCTACACCTACAAACTAACACATGAAAACATAGAAAAACACGAGTTGCTGGACCAGGCACAAGTCGTCCTTAGCTCTGCGAGAGGAACAGAAACGGCACTCCTATCCATCTCCGATGACCTAAAGACAATTGCAGACTCCAACCCAAACTCTGCCCTGCTACTACTCCGCCTCTCTGCAGAGTTCAACACAGTCAGCCATGACATCCTCATCAAGAGAATAAAAGAAATAGGAATATCAGACTTAGCCCTACTCTGGATTAAATAATTCCTAGCAGAACAGAAACTGTCTGTCTAAGACCCCTCAAATCCACTCCACGGGACACCGACTGTGGAGTAGCACAAGAATCGTCCCTGTCCTCATTGTTCTTCAACATCTACCTGGCTCCGCTAATCAAGGTCATCAAAAAACATAACCTTACCTGCTACAACTAGGCAGATGATACACAAATCATCTATAAAATAGAAGATACACAAGAAAAGAACAAAATGCTGAGAGAATGTTTTAAAGAACTCTATGACTGGATGAAGACAAACTCAACCCAGGCAAGACAGAAATCATGGATATATCAAAAAATTTGGAAAATAACATTTATATCCCATGGGCCACAGAACTAGGAACAGCACCCACACTATCGAAAATAGTAAAAAATCTTAGAATCCTAATGGACAACGTGCTAACATTTGTACCACAAGTAAACGCAATAATCAAGAAATGCTTCTTCCTACACTCGATAAAAAGAATCCTACTATCCCTGTCCTTCACCCATACAATATTGACAATCATCGCCCTCATCATGTCAAGAATTGACTACGCCAACAGCCTCTACCTCGGAATGCCAAAACACCTGCTGAAGAAACTGCAGCGTATCCAAAACAGAGCGGCCAGACTTCTCCTTAAATTATCACGAAGAGACCACATCACCCCAGCACTAAACATGTTACACTGGCTTCCAATCAAACAACGAATCACGTTCAAAACAATGTGCATAATGCACAGAGCAATCCAAGTTCAATGAGCAGAATTCCTACAAACAACATCCGCCTGGAACCAAAACCATACACAATGAAAAAACTTGGGGGATCCTCTTTCTCTCACCTGGAAGCAAAAACTTTGACCACCCTCCCAAAAGACATACGAAATACAAAGGATCACCTAAAATTTAGAAAACTACTCAAAATCTGGCTCTTCACCACAGAACCAACAACAAAAAAAAAAGCAGGACTCACCCATCCAAAGCCAAACCCCTTCGCTAGGCAAAGCCCAATGGACGGGGACAGTAGCTGAGACGAAGGAGCAATAATCACTAACTAGCACCCAACAGTGCAGGGAGCGCTTAGAATTCATAGGATGGGGCAGCGTCCTAGGAGCTCAGGGAGATGTCAGGCAGAGCCCGCAAACAACCAAATAGCAACCCACAACGTTAGTAATCACTAGACAGACACGGAGATAGCCCCTGCCTTGCGCAGAACCAGGCGAATGAACCACAGAGGAGCGTTCCAGCAGACAGCAAGGCCAAAGACACCCAACACAGATGTCCGAAACAACGAGGTAACCACACTAATGCATCTGTTAAATCACAGCGCTCTGCACACACCTCCCAAACCCTAAACAAACACAACCACTCTCATGCACTATAAACCGCAAGCACTTCACTACACCGCAACAATAAAACAAACCAGACATAGTTTCACACAACAGCACATGAGAGCCCACAGATCCATAAACCGCACCGATGATCAGCGATCGGTGCTAACCGAACTGAAGCTGCAAACCGGACATCACGAATCTCGGCTCTACCTTTATCCTGCTACACCCTACTAACTGATCCTACCCTCTTACATTTCCGATTCGCCAGAATGCCAGGGGACCAGACCGGTGGTGATAGTGCGCGGTATAAATATCCTTTAAAATTAACATCACCTAAGTCAAATGCCCTAGCCAGCCTCTACATACTAGTCTATATCTCCATTCCATCTTTCATTGTTTTGGTAGTGTTCGGAATACTTTTTGGTCTTCCATTTCCCGGGGGGTGGGGAGGCGACGAGGAGCATTGATTTTCAGCTATGTGCTGCATCATGTAGCCCTAGTACTTCAAGGTAGACCTCAAAGCTGTTAGTTCACTACTGGCACGGTATTGCTGGGAGTTCTGGAGTGGAAAGGAATGCTGTAAGCGCTGTTATTTTCCCTACCATGGTATCTGCTTATAGACATAATATGTGTCATCTTATGTTGGTGTGCGCTACTTTGTGGTGTTTGAGTTCGCTCTGTGGATGCCTAAGGAATCCTAACTCCTAACTTAACGCTTTTATGGTGTAGTTCTATCATAGAATAAAGGGTTCAAAGTAATTAAGTACCATACACTAATCCCACCGCTGCGAGCCTCCTCAGGGATGGAGGCCGCCATCTCCCCGCCGGATACCCAGGTTAGTGCTCCCCCGCCTCTACCACTCCATTTCCCACAGATTTCTCTCCCTCCTGCTCCAATTACCTGCACCTTTTCTCGTACTGAGGCATGTCACACTCCGCGACATGCCGCCATGGAAAGGGAGAAGGGACTACGATCTATGGCAGCCATCTTTTTTTTGTTTCTTTCTTTTTTCAGTTGCGAAACGTGCAACTGATAAGACACTATTAGTAGCACTTCTAACGGGCTGGGATACTAATAACAATAATCCCTGAGCTGTGGGGCATTACCTGAAGTGGTAATGCCCCTCCAGCTCAGGGTTTATTGCTTAATTATTTGCCTTTGCCTTTATTTAACTCTCTGCTTACGAGTGTGCAGCAGTTCCCAGACAAGGAGCCCTTTCTACTGTGCAAGCACGGATCTTCCTGCACTCAGCACTTTTTCATCTCCCAATCTCCACTTGCCTCTGCCATTGTGCTGGTCATGCAGAAGCGAAGTTTGGGGCT
Source organism: Ambystoma mexicanum (assembly GCF_040938575.1). Taxonomy (NCBI): domain Eukaryota; kingdom Metazoa; phylum Chordata; class Amphibia; order Caudata; family Ambystomatidae; genus Ambystoma; species Ambystoma mexicanum. Next base: position 63,704,673 of record NC_090936.1, on the reverse strand, counting down.
GTCACATAACTGTGTGGGGTTCTTAACCGTGTCCCAAAAAATATATCAGAAAAACAGATTTTATTAAACACAAAATAACTTGTTTTTGAGTCGTGGAAACAACTGGGGTAATCCCCAGTTTGATTGAATAATATTTTTCGTATGGACATTTTGACCGAATTCGGTCAGTATCATTAGTTCAAAGCCTAAAATACCGAACATGAGGTGCAGGGGTTGCGGCAGTGTCCCCGCTCCCCATGTTCGGTATTATGGGCTTCAGGGTTGCAGGGGTTCCTCCGTTTCCATGACATTGGAACCAAAAAAAAGACCTGCGTTAGAGGGATGGAACTGACGCTGCAGGGCTGTAGAAGAGCCACCGGCAGCCATTGAGAAGGTAAGTAGGCGAGGGGGGATTATTATGAGGCTGACTGCGGCACAGGGATTTGGGTTGTTTCACCAAAGGTCAAACAGATTTGCGGCGGAATCGACTACGGTCAATTCCGCAGCGAACAGTTTGACTTCTGTCAAACAACCCCGATCCAAAACTGGAGCGTCTGTCTTGGAGACAGACCTATTGGGCCAGGTTCAAAGGACATCGATTCCACAGAAGATGGCATGATGGTCTTATCTCCTCCCTTCTCTATGGTCCTGTATTCTGCCCTCTGCACCTCCTCTCTTCACTTCTGGTTCTAAATCTCCTCAACACCGGGCCACAGGCTGGTTCCTCCCCCCACCATGAGTTCAAACCCTTCTGATCTCTACCCCCTGTCTTAGGCAAAATGTGCTCTCTTGTCCCATCCGGTCATCGCTAGCTACTATCTCACCTTGTGCTTCCCAATCTCCTCCAGATGTTTCCTTTCTGCCCCCTCTTGATCTCCTGGTACTCTCCTCCTCCCACCTCCTATTCTCCAACTCCTGCCACATCCGGCTTGTCTCCTACTACATCCTGATATTCTCCATCTGCCCCAGTCTGATATTTACTACCAGCCCATCTTCTGAGGCTCACCTACCGCCACCTCCTGATGTTATAACTTTTTATCTGATACTACTCCCTCCTCCACACTACTAATACACCAAACTTTCTACTCAAACCCTTCTTTTATTCACACAGTCACTTCATGTTCACTCCCTACATGTCCTCTCCTAAACACACATGCCACTCCTTCATGCACACTCACAATGCAGTACCACTTGCACTTACTATCCAATGACTCACCTCCTCCACAAATTACCTCCACCATCCTACCTTCTGCTGGTCTCTTGGTCGTCCACCTCCTCTGACCTCATTCGAACAACCCAGGGGGTGCTGATCAGCAGCAAACAAGATGGCCGCTTAGTTTTTCAGCCCTGCATTTTGGACCGCTCAATCCTGTAATGGCAGCGGTTCTACGTGACACAGAGAGCTGCAAACTCCTAAATCGAGTTCCTGTGAGGAGCGGAGCAACTGCTGCGAGTTTGGAAGCTGGGGGAGGTGCTGTCCCTCTCCGATTCCGCTCCAAGTCTTGGGGGCGCAGCGCTGTACAGACTGCTGGATGCTGTTGCAGCGCCGTGGCAAGGCTGTCCTCGGCCGACTCCTGTGACAGGACCGTGCGGTGCACGACACTCCTGAGCTGCTGAGCAACTGCTCGGTTCAATAATATCCTGCACTAGTCAGCGCTGACGGCCGTGTCTGCCCTGAAATTCCAAGGGTGAGTGTGCCTGCATGCGCCCCCATGCCAGGATAGTCTGCACATTGCCATCAACACTCTGCATGCTGCCAGCCTGCACGGGGAGCCCTGGGTGGGTGCTTCATACTGCCCCGTGCTCTGGGGAACTGTGGCCCAATTGTCGGCCTGATCCCTGACTGTTGCGGGTGATGCTCTCCGTGCCTAGCACGCTGATGCTGGGGAGGTGCCCCACTTTATGGATTTGGAGGAATCAAACTATCAGTACTGAGGATTCCACCACTCAGAACCTAACTCGTACACCCCAGGACACTGAGACAACTTACTGCAACACTCCTTAAACTTGAGAGGAGCTGTCAGGTGGACTGATACAAAGTGCAGGACATAATACGTTTCTGGGAGTGTCGTGAGACACGTACTGATGTATTAAACACAGCTTCTATGCTGTAACACTGCAAGTTAATAATCCCTGGAATCCAGATTGCACACCCCTAGGGTTCCTCTGTTGGGAGCATGGTGCACTCACGCGCTCTGAGGAGAAAGAGGCGCAGTGGGGTACTGCCTGCCTGGAGTGGCGCCCGGGGTGCTCCCCGCTCTGTGCCAAGAATGTGAGCTAGGGGGGGGCTAACTCAGAACATATATCTATAGCTGGAGTGGAGGTGGGCCGGCAGCTGTCTTTCAGGACCCCGGCGCTTGGTCGACCGTGCGCCCCTCCAGTGCAAGACAGCCACATCTACCCATCATGACTAGAGGCGCCAGTGGTGGGAAGAAATCATGTGTCATAGACAAATTCACCAGAGCAACTACCTGCGAGGGCCCCGGCCCTTCCTCCAGAACCCACCTGGAACTGGCTCCACCTGCAGTGGCATCGACCACAGACCTTACTCATATGATGGAGGCTATGGCCAAGGGTTTTGTGGCAGTACATGAAAAAGTGAATCACATAACCGCCAATGTGGCCTCCATACAATCACAACTGCCAAAAGAAGTGGCGTGCATAACTGAGGCGGAAACAAGGATCACGGCAACAGAGGACACTGTGCAGGGACTCCAGATATCGGTTGCGACCCTCACGAAGGAAATGAAAATAGTCAAAGGCAAGGGCGATGACCTGGAGTCAAGTTCGAGGTGAAACAACATCCGAATAGTGGGGGTTCCCGAGGATGCATTCTTGGGCAGCATGGAACAAGCAGTGGAGACCCTTCTTAAAGACCTACTGGGAGACCCAGCGCTGTCCCCATGTTGGCGGTCGAGCGTGCACACCAAGCCCTAACTCCTAGGCCAAAGCCAGGAGACTTCCCTCGACCAATCATCGCAAAGATCCTCAGTTACAGAGACAGAGACCATCTGCTTTGCCTCACCAGGGACAAGAAGGCACTGTGTCTAGGCTCTCACGTATTTTCCCAGACTTCTTATTCTCAGTACAACAAGAGAGGAGGCAATTCATAGGGGTCAAGAAAATGCTACCTGAACCTGGCATACAAAATGCAATGTTGTTCCCTGCTCGATTGAAATTCCAATTCCAGGGCAAGTTATATTTCTTCAAGGTCCCCAACGAAGCGGTCAAGTTCATTGAATCACAGATACCGATCCGAGTTCATGTGAAGCCTGAAGAACCCGAGCAGAACCGGGGCTGAGAAGATCGACCCCTGTTGCAGACCATTTCACTCTGTATGTTCAATGTGCAATTTGTACTGTTATAGTGCACGGCCGCCGTCATCTACCAACATTGTTAACCCATCAGATGACACTGTGTGGTGCGGGCCGAAGCAGCATTAGTTAGCCCCATAGCAACTGCTTACTTAATATTGGCCCACTGTTAATCCTCTGGACCTAATTGGGGGGGATGGGGGAAGGAGAGGAGGAGGAGAATGGGTTGAGACTGCTGGTTGGGGGTGGTCCTTGAGGCTGGGAGTTTGGCCAGAACCAAGCCTGGTCACACATTTATGCAACAGTTGCCCAGGTTGGATGAGGGGGAATGTAAAACGTGAAAACAAATTGGCGTCGGACTGCGGGGATGTTGTTGACCTGGTGATACTCAGGTTGAGTGTGTACTGGGAGGATTATGGTAGGCACTTGATTGTCAAACATCAATCAATATGGCATTGAAGGTAATGAGCTGGAATATTAGAGGGTTGGGTAACTTCAGCAAGTTGCGGAAAATTACAGTTTATGCAAACAGACACAGAATGTATGTCCTTTTCCTGCAAGAAACGCATGCTATGGAGGGGGTATGCCGTGGGATTGCTCCTACCTGGGGGTGCAATAGATACTTCACCTCATACTCAAATCAATCCAAGGGTGTCATGACATTAATCCACAAATCCATGAAATTCACATTGAAGAAACACTACATAGATACCGGAGGACGTTATGCTATCGTACATGGTATCCTTGCCGGGACTGAGTCACTACTGATGAACACTTATGGGCCAAATATTGATTCCCCGAATTATATGACGAGGTGGCGACAATTAACTCTGGTTATGTTGGGGTCCCCATCCTCTGGGGGGTTGATATGAAGCTTATCTTAGACCAAGCCATGGACAGAACGGGCGTGGCCCCCAGGCCCTAGTCCCAGCAGCACGACAGCTCCTTTCCCAAAAGGAAAACTTGAAACCCAGGGTGGCTTGGTGCCTCTTATATCTACGAGCACGAGAGTATACTTTCTACTCCTCAGTGCATGATATGTCTTTCACGCACTTACATGTTTTTGGTCTCTAGGTCAATAATGGGCAAAGTGGTGGATATTGTTAATTTGTCTTGCACACTTTCCGATCACACCCGGAGCTATTGACGTTGAAAATAGAGCGGGCCTCGATGGCGGACAGCTCCTGGTGCTTTAAGTCAGAAGCACTTTGCGACATAGTATTCAAGGCCGACATCAAATCTGATATTGAAACCTTCTTTACATGCAATATAACGGGTGAGACCACATGCGGAACTAGCTGGGAATCCTTCAAGGTGTATATCATGGGTATGTCGATCTCCAGGGAGGCTGGGGTACCTAAGGCTATCAGGGGTGATATACAGCGTAGTGAAACCAAGCTTAAGTCCTAGGAGGTGGAGTGCACCCTTCCGATCAGATCCACAGGTCTCTGCCCAAATTTGCTCTGAATTGCAGTGCTTTGAAAAGCATGCCGCCAGAGAGGTCCTGTACTTCTCCCAACCACATCCAGCTTGGAAGTATTGGGAGGGGGGAAGACCTGTGAGGACGCTGGCTCGGCTGGCTACAACCGAAGCTGGACGCACCCAGGTGGACTGTATCCTAGATGGAAACGGGGACCCTCACTGGGCGGATTGTGAGATACTTGGGGTGTTACAGGACTTCTACGGATCCTTATATGGCTCCGACCCTCTTTGAGGCCCCCAGACTATATACTCCCTCCTGGAGGGGATCCCATTGTCACGTCTTAATTCCCAAATCAGGGAAAATCTGGAGGCCCCCATATTCCTGGAAGAAATTCTAACAGGGGTCACCAATCTGCCCAAGGGTAAGGCTCCGGGCCCTTGCGGGATCACACTGGAATTCTACCAAGAACATACTGCACTACTGGGCCAGTGGCTTGTGGAAGTATGGGGGAGGCGTTGAGTAAATCCATCCCTCCCGCATTCTTACGGGAGGCCACCATAACAAACCTGTTGAAACCAGAAACACCGTCCAACGGGTGCGGCTTCTACAGGCCCCTTTCACTTATGAACATGGATACCAAAATATATTTAAAGTTACTAGCAAACAGGCTGCTGCCACTGATGCCACACATGATCCACGCCGATCAGGCAGGCTTTGTTCCAGGTAGGTCCACATCCCTCAATATCAGGTGGCTATTTGATGTAATGGCCAGAATTGACACTGAAGCAACAGTTGTCGCTGTATATATCGATGCCCAAAAAGCCTTTGATGGGAATATGGATGGCAATATCTATGGGTGATGTTTCAGAAGATAGGGATAGGCCCTGAGATACTGAGCTATATCAAGCTACTTTATACTGGCCCATCAGCCAGAGTGCTGGTTAACTCATGTGTATCGGACCCCTTAGTACTGGGGAGGGTGACACGCCAGAGCTGCCTACTCTCCCCGATCCTCTTTGCCCTTGTAAATGAACCAATGGCAGACATGATCCGTGCCCGCCATGGACATTGGGGGATTCTCATCAGGGGATCACCGGAGGTAGTCTCACTCTACGCAGACAACGTACTATTGTATATTAGAGATCCTCAAGTAAACCTAGGCCCGTCCTCCGAGACATTATCTATCTAGGTGGCTTCTCCGGATTCACAATCAACTATACTAAATCTGAAATGTTCCTGCTTACTAGTTGCACTAAAAAACCATAGGGCGAATATCCCCCCGCTAGTCTCCAAATGGGATTAGATATCTGGGAGTGGCGGTTTCAGGTGCAAAGCCCACTCTATTGAAAAACAACTATCTAGAGGCCCAGGTTTATGTGACGAGTAGACTGAACAGATGGAGGGCGCTCCCACTTACGATGGCAGGAAGACTTTCCCTGATTAAATTGATACTAGTGCGTAAAGTACTATATATATTTATTAATATCCCGGTGTGGCCTGGCAAACCCTTCTTCACTAGACTGCATGGTCACTTAGCACAGTTCCTATAGCACTCCGGGCGGTACGGAAGAGATGGACGGATGTGGGGGCGATTATGGGCCCCGCATCTCGAACTATACTGGGGGGCAGCACAGGCCCAGTTTGCCACCCACTGGTATGGCGGGACCCTACAGTCCCCACATGTCAAACACGAACAACTGGCGGCGGGCAGAGCTGATCTAAAAAACACTGATTATCGACTGCAAACACAAGGATGACTGCCAGTGCCATCTACAGTACTAGCTTGGCACACTATCTGGGTGACATATGGCACTGCATACCCATACTACAAATGTCTCCCATTGAGGAGATTGCCTGGGCATGGACCAACCTGGGATACTGCAGTGGAGACGCGCTGGGAACGCTTGGATTATAAGTTAATGGCTGATTTGTTCCCACATGGTAAATGTATCTCTCCATTAACCTGGTGATGGGAGTATACAAGTACAGGGGTGGAACTTATACAATATTTTAGAATTTGTGCAGCAGTGATGGCACAATGGCCGGATTTCCCAGCCGAACCCCATGAGACTGAAGCATAAGTACACATTGCAAACTCCAGTGGTAGTCAGCGGCTACTCTCTACACTATACAAAATCTTGCTGAATAAACAACCCTCCCTGTCCTCTAAGGAGAGGAGTACCTGGGCCGAAGATGAGGGGCTAGAACTATCCGACTTATAGTGGAAGTGAATGTGTGCTCATACCAGAAATGTGGCTATAAACTTCAGATTTCGGTGTATGCAATAGAAACTACTGAACAAACTCTACTATAGCCCCATGAAACTCAGCAGAGTGTGCCAAACCACCAAATAATGTTGCCCCCGCTGTAGCTCTACCCAAGCAGATCTTATGCACATGTTCTAGGCCTGCAGTCGACTGCAAACATTCTGGAACTCTGTCCTGGACACTCTATGCAACATTGTGGACATACCCTTGGCTCATTCTCCACTGGGAACCTTATTCAGGGAATGAGAGAACTTACCAAACAGAGACTCAGATCCTTCGTGAATATAGGCTGCATGTTGGCCAAGAGAGGTATACTACTGAAATGGAAAGACACCTCCCACCCAATGACAAGGCTTGGTTGGTGGCACTAACCTGGGCCCAGAAGGCTGAGGAACTATATATCACCCTGTTGCCCCACATGTCTCGCCCCAAGGATATATGGACCAATTTGAAGGCATACCTCTCCAACCTCACCCCCAATGCTTGAATGCCCAACATAATTATGTACAGCTCTGATGCATGATGTAATATGACCCTGTGTTCCCACCGAATACCTGCCTAACTATATCCTGTATGACAATGTAGAACTTGTGAACACTTGTGTGCCACTTCTATGACTGCCCTCCCCTGTACTCTTTTGATGCTGCCAATTAATAAATAAGTTATAAAAAAAAAGAACAACCCACAACTTCCTGCTGCCCCTTTTCCCCTCTCTAGTCGTAGATTGGTTCCCTGATCCAACATGGCCCTGTCTTCCCCACTGCGGGGCTGCCGTGCTGCAGTAATGGCGTGCCGTGCCGCAAAGGGTTAATGTCTGTATTAGGGGGCTGAGGCACCCACTGTTCCCTTTAAGGTAAGCATAGCATGCTGGAGCGGCTGGTCTATGGGGGGCGCCCTGCCCTCATCCTCTGGCGTCCGGGGGCTCGTGTGTGGTGCACAGCTTCCGGAAATGCCACTTAAGAGGTCCAGCACCTCTCTGTTGCTTCCCCTCCTGCAGCGCTGGTTTCATACCACTCACGTAGGTTTGCTGATGGGGAAACCTGGGGCCTCATTACGAGGTGGGCGGAATGGGTTTAACGGCGCCGGTAATGGTGCAGGTAAACCCATTCCGCCCTATAACGAGGTTCCCTTGCGGGACCCGCTCAGAACGTCTGGTCAGACCAGACGTCCTTTGCGGGTCCCGCAAGGGGACAAGGGAGCTAATAACGGGCCCGTTACTAACGGTCCCGTTATTAGGTCCATCCCCATTCCCATTGAGCCCTATGGTGGCTCAAATGGGAATTGGGATTGGTTTTTTGATAGCACCATGGCTGCCTCCAAACTCGTAATGAGGCCCCTGGTCTCTCTCTCTCCGTCTGCTCTCTCTCTGTCAGCGAACTCGGGCGTCTCCGTGTGGGGTGTTGTGGTTATCGGCCTTAGGGTTGCCAGCCTTCCAGGCTTGTTTTTCTGAACTAAAAAGAGAAAGCTCTGCCAGGATTTGTGGTCATGGGCATGGGGTGATGCAATTTGGTACTGTGCATGCACAGACTGTCACATGGGGAAGGGACAGGAATTTGGGCCCTCCCAAGTGCCATGTTCCCCTCTGTGGTAGGACTGGCTTTGGATTCCGCCCCCTGTTAGACCTCCCACCACAGGCCGAAATGGAGTCCAACCCCCCTCAACAAGGCCAGGTTACTAGTCGTGTCACAGAGGGTTTGCAGCCCACCTTGTGCCTGCACTTTCTGGTGAGATTGCGATTATAGCCTTCTCGGCGGACCTCCCTTGAGCGCCTGTCTGCATTGTACTCGATTACATTGCATACTCAAGGGGATTTGCTCACAAAGGAAGTCTAGCATCATCCAACTACCCATCAAATTTAGGGTTTGGGATTATGTGGGTGACCTGGCTGGAGAGAGTGGGAATGGGGGCGAAGCCCTAGGGGATCGATTCTCTGTATAACACTTCAGGATTTGGCATCACAGGGTCCGCGCTTAGAAACCTCTGGGTATTAAGCGCATTATAAATAACCAGTTACAGAGTTTTACCCACCCAAACAGACGTATTAAACTGGATTTCACACACTAAAAGAAAAGTAATGATGGGGGGCAGGGAGCACTGAGCGGAAAATCAACATGGCTTCTGCTCAGAGAGGCACTGCCTAACAAACATGTATAATTCACTTGTTTCAAGTCCACGACACATTGTTTTCGTGCTGCCTTTGAATACATATCAGACCCCACTGTTTTATTTGCAAACGTGTTTCACTTTTGTATGTTTGAAAAGTATCTCGGTGGGATCATGTGTCTGCAGCTGAGATCTCAATGTAACCTCACTGGCTGCCTGCTCCTTTTATCATGACCATTACTGTCAGTCACAAATAAAGACACGGTTCTCCATTTGTCTCCTTCATTTTGGGTTCGGGAAACTGACAGGGGTGCAAAAATTGGGCGAGGAAGCTAGAGACTGAGGCAGTAAGTGATGGGTAGAAAGACAGAGAATGACCAGGAAAGACCATACATGTCCACATTTCTGGTAGGTTATGATTTGTGTTGGCGGTTTAATATTTCTGTTCAGCGTCACAGATAGCTTTAATAATTCCAAAACTGTGGAGGACAGTTCAAGGGGTTTTATTTTGCACAATTCAAATGAGACTGACGTGTTTTGGTCTGTAAGGGGAATAGGACACTGTAATGGCCGCCCCTCTCTTGTCTTCCTTGGGCCTACCACCTCCCTAGCCCAGGTTTTCCTACGCCCTTTTCTGGCATACTCTCTGATTAACCGCCACTCACCTGTTCCACTCTCCTGCCCCAGGCCCAATGCGGCACAACGTGCGGCACGATAGAGGGCCTGGGGGGTTAGGCGTGGGTTGGGGGAACCAAAAGGCGCGAAATGCAAGGGGAGGGGCAGCCAAGGAAACACAAACACATATGGGGAAAGGTGTGAAGAAAAAGCAACAGGGGGGGCAGGAGGGAGTCCGGCCCCCCAGAAGTACAACAAAGGGCCAGGGGGGTATAAGTACCCCAACGAAAAGCAGGTTAGTCACAACCAGGTAAGGGGCTCACCTCATTCGGGTAAGCTCCCAGCGCCTGGAAAAGGGGGAGAAGGAAACGTTTTGCCACCCAACCCACCCAGCGAAAAGGCAAGGAGAGGAGAAAGAACAAGGAACAGGAACGCCGAGTACTTTCTTCGGTACATGGTTGAAGAAAGTCGTAGGCAGCGGCACGTGTCCAGGAACGGATGCCCCAGGGTAACTAAGACTAGCCAAGGAGAAGGCTGGGCATCTACACCCCCTGGACACGAAGTGCCCAAAAGCGAGTTGGTGTTATTTTTGGTTGTTATGATTATTGTTTGGTGTTATTTTCTGTAGAAAATAAACAAGCCTACGGCCTATAATTTTTCCACGAACAAAAACCCTGTCTGTATTATTATTTCTTTATCAGGGGTTCTAGGGTCTAGGAATTATAGCGAAGGGGAGCCCACACTACTCAGCCTATTACACGCACGCTCACACCCAAGTGCCACTATCTCTCGCAAACCAATCCCTCACCTTGAACATACTCTGTCTCCTCCACGCCTGCTCCTGCCAGCTTCTTCCGTCTAGTTGCTTGGTCCGCCTCCTCTCCCCTTTACCTTTCCAGAGGTCCCGGGAGGATAGCGGCTCCCAGGGGCAACGTCCTCTCCTTGGAAACAAGACGACACGGAGCAACACAGGTTCGATCCCCGGGTCCGCGCTTAGAAACCTCTGGGTATTTAGCGCTTTATAAATAACCTATCATATCATATCAGTACAACCCACACTGTCCTGTGTTGCTTGTTTTCTTTTATAGTGTCTCTTGGGTGCTTTTGCCTCCTCCTAACCCTTCTGTTTGCCTGTTCACCTGGTCCTCCGGGCCAACCTCTACCTGGATTTCCCCCAGGAACCCGGTTATCCAGGTGTGATATTTCAAAATGTTCTTTAAGCTCCGCCCGCTTTCTCCGTGCGCGTCTGCCGGCGTTTCATAATGGCTGCTCGGCATTCATAGTTCATGTCCTGCCGCGTTGAAGCAGCGTTGCTGCCGGTAAGTAGTGCGTAGTCTTCTGCCTGCTTGGTGTTCCTTGCTGCATCTCCCTCTCTTGGGTCAGGGGCTTCTCCCTTCGCTGCAAGGGTTTCTAGCCTTTGTGGATCCAGAAAGAAAAAGGGATCACAGTGGCCGGCGTGGTGTAAGGCAGGCATTGGGTGATTGATACTAGTACTCCCCAATTTTAACCTAGTATATAAAAGTGGGGCAGAGACTGGGGCCCTTCCAACTCCCTCGCCCCACCTCTAGGACAGGACTGGCTCTGGCAAACAGCCTTGTAGGCCCCCTGCCCAAAGACAAGAGGGTCCCTGTCCCCCCCTGAGTGGGTCACATCAGTAAGCAAGGTCGTTTTGATTTGTGCGTGCATTTTATAATGATAATCTGGCAAAAAAATGAATTTGAAGGAGCATTTAATGTTCACACTTGAGAGCATTTCCTGGAAATGTGTGGAACATTTGGTATTTTGACAGCATTTCATAGTGTTCCGGGGCATTCTACTGCACCTAGTGGGGTAATTATGTTCTTAAATTAGGGGCTTAATGAGTACCCTTATTACTGTGCAGAGATTTGGGAATGCACTATTTTGCAGGCAATCTTTGGGGAATGCCCAACGCGCTCCCCACTCATGATCACAATCCATTCAAAGTCCATTTGGTACCCCAACAGGGCCACAGTGCTTGAAAATAAATCCTCAGGACAGAGCCACAACCCATCCCGGCCCTTCCCAATTGTTCCTTTCTTAAATGTGTAGATCCCTTATAGATTTAGCAGGCAAACAGTATTAAGGATGAAAACTCCACATCCGCTTATTAAATGTTTTATCCCCGCTTTTTCCTTTAGTGACAAAAGAGGTGATTAGTCCTTTGTCTAAAGCTGCGTTTTGTATTTATTTTATCATCTGCGTTGTTTGCTAACGGTTCCTGAGCAACCTGTCATTATGTCCGAGACATACATCTGTTTCAGACCATGGACTAAGGTTCAAGCAGCAGGTGCAGCCATATGGTTCTTCACAATAATATAAGGAGTGCAGGGTGGAAGCCTACTTAGTAGATGCAGAGTTTAGTTTAATCAGGGCGGAAGGATCCCTCCTTTATAAACCAAAAAGAATTAAGAAATTCCAACAGAAGGAAATGCATTCGGGTCCTTCTGCCATATTCCTGCTACATTTTAAAGTGTTTTAAAATGCCCTATTCTAAAAGAAAGTTGAGACATTTATTACAGTAGATATATTTTTTATAGAATGGGCTTGCCACATTATTTCAAGAAAACAGCATATGTTGAGCATTGTCCCCCATACCTTTGAGTAGTCGCGCTATGTGTGGCACAAATCCGTCTTGACCCATGAGCCTGATCTTCCTATGTTTCGGAAAAACTCCTCAAGGCCTTCCTTTTCTCCTCTTCCCTTTGTCTCCTTCTGCCCTGCTAACCTAGCGGTCTACTCTTTCCCTCTCTTCCTCCTCCCCCTAATAGCTTGCTGACTGGCTGCCTGGTGTACCTGAGAGTCTCTGCGGTCCTGGGCACCCCCGCCAGTCCCCTCTCGCACTTGTCTCAGGGCCCTACACCCCACCCACCTTCACTGCACTTCGAATTAACCCGACATAGTGTCCCTCTCTGCACTTATCTCAGTCTCCATTGACCGGATGCACTTGGACCTCCCCCTCCCTGTCACCATATGTGCACTTGCACGATCCGTACGCACCGTAAAATCGTTCGTCTGTTCTCCCTTGTCTTCACCCCCAATTGCACTGGTAAAACTGCAGAATCGCCGTCAGGCAAAATCTCTACACTTACCCCACTCTTCACCGTCCGGGTGTACTTTTGGCCCCCTCATCCCCCTGTCACTGTTTGTGCACTTGCACGATCCGTATGCACCGTAAGATCGTCTGTCTGTTCTCCCTTGTCTTCACCCCCAATTGCACTGGTAAAACTGCAGAATCGCCTTCAGGCAAATCTCTGCACTTACCCCAGTCTTCACCGACAGGGTGCACTTTGGGCCCCCTCATCCCCCCTGTCACTGTTTGTGCACTTGCATGATCCATACGCACCGTAAGATCGTCTGTCTGTTCTCTCTTGTCTTCACCCCTAATTGCACTGGTAAAACTGCAGAATCGCAGTCAGGCCTATTTGGTCTGTCTCAACTTGGTAAATGTATTATACACACGCACTCTGCTTGTGCAGACTATTATCGCCTCAGAGTTTCAAGGGTTCTGAGCGACTGTTGTTTTTCCCCATGTTCCCACCCTCCTTGAGCGCTTTGAAACACTTGCCTGTGTATAGGCGCTATATAAATAAACAATACCATACCATACTACAAAGAGCTGCTTAAGAAACATTCTGGGCCCTGACACTTTTGTTTACAGATTAAGCACTGCTTTCCAATGCTTTGTGCAGAACTTCAGTGTTGTGCATGCGTGTTGTTGTACATCGCTGTGTGCAGCACCTTCTGCTGAATAAATATGTATTTCCCTTGTAGCATGTGATCTTTTGGGGCAGCAGTGTTTGCTCCAGCTCGCACAGGAGGCCTCCCATGTTTGTTTCTGCGGGGATACTGCTGGCGTCTCCAACATCCTGGCTCATCCTGTTTTTTAGGCTGGTTTCCTGTCCTATAAAAACAATCATTTATAAATGTTCACTCCAGGGTCAAGTATTTTTTTTTTTTACCCTGGGAAAATGAGACGGGCTCAGCTGCACTATGTGCTTGTTTTCAAGTTTCTAGCGATTTTGGGCTTTCCAGACAAACGTTTGTCAATTAAAGAAGCTGCCACGTTCATGTTTAAGGGAATGGACAGAAAGGATATTGTTTTTTTTGTTTTAATCGAGTGGCGTTTGTGCCAGTGCTATTTCAATTCCTAGAACACACGTGGATCTGGCGTGGAGTTGCTGCACGCCTGTGGCCAGACTATCCAGAATTTGCAGAGGTGCTAAAAGTTGAGCAGATGCATTTTGAGCAAGAGCTCAAGTTTTGTTGCTGGCGTACTACTGAGTGATATGATAGGTTATTTATAACACGCTTCATACCCAGAGGATTCTAGGCGCGGACCCAGGGATCGAACCTGTGTCGCTCCGCGTCGTTGTGCTTCCAAGGTGAGCACGTTGCCGCTGAGCTATCCTCCCGAGCAACGAATCTTTGCAGCAGGCCAGAATACAAACACACTGTGCAGTGCAGCAATAATGCAGTAGAAGGCTTGTGCACTGTTTGCTGTGATGACAACCCTAACTGCAGCCCTTGCTGTTGATTTTCTTTGTTGATGAACTCAGTGCGTAGATCGATATTTTCGATGGTTCAAATTCCTGCGAGGTTTTATAATGGTTAGCCTCCTTCCTGGGACTAGGGAAATCACCTCTCCCCCACTACCTAGGGACATCGCCTCTCCCCCACTACCTAGGGACATCGCCTCTCCCCCACTACCTAGGGTCATCACCTCTCCCCCACTACCTAGGGACATCGCCTCTCCCCCACTACCTAGGGACATCACCTCTCCCCCACTACCTAGGGACATCGCCTCTCCCCCACTACTTAGGGACATCGCCTCTCCCCCACTACCTATGGACATCACCTCTCCCCCACTACCTAGGGACATCGCCTCTCCCCCACTACCTAGGGACATCACCTCTCCCCCACTACCTAGGGACATCGCCTCTCCCCCACTACTTAGGGACATCACCTCTCCCCCACTACCTAGGGACATCAAAAAGGGATAGGCTGCATTTGAATGGTTCTCTCATAACCTATGCTAGTGGTTTACAATATTCCTAAGGCTCTCCCCTCGACTGTCTGGCTTGACTTTGTGGCCTTCTGGGATCCTTATGGTGACCAAATCCAGCCCAGAAGGAGTTAAGCCGACTATTCAATGGGCGATCTTAAGCAAATTTAATGAATTTGCTGAATAGGATTCAAGGTTGCATGTCATTTCTGAATCTCTTGATCATTGCCAGGGCGCTCCATCAAGAAGCACAACCACTGGCCCAAATAACGGGAGTTCAGACATGCCCAATTAATGCCTCAGGAGACCCAGAGACATAAAACTGGAACCTGAAAAGACTGTCTGCAATACTCCTGACACCCCTGTTAGACTTTTAGAAAAAGGAAACTAGCCCAGCCATTGGGTCCTTGGGCAATGTGGAAGATAAACTGGAAGGCCGGAATATCCTACGCCCACAAATAAGAAATAAACACCAACAGAAGGGGCACTGAGCGCTAGACAATGGCCGCAAACAAGTCAGAATAGGCAAAAGGCGGTAAGCATGAAAAGCGGATCCAAAGGCAAGCAAAACTCTGTCAAGAGCAAAGCAAACCTGACAAGACCGGATATAACAAAAATAGGTGAAGCTCAAGAGACCAAAGCAGACAGAACAAGGAGTGCAATATAGTCAAAGCCATACAAAAAAGGTCTGGAACACCATAGACATATGCATTGCAAAGACACAATGTTTCTTTCATACTCCCTTTAAAAATGGTGCCTCTGTGACTTGATTTCCTGTTCTTTTCAAAATGAGCCTTGAGTAGGCCAAGTCTATTTTACTTTTGTGGTCGCCATCTTGGATTGTGATTGTGACCTAACTGTACCATAGGATATAAACCTCTGTTGTTTCTGGATCATTTGCCATTCCTAAACTGTATGCCTGCCCTTTTCATGATAATGCCCCAATTATAATGCCAGGTCCATAGTATACTGTGTGTTCAAAATGTTTGAAAAAGCATGCGGTTGTGAGGGTGGAGCCTGCCGAGACAAAAGATGGCAACTTTGTTCATTGCTGCACTATAAGCCTCTTTCTCGTTTATAGACATGACTGTACACTAATAGGTGAAGAGAGAGCCCATGTGCAAGAGCGTTGCAAGAGCATGTTGTGGTGAACGCATAGTGCTAATAAGTGCACAGAGAACTTCCCTCTGTGTACTGCAATCTACAATAAACTCTCTGAACCATATTGCGCTCTGATTTGACTAAGTGAGAAAGAATTCTCTCAGCCTTTCTGGAGGTGTTAACAGAGGAAATCTGACATTTGAGAGGATAAAGTAACAGTACTTCAAATAAAAGGGGAGGTATTAGGTACCAGGTTGACTATCGAAGAGGCTAAAGAAGATGGACGACAACTGTAAGGGGATGTGAAACGATTGGATAAACTTGGTGGCACTGGGGAGAGATGTGGAGATCCAGGATTGTGCTGTGGATCCGTGCTTGTGTCAGGAGGAAGCTGGGAAGAATGGTGGACTTTGCTATGGCGTTGAATCTTAGGGCCCTGATTATCCCCAAACGGGGAGACCCCAGAAGGAGGGTATTGTCCCAGTGACTCTGAAGTATCCGAATATAAAAAGAGTACACATTTTGTGTATCTGGCAAGCAAAATGAGTCCTCACTGAGTCAAAGGACAATACTGTTGTTTCCAGATGTGTCCGCCGCGATGAACCAAAGGAGAAGGGACTTTCAGGTTACAAGGAGGGAACTTGCAGACGTGAAAGTGTGATCCTCAGCCTAGCATCCAGCCAGGTTGCAGGTTCAACATGGGGGAAGATGTTTATGATCAGCCCGTCATATGCAACACAGGGATTCCTTAAGAAGGTTGGTGCGCGGGTTGCTCTGACGGTTGGGATCAGTCTTGCTTTGCAAAGGTTTGCCCTTGCAATGAACTCCGATACCTGAAGGAAATTGGCATGGTAGTTAATTGACCTGCAAGTTGGGGATTTTACTAAGCCCTCAGTGATGGGATGGCTGTATAGCAGCAGTACCTCATCAGCATTAGCCCATGAGCTGCTCCAATTTGAAGAGTATCTGTTTCCCTAACATGTAATTTGGATGGTGTCAGTTCTCTAGTTTCCTAGTTTCCCCGCACTCTTGATTCCACAGTGTATGTTAAAGGTGAGAAAAGTAGTTGCTGGACATGTTCCTGGAGCGTGTCTGTTTTTCCCTGGGAGGATTACAGAAATATTGATATTTATAATTGTTCATTTATAATGCACTTAATACCAATGAGTAGTTTCTGAGCGGGAGATCGGGATTCAAGCATGTTTCTAAGCGCAGGATCGGGATTCGAACCTGTGTTACGCTGCGTTGTCTTGCTTCCAAGACAAACGCGTTGCCCCGGAGCTATCCTTCCTCCCCAAGGAGTATCTGTGAATATATGTGATTTATTCTTTTGTTGCAGCATTCATGTTGTCAGATAAAATGAATTAAAAGTTATTTCAAAATAACAGAAACATGGCGCTGTTAAATGTTTTCATAGCCTACTAAATCATCAATATTCTCAAGGTTCATTCCTAATTTTTCTGATGAAACTGTCAGATTGATGGCTCCTCAAACAAACCTTATGTCAAAGCCCTATCCTCAAGGTAGCAGACTTTTCTAAGGACTTTATATTACAAACTGACGCTTTGCTGACTGGTTTAGGTGCAGTATTGTCCCAGATCCATGACAGGCTAGAACATCCCATTCTATACACCAGCCATGAACTGTTCCCCAGGGAAAATAACTATTCAGTGATTGAGCTTGAAGCCTTGACAATTAAGTCGGCCAGCATACATCTTAGATATTACTTATTGGGCAGAAAGTTCAGATTGATCACTGAGCACTCCCCCCTAATATGAATCAGTCAAAGAGTCCAACCCAAGAGTTATACAGTGGTTCCTGGACTTACAACCTTATTGCTTCTCAGTGGAACATCGAAAGTGTAAAGACCAAGGAAATGTAGATTTCTTTTGGGGTTCCCCAGTGAAGCCATTCAGTCCAAACCGCATAGGAGAAGGGTCTGTGAGAAACCTGATGGCGTTCTCCCGCTCCCTCAGGATCTTCCATTCAGGTGGCCAGGGAAGGGCCCTTGCTTTTGTACCCTGACTCTAGGGGGTGGACAAGCGGGGGAGGATCACCTGAGTGGAGCGTTGCAAGGGACTGGGACAAAGATACCCAATGGTGAGACATGGTATTCCCCCAGTCCCAAAAACACCCCAACCTACTCTCCCTCAGCCTTTATGCGTTTTTTTCAATCTCACCCTGTCTCCCCTCCCCATTTCCAACAAATACTGAGAAGAGGAAGAGGCAACTAAGATCAGTAAAGATTACCCATAGGAATAACATGGGGAAATAAGGGAACCTACCATAGAAAGAACTCAAGTTGTCCCACTAATAGAGTCAGGCAGGGTGAGACATTTAATCGTAAACCTTCAACCCAGACTCCACTTGATTGGTCTTTTCACTATAAAAGGTGTGGTCTGACACAGATGTATGAGCGAGAAGGAGAGCAAGCAGGAGATCTAGTTGAGGGGAGAACCGAGATGCCAGAACGGTCCAGGGCCCAAGACCAGGATGAGGAGATGTGTCTCCAGGGAGCCAAGAAGAGTCTGGGTGTGGGAGTCGAGAGGCATGCTAGTCCCCTGCCGAACCTGTGTATGCAAATGCTCGTTTCCCATAGCCGGTGAGACAACCCAGGAGTGTCCGACGGGCAGCCAGGTTGGACCCTGACCTCAGAACGAAGAACCGTTGTGGAGCGGCAGCGCAGAAGTGACCCCAGTGAGTCTGAAAGCTTTCAGAGCTGGCTTGTGAAGAGAACGATACAAGGTAATGCTAGAAACGCGTAAGAAACAGGACCTCGTTTAAATGAGCATTCCATTGAAGCTGATGAGAAGTCTGCAACAAAGATACAAATAACAGTATAAGCGCATTTGTGATATGAGAAATGAAAGGAAGCTGGATAATGAAGCGATATGAATGAAAGGAGGGCCAGAAGACCATGGAAAAGGTGCAAGAGGCACAAAAGGAAAGGACAGTATGAAACTGGTGTGAGCAGCCCGTAAAGAAAGTAACCAGTGCAAGAATGCACAAAAGAACGAGAGAAGCGTGCAAGAGGCACAACAAGGGTAAGGAATAAAGGACAATTCAAGGGTGCACAAGAAAAAGGAAAGGAATACATGAAAGTGGTGCAGGAAGCACCTAAGGATAAAAAGTGCCAAAGAAAGTAAAAGTGAGAAACAAACAGAGGGGTATAGGGTCAGAGTGGTCGCACTGAGGATAAGCAAAGAGCCTGGCGTATTCAAAAGCCTCTGATTCTACCCCACAAAAGGATAATATGCAAGAAAGACTCTACATAAGAAAAATGGCACATCCTGACCAGCTGATTTGGTGTTTGGAACGAGAGAGGCATGAGCTTGGGGAAGGGAACCCTGAGAGCCCTATTGAGAAAAGTAGACTTTGTGTTTTGTATTGAAAGCTGGAAAAGGCCTGAACTTGGGGAAGGGAACCCTGAGAGGCCTATTGAAGAAACTGACATTGTCTTTTGTATTGAAAGCTGGTAGAGGCCTGCACCTGGGGAAGGCAACCCTGAGAGCCCTATTGAAGAAACTGACTTTGTGTTTTGTATTGAAAGCTGGAAGAGGCCTGCACCTGGGGAAGGCAACCCTGAGAGCCCTATTGAAGAAACTGACTTTGTGTTTTGTATTGAAAGCTGGAAGTGAACAAGTTGAAGGGAACCCCAAGGAGCTTAATGACATTGAAGGTACTTGAATTCACTGTAAGGGCCCCGTGGAGAAGTTCTTACAAACAGCACTGGTAAGTGAATGCATCTTTGTGACATTCACCAAATTGCAGCTGGTGAGAAGACCACCTGAAACCAACTTCGGTTTTGCCATTTTTTTGTTGGCCCACTATTTTACCTTTTCAAAAGACTTTCTATCACATTTTTGTACAGCATGAGGGCAAGCATAGGTTTAGCTACAGACAAGCTTTTATTTTGGACTATTAGAAAACAACGGCCATTAGAAGTAACAGTTAAGGGAACCATCCCTTTAGGGTAAGGGCCAGTCAGGCATTCTACCAACCCAGGAACCTTAGTAAATAAAGGTTTTAAAAGGAATTATTTTTAGTCTATGTCTTTCTTGATACCATGCCTGTCTCACAATGCCCACTGTGATTCCATTTTTGAAAAGACTGACAAACACATTCCCGCCAGTCTCTTTTCTGGTCCGACCTGGCACTTGAATTTAGTGCTTACGTTATGCACGAGGGATCCGTTTGAGCCGCTTCATTTCTGTCCTCTCATTCTTCAAACACGGAAAATGATTTTCTTAGTGGCTATCACTTCTGCTGGCAGGGTTAGAAAAGTGCAAGCCCTGTCTTATAAACCACCATTCACTATGTTTACTAGGGAGAAGGTAGTTCTTAGGGTTTACCCTTGCTTCCTCCCAAATCTGGTATCAGAATTCCACTTATTGCAGAGGATTTCTGTACCATTGTTCTATCCTCCACCTCGCCCTTTGAAAGAAGAGGAGAGATTGCACAGGCTAGAAACAAAGAGGGCTCTCAGTTTTTATATAGCAAGTAAGAGTAACTTCAGACAGGACGATCAGTTGTTCATTGGCTTCATGGGCCACAAGCTTGTTAAGGCTCTAATCAAGCAAACGCTATCGAGATGGATAATAGTATGTCATTTTAGAGTGCTACTCTATCGCAGGAAAGGATGTTCCTGAATGATTAAGCACCCACTCCACCGGAGGTATGGCAACCACATCGGCTCTGCAAAGAGACATACCAGTGCAGGACATCTGTCAGGCTGCAACTTGGTCTTCCCTTCATACATTCTGTAAGCGTTACTGCCTAGACACCCTGTCGGGTCAGTACACTCAGTACGGAAGGGCGGTCCTTCATAACATCATGGGATGAAAGAAGAAAACACATGAGAATAAGCGTTCCCACCACCATCACAAGCACTGCTTGGGAGTCTATCTTAGATGAGGAATTTATGTGAGTACAAAATCCATTAGAAGAGCAATTACTTACCCATTGGTAATGTTCTTTCTGATTGATGTTCCTCCCACAGATTCATCACCCCTCTGACTAAAGGGGAACACTCATTCTTTCACTCCTTTAACATCTGTAAATGGTTGTATTACTTTCCCCAGGTGGCCGAGCATGGGGAAGAAAGAAAACGAGAAACTGAGGCAATGGAGCGCGGTGCAAGCTTTTTATAGCACCATCAACCTCTAA
Organism: Ambystoma mexicanum; assembly: GCF_040938575.1. Lineage (NCBI taxonomy): Eukaryota > Metazoa > Chordata > Amphibia > Caudata > Ambystomatidae > Ambystoma > Ambystoma mexicanum. The sequence goes on along the minus strand of NC_090936.1, from coordinate 63,683,682 downwards.
TCCTGACGCAGGAATGGAGAGTGCCAAGGGACATTGACGCCAGTTCCGTACAGCACCCCCTACTGCAGACATTTTGTTCAGAGAACTGAAAAGCAGGAAACGAATATGTAAAATGAGGCAATTGTTGAAATCCTCCAGTTTAGGACACAAGGATTATTCACTGTTAAGGCACATAGCTAGATGGGGATCCCTTACTCAAGTCTCCCTGCCTGATGATGACTTGAGATAGTCTATAGAGGGAGGGAGTACCTAGCCACAAGATCCTATTTCTGCTGCTTTGGTTTACAACATAACATGGCAACAATTTTAAGCCACTGACAATACCTTCACACTGGTTTTCCTCCATTATTCATCTTGTATGTGCCATTATAAAAGGGGACCTACCTCATGCAATTCAGTATTATCATGCCCATAAAGGAGAAGTTGGGAATGAACTGTGGACCTTCTTTCTTGATGATTCCAACTTCTTTAATTGCAAATGGGTAAATCCAGGGGAACCCTTTGCTCTAAAATAAACCACTAACTCAGTGATACTTAAGTATTTTAAAAAGTATGCTTTATTTTATCCAGCACAACTAATTCTTTGTTTGGGAATGGTTTTCTATGAGTGCATACTCACTACTAACTATTGCAGGCATACCTTACCTTTGCTAGTTCTGTACAAGACTGATCCCCACTTAGCAAGCCCCGCCTACCTGGCGCCTTCCCGGTTGCCACTCTTTTTCCCCACTTAGCAAGCCCCGTCCACCTGGTGCCTTCCTGGTTGCTGCTCTTTTTCCCTACTTAAGGAGCCCTCCAACCTCTTTTCCTTTGCAGATGTGGAGCAGGTGAAAGTGGATCTAGGGCACCTGGCCTAAGCCCCGCCCACCTGGTGCCTTTCTGGTTGCCGATTTTTTTCCCCACTTAGCAAGCCCCGCCCACCCGGTGCCTTCCTGGTTGCCGCTCTTTTTCCCTACTTAAGGAGCCCTACGGCCTCTTTTCCTTTGTAGATGGGGAGCAGGTGCAAGTGGATCTGGGTCACCTGGCCTAAGCCACGCCCACCTGGTGCCTTCCTGGTTGCCTCTTTTTTCCCCACTTAGCAAGCCCCACCCACCTGGTGCCTTCCTGGTTGCCTCCCTTTTCCCCACTTAGCAAGCTCTGCCTACCTGGTGCTTTCCTGGTTGCTGCTCTTTTTCCCTACTTAAGGAGCCCTCCAACCTCTTTTCCTTTGCAGATGAGGAGCAAGTGCAAGTGGAACTTGGTCACCTGGCCTAAGCCCCACCCACCTGGCACCTTCCTGGTTGCCGCTCTTTTTTCCCCACTTAAGCCCCGCCCACCTGGTGCCTTCCTGGTTGCTGCTCTTTTTCCCTACTTAAGGAGCCCTCCAGCCGCTTTTCCTTTACAGATGGGGAGCAGGTGCAAGTCAAATATGTTCTTAAAACAACAGTAATTGTATCAATGCCAATTCTGATATAGTGCAATGCCAATTTGAAAGTTATGTTGAAGTGAATGTTTGCGCCGTAAAGTGTTATGAAAGTCCACTGTGCATAGAGAGTAAGCATCTTGAGTCCGAAATAATCGTATCACATGTAACAGCTGTTCTGATATTCAAGAATATCAATATCATTGGTCATATTTTAGACATGCTTTAATCTTTAAAAATCTTTTGCTTCCGGACTCGTAATTGTGGACAGTTTTTGACCTTGGCCTTGTCATGGAAGTGCGTATCTTGAAGCACTGGTCTTTACTCTCATGTACAATATTTCATGTAATTGCTGCTGTTCAAATTGAGCAATGACTGTTGTACGAAGATGAAATCAGCGGTTGCTGGGATGCACTGGAAAAGTCTAATGAATAAATGTGTTGGTTTAGAAGCTTCCCATATTTTTCTAGCAATTGTGCCTTAGCACTAACCTTTTGCTTTCTTAGTCTAGTCGCAATCCATAGAAGAGACTTAGATAGGACTGCCTGGCAGCGGTAGTGGCGCTACCTGCTGGATGTTGGCAGCAGTGGCACTACTCACGACGCATGGAGGAACGGGTGGGCCTCCACCCCTTAGCATTCCTGTGCTGGAGCACCAGGATCTCCAATGGCGGCATGTTCCACTCCGAGGCATGGAAATGGATGCGATCTGATGACATAGACACTGCAGGTCCCAAGAGGGAAGGCCCTAGCCTTTCGCTTTGACAGCATCAGGAAAATTCCCAGATGTTTGTAACACCATTGAGTCTATGGGAGGATCTGGGTTCAGATCCTTATCGAGGAACCTGGGGAAATGAAAGGGGTACTTAAATTATAAAATAAACACCTGAGCTCTAAGGACTGGACAAATAATATTTGAAAGTGGCTAGGATAATTGAAGAATCAATAAAAGGAAATAAAGAAAGTGGAACTACAATTGACGTAATAGAAGCTCAACTGGCCAATAGAAAGAGTGGAAACACCCTGCTTGCCAATCCTGTAAGCAGGGCTTTCCTCCAGTCAGCAGCCAATAGGATGAGGAGTTTGGACATAAAAGCAGAGCCAGCTCATTCTAAACGTGTCTTGGTCACCTGTCCTTCTCTTCAGACGCTGCTGCATGAAGAGGAGCTGTATCCTAAAGGAGGAGCTGCTGCCTGGGTGCAGGAGACTGGACTTCCCTGGAGCACTGCCTGCCTGGAAGCTGCTCGAAGAGCCTGGTGGAAACTGAATGACCCAGGGTGAAGAAGGAGAGTATACCTGCAGCCCATCTAAGCCAAAAGGGTGGAAGGGCGGAATGGCCTGAGGAGCCTAAGAAGAGGCTGATTGACCCACTGGGGAGGAGGGGTCAATTGGATACCCCTGCAGCCAACCTAAGCCAAAAGGGTGGAAGGGCGGAACGACCTGAGGAGCCTAAGAAGAGGCTGATTGACCCATTGGGGAGAAGGGGGATACCCCTGCAGCCAACCTAAGCCAAAAGGGTACAAGAGGTGACCTTCTTGAGAAGCCTGAGAAAAGGCAGTGGAAACTGACCAACCCAGGGGGAAGAAGGCGTGGACCCCTACAGCCAGAAAGGTGAAAGAGCTCACCTGCCTGAGGAGCCTGGAAATAAGTCAAGGCAAAACCCTTTGATAAGACCCTGGTAGAGAGACTGGGACAGGCACAAGTCCCCTGAAGAGAAGAGGGGGGGGAGCCAATTCCCCTCAAGAAGAGAGGAACAAAGTAAAGAGAAAAGAGCCACCAACTTAGAGGTGAGAATACCCCATGGAGGGGATAAGAGAGAGAGAGAACTCAGAAGCCCAACTGGAGGTTGCAACAATAAATTAGCCAGTAAAATGGCTCAGTGGGTTAAACGCTCATTGCTGTGATCTGCTTTTGATCTGCAGGTCGCAAGTTCAAATCCTGGCAAGGCCAACTCAGCCTTTCATCCTTCCGAGGTCGATAAATGAGTACCAATTTCGATTGGGTAATAATATTAATGTATGTAAATATTGCCTATGTAAAGCGCTTTAGATTAAAGCCCTATATAAAAAACAAATTATTATTATTATATGAGAAATAACCCAGAGCGAGCGAGAGATTGTGAGACGCGTGAATCAACCAAAGGATTAAGATAAGGAACTAAAGTGCAGGATCCAGTCGATCCCTTGCCTAAGAGGTCCTGCACCTAGAAGGCACTTACAGGTCCCAGTTTGAGTGCTTCGCATTAGCGTCCCTCTTGTTTGCCTATCTGAGGAAACCGTAAGAGAAAATCTCTTTTGAATTGTTGGACTTTTGTTATTTAGGGAAGGTTATATACGTTAGATATTCTACCTTCAATATTTTTCACCCGAGGGAAGGACTTTAAGTTTATATTCTCCACTGCACCGTTTGATTTAGCCATTCTGACAGCTCACTTTTAGGGACGTTTTATTCCGGCAACCTCTTTTAAGTTCAAGGATTAGTTGTGACAGGCGAGCTTACTTTAGGGATTTTTAGTACTTTGGGCACCTTTCCGTTTCATAGGTGAGGCACACCTTCAGTTTGCGTTAGTGTTTCATAGGTGAGGTACACCTTCCGTTTGTGTTATTGTTTCATAGGTGAGGCACACCTTCAGTTTGCGTTAGTGTTTCATAGGTGAGGCACACCTTCAGTTTGCGTTAGTGTTTCATAGGTGAGGTACACCTTCCGTTTGCATTATTGTTTCATAGGTGAGATACACCTTCCGTTTGCGTTATTGTATCATAGGTGAGGTACACCTTCCGTTTGCGTTATTGTTTCATAGGTGAGGTACACCTTCCGTTTGCGTTATTGTTTCATAGGTGAGGTACACCTTCAGTTTGCGTTATTGTTTCATAGGTGAGGTACACCTTCCGTTTGCGTTATTGTTTCATAGATGATGTACACTTTCAGTTTGCGTTATTGTTTCATAGGTGAGGTACACCTTCAGTTTGCGTTATTGTTTCATAGGTGAGGTACACCTTCCGTTTGCGTTATTGTTTCATAGATGATGTACACTTTCAGTTTGCGTTATTGTTTCATAGGTGAGGTGCACCTTCCGTTTGCGTTATTGTTTCATAGGTGAGGCACACCTTCAGTTTGCGTTATTGTTTCATAGGTGAGGCGCACCTTCCTTTTGCGTTAGTGTTTCATAGGTGAGTCACACCTTCCGTTTGCGTTAGTGTTTCATAGGTGAGGCGCACCTTCCATTTGCGTTATTGTTTCATAGGTGAGGCGCACCTTCAGTTTGCGTTATTGTTTCATAGGTGAGGTGCACCTTCAGTTTGCGTTATTGTTTCATAGGTGAGGCGCACCTTCAGTTTGCGTTATTGTTTCATAGGTGAGGTGCACCTTCATTTTGCGTTATTGTTTCATAGGTGAGGTACACCTTCAGTTTGCGTTATTGTTTCATAGGTGAGGTACACCTTCAGTTTGCGTTATTGTTTCATAGGTGAGGTACACCTTCCGTTTGCGTTATTGTTTCATAGGTGATGTACACTTTCAGTTTGCGTTATTGTTTCATAGGTGATGTACACCTTCAGTTTGCGTTATTGTTTCATAGGTGAGGTACACCTTCAGTTTGCGTTATTCACTCAGGGATGCACTTTGAGCATTTTGCTTTCTTTTTTCAACCCTGTTTGGGTTGCACCTGCTTAATAAAGTAATTTCTGTAAACAGACCCTACGTCTGAGACCCTTCTGTTCACCATGTCATCACAAAACATACTCTCCTATCAACTCAGGAGGCCATGTCAAAAACGCAAACATTTAAATACCATAAAATGGCGATTAGAAAATGTTCTAAGTTCATGGGCGGACTGGGGTGTCAAGGAGACGTCAACTTCCCCGAGCATTCGCTCTAGCTCTTTTCAAAACGCCCACATGCCGGAATAGACCCGCAACTGCACAATCTCATGCGTGAGTCACTGCATATCCCAGCAGGCGCTCTATGTGACACGCTCTCCAACCAGGATCTATTATCTGCAATAAGGGGAACATGCGCCCCTTTCCAGCCTCTTCCAGGAAATTCAAAGCTACAGGTAATTTACTAAGGGGGGGGGGTTGGGTAGGGTGGGAGGAGGTAGTTGGAACATGCGAGCACAATGCACTTGCCATGTCGTTAATGCAGAACCAGGGATTCTCAAAATGCTCTTATGTGACGTGAGGGATGGTATCATTGCCTTTCCCCATCAGTGCTCGAATACAGCCTGACAGGTAGGTATACAGTAGCATATGATGTGATAGGTTATTTATAAAGCGTTTAATACCCAAAGGTTTCTAAGCGTGGACCCGGGGATCGAACCTGTGTTGCTCCGTGTCATCTTGCTTCCAAGGCGAGCACGTTGCCGCTGAGCTATCCTCCCGAGACAATACGACATTTCAGCTAACAAGTCATCGACGCCACAGTGCCACCCAGTTGTCAGCCCTGGAAGTTCACCTCCAATCAGAGGCACTGAGCAATGCATTGTGGTAATGCAAATGACCTCATGAGCAGGAATTCTGCTCCAGACAATGTTCTTCTTATTGAGTGCAGATCATACAGTAATCTCCATTACTCAGCTCTACTCTTTCTCATCACATTCATAGCAGGTTGGAGGTTGTCTACATACTTGACAGACCAAAGTCTCCCCCAGATAGCTCCCATTCAATTCGTTGATGCAAGCCTCGCCCTGTATACTCCGGGCCCATAATAAGACCTTGAAACCGCCATGTTTTTGTAGATAGCCAAGCATTTGCCAGAAGAGGCGCGTCTGCACCACAGTCTCTGTGGCCGGGAGGGTGTTGTGCATGTGACGAGCGAGTGTAGAACTCAGCGTAATGGAGGTATTATAGATAATCAAGGCCTTACCCCCTCGTCCGTCCGTCCTTCCTTTTCTCTTTCATAACTCGTTGAAGTTGTACCAGAGCAAAATCAAAGAAGGCACGATGTAACTAAACGGGATAACCACACTCAGTAGTTGGTGCAAAAATAAAAGACTTGCAATTACCGAAACCCGATGAAAAGCGGTAAGCGTTATCATGGAATTGCAGCTGGCAAAACCTCATCTCCGAAGGATGGCTTGCATTCCTTACTATGTAGTGTGTTGGAGGTTTGTGAGAAAGCCAAAACGCCGCTCTGCACACATCAGGCAATTGTTTATCATTTGCTTCCACTCATTATGTCTCCGCCCCCAAGTGGCATTTCCTTGTATCCGAGCGGGCACAACCTTCGACAATAGTAGAGTAGTTGCTGACGGACCAGCTCCTTCTCCGGCTACACCACAGGCAACTAGCAATGAGTTGCCTTTACGAACGCTAGCCACCCCTATCCAGACAGATGAGGACTAGCCTTCATACATGGTGTAACTGGGACTCAACCTCAGACGCCGGAGAAGGGCAGAAAGCCGCGAGACAGATTTCCCGAGTTATGCGGTAGGGCAACAGGATATTGGGTACAAAGGCCCTGTTTTCCGAATTTACATGTCTGGAAACATTTTCAGAAGGCAAGGTTCCAGGAGGAGATCATATTTTGGGGATTCTGTCATTTCTCCAGTATCGCAACCACATTATTCCACTCCAGATTGCAATCACCCCACGTACCTCCCAACTGCCTCACGATTTCTATCCGGGCTGATTGCATCAATTGGAATGGGAGGAAGGTATAGAGAAGGAGCATAGGCCAAAGGACCACTATGAACTCAACTGCCCACGCCTTGGTATATGGGGACCTTGATCAACGCGATTGGACAACGCAGGTGTTTTCCACATCTCTGGCACAGGTGGTGAAATACCAAGGGAGACACGGATTGAGAGGACAGGAAGATCCTGCTCAAGGAGTCTGCTGCTCAATTCTTGACCACCAGGATGTGAACTGCCACTAAGGAGATTAGGTCCCCCTCTATCCACGTACCCAATTCTTCCGCCAGGGTATTCAGAGAGGATAACCCATCCCCTGCTTAAGTTTATGTAGGGCATAGCCTCCCCGCTGTCCATTGGCACCTTCCTGGTTTAGTAAGTGGCACTGAGTATTCAGGGGGCATAAGGTAGAGGCAACATCTCCTCACACTGGTGGAACACAAAATAAAGGTTACCTGTCTGGCTTCTTGCACCAACTTTTTCCGAAATTGGTAGGATCCCACCCCACAATCTGCCCCTTGAATATCTTCAGGAGTTGGCCGGGGGGAGGGTGAGTAGGGAATGAAGATTTTTAAATAAATTATTTAATCCCGGGACCCCTTAAACATACAGGAGAAGCATTGTCACAAACACCAAGCATCACATGACAAGGGACAGCAGCAATACTTATAGGTTACATAATAAAAAAGGAAAACAGTGCTCAACGAATGTCTATGCCACTTTGTTTTGCAGTGTTGTCCAACTCCAGGCCTCGAGGGCCATTAATATTCATAAGGAAAAATGTGCATACATTTAGAATCATTGTGCAAATTTATCACATGAATATTAATGAGGGGTATCCTGAAAACCTGGCATGGATCCGGCCCTCGAGGCCTGGAGTTGAACAACCCATTTGGTGTTTAATCACCATGCTACTGCCATCATAACAGAGAAGCCTAGTTGTCATAACTTGGTTGCTTCTCAGCCTGGTAACATATACACATTTGTACATTAGAACCCTGACTTCAAGCTTCAGGGTGCCCTTTTGTGAGGACAACACGCTGTGGGTGTAGCAGCAGTCTTGGCTTAGCATGTATACTTCCAGCCTACGGTCCTCTTCTTGTCAGTCAAGCATTGGTTGGCTGCGACCCCTGTGATCTGTGGTTATTGGAAAGGGTTCACTTGTGTTGCTCTTCAATGCCTGTTTGTTGCCTTGGCCAATGTAAATAGACTATCTTGGCTGGAGTTTGATATGATTGCCAATGACACCGAAGTGCTTCTCAGTATTGTTAATGCATTGGGTAAGACAAGTGAATTTGAGTACAGGTCTGTTGGAAGTCCTGATTCTCTGCTTGAGGTTCTGGGCCCAGGATCATCCTGTTTACTTGACCAGAGACATGCACCCAGATTATAAAGACAACTTGCAATCTGAATGTCTTGCTCAGCTCCGCATTGACAGTTAAGTCTCTGGTCAGTGCTGTAGCACGCAGTGCCCATTGCCAATAGAGCCTTGATGCCCAACTTTCCCCATCCCGGGCTCTGCTCACATGGCATCCCTCGACCAGACACAGCCTCTCTGAACTTGAATATTACAAGAGTGCTTATATCGGCATTTCAAAAGAAATCATTAGGAATATGACAAATGATACACAACAAGGCTGGTCGGTGGGTGGTATTCACTGCCCAGGACACAGGATACCTTAGACTTGCCAAATGTAGTCTGAAAAATAACATTTAAAGCTAATGAGAGTTTGTGGAATGTCTCCATTCTGTCTAGACCAGAGCATCCCATGAACATCGCTGCGCTCTGTCAACCATGCCATCTTCTCCAATGAGAGTTGAATTCATCTCAGAGCGGAGTTTCTTTCCTGGTGGCGTGTTGCCTCTTAGCACACCGGTTCCTTAACCACCAAGACTAGTTCTTCTTGAGTTGGTTTGCACAGCTAAAAAAAAGTACGTCTTTTTGGGAAGACTTGCCATGTTTGGTGTTCCGTAGGAACGGCTGGGAAGATAGATCAGGGGTAACATGTCTGTCTGGTGTCTTGGAAGCTAGACAATGCAGAGCAACATAGGTGCAGACCCTTGTAAACAAGACAACGCAGAGCAACATAGGTGCAGACCCTTGGAAACAAGACAACGCAGAGCAACATAGGTGCCGGTCCTTGGAAACAAGACAACGCAGAGCAACATAGGGGCAGACCCTTGGAAACAAGACAACACAGAGCAACATAGGCACAGACCCTTGGAACAAGACAATGCAGAGCAACATAGGTGCAGGTCCTTGGAAACATGACAACGCAGAGCAACATAGGTGCAGACCCTTGGGAACAAGACAATGCAGAGCAACATAAATTCGAAACCCGGTCCGCGCTTAGAGACTGGTCTCTGGTATTAAGCGTGTTGTAAAAGATTCCCTAAAATTTAAAGTTTCCGTAATTAGGGAGAAATATCGATCTTACGCTTAATTTTTCAGATGTATCTAATTGGTAAACCCTTTATGAACATAGACTAATTGTAATTGGTGTCACTTCTATAATGCACATGGCAAACGGGGACACCCCTGCTGAAACTGGATATCACAGCACAGTTATGAACCACCAAGTGAACCAACTCATTGACAAATCGATGTTTTTTTGGACAGACTGCCTCATCATGAGTTTGGCGGTAACCCTTAAATGTAGCTGTAACGCTATTACCGTTGCATTTAAGGGTCCGTCAAATCTCGGGTTCGGCAGGATTTACCCCCTGCTCTGAGCTGGGGGCAAATCCGCCATGATTTTGCCGATTTTCTGCGCTATTACCGCCGTGCTAGTAGCACCGGAAAGTTCCCATTGGGCCCAATGAGGAATTCCCGAATGGGCCCAATGGGGAATGGGGATTTAACGTTCCGCCAAACCTGTGATCCGGCGCTAATAACGCCAGGGTGGGGGGGAGGAAGTAATGCCAATAGCCCCATCGGTATTACCGCTGGGATACCGCCCAACTTGTGATGAGGCCCAGAGAGGGTTCAAGCATGTGTGAAAAAAAGTTTGGGGCTTCAGTTGCTGAAGCGTATTCCTCTTTTCACAGAGAAAGGGGGCGCCACACGGGGCAGTGGTCTGAGTTAAAAGTCCCCAGTAGGCATGTTTGTTTCTAATTTTAAAGGCCACATTACAAACTGCAGCGCCGTGAAACCGCTCAGAAAAACAAAACAACACAACACACATCCTCGGAGCAGGGCTGTCCTCGCCGAATGCACGCACGGCCAACCCGCAGCCCACGCTCCTCTCCCGAGCAGACTCGCTCTGGGATTGGTCATGGCGCACGTTTCCCGCACGCATTCCGGCTCCCACGCAAAGAATTCGCGAGACAATAGCACCCCACATCCAGGCTCGCGGCTGGGCCTACTCGCGCTGCCTTACGAGCAGTTACATTTGTGCCTGTAAACATTCAGGGCCGGGGGTCCCTTATACATGACCATACGAGGAAAGGAAGCCGAAACCCGATAGTACACAACGGAGCACAGACTCACAATTATGAACTCGCTGAAACAATGGCAAGCTTCTTCAGCCCAGTGGCCTGGCTGAACCCGATTTCTGACCGTCCCGCCCGCAGAGTACCACCCCCGTATTCTGCTGAAGTTGTAAAGTTATTCACGCGACAGAACAGGGCAGTAAATCCATGCCTTTGTTTGAAAACAGGCATATTTGTATTTTCTTTCTACGCTACATGGACCATGGAAAGCCTTGGCAAAGCCAACAGTTCCAGGCTTGTGAATGTACAGGGTAGGATGTGTTGGAGAAGCCCAGAGGTGTTGCTAGGTCTGGAAAACATCTGGGGCTACTCTAATGTTGGGATGGTCAGGACTCGGGCCTAGCTAACCTGCCTTTTGGTTGTAGCTCCTGAGCTTCTATCCGGGGCAACAACCAAAAGACCAGGGGCTCTGGAGAAGCCCACCCTTTACATTTGAAAAGCAGTCCTATCGGCTCGGCCAATGCTTCGTATTCTGGATCTGCAATTGAAGATACTTTTGCAATGTCTTCCGAGCTGCCACTCTCGCCGTTTGTTCCGCAGTATTATTTGTGGGTTCATTTCTCTGACTAGCACCTGCCATGGTTGCTCCGGAGGTCTTATTTGGCGAGTACTAAATGCAAAATGGCGCTCACCCCAGATATGAACTTGACTTGCGGAGCTGCATAATGAAGGGATGGAGCCTAGACCAATATTGTATTCTATTCTGGTAGTCATTTATGTAGCACCTTTCCCCATTTGTATGGCCTCAACACGCTTTGTGGAAGGTACACCCTTGGGGACTGAAGTGCAGGTATGGGAAAGTTCTAAGAGGAGGCTTAAGATGTGTGTGTGTGCATTTGGCCAGGATTATGACATAGGAGGGCTGCCTAGGCTCCGGTTAGCTACCCAAGCGGTCAGGCCTGTGGTCGGGTGCTGAGGGAGGTCACGACAGAGCGCTAGAGCAGGAGACTCAATGTGTACCCAGCAATACCAAAATTTGTAGTTGTTTGTCGCTATATTCTAATGCCAGAGGTGTTGAGACAAGTCTGGTGTTTCAGTGCGAAACGTTTACGTGAACAGCTAGACCAAAGTTGTCGTAGTCGTAGCTGCATTCTAAAGTGTTGTGGATGGGTAGCGTGCCTTTGTCAGGTATCCACCAAAGTGGTGCATTTACAAACCTTAAGCTCTGATGGAGCTTATCTTTAATGTCGCTGTGTCATCGGATCGTCTGCAATGGTCGATGTATCACTTCTCATAGATAGTTACCCCACTCCTTCTAAGAAGGGATGGTTCCGGAAGGATGTGCCACTTCCCTATAACGATGGGAAGATTCGGCAGAAAGGTGGGCGGTCCAGAGAGAGTAGAGGTGGAGAAAACAAGCATGTTTGCGGTGGGAGGAGTGAAGAGAACGATTGTAGCTTGGAAGAGGCGAGAGGAGGTGACTTAAGGAAAGGAAAAGATTTAACTGAGAGTATGAGGTGAATGTTGAGCACACACAGGGTGATGGCAGAGGTGGAAGAAAGTGGGTGGGGAGGAGGTGGCAAGAGAAGCAGGAGGATGATAGATTTTGGCCACCTTGGAATGTAGGGCGTGTCTGGCCCCTAGCATCAACACACCACCGGTTGCCAAGGGATGGGAAGCGGAAACTGAGAGGGGATGCCCATGGGCACAAGGCTCTGAGTAAGATGCCATCAATGAAGTTGGAAGCTGTGGCACAGATGTAAGTGCTGGTGGAGGTAGTGGTCACCTGGGACCAGGGTAAGAGAAGTACTAACTACTGGCAGGGGAGGGATGCTAAAGCCTAAGGTAGCCAGCGGGCAAAGTGCATGGAATACAGGACTCGGGTGAGAGTGATGATGAGTCTTCTACCTTCTGTGAAGGGTGCAAGTAGTGTGCCAATGGCCAGTTGTTGGGGTGGAGGGGACCACAATGGGTCGAGTGCTAAGCCCGTCGTGGCATGTGGAGGGGAGGATACTCTGGCTCTATATGGCAGGGGTCCTGTAAGGTGAGACGGGAGGGTCTGCCGAGGGGAGAGGAAAGCGAGGCAAGCGATCAGTGCAAGTGGAGAGGGGCCATCATTCCTGTAGGGGTGTGAGCTTGACTGGAAGCATTGCAGCAGAGGTGGTTAAGAGGATCTGGATAGGGGATAGTAGGGCAAAAGTGGGCTTGGGACGGGTATTTGAGAGTCTTTAGTTACTTCCTGACACACTTCCTAATCCAGATTTTGAGGGACAGACTGTTCCAGGCCATGGTGACATCTACACCAAATCTGATTTCAACTTGTTGCCTTTGGTTGTGCCTGGGAGTCCGAAAAAGGACAGTGTTAGAAGATCTCAAGTTTCTTCAGGGAAAATAATGGTGCGATTCATCTGTCAACTAAACTGTCCAGCTTCTCCCTATGGCACGTGGGTCCATGAAGAGGAACTTGAACGCAGTCCTATGAGCTAGTGGAGGCTTTTTAGGCCTTGGGTCACGTAATGCTTTCTTTTAGTCCCTGGATCGTTCTAGCCTCCCTGTTGAGTCAGAGTTGAAAATTACTCTCAAGTTTTTGACTTTCAGAGATTGGGTACTTGGGGGCTGGAGGGATAAGGTTTCTGATGCGTGAGGGAAACTTGTGAGGATATTGAGTACATATTATTCAGAGGGAGGATTGATAAGAGCGTACCCCACAAACACGTAATCTGCCTAGTCGCAGCAATAGAGCGAATCAGTGCAGTATGCCAAAAGTAAAATGGACCGAGCTTTAAGGACCTGTTGGACGAGCTAAAGACGGTGGCACTAATAGAAAGGGATATCATGAAAATAGTAGAGTTATCTGAAAAGTAGCAGGCTACTTGCTCATGTCTTGACTTCTAAATGCTTCCTAAAAAGGAGTAGTATGATTTGGATAATAGAAGGGGATCAGGTTATTCATGAAAAAAAGAGTACAAGAGGATAACTGTGTTTATTATTACTCCACATTCTGCCCCCCTCTTCCTCTCTGAAGTTGTTTGGAAAAACTGGTTTAATAAGTATTTGCTTTGACTCCTAATTATGTTTCTGGTTTGCTTTTCTTGTTTCAGTTTTTAATTTGAATACCAATGGCTTTCATAACATTTTTTAAAAAAAACATGGGATGATTGTGATGGCTTTTTGCCTCTAAGACAGTCATATTTTCTTGCAATCGTATATATTTATCCTTTGCCATACTCTTGCTTGCCTCGTTGAAATCTCCTTTGTCCTTCACCATACTCTTGCTTGCCTCGTCGAAATCTCCTTTGTCCTTTACCATACGCTTCCCTGCCTCGTTAAAATCTCTTTTGTCCTTTACCATACACTTGCTTGCCTCTTTGAAATCTCCTTTGTCCTTTACCATACAATTGCTTGCCTCGTCGAAATCTCCTTTGTCCTTTACCATACAATTGCTTGCGTCGTTGAAAGATGCTTTGTCCTTTACCATACAATTGCTTGCGTCGTTGAAATCTCCTTTGTCCTTCACCATACTCTTGCTTGCCTCGTCGAAATCTCCTTTGTCCTTTACCATACGCTTCCCTGCCTCGTTGAAATCTCTTTTGTCGTTGACCATACTCTTGCTTGCCTCGTTGAAATCTCCTTTGTCCTTCACCATACTCTTGCTTGCCTCGTCGAAATCTCCTTTGTCCTTTACCATACAATTGCTTGCGTCGTTGAAAGATGCTTTGTCCTTTACCATACAATTGCTTGCGTCGTTGAAATCTCCTTTGTCCTTCACCATACTCTTGCTTGCCTCGTCGAAATCTCCTTTGTCCTTTACCATACGCTTCCCTGCCTCGTTAAAATCTCTTTTGTCCTTTACCATACACTTGCTTGCCTCGTTGAAATCTCCTTTGTCCTTCACCATACTCTTGCTTGCCTCGTCGAAATCTCCTTTGTCCTTTACCATACAATTGCTTGCGTCGTTGAAAGATGCTTTGTCCTTTACCATACACTTGCTTGCCTCTTTGAAATCTCCTTTGTCCTTTACCATACAATTGCTTGCGTCGTTGAAAGATGCTTTGTCCTTTACCATACACTTGCTTGCCTCTTTGAAATCTCCTTTGTCCTTTACCATACAATTGCTTGCGTCGTTGAAATCTCCTTTGTCCACAACAATACCTTTGTTTGTCTCATTGAAATCTCCTTTGTCCTTCACCATACTCTGGCTTGCCTCGTCGAAATCTCTTTTGTCCTTTACATACACTTGCTTGCTTCATTCAAATCTCTTTTTAAATGTCCTTTAACGGCCCACCAGCCGGAGCTAAGGCAGGCCCGAGCAAAGCTCGTGCCTCAGCTCGGGCTGTGTTCTGTTAAACCCATGTCTGCCCTCCTGGCAGGGCATGAAAGCTATTCGCACCCAGAGGTTCGCCCGCGGTGCAAATTACTTTCTTAATTTTTCATCAGGAGATCCGCGCAAGCAGCCCATCTCCGATGGAAAAAACAAGATGCCCGCCTCCATATTTTCCAAGTCTATGGCGGCCAGGCGAGAGGAGTGCCGGGACTGGAGCGCAATACTCCGGTCCCGCCGGTAAGTGGAGAGGGTGGCGGGGGGGAATAGGGCCATTTTAGGGGCAGGCAGGCAACAGGGAGAGGCTCCCTGTTGACTCCCCACATTGAAAGAAGAAAAATAAAATGCCACCATGGGAAGGGCCTTGGTTGGCTGGGGCAGTGGGCGGGGATTGTGTATTCTAGCCCGCTGTCCCAGCAAACTGATTGGCTCAGAGCCCTTCCTCAGGTGCAAATGATGGATAGAGTTGACAAAAAGTGCATGTATGAAAGCAAGTTCTAAAGGTCAACCAAAAGCATCCTGGGCTACATCATTATGAGAAGGCTTTTCGGACATCACGACAGTCATACCCACAGGCGCTGGTGCAGTGCTTGGGCACTCTTCCAAATGTGTGCATGCATTTCCCATGGGCAGATTCCTCACTTTCACAAGCACAACAGAAAACTCAAAGCCAAGGTCTGAGTCCCAAGGGTATTTATTAGTCAGAAAAAGAAAGGGATTAGGATTTACAGAGATCACTTGGGGAAGGTGGCCTTCTTAACCCCCTCTCTTGTGGTCGTGGATCTTGCCACAGTTGCTCCAGGAACGTGGGTTTCAACCACTCTTCAACCTAATAGCCCCTTTTCTTGGGCACTGCCTCCTCCTTATCTCTTCCTCCTTTCTCCTCACTGGTCTTCTCTTCTGCTTCCTCCTGCTGTTTCTTTCCTTGGTGATCTGCCACACTCTGCTCTTTTCTTCCTCCATCCTCAGGTTCCCTGCTCTTATCTTCTCATTCCCTACATTAGTGTTCTACTTCTTTCTCCTTGCGTTTCATCCCTCCTCCTCCTTAATACTACTTCTCACTAGCACCTTTCCTTCTCCGGTCTTTCGCTTCAGTGCTCCTGTCACCTTTTCAGCCCTTTTCACATTTGCTCCTCCATCTTGCTGTGATCTACTTTCCACCTCCTTCTTGCTGCTCTCACCCTCCTCTGCCTCCACACTTCCTTTTTCCTAGATGTTCTCTCTGCCTCCTACTTCTGGTTCCTCTCATCTTCCTTCTTCTCCTCTCCTGCCTCCTGCATTGATGCACTTTCCACTTCCTCCATCCTCCTTTCTGAAATGTTTACTCCGGATCTTTCTTACTGCTTCTTTCATCTCCCTCCACCTTCTTATTGCTCATCCCAGTCTTATCCACCTTCTTGCCACACTTCTCAATTTCACCACCTTCTTGCTGCTCCTCTCTACCTTTGCCACCACTTTGCTGCTCCTCCTACCCTCTGCCTTCTCCTTTCAACTACTAACCTCCTTGCTGCACCAGCACACACTACACTCCTTCTCGCCCTGTGGACTCCTAACTTCCCCACCACATCCTTCTGTGCCATCCTAACACTTTTATACTCCAGCAGGTTGTGCAGCTGGCAGAAGATGTTGGTTTGTTGCAACTGAGCCCCGTGGTTGGAGCGCTCACTGATATCTACAAACTTTCCAGCTGTCTCTTTTCCTTATCTGTATCTTTGCACAGCTCCATAACCTGAGCCTTCCGAAACCGGACCGCCAACCTCCAATCCTTACTTTATAAGAATGTGGCCGGGTCCACTCAGTGATGGCTCTTCTCTTCTTAGTATGCTGTGAGTGACTGTACGTGTCTCCACGCCACCGTGCTCCCTACGATCCCAAATAGCTCGGGCTTATGGGCACTGGCAGGCACGAGCACGCCTGCTTCACCTTTCCTTGTTCACACCTCTTGGTCAAGTCCAAGTTCTTTGACTCACAGGGACTGGTGGTGGTGATCCCACGGGCAGGTAGATCAGTGATTTACATTGTCCTTCAAACAAGTCTTTATCCTTTCCGTGGAAAACTGGTCTCTGTTTGATATATGCAGCGCTTTCTGCAGGATCTACTACAAAGCCCTTCTCCCTCTGAGGATCTTGCTCTCAAGATTGAGAAATGGTTCTTTCCGAACTAAAGGCAGGGTCACCCTACTGAATGGCTAGGGACCCCCAAGGGTTGTTCGCCTACTTAGATAAAGTGGGCTAGCGGTTGGGCTTACTTTGTGAGATAAGTACTCCATGTTTATCCTGTACCCCTCCTGTGGTTCTAGGTGGGTCAGTTGGGCCTCTCATGGGCAGAGTTGGTGCCGGGTTTCCTCTTTAACGTATTTCCGAGCAAGCAGCTTTCTGTTCTACCTCTCACTCGTCCTCTGAGCAGAGAATCCCTTCGAGAATTCTGTAATTGGTCGGCTACAGCTTCTATAAACTCGAGCGGAGCAGTAATTGTAACAAGACATTACAAATTACATGTGTAACACACTCTAGTTGAAACTGTTTATTTGTTTGTTCAGGGTGGTTTGCTCCTCTCTAAAATGTCTTATCCTCACTCTGGGTTACTGACTAGACCACAGGTCAGAGCCACAGCCTTTCTTTTCTCCAACCTTTCCTAGGCTGGAGCTTTAGCTTTTCTTGTCTGTGTCTTTTGCTTGGTCAGAGGTTCTCAGCCTCTATGTTTGCCCTCAAGGGATAAGGTTCCCACTCACCTTCCTCTGCTCTCTCTTTTCACCGGCCACAGCTTTCAACCCTTCACAGGTCATTGCCTCTGTCTTGTTTCTCGGGGGATTAGGATACCATCACACATTCTTTTCCTGGGATAAGCTGTCACACTCACCCTCTTCTCTGCTTTGATGCTCTCTCCTTGCACTGTCCCCCACTCTCCATATTTTCTCTCTCCTCCTTCCTCTGCTTTTCAGGTTTTTCTGTGTTTTCTTTTTAGCATCACCTTTCGCCTCTTCCTGATTATTCTCTTTAACTCTGCCTTTTTTCCGTGTTTTAGAGGCTGTTCCTCCTCAATCCAAGGATGCTTCGCTGCTCCCCTCCACAGTCCTTGCCTTCTTGTCCAACAGTTATTCAGCTCTCCCATAGTACCACTCGCTAGCTCTGGCAGCTGGCCTTTATATGTGGCAGGTTATGTTATGTTGATTTATACCGCTCACCGCTACCACTACCACCCAAGGACAGTTTCCATGTGTTCGCATGGCTCTGCAAGAGAAGTGGGCAGGGTGTGTTAGTGCGGATAGGATGATAGGACAGGTTCCGAACCTGGAGAAATCCGGCGTCTGTGTGTGTTGTCTTGCGTGTGGGTGTTGTTTGAGAGGCCCCACTTGTTGTAACCGTAAGGGTAGACTCAGTGCTTCGGATGTGTGCTAGTGTTTTATGCTGGCCATGTGGGTCGTATGAGGTTAGGGTGGGGTGACGGTCGTGCGCACTGTTTAGTTGTATCCATAAAGGGGGACCAGTGTCGCGGATGTCTGGTCAGTGTTTGATTGAATTGCGTTGGTGTGCTTTTGAGTAGTGTTGATGGATTTTTGGATTATGTGGACTTCAATATGTACCGAATGGCGTCTCCATGAGTGGCTGGAAAGGTCAAGTGTTCTGCCTGAGCATGCGTTGTAGTTTTGTGTCTGGGATACAAGCTTTACATAGGCCACACCCCTTCTTTCGGGTGGCTTTCCTGGGCGGTGCTGAAAGCAGCTGTGCTGGTCATGCTGTCTTGCCTCGATCATTCTGTCTATAGGAACATATCCTGCTTGGAGTCTGCTCTCGCCACCCCTTGTACTCTGGATCTGGTTAGTTGTTGTTATAAAGTTGTGGTGTTGAGTTGGCAGTTTGGAGGTTTATCCTGCAGAAGATTCATCCTACCAGGATTGCAGTTGTGGGGAAATCATGAGAAAAATGAATACAGGTGGGTTGGTCTGGCCCTGCATGTGCTATATACCACAGTATGTATGTTATCCTGTTTTTCCTAGTCGTTCCTTATGTTGATGTGGAGCAATTTGGACACTGGTTTGCGTTGATTTTATCCAGAGTTGAAATATTCAAATTATTAAAGGTATACATGTAAGTGTAGGCGGCCATATTAGATATAGATTCCCTTCTGCCCAATCTGCTCAGAGAGAATTGTTAGAGCATTTTGTTGTGGGCCATCGCAAAACACCTAATATATATATATATATATATATATATATATATATATATATATATATATATATATATATATATATATATATATGTATATATATATATATTATATGAAAAGAGGAGGGTAGACTGGAACACAGTACAGTCTCAGGCGTAGCAGCACTCTGGCAAATAAGTTTTTATAAAATCAATCTATATCCCAGGCGTGATTGCTGTGCAAGAAATAGTCATTTATTAGTACATCGAACTGGACTAAGAGGGCGACAGCAAAATCACAGGAACAACGCGTTTCACCCTACACGGGCTTCGTCTGGTATAAAAGTGAAAAAAAAGGGGACTATGCATTTATAGGGAATATTTGACTTTCTAGTCCATCATCTCTGTTTTTGAACCCTGGCCACTAGTATGCTAACTGAAAGACCCTATATATACACATGCCGCCATGTTGGAAAGTACTGCCATATATCAATACCATTATTACGGCATTATGAATATGCATACAGTCACAGAATTATATAGAAAAATATTTCAGTATAAAAGCACTTCATAACAATTGATTGTTCATTAATGGTTAAACATGTAAAATACCAAATATGAGTACATTCTCTGACATATTTGAGATGTTTCTCCGTAACACTCAGCGCTTAGTGCATTTTTAAATTAGCATTTCCCATTCGCTCATAGGCATCCTCCCTAATGGGTAGTCTGCACATAAAGTGCAATGTTCAAATATTGTTTAAAATATATATATATATATATATATATATATATATATATATATATATATATATATATATATATGGCTTTTCCTTCTTGGCCCTCAGCGCCCCCACTTTGCAGTATTTTTTTTTATATACCACCCACCGATCCTTAGATGTTCCAGCTTATTCCTATTTTGCTCTTATAGCAAAACGCAAAATGTGTAATTAGCTCATTTGCCGCAAAGGGTGCGGAAAGGCCACTCACAAAATGCCAAAGTTATCACAATACCCAACTGTGCCTGATTTGAATTAGTCAGCTAGACAAATTAGCGAAAGACTTGGATATCTCATCTAGTAGCACCAGTGTCCCCCAACACACTCATAATTAACATGATTTAAACCCACTCTGCAAAAACCTATTTTCAATCCACAAAAGCACAGTAACATCAGCAGTGGAATTATATGTATTGCTATGTATCAATTCTTTAAGCATAGTCCAAAATGTTCATTGTTCATGCCGCAAGGGTTTCTTGCAGAGATCTTGAACTAATAAATACATATATATGTTTTAATGTTATGGTGTAGCTTGACTTGGACTTGAGTTGTCTTGAATGAATGCTTCGAGCCGGTTCCCGACCTGTCATGTATGTCTATTATGAACCATACTGACAACTTGATTTGTAAACATTCCTATAGGCATTTATTCAGGGAAGACATTTACTTTAGATGAAGGCGGTACCATGTCATTGTTACTAGGTGATGAATCAAACCCTCAGTTGTGTGGTGCCCTCCAAATCTTGCATACAACCCAAGTTCCCTCATAGCGACCAGTTTGTGGCCCAGGGGATTGTCCGGTATCTGGTCTTTCCATCTAATGCTATTGCATCTAATACCATTCCATTGAATTTTTTCCATCTAAAGACTTTGCATCTAACGCATTTTTTTCGGGGGGGTAAAGGGTTAATTTTTGTCAAGGTGCATTATAAAGGATAAAAAAAATGCATTAGATGCTAAGTTTTTAGATGGAAATAAATCGATGCAATGGCATTAGATGCGATGGCATTAGATGGAAAGACCATAAACCATCCTCTCCTACCTTGAATAGTGGTAGAGTTAGATGTATTTGTATTCAGTTGCATCGCCCTGGTAATCCGCCACAAATAACGACAAGTAAATCTGTTAATACATAAAACAGGTAATTCAATACTGTGGAAACACTTGTGTACAGGCGTGTTATAAATGACTTATCATATCATATGAAGAATCGTTGGAAAGCGAAACTCGCACCAGCCAGTTATATATATCTGAAGCTCTGCTTCCCGGTGGGTGGATGGACCTGCTGCCTGCGGCTTTTCAATGTGGGGGTAATGTGTTGCTTGGCATTGGGGAGGGGTCCCGACTAAGGTGCTGTTTCCTGATACCCCCTTTAAAGTGACGGGAGCCAGCTGCAAATGTATCAATACCATTGATTTCAACTATTTGTCGAACGGGCAGTTTTTGCTTGCGAGTCGGCCATTTGTCAGCGTGCACTCATCTGTTTTGGGCCAAAGGTAAACACAAACTTAACTTATATTTTGATGTACTAGAAATGGGTTTGATGCGGGTAGGGGATACTTAAGATGAACTATAAGGCCGGATTCTAAAAAGATTTGCTCCAGTGTTCTTGTAACTGATTCTCAAAGCCTAATTCTGGAGAAAATCTGGAGATGCCCGTTAGCATCTCGGAATGCCCCAGCGTTCTTATACCTGATTGTCAAAGCCTAATACTGGAGCAAATCTGGAGATGCCTGTTAGCATATGAGAATTGCCCCAGCGTTCTTAGTCCTGATTCTCAAAGCCTAATGCTGTAGAAAATCTGGCGATGCCCGTTAGCATCTGAGAATTGCCCCAGCGTTCTTATTCCTGATTCTCAAAGCCTAATGCTGTAGAGAAACTGGCGATGCCCGTTAGCATCTGAGAATTGCCCAGTGTTCTTAGTCCTGATTCTCAAAGCCTAATGCTGGAGCAAATCTGGCGATGCCCGTTAGCATCTGAGAATTGCCCCAGTGTTCTTAGTCCTGATTCTCAAAGCCCAATACTGGAGCAAATCTGGAGATGCCCGTTGACATCTCAGAATGCCCCAGCGCTGATTGTCAAAGCCTATTGCTGGAGCAAATCTAGAGATGCCTGTTACCATCTCAGAATGCCCCAGCGTTCTTAGTCCTGATTCTCAAAGCCCGATACTGGAGCAAATCTGGCAATGCCCGTGAGCATATGAGAATTGCTCCAGCGTTCTTATTCCTGATTCTCAAAGCCTAATGCTGGAGCAAATCTGGCAATGCCCGTTAGCATATGAGAATTGCTCCAGCGTTCTTATTCCTGATTCTCAAAGCCTAATACTGGAGCAAATCTGGAGATGCCCATTGGCATCTCAGAATTGCCCCAGCGTTCTTATTCCTGATTCTCAAAGCCTAATACTGGAGCAAATCTGGCAATGCCCGTTAGCATATGAGAATTGCTCCAGCGTTCTTATTCCTGATTCTCAAAGCCTAATACTGGAGCAAATCTGGAGATGCCCATTGGCATCTCAGAATTTCCCCAGCGTTCTTATTCCTGATTCTCAAAGCCTAATACTGGAGCAAATCTGGAGATGCCAGTTAGCATCTGAGAATTGCCCAGTGTTCTTGGTTCTGATTCTCAAAGCATAATGCTGTAGAAAATCTGGCGATGCCTGTTAGCATCTGAGAATTGCTCAGTGTTCTTAGTCCTGATTCTCAAAGCCTAATGCTGGAGCAAATCTGGTGATGCCCGTTAGCATCTGAGAATTGCCCCAGTGTTCTTAGTCCTGATTCTCAAAGCCCAATACTGGAGCAAATCTGGAGATGCCCGTTGACATCTCAGAATGCCCCAGCGCTGATTGTCAAAGCCTATTGCTGGAGCAAATCTAGAGATGCCTGTTAGCATCTCAGAATGCCCCAGCGTTCCTAGTCCTGATTCTCAAAGCCTAATACTGGAGCAAATCTGTCGATGCCAGTTAGCATCTCAGAATGCCCCAGCGTTCTTAGTCCTGATTCTCAAAGCCCAATGCTGGAGCAAATCTGGCAATGTCCGTTAGCATATGAGAATTGCTCCAGCGTTCTTATTCATGATTCTTAAAGCCTAATACTGGAGCAAATCTGGAGATGCCCGTTAGCATATGAGAATTGCCCCAGCGTTCTTAGGGCCTCATTACACGGTAGGCGGAGAACCATGGCGCTATTAGTGCCATGGTTCATGCCGGTAAAATACCGGCACCGCCTTGGTGGAAAGGGGAATTACCGCCCCATTCCAAGGTTGGTGGGGCGGTAATTCCCCCTTCCACCATTGCCCTTCCCCATTCCCATTTTTGCCCCACAGGGCATAATGGGAATGCGCTAATTACGGTACCGCAAATTGCGGTACCGTAATTAGCTCCCTGGGTCCCTTTGCGGGTTGGTTTTTAACGCCTGCAAAAAGCAGGCGTTAAATTACCCAACCCGCAAAGGGACCTCGTAGTAAGGCTGTAAGGATTTACCGGTACCGGTATTTTACCGGTAACGGTAAACCCTTACCGTCTACCATGTAATGAGGCCCTTAGTCCTGATTCTCAAAGCCTAATACTGGAGCAAATCTGGAGATGCCCGTTAGCATCTCAGAATGCCCCAGCGTTCTTAATCCTGATTCTCAAAGCCCAATACTTGAGCAAATCTGGCCATGCCCGTTAGCATCTGAGAATTGCCCCAGCGTTCTTAGTCCTGATTCTCAAAGCCTAATGCAGGAGCAAATCTGTCGATGCCCGTTAGCATCTGAGAATTGCCCCAGCGTTCTTAGTCCTGATTCTCAAAGCCCAATACTGGAGCAAATCTGGCGATGCCCGTTAGCATCTGAGAATTGCCCCAGTGTTCTTAGTTCTGATTCTCAAAGCCTAATGCTGTAGAAAATCTGGCGATGCCTGTTAGCATCTGAGAATTGCCCAGTGTTCTTAGTCCTGATTCTCAAAGCCTAATGCTGGAGCAAATCTGGTGATGCCCGTTAGCATCTGAGACTTGCCCCAGTGTTCTTAGTCCTGATTCTCAAAGCCCAATACTGGAGCATAATCTGGAGATGCCCGTTGACATCTCAGAATGCCCCAGCGCTGATTGTCAAAGCCTATTGCTGGAGCAAATCTAGAGATGCCTGTTAGCATCTCAGAATGCCCCAGCGTTCTTAGCCCTGATTCTCAAAGCCCAATACTTGAGCAAATCTGGCGATGCCCGTTAGCATCTGAGAATTGCCCCAGCGTTCTTAGTCCTGATTCTCAAAGCCCAATAGTGGAGCAAATCTGGAGATGCTCGTTAGCATCTGAGAATTGCCCCAGTGTTCTTAGTCCTGATTCTCAAAGCCTATTGCTGGAGCAAATCTGGCGATGCCCGTTAGCTTATGAGAATTGCCCCAGCGTTCTTAGTCCTGATTCTCAAAGCCCACTACTGGAGCAAATCTAGAAATGCCCGTTAGCATCTCAGAAGGCCCCAGCGTTCTTATACCTGATTGTCAAAGCCTATTGCTGGAGCAAATCTGGAGATGCCCGTTAGCATCTGAGAATTGCCCCAGTGTTCTTAGTCCTGATTCTCAAAGCCTAATGCTGGAGCAAATCTGGCGATGCCCGTTAGCATCTGAGAATTGACCCAGTGTCCTTAGTCTTGATTCTCAAAACCCAATACTGGAGCAAATCTGGAGATGCCCGTTGACATCTCAGAATGCTCCAGCGCTGATTGTCAAAGCCTATTGCTGGAGCAAATCTAGAGATGCCTGTTAGCATCTCAGAATGCCCCAGCGTTCTTAGTCCTGATTCTCAAAGCCTAATACTGGAGCAAATCTGTCAATGCCCGTTAGCATCTCAGAATGCCCCAGCGTTCTTAGTCCTGATTCTCAAAGCCTAATACTGGAGCAAATCTGAAGATACCCGTTAGCATCTGAGAATTGCCCCAGCGTTCTTATTCCTGATTCTCAAAGGCTAATGCTGTAGAAAAACTGGCGATGCCCGTTAGCATCTGAGAATTGCCCAGTGTTCTTAGTCCTGATTCTCAAAGCCTAATGCTGGAGCAAATCTGGCGATGCCCGTTAGCATCTGAGAATTGCCCCAGCGTTCTTATTCCTGATTCTCAAAGGCTAATGCTGTAGAAAAACTGGCGATGCCCGTTAGCATCTGAGAATTGCCCAGTGTTCTTAGTCCTGATTCTCAAAGCCTAATGCAGGAGCAAATCTGTCGATGCCCGTTAGCATCTGAGAATTGCCCCAGCGTTCTTAGTCCTGATTCTCAAAGCCCAATACTTGAGCAAATCTGGCGATGCCCGTTAGCATCTGAGAATTGCCCCAGCATTCTTAGTCCTGATTCTCAAAGCCTAATGCAGGAGCAAATCTGTCGATGCCCGTTAGCATCTGAGAATTGCCCCAGCGTTCTTAGTCCTGATTCTCAAAGCCCAATACTTGAGCAAATCTGGCGATGCCCGTTAGCATCTCAGAATGCCCCAGCATTCTTAATCCTGATTCTCAAAGCCCAATACTTGAGCAAATCTGGCGATGCCCGTTAGCATCTCAGAATGCCCCAGTGTTCTTAGTTCTGATTCTCAAAGCCTAATGCTGTAGAAAATCTGGCGATGCCTGTTAGCATCTGAGAATTGCTCCAGCGTTCTTAGTCCTGATTCTCAAAGCCTAATACTGGAGCAAATCTGAAGATACCCGTTAGCATCTGAGAATTGCCCAGTGTTCTTAGTCCTGATTCTCAAAGCCTAATGCTGTAGAAAATCTGGAGATGCCCGTTAGCATCTGAGAATTGCCCAGTGTTCTTAGTCCTGATTCTCAAAGCCTAATGCTGGAGCAAATCTGGCGATGCCCGTTAGCATCTGAGAATTGCCCCAGTGTCCTTTGTCTTGATTCTCAAAACCCAATACTGGAGCAAATCTGGAGATGCCCGTTGACATCTCAGAATGCCCCAGCGCTGATTGTCAAAGCCTATTGTTGGAGCAAATCTAGAGATGCCTGTTAGCATCTCAGAATGCCCCAGCGTTCTTAGCCCTGATTCTCAAAGCCTAATACTGGAGCAAATTTGTCAATGCCCGTTAGCATCTCAGAATGCCCCAGCGTTCTTAGTCCTGATTCTCAAAGCCTAATACTGGAGCAAATCTGAAGATACCCGTTAGCATCTGAGAATTGCCCAGTGTTCTTAGTCCTGATTCTCAAAGCCTAATGCTGTAGAAAATCTGGCGATGCCCGTTAGCATCTGAGAATTGCCCAGTGTTCTTAGTCCTGATTCTCAAAGCCTAATGCTGGAGCAAATCTGGCGATGCCCGTTAGCATCTGAGAATTGCCCCAGTGTTCTTAGTCCTGATTCTCAAAGCCTAATGCTGGAGCAAATCTGGAGATGCCCATTAGCCTATGAGAATTGCCCCAGCGTTCTTAGGGCCTCATTACACGGTAGGCAGAGAACCATGGCGCTATTAGTGCCATGGTTCATGCCGGTAAAATACCGGCACCGCCTTGGTGGAAAGGGGAATTACCGCCCCATTCCAAGGTTGGCGGGGCGGTAATTCCCCCTTCCACCATTGCCCTTCCCCATTCCCATTTTTGCCCCATAGGGCATAATGGGAATGGGGAATGCGCTAATTACGGTAACGCAAATTGCGGTACCGTAATTAGCTCCCTGGGTCCCTTTGCGGGTTGGTTTTTAATGCCTGCAAAAAGCAGCCGTTAAATTCCCCAACCCGCAAAGGGACCTCGTAGTAAGGCTGTAAGGATTTACCGGTACCGGTATTTTACCGGTACCGGTGAACCCTTACCGCCTACCATGTAATGAGGCCCTTAGTCCTGATTCTCAAAGCCTAATACTGGAGCAAATCTGGAGATGCCCGTTAGCATCTGAGAATTGCCCCAGCGTTCTTATTCCTGATTCTCAAAGCCTAATGCTGTAGAGAAACTGGCGATGCCCGTTAGCATCTGAGAATTGCCCCAGTGTTCTTAGTCCTGATTCTCAAAGCCCAATACTGGAGCAAATCTGGAGATGCCCGTTGACATCTCAGAATGCCCCAGCGCTGATTGTCAAAGCCTATTGCTGGAGCAAATCTAGAGATGCCTGTTACCATCTCAGAATGCCCCAGCGTTCTTAGTCCTGATTCTCAAAGCCCAATACTGGAGCAAATCTGGCAATGCCCGTGAGCATATGAGAATTGCCCCAGCGTTCTTAGTCCTGATTCTCAAAGCCTAATGCTGTAGAAAATCTGGCGATGCCCGTTAGCATCTGAGAATTGCCCCAGCGTTCTTATTCCTGATTCTCAAAGCCTAATGCTGTAGAGAAACTGGCGATGCCCGTTAGCATCTGAGAATTGCCCAGTGTTCTTAGTCCTGATTCTCAAAGCCTAATGCTGGAGCAAATCTGGCGATGCCCGTTAGCATCTGAGAATTGCCCCAGTGTTCTTAGTCCTGATTCTCAAAGCCCAATACTGGAGCAAATCTGGAGATGCCCGTTGACATCTCAGAATGCCCCAGCGCTGATTGTCAAAGCCTATTGCTGGAGCAAATCTAGAGATGCCTGTTACCATCTCAGAATGCCCCAGCGTTCTTAGTCCTGATTCTCAAAGCCCAATACTGGAGCAAATCTGGCAATGCCCGTGAGCATGTGAGAATTGCTCCAGCGTTCTTATTCCTGATTCTCAAAGCCTAATACTGGAGCAAATCTGGAGATGCCCATTGGCATCTCAGAATTGCCCCAGCGTTCTTATTCCTGATTCTCAAAGCCTAATACTGGAGCAAATCTGGCAATGCCCGTTAGCATATGAGAATTGCTCCAGCGTTCTTATTCCTGATTCTCAAAGCCTAATACTGGAGCAAATCTGGAGATGCCCGTTAGCATCTCAGAATGCCCCAGCGTTCTTAGTCCTGATTCTCAAAGCCCAATACTGGAGCAAATCTGGCAATGCCCGTTAGCATATGAGAATTGCTCCAGCATTCTTATTCCTGATTCTCAAAGCCTAATACTGGAGCAAATCTGGAGATGCCCATTGGCATCTCAGAATTGCCCCAGCGTTCTTATTCCTGATTCTCAAAGCCTAATACTGGAGCAAATCTGGAGATGCCAGTTAGCATCTGAGAATTGCCCAGTGTTCTTGGTTCTGATTCTCAAAGCATAATGCTGTAGAAAATCTGGCGATGCCTGTTAGCATCTGAGAATTGCCCAGTGTTCTTAGTCCTGATTCTCAAAGCCTAATGCTGGAGCAAATCTGGTGATTCCCGTTAGCATCTGAGAATTGCCCAGTGTTCTTAGTCCTGATTCTCAAAGCCTAATACTGGAGCAAATCTGGAGATGCCCGTTGACATCTCAGAATGCCCCAGCGCTGATTGTCAAAGCCTATTGCTGGAGCAAATCTAGAGATGCCTGTTAGCATCTCAGAATGCCCCAGCGTTCTTAGTCCTGATTCTCAAAGCCTAATACTGGAGCAAATCTGTCGATGCCAGTTAGCATCTCAGAATGCCCCAGCGTTCTTAGTCCTGATTCTCAAAGCCCAATGCTGGAGCAAATCTGGCAATGCCCGTGAGCATATGAGAATTGCTCCAGCGTTCTTATTCATGATTCTTAAAGCCTAATACTGGAGCAAATCTGGAGATGCCCGTTAGCATATGAGAATTGCCCCAGCGTTCTTAGGGCCTCATTACACGGTAGGCGGAGAACCATGGCGCTATTAGTGCCATGGTTCATGCCGGTAAAATACCGGCACCGCCTTGGTGGAAAGGGGAATTACCGCCCCATTCCAAGGTTGGCGGGGCGGTAATTCCCCCTTCCACCATTGCCCTTCCCCATTCCCATTTTTGCCCCACAGGGCATAATGGGAATGGGGAATGCGCTAATTACGGTACCGCAAATTGCGGTACTGTAATTAGCTCCATGGGTCCCTTTGCGGGTTGGTTTTTAACGCCTGCAAAAAGCAGGCGTTAAATTCCCCAACCCGCAAAGGGACCTCGTAGTAAGGCTGTAAGGATTTACCGGTACCGGTATTTTACCGGTAACGGTAAACCCTTACCGTCTACCATGTAATGAGGCCCTTAGTCCTGATTCTCAAAGCCTAATACTGGAGCAAATCTGGAGATGCCCGTTAGCATCTCAGAATGCCCCAGCGTTCTTAATCCTGATTCTCAAAGCCCAATACTTGAGCAAATCTGGCGATGCCCGTTGACATCTCAGAATGCCCCAGCGCTGATTGTCAAAGCCTATTGCTGGAGCAAATCTAGAGATGCCTGTTAGCATCTCAGAATGCCCCACCGTTCTTAGTCCTGATTCTCAAAGCCTAATACTGGAGCAAATATGTCGATGCCAGTTAGCATCTCAGAATGCCCCAGCGTTCTTAGTCCTGATTCTCAAAGCCCAATACTGGAGCAAATCTGGCAATGTCCGTTAGCATATGAGAATTGCTCCAGCGTTCTTATTCATGATTCTTAAAGCCTAATACTGGAGCAAATCTGGAGATGCCCGTTAGCATATGAGAATTGCCCCAGCGTTCTTAGGGCCTCATTACACGGTAGGCGGAGAACCATGGCGCTATTAGTGCCATGGTTCATGCCGGTAAAATACCGGCACCGCCTTGGTGGAAAGGGGAATTACCGCCCATTCCAAGGTTGGCGGGGTGGTAATTCCCCCTTCCACCATTGCCCTTCCCCATTCCCATTTTTGCCCCATAGGGCATAATGGGAATGGGGAATGCGCTAATTACGGTACCGCAAATTGTGGTACCGTAATTAGCTCCCTGGGTCCCTTTCCGGGTTGGTTTTTAACGCCTGCAAAAAGCAGGCGTTAAATTCCCCAACCCGCAAAGGGACCTCGTAGTAAGGCTGTAAGGATTTACCGGTACCGGTATTTTACCGGTAACGGTAAACCCTTACCGTCTACCATGTAATGAGGCCCTTAGTCCTGATTCTCAAAGCCTAATGCAGGAGCAAATCTGTCAATGCCCGTTAGCATCTGAGAATTGCCCCAGCGTTCTTAGTCCTGATTCTCAAAGCCCAATACTGGAGCAAATCTGGCGATGCCCGTTAGCATCTGAGAATTGCCCCAGTGTTCTTAGTTCTGATTCTCAAAGTCTAATGCTGTAGAAAATCTGGCGATGCCTGTTAGCATCTGAGAATTGCCCAGTGTTCTTAGTATTTAGTATTTAGTATTTTATTTATTTCTATAGCGCACCAGGCCCAGGGGCATCCGGGCGCTTAACTTAGTTACAACAAGATGAAAGCATGACAAGGCAATGTGAC
This sequence comes from Ambystoma mexicanum, assembly GCF_040938575.1. NCBI lineage: Eukaryota > Metazoa > Chordata > Amphibia > Caudata > Ambystomatidae > Ambystoma > Ambystoma mexicanum. The sequence continues at coordinate 63,653,759 of NC_090936.1, read as the reverse complement.
AGAGTATTACAAGATTATTACAGGAAGATATACAAAATTTACAACATATACATTCAAATGAATATCGATAAGGCAGTGATTTACAGGATAGTTAATAAGGGATGCCGAGTAGGTCAAAGTGCAAGTAGGGCAGTAAGCTGATGTTAGCAGTCTTGGGCGGATAGCCATGCTTTGGTAAGGTATTTGAATTTCAGGAAGGAAGGTTCTGCTCTAAGGTCATTGGGGAGTGAGTTCCAAAGTTTGGCTGCCAGGATGGGGAAGCTGGTTCCACCAGATTTTAGGAGATTAAAGCGCGGGATGACAAGGCAGTTGGCTTGGGCCGCTCTGCGAGGTCTGGTGGAATTGTGGAAAGAGAATCTGTTTGCCAGGTAGCGAGGGGCTTGGTTGTGGAGGCATTTGTGTGTGAGAGCCAAGGACTTCAAGGAGATGCGCTGTGGGATAGAGAGCCAGTGCAGGTTGCGCCTGGTGTCAGATATATGCTGGCGCCTAGGAATGTTAAGGTCCTGATTCTCAAAGCCTAATGCTGGAGCAAATCTGGCAATGCCCGTTAGCATATGAGAATTGCTCCAGCGTTCTTATTCCTGATTCTCAAAGCCTAATGCTGGAGCAAATCTGGCAATGCCCGTTAGCATATGAGAATTGCTCCAGCGTTCTTATTCCTGATTCTCAAAGCCTAATACTGGAGCAAATCTGGAGATGCCCATTGGCATCTCAGAATTGCCCCAGCGTTCTTATTCCTGATTCTCAAAGCCTAATACTGGAGCAAATCTGGCAATGCCCGTTAGCATATGAGAATTGCTCCAGCGTTCTTATTCCTGATTCTCAAAGCCTAATACTGGAGCAAATCTGGAGATGCCCGTTAGCATCTCAGAATGCCCCAGCGTTCTTAGTCCTGATTCTCAAAGCCCAATACTGGAGCAAATCTGGCAATGCCCGCTAGCATATGAGAATTGCTCCAGCATTCTTATTCCTGATTCTCAAAGCCTAATACTGGAGCAAATCTGGAGATGCCCATTGGCATCTCAGAATTGCCCCAGCGTTCTTATTCCTGATTCTCAAAGCCTAATACTGGAGCAAATCTGGAGATGCCAGTTAGCATCTGAGAATTGCCCAGTGTTCTTGGTTCTGATTCTCAAAGCATAATGCTGTAGAAAATCTGGCGATGCCTGTTAGCATCTGAGAATTGCCCAGTGTTCTTAGTCCTGATTCTCAAAGCCTAATGCTGGAGCAAATCTGGTGATGCCCGTTAGCATCTGAGAATTGCCCCAGTGTTCTTAGTCCTGATTCTCAAAGCCCAATACTGGAGCAAATCTGGAGATGCCCGTTGACATCTCAGAATGCCCCAGCGCTGATTGTCAAAGCCTATTGCTGGAGCAAATCTAGAGATGCCTGTTAGCATCTCAGAATGCCCCAGCGTTCCTAGTCCTGATTCTCAAAGCCTAATACTGGAGCAAATCTGTCGATGCCAGTTAGCATCTCAGAATGCCCCAGCGTTCTTAGTCCTGATTCTCAAAGCCCAATGCTGGAGCAAATCTGGCAATGTCCGTTAGCATATGAGAATTGCTCCAGCGTTCTTATTCATGATTCTTAAAGCCTAATACTGGAGCAAATCTGGAGATGCCCGTTAGCATATGAGAATTGCCCCAGTAGGCGGAGAACCATGGCGCTATTAGTGCCATGGTTCATGCCGGTAAAATACCGGCACCGCCTTGGTGGAAAGGGGAATTACCGCCCCATTCCAAGGTTGGTGGGGCGGTAATTCCCCCTTCCACCATTGCCCTTCCCCATTCCCATTTTTGCCCCACAGGGCATAATGGGAATGGGGAATGCGCTAATTACGGTACCGCAAATTGCGGTACCGTAATTAGCTCCCTGGGTCCCTTTGCGGGTTGGTTTTTAACGCCTGCAAAAAGCAGGCGTTAAATTCCCCAACCCGCAAAGGGACCTCGTAGTAAGGCTGTAAGGATTTACCGGTACCGGTATTTTACCGGTAACGGTAAACCCTTACCGTCTACCATGTAATGAGGCCCTTAGTCCTGATTCTCAAAGCCTAATACTGGAGCAAATCTGGAGATGCCCGTTAGCATCTCAGAATGCCCCAGCGTTCTTAATCCTGATTCTCAAAGCCCAATACTTGAGCAAATCTGGCCATGCCCGTTAGCATCTGAGAATTGCCCCAGCGTTCTTAGTCCTGATTCTCAAAGCCTAATGCAGGAGCAAATCTGTCGATGCCAGTTAGCATCTGAGAATTGCCCCAGCGTTCTTAGTCCTGATTCTCAAAGCCCAATACTGGAGCAAATCTGGCGATGCCCGTTAGCATCTGAGAATTGCCCCAGTGTTCTTAGTTCTGATTCTCAAAGCCTAATGCTGTAGAAAATCTGGCGATGCCTGTTAGCATCTGAGAATTGCCCAGTGTTCTTAGTCCTGATTCTCAAAGCCTAATGCTGGAGCAAATCTGGTGATGCCCGTTAGCATCTGAGACTTGCCCCAGTGTTCTTAGTCCTGATTCTCAAAGCCCAATACTGGAGCATAATCTGGAGATGCCCGTTGACATCTCAGAATGCCCCAGCGCTGATTGTCAAAGCCTATTGCTGGAGCAAATCTAGAGATGCCTGTTAGCATCTCAGAATGCCCCAGCGTTCTTAGCCCTGATTCTCAAAGCCCAATACTTGAGCAAATCTGGCGATGCCCGTTAGCATCTGAGAATTGCCCCAGCGTTCTTAGTCCTGATTCTCAAAGCCCAATACTGGAGCAAATCTGGAGATGCCCGTTAGCATCTGAGAATTGCCCCAGTGTTCTTAGTCCTGATTCTCAAAGCCTATTGCTGGAGCAAATCTGGCGATGCCCGTTAGCTTATGAGAATTGCCCCAGCGTTCTTAGTCCTGATTCTCAAAGCCCACTACTGGAGCAAATCTAGAAATGCCCGTTAGCATCTCAGAATGCCCCAGCGTTCTTATACCTGATTGTCAAAGCCTATTGCTGGAGCAAATCTGGAGATGCCCGTTAGCATCTGAGAATTGCCCCAGTGTTCTTAGTCCTGATTCTCAAAGCCTAATGCTGGAGCAAATCTGGCGATGCCCGTTAGCATCTGAGAATTGCCCCAGTGTCCTTAGTCTTGATTCTCAAAACCCAATACTGGAGCAAATCTGGAGATGCCCGTTGACATCTCAGAATGCCCCAGCGCTGATTGTCAAAGCCTATTGCTGGAGCAAATCTAGAGATGCCTGTTAGCATCTCAGAATGCCCCAGCGTTCTTAGTCCTGATTCTCAAAGCCTAATACTGGAGCAAATCTGTCAATGCCCGTTAGCATCTCAGAATGCCCCAGCGTTCTTAGTCCTGATTCTCAAAGCCTAATACTGGAGCAAATCTGAAGATACCCGTTAGCATCTGAGAATTGCCCCAGCGTTCTTATTCCTGATTCTCAAAGGCTAATGCTGTAGAAAAACTGGCGATGCCCGTTAGCATCTGAGAATTGCCCAGTGTTCTTAGTCCTGATTCTCAAAGCCTAAAGCTGGAGCAAATCTGGCGATGCCCGTTAGCATCTGAGAATTGCCCCAGCGTTCTTATTCCTGATTCTCAAAGGCTAATGCTGTAGAAAACCTGGCGATGCCCGTTAGCATCTGAGAATTGCCCAGTGTTCTTAGTCCTGATTCTCAAAGCCTAATGCAGGAGCAAATCTGTCGATGCCCGTTAGCATCTGAGAATTGCCCCAGCGTTCTTAGTCCTGATTCTCAAAGCCCAATACTTGAGCAAATCTGGCGATGCCCGTTAGCATCTGAGAATTGCCCCAGCGTTCTTAGTCCTGATTCTCAAAGCCTAATGCAGGAGCAAATCTGTCGATGCCCGTTAGCATCTGAGAATTGCCCCAGCGTTCTTAGTCCTGATTCTCAAAGCCCAATACTTGAGCAAATCTGGCGATGCCCGTTAGCATCTCAGAATGCCCCAGCATTCTTAATCCTGATTCTCAAAGCCCAATACTTGAGCAAATCTGGCGATGCGCGTTAGCATCTCAGAATGCCCCAGTGTTCTTAGTTCTGATTCTCAAAGCCTAATGCTGTAGAAAATCTGGCGATGCCTGTTAGCATCTGAGAATTGCTCCAGCGTTCTTAGTCCTGATTCTCAAAGCCTAATACTGGAGCAAATCTGAAGATACCCGTTAGCATCTGAGAATTGCCCAGTGTTCTTAGTCCTGATTCTCAAAGCCTAATGCTGTAGAAAATCTGGAGATGCCCGTTAGCATCTGAGAATTGCCCAGTGTTCTTAGTCCTGATTCTCAAAGCCTAATGCTGGAGCAAATCTGGCGATGCCCGTTAGCATCTGAGAATTGCCCCAGTGTCCTTTGTCTTGATTCTCAAAACCCAATACTGGAGCAAATCTGGAGATGCCCGTTGACATCTCAGAATGCCCCAGCGCTGATTGTCAAAGCCTATTGTTGGAGCAAATCTAGAGATGCCTGTTAGCATCTCAGAATGCCCCAGCGTTCTTAGCCCTGATTCTCAAAGCCTAATACGGGAGCAAATCTGTCAATGCCCGTTAGCATCTCAGAATGCCCCAGCGTTCTTAGTCCTGATTCTCAAAGCCTAATACTGGAGCAAATCTGAAGATACCCGTTAGCATCTGAGAATTGCCCAGTGTTCTTAGTCCTGATTCTCAAAGCCTAATGCTGTAGAAAATCTGGCGATGCCCGTTAGCATCTGAGAATTGCCCAGTGTTCTTAGTCCTGATTCTCAAAGCCTAATGCTGGAGCAAATCTGGCGATGCCCGTTAGCATCTGAGAATTGCCCCAGTGTTCTTAGTCCTGATTCTCAAAGCCTAATGCTGGAGCAAATCTGGAGATGCCCATTAGCCTATGAGAATTGCCCCAGCGTTCTTAGGGCCTCATTACACGGTAGGCGGAGAACCATGGCGCTATTAGTGCCATGGTTCATGCCGGTAAAATACCGGCACCGCCTTGGTGGAAAGGGGAATTACCGCCCCATTCCAAGGTTGGCGGGGCGGTAATTCCCCCTTCCACCATTGCCCTTCCCCATTCCCATTTTTGCCCCACAGGGCATAATGGGAATGGGGAATGCGCTAATTACGGTACCGCAAATTGCGGTACCGTAATTAGCTCCCTGGGTCCCTTTGCGGGTTGGTTTTTAACGCCTGCAAAAAGCAGGCGTTAAATTCCCCAACCCGCAAAGGGACCTCGTAGTAAGGCTGTAAGGATTTACCGGTACCGGTATTTTACCGGTACCGGTGAACCCTTACCGCCTACCATGTAATGAGGCCCTTAGTCCTGATTCTCAAAGCCTAATACTGGAGCAAATCTGGAGATGCCCGTTAGCATCTGAGAATTGCCCCAGCGTTCTTATTCCTGATTCTCAAAGCCTAATGCTGTAGAGAAACTGGCGATGCCCGTTAGCATCTGAGAATTGCCCCAGTGTTCTTAGTCCTGATTCTCAAAGCCCAATACTGGAGCAAATCTGGAGATGCCCGTTGACATCTCAGAATGCCCCAGCGCTGATTGTCAAAGCCTATTGCTGGAGCAAATCTAGAGATGCCTGTTACCATCTCAGAATGCCCCAGCGTTCTTAGTCCTGATTCTCAAAGCCCAATACTGGAGCAAATCTGGCAATGCCCGTGAGCATATGAGAATTGCCCCAGCGTTCTTAGTCCTGATTCTCAAAGCCTAATGCTGTAGAAAATCTGGCGATGCCCGTTAGCATCTGAGAATTGCCCCAGCGTTCTTATTCCTGATTCTCAAAGCCTAATGCTGTAGAGAAACTGGCGATGCCCATTAGCATCTGAGAATTGCCCAGTGTTCTTAGTCCTGATTCTCAAAGCCTAATGCTGGAGCAAATCTGGCGATGCCCGTTAGCATCTGAGAATTGCCCCAGTGTTCTTAGTCCTGATTCTCAAAGCCCAATACTGGAGCAAATCTGGAGATGCCCGTTGACATCTCAGAATGCCCCAGCGCTGATTGTCAAAGCCTATTGCTGGAGCAAATCTAGAGATGCCTGTTACCATCTCAGAATGCCCCAGCGTTCTTAGTCCTGATTCTCAAAGCCCAATACTGGAGCAAATCTGGCAATGCCCGTGAGCATGTGAGAATTGCTCCAGCGTTCTTATTCCTGATTCTCAAAGCCTAATACTGGAGCAAATCTGGAGATGCCCATTGGCATCTCAGAATTGCCCCAGCGTTCTTATTCCTGATTCTCAAAGCCTAATACGGGAGCAAATCTGGCAATGCCCGTTAGTATATGAGAATTGCTCCAGCGTTCTTATTCCTGATTCTCAAAGCCTAATACTGGAGCAAATCTGGAGATGCCCGTTAGCATCTCAGAATGCCCCAGCGTTCTTAGTCCTGATTCTCAAAGCCCAATACTGGAGCAAATCTGGCAATGCCCGTTAGCATATGAGAATTGCTCCAGCATTCTTATTCCTGATTCTCAAAGCCTAATACTGGAGCAAATCTGGAGATGCCCATTGGCATCTCAGAATTGCCCCAGCGTTCTTATTCCTGATTCTCAAAGCCTAATACTGGAGCAAATCTGGAGATGCCAGTTAGCATCTGAGAATTGCCCAGTGTTCTTGGTTCTGATTCTCAAAGCATAATGCTGTAGAAAATCTGGCGATGCCTGTTAGCATCTGAGAATTGCCCAGTGTTCTTAGTCCTGATTCTCAAAGCCTAATGCTGGAGCAAATCTGGTGATTCCCGTTAGCATCTGAGAATTGCCCAGTGTTCTTAGTCCTGATTCTCAAAGCCTAATACTGGAGCAAATCTGGAGATGCCCGTTGACATCTCAGAATGCCCCAGCGCTGATTGTCAAAGCCTATTGCTGGAGCAAATCTAGAGATGCCTGTTAGCATCTCAGAATGCCCCAGCGTTCTTAGTCCTGATTCTCAAAGCCTAATACTGGAGCAAATCTGTCGATGCCAGTTAGCATCTCAGAATGCCCCAGCGTTCTTAGTCCTGATTCTCAAAGCCCAATGCTGGAGCAAATCTGGCAATGCCCGTGAGCATATGAGAATTGCTCCAGCGTTCTTATTCATGATTCTTAAAGCCTAATACTGGAGCAAATCTGGAGATGCCCGTTAGCATATGAGAATTGCCCCAGCGTTCTTAGGGCCTCATTACACGGTAGGCGGAGAACCATGGCGCTATTAGTGCCATGGTTCATGCCGGTAAAATACCGGCACCGCCTTGGTGGAAAGGGGAATTACCGCCCCATTCCAAGGTTGGCGGGGCGGTAATTCCCCCTTCCACCATTGCCCTTCCCCATTCCCATTTTTGCCCCACAGGGCATAATGGGAATGGGGAATGCGCTAATTACGGTAACGCAAATTGCGGTACCGTAATTAGCTCCCTGGGTCCCTTTGCGGGTTGGTTTTTAATGCCTGCAAAAAGCAGCCGTTAAATTCCCCAACCCGCAAAGGGACCTCGTAGTAAGGCTGTAAGGATTTACCGGTACCGGTATTTTACCGGTAACGGTAAACCCTTACCGTCTACCATGTAATGAGGCCCTTAGTCCTGATTCTCAAAGCCTAATACTGGAGCAAATCTGGAGATGCCCGTTAGCATCTCAGAATGCCCCAGCGTTCTTAATCCTGATTCTCAAAGCCCAATACTTGAGCAAATCTGGCGATGCCCGTTGACATCTCAGAATGCCCCAGCGCTGATTGTCAAAGCCTATTGCTGGAGCAAATCTAGAGATGCCTGTTAGCATCTCAGAATGCCCCACCGTTCTTAGTCCTGATTCTCAAAGCCTAATACTGGAGCAAATCTGTCGATGCCAGTTAGCATCTCAGAATGCCCCAGCGTTCTTAGTCCTGATTCTCAAAGCCCAATACTGGAGCAAATCTGGCAATGTCCGTTAGCATATGAGAATTGCTCCAGCGTTCTTATTCATGATTCTTAAAGCCTAATACTGGAGCAAATCTGGAGATGCCCGTTAGCATATGAGAATTGCCCCAGCGTTCTTAGGGCCTCATTACACGGTAGGTGGAGAACCATGGCGCTATTAGTGCCATGGTTCATGCCGGTAAAATACCGGCACCGCCTTGGTGGAAAGGGGAATTACCGCCCATTCCAAGGTTGGCGGGGCGGTAATTCCCCCTTCCACCATTGCCCTTCCCCATTCCCATTTTTGCCCCATAGGGCATAATGGGAATGGGGAATGCGCTAATTACGGTACCGCAAATTGCGGTACCGTAATTAGCTCCCTGGGTCCCTTTGCGGGTTGGTTTTTAACGCCTGCAAAAAGCAAGCGTTAAATTCCCCAACCCGCAAAGGGACCTCGTAGTAAGGCTGTAAGGATTTACCGGTACCGGTATTTTACCGGTAACGGTAAACCCTTACCGTCTACCATGTAATGAGGCCCTTAGTCCTGATTCTCAAAGCCTAATGCAGGAGCAAATCTGTCGATGCCCGTTAGCATCTGAGAATTGCCCCAGCGTTCTTAGTCCTGATTCTCAAAGCCCAATACTGGAGCAAATCTGGCGATGCCCGTTAGCATCTGAGAATTGCCCCAGTGTTCTTAGTTCTGATTCTCAAAGTCTAATGCTGTAGAAAATCTGGCGATGCCTGTTAGCATCTGAGAATTGCCCAGTGTTCTTAGTCCTGATTCTCAAAGCCTAATGCTGGAGCAAATCTGGTGATGCCCGTTGACATCTCAGAATGCCCCAGCGCTGATTGTCAAAGCCTAATGCAGGAGCAAATCTGGAGATGCCTGTTAGCATCTGAGAATTGCCCCAGCGTTCTTAGTCCTGATTCTCAAAGCCCAATACTGGAGCAAATCTGGAGATGCCCGTTAGCATCTGAGAATTGCCCCAGTGTTCTTAGTCCTGATTCTCAAAGCCTATTGCTGGAGCAAATCTGGCGATGCCCGTTAGCTTATGAGAATTGCCCCAGCGTTCTTAATCCTGATTCTCAAAGCCCACTACTGGAGCAAATCTAGAGATGCCCGTTAGCATCTCAGAATGCCCCAGCGTTCTTATACCTGATTGTCAAAGCCTATTGCTGGAGCAAATCTGGAGATGCCCGTTAGCATCTGAGAATTGCCCAGTGTTCTTAGTCCTGATTCTCAAAGCCTAATGCTGGAGCAAATCTGGCGATGCCCGTTAGCATCTGAGAATTGCCCCAGTGTCCTTAGTCTTGATTCTCAAAACCCAATACTGGAGCAAATCTGGAGATGCCCGTTGACATCTCAGAATGCCCCAGCGCTGATTGTCAAAGCCTATTGCTGGAGCAAATCTAGAGATGCCTGTTAGCATCTCAGAATGCCCCAGCGTTCTTAGTCCTGATTCTCAAAGCCTAATACTGGAGCAAATCTGTCAATGCCCGTTAGCATCTCAGAATGCCCCAGCGTTCTTAGTCCTGATTCTCAAAGCCTAATACTGGAGCAAATCTGAAGATACCCGTTAGCATCTGAGAATTGCCCCAGTGTTCTTATTCCTGATTCTCAAAGGCTAATGCTGTAGAAAAACTGGCGATGCCCGTTAGCATCTGAGAATTGCCCAGTGTTCTTAGTCCTGATTCTCAAAGCCTAATGCTGGAGCAAATCTGGCGATGCCCGTTAGCATCTGAGAATTGCCCCAGCGTTCTTATTCCTGATTCTCAAAGGCTAATGCTGTAGAAAAACTGGCGATGCCCGTTAGCATCTGAGAATTGCCCAGTGTTCTTAGTCCTGATTCTCAAAGCCTAATACAGGAGCAAATCTGTCGATGCCCGTTAGCATCTGAGAATTGCCCCAGCGTTCTTAGTCCTGATTCTCAAAGCCCAATACTTGAGCAAATCTGGCGATGCCCGTTAGCATCTGAGAATTGCCCCAGCGTTCTTAGTCCTGATTCTCAAAGCCTAATGCAGGAGCAAATCTGTCGATGCCCGTTAGCATCTGAGAATTGCCCCAGCGTTCTTAGTCCTGATTCTCAAAGCCCAATACTTGAGCAAATCTGGCGATGCCCGTTAGCATCTCAGAATGCCCCAGCATTCTTAATCCTGATTCTCAAAGCCCAATACTTGAGCAAATCTGGCGATGCCCGTTAGCATCTCAGAATGCCCCAGTGTTCTTAGTTCTGATTCTCAAAGCCTAATGCTGTAGAAAATCTGGCGATGCCAGTTAGCATCTGAGAATTGCCCAGTGTTCTTAGTCCTGATTCTCAAAGCCTAATGCTGTAGAAAATCTGGCGATGCCCGTTAGCATCTGAGAATTGCCCAGTGTTCTTAGTCCTGATTCTCAAAGCCTAATGCTGGAGCAAATCTGGCGATGCCCGTTAGCATCTGAGAATTGCCCCAGTGTTCTTAGTCCTGATTCTCAAAGCCCAATACTGGAGCAAATCTGGCAATGTCCGTTAGCATATGAGAATTGCTCCAGCGTTCTTATTCATGATTCTTAAAGCCTAATACTGGAGCAAATCTGGAGATGCCCGTTAGCATATGAGAATTGCCCCAGCGTTCTTAGGGCCTCATTACACGGTAGGCGGAGAACCATGGCGCTATTAGTGCCATGGTTCATGCCGGTAAAATACCGGCACCGCCTTGGTGGAAAGGGGAATTACCGCCCCATTCCAAGGTTGGTGGGGCGGTAATTCCCCCTTCCACCATTGCCCTTCCCCATTCCCATTTTTGCCCCACAGGGCATAATGGGAATGGGGAATGCGCTAATTACGGTACCGCAAATTGCGGTACCATAATTAGCTCCCTGGGTCCCTTTGCGGGTTGGTTTTTAACGCCTGCAAAAAGCAGGCGTTAAATTCCCCAACCCGCAAAGGGACCTCGTAGTAAGGCTGTAAGGATTTACCGGTACCGGTATTTTACCGGTAACGGTAAACCCTTACCGTCTACCATGTAATGAGGCCCTTAGTCCTGATTCTCAAAGCCTAATACTGGAGCAAATCTGGAGATGCCCGTTAGCATCTCAGAATGCCCCAGCGTTCTTAATCCTGATTCTCAAAGCCCAATACTTGAGCAAATCTGGCCATGCCCGTTAGCATCTGAGAATTGCCCCAGCGTTCTTAGTCCTGATTCTCAAAGCCTAATGCAGGAGCAAATCTTAGCATCTGAGAATTGCCCCAGCGTTCTTAGTCCTGATTCTCAAAGCCCAATACTGGAGCAAATCTGGCGATGCCCGTTAGCATCTGAGAATTGCCCCAGTGTTCTTAGTTCTGATTCTCAAAGCCTAATGCTGTAGAAAATCTGGCGATGCCTGTTAGCATCTGAGAATTGCCCAGTGTTCTTAGTCCTGATTCTCAAAGCCTAATGCTGGAGCAAATCTGGTGATGCCCGTTAGCATCTGAGACTTGCCCCAGTGTTCTTAGTCCTGATTCTCAAAGCCCAATACTGGAGCATAATCTGGAGATGCCCGTTGACATCTCAGAATGCCCCAGCGCTGATTGTCAAAGCCTATTGCTGGAGCAAATCTAGAGATGCCTGTTAGCATCTCAGAATGCCCCAGCGTTCTTAGCCCTGATTCTCAAAGCCCAATACTTGAGCAAATCTGGCGATGCCCGTTAGCATCTGAGAATTGCCCCAGCGTTCTTAGTCCTGATTCTCAAAGCCCAATACTGGAGCAAATCTGGAGATGCCCGTTAGCATCTGAGAATTGCCCCAGTGTTCTTAGTCCTGATTCTCAAAGCCTATTGCTGGAGCAAATCTGGCGATGCCCGTTAGCTTATGAGAATTGCCCCAGCGTTCTTAGTCCTGATTCTCAAAGCCCACTACTGGAGCAAATCTAGAAATGCCCGTTAGCATCTCAGAATGCCCCAGCGTTCTTATACCTGATTGTCAAAGCCTATTGCTGGAGCAAATCTGGAGATGCCCGTTAGCATCTGAGAATTGCCCCAGTGTTCTTAGTCCTGATTCTCAAAGCCTAATGCTGGAGCAAATCTGGCGATGCCCGTTAGCATCTGAGAATTGCCCCAGTGTCCTTAGTCTTGATTCTCAAAACCCAATACTGGAGCAAATCTGGAGATGCCCGTTGACATCTCAGAATGCCCCAGCGCTGATTGTCAAAGCCTATTGCTGGAGCAAATCTAGAGATGCCTGTTAGCATCTCAGAATGCCCCAGCGTTCTTAGTCCTGATTCTCAAAGCCTAATACTGGAGCAAATCTGTCAATGCCCGTTAGCATCTCAGAATGCCCCAGCGTTCTTAGTCCTGATTCTCAAAGCCTAATACTGGAGCAAATCTGAAGATACCCGTTAGCATCTGAGAATTGCCCCAGCGTTCTTATTCCTGATTCTCAAAGGCTAATGCTGTAGAAAAACTGGCGATGCCCGTTAGCATCTGAGAATTGCCCAGTGTTCTTAGTCCTGATTCTCAAAGCCTAATGCTGGAGCAAATCTGGCGATGCCCGTTAGCATCTGAGAATTGCCCCAGCGTTCTTATTCCTGATTCTCAAAGGCTAATGCTGTAGAAAACCTGGCGATGCCCGTTAGCATCTGAGAATTGCCCAGTGTTCTTAGTCCTGATTCTCAAAGCCTAATGCAGGAGCAAATCTGTCGATGCCCGTTAGCATCTGAGAATTGCCCCAGCGTTCTTAGTCCTGATTCTCAAAGCCCAATACTTGAGCAAATCTGGCGATGCCCGTTAGCATCTGAGAATTGCCCCAGCGTTCTTAGTCCTGATCCTCAAAGCCTAATGCAGCAGCAAATCTGTCGATGCCCGTTAGCATCTGAGAATTGCCCCAGCGTTCTTAGTCCTGATTCTCAAAGCCCAATACTTGAGCAAATCTGGCGATGCCCGTTAGCATCTCAGAATGCCCCAGCATTCTTAATCCTGATTCTCAAAGCCCAATACTTGAGCAAATCTGGCGATGCGCGTTAGCATCTCAGAATGCCCCAGTGTTCTTAGTTCTGATTCTCAAAGCCTAATGCTGTAGAAAATCTGGCGATGCCTGTTAGCATCTGAGAATTGCTCCAGCGTTCTTAGTCCTGATTCTCAAAGCCTAATACTGGAGCAAATCTGAAGATACCCGTTAGCATCTGAGAATTGCCCAGTGTTCTTAGTCCTGATTCTCAAAGCCTAATGCTGTAGAAAATCTGGAGATGCCCGTTAGCATCTGAGAATTGCCCAGTGTTCTTAGTCCTGATTCTCAAAGCCTAATGCTGGAGCAAATCTGGCGATGCCCGTTAGCATCTGAGAATTGCCCCAGTGTCCTTTGTCTTGATTCTCAAAACCCAATACTGGAGCAAATCTGGAGATGCCCGTTGACATCTCAGAATGCCCCAGCGCTGATTGTCAAAGCCTATTGTTGGAGCAAATCTAGAGATGCCTGTTAGCATCTCAGAATGCCCCAGCGTTCTTAGCCCTGATTCTCAAAGCCTAATACGGGAGCAAATCTGTCAATGCCCGTTAGCATCTCAGAATGCCCCAGCGTTCTTAGTCCTGATTCTCAAAGCCTAATACTGGAGCAAATCTGAAGATACCCGTTAGCATCTGAGAATTGCCCAGTGTTCTTAGTCCTGATTCTCAAAGCCTAATGCTGTAGAAAATCTGGCGATGCCCGTTAGCATCTGAGAATTGCCCAGTGTTCTTAGTCCTGATTCTCAAAGCCTAATGCTGGAGCAAATCTGGCGATGCCCGTTAGCATCTGAGAATTGCCCCAGTGTTCTTAGTCCTGATTCTCAAAGCCTAATGCTGGAGCAAATCTGGAGATGCCCATTAGCCTATGAGAATTGCCCCAGCGTTCTTAGGGCCTCATTACACGGTAGGCGGAGAACCATGGCGCTATTAGTGCCATGGTTCATGCCGGTAAAATACCGGCACCGCCTTGGTGGAAAGGGGAATTACCGCCCCATTCCAAGGTTGGCGGGGCGGTAATTCCCCCTTCCACCATTGCCCTTCCCCATTCCCATTTTTGCCCCACAGGGCATAATGGGAATGGGGAATGCGCTAATTACGGTACCGCAAATTGCGGTACCGTAATTAGCTCCCTGGGTCCCTTTGCGGGTTGGTTTTTAACGCCTGCAAAAAGCAGGCGTTAAATTCCCCAACCCGCAAAGGGACCTCGTAGTAAGGCTGTAAGGATTTACCTGTACCGGTATTTTACCGGTACCGGTGAACCCTTACCGCCTACCATGTAATGAGGCCCTTAGTCCTGATTCTCAAAGCCTAATACTGGAGCAAATCTGGAGATGCCCGTTAGCATCTGAGAATTGCCCCAGCGTTCTTATTCCTGATTCTCAAAGCCTAATGCTGTAGAGAAAATGGCGATGCCCGTTAGCATCTGAGAATTGCCCCAGTGTTCTTAGTCCTGATTCTCAAAGCCCAATACTGGAGCAAATCTGGAGATGCCCGTTGACATCTCAGAATGCCCCAGCGCTGATTGTCAAAGCCTATTGCTGGAGCAAATCTAGAGATGCCTGTTACCATCTCAGAATGCCCCAGCGTTCTTAGTCCGGATTCTCAAAGCCCAATACTGGAGCAAATCTGGCAATGCCCGTGAGCATATGAGAATTGCCCCAGCGTTCTTAGTCCTGATTCTCAAAGCCTAATGCTGTAGAAAATCTGGCGATGCCCGTTAGCATCTGAGAATTGCCCCAGCGTTCTTATTCCTGATTCTCAAAGCCTAATGCTGTAGAGAAACTGGCGATGCCCGTTAGCATCTGAGAATTGCCCAGTGTTCTTAGTCCTGATTCTCAAAGCCTAATGCTGGAGCAAATCTGGCGATGCCCGTTAGCATCTGAGAATTGCCCCAGTGTTCTTAGTCCTGATTCTCAAAGCCCAATACTGGAGCAAATCTGGAGATGCCCGTTGACATCTCAGAATGCCCCAGCGCTGATTGTCAAAGCCTATTGCTGGAGCAAATCTAGAGATGCCTGTTACCATCTCAGAATGCCCCAGCGTTCTTAGTCCTGATTCTCAAAGCCCAATACTTGAGCAAATCTGGCGATGCCCGTTAGCATCTCAGAATGCCCCAGCATTCTTAATCCTGATTCTCAAAGCCCAATACTTGAGCAAATCTGGCGATGCGCGTTAGCATCTCAGAATGCCCCAGTGTTCTTAGTTCTGATTCTCAAAGCCTAATGCTGTAGAAAATCTGGCGATGCCTGTTAGCATCTGAGAATTGCTCCAGCGTTCTTAGTCCTGATTCTCAAAGCCTAATACTGGAGCAAATCTGAAGATACCCGTTAGCATCTGAGAATTGCCCAGTGTTCTTAGTCCTGATTCTCAAAGCCTAATGCTGTAGAAAATCTGGAGATGCCCGTTAGCATCTGAGAATTGCCCAGTGTTCTTAGTCCTGATTCTCAAAGCCTAATGCTGGAGCAAATCTGGCGATGCCCGTTAGCATCTGAGAATTGCCCCAGTGTCCTTTGTCTTGATTCTCAAAACCCAATACTGGAGCAAATCTGGAGATGCCCGTTGACATCTCAGAATGCCCCAGCGCTGATTGTCAAAGCCTATTGTTGGAGCAAATCTAGAGATGCCTGTTAGCATCTCAGAATGCCCCAGCGTTCTTAGCCCTGATTCTCAAAGCCTAATACGGGAGCAAATCTGTCAATGCCCGTTAGCATCTCAGAATGCCCCAGCGTTCTTAGTCCTGATTCTCAAAGCCTAATACTGGAGCAAATCTGAAGATACCCGTTAGCATCTGAGAATTGCCCAGTGTTCTTAGTCCTGATTCTCAAAGCCTAATGCTGTAGAAAATCTGGCGATGCCCGTTAGCATCTGAGAATTGCCCAGTGTTCTTAGTCCTGATTCTCAAAGCCTAATGCTGGAGCAAATCTGGCGATGCCCGTTAGCATCTGAGAATTGCCCCAGTGTTCTTAGTCCTGATTCTCAAAGCCTAATGCTGGAGCAAATCTGGAGATGCCCATTAGCCTATGAGAATTGCCCCAGCGTTCTTAGGGCCTCATTACACGGTAGGCGGAGAACCATGGCGCTATTAGTGCCATGGTTCATGCCGGTAAAATACCGGCACCGCCTTGGTGGAAAGGGGAATTACCGCCCCATTCCAAGGTTGGCGGGGCGGTAATTCCCCCTTCCACCATTGCCCTTCCCCATTCCCATTTTTGCCCCACAGGGCATAATGGGAATGGGGAATGCGCTAATTACGGTACCGCAAATTGCGGTACCGTAATTAGCTCCCTGGGTCCCTTTGCGGGTTGGTTTTTAACGCCTGCAAAAAGCAGGCGTTAAATTCCCCAACCCGCAAAGGGACCTCGTAGTAAGGCTGTAAGGATTTACCTGTACCGGTATTTTACCGGTACCGGTGAACCCTTACCGCCTACCATGTAATGAGGCCCTTAGTCCTGATTCTCAAAGCCTAATACTGGAGCAAATCTGGAGATGCCCGTTAGCATCTGAGAATTGCCCCAGCGTTCTTATTCCTGATTCTCAAAGCCTAATGCTGTAGAGAAACTGGCGATGCCCGTTAGCATCTGAGAATTGCCCCAGTGTTCTTAGTCCTGATTCTCAAAGCCCAATACTGGAGCAAATCTGGAGATGCCCGTTGACATCTCAGAATGCCCCAGCGCTGATTGTCAAAGCCTATTGCTGGAGCAAATCTAGAGATGCCTGTTACCATCTCAGAATGCCCCAGCGTTCTTAGTCCTGATTCTCAAAGCCCAATACTGGAGCAAATCTGGCAATGCCCGTGAGCATATGAGAATTGCCCCAGCGTTCTTAGTCCTGATTCTCAAAGCCTAATGCTGTAGAAAATCTGGCGATGCCCGTTAGCATCTGAGAATTGCCCCAGCGTTCTTATTCCTGATTCTCAAAGCCTAATGCTGTAGAGAAACTGGCGATGCCCGTTAGCATCTGAGAATTGCCCAGTGTTCTTAGTCCTGATTCTCAAAGCCTAATGCTGGAGCAAATCTGGCGATGCCCGTTAGCATCTGAGAATTGCCCCAGTGTTCTTAGTCCTGATTCTCAAAGCCCAATACTGGAGCAAATCTGGAGATGCCCGTTGACATCTCAGAATGCCCCAGCGCTGATTGTCAAAGCCTATTGCTGGAGCAAATCTAGAGATGCCTGTTACCATCTCAGAATGCCCCAGCGTTCTTAGTCCTGATTCTCAAAGCCCAATACTGGAGCAAATCTGGCAATGCCCGTGAGCATGTGAGAATTGCTCCAGCGTTCTTATTCCTGATTCTCAAAGCCTAATACTGGAGCAAATCTGGAGATGCCCATTGGCATCTCAGAATTGCCCCAGCGTTCTTATTCCTGATTCTCAAAGCCTAATACTGGAGCAAATCTGGCAATGCCCGTTAGTATATGAGAATTGCTCCAGCGTTCTTATTCCTGATTCTCAAAGCCTTCCACCATTCCCCCTTCCACCATTGCCCTTCCCCATTCCCATTTTTGCCCCACAGGGCATAATGGGAATGGGGAATGCGCTAATTACGGTACCGCAAATTGCGGTACCGTAATTAGCTCCCTGGGTCCCTTTGCGGGTTGGTTTTTAACGCCTGCAAAAAGCAGGCGTTAATTTCCCCAACCCGCAAAGGGACCTCGTAGTAAGGCTGTAAGGATTTACCGGTACCGGTATTTTACCGGTAACGGTAAACCCTTACCGTCTACCATGTAATGAGGCCCTTAGTCCTGATTCTCAAAGCCGAATACTGGAGCAAATCTGGAGATGCCCGTTAGCATCTCAGAATGCCCCAGCGTTCTTAATCCTGATTCTCAAAGCCCAATACTTGAGCAAATCTGGCGATGCCCGTTGACATCTCAGAATGCCCCAGCGCTGATTGTCAAAGCCTATTGCTGGAGCAAATCTAGAGATGCCTGTTAGCATCTCAGAATGCCCCACCGTTCTTAGTCCTGATTCTCAAAGCCTAATATTGGAGCAAATCTGTCGATGCCAGTTAGCATCTCAGAATGCCCCAGCGTTCTTAGTCCTGATTCTCAAAGCCCAATACTGGAGCAAATCTGGCAATGTCCGTTAGCATATGAGAATTGCTCCAGCGTTCTTATTCATGATTCTTAAAGCCTAATACTGGAGCAAATCTGGAGATGCCCGTTAGCATATGAGAATTGCCCCAGCGTTCTTAGGGCCTCATTACACGGTATTTTACCGGTAACGGTAAACCCTTACCGTCTACCATGTAATGAGGCCCTTAGTCCTGATTCTCAAAGCCTAATGCAGGAGCAAATCTGTCGATGCCCGTTAGCATCTGAGAATTGCCCCAGCGTTCTTAGTCCTGATTCTCAAAGCCCAATACTGGAGCAAATCTGGCGATGCCCGTTAGCATCTGAGAATTGCCCCAGTGTTCTTAGTTCTGATTCTCAAAGTCTAATGCTGTAGAAAATCTGGCGATGCCTGTTAGCATCTGAGAATTGCCCAGTGTTCTTAGTCCTGATTCTCAAAGCCTAATGCTGGAGCAAATCTGGTGATGCCCGTTGACATCTCAGAATGCCCCAGCGCTGATTGTCAAAGCCTAATGCTGGAGCAAATCTGGAGATGCCTGTTAGCATCTGAGAATTGCCCCAGCGTTCTTAGTCCTGATTCTCAAAGCCCAATACTGGAGCAAATCTGGAGATGCCCGTTAGCATCTGAGAATTGCCCCAGTGTTCTTAGTCCTGATTCTCAAAGCCTATTGCTGGAGCAAATCTGGCGATGCCCGTTAGCTTATGAGAATTGCCCCAGCGTTCTTAGTCCTGATTCTCAAAGCCCACTACTGGAGCAAATCTAGAGATGCCCGTTAGCATCTCAGAATGCCCCAGCGTTCTTATACCTGATTGTCAAAGCCTATTGCTGGAGCAAATCTGGAGATGCCCGTTAGCATCTGAGAATTGCCCAGTGTTCTTAGTCCTGATTCTCAAAGCCTAATGCTGGAGCAAATCTGGCGATGCCCGTTAGCATCTGAGAATTGCCCCAGTGTCCTTAGTCTTGATTCTCAAAACCCAATACTGGAGCAAATCTGGAGATGCCCGTTGACATCTCAGAATGCCCCAGCGCTGATTGTCAAAGCCTATTGCTGGAGCAAATCTAGAGATGCCTGTTAGCATCTCAGAATGCCCCAGCGTTCTTAGTCCTGATTCTCAAAGCCTAATACTGGAGCAAATCTGTCAATGCCCGTTAGCATCTCAGAATGCCCCAGCGTTCTTAGTCCTGATTCTCAAAGCCTAATACTGGAGCAAATCTGAAGATACCCGTTAGCATCTGAGAATTGCCCCAGTGTTCTTATTCCTGATTCTCAAAGGCTAATGCTGTAGAAAAACTGGCGATGCCCGTTAGCATCTGAGAATTGCCCAGTGTTCTTAGTCCTGATTCTCAAAGCCTAATGCTGGAGCAAATCTGGCGATGCCCGTTAGCATCTGAGAATTGCCCCAGCGTTCTTATTCCTGATTCTCAAAGGCTAATGCTGTAGAAAAACTGGCGATGCCCGTTAGCATCTGAGAATTGCCCAGTGTTCTTAGTCCTGATTCTCAAAGCCTAATGCAGGAGCAGATCTGTCGATGCCCGTTAGCATCTGAGAATTGCCCCAGCGTTCTTAGTCCTGATTCTCAAAGCCCAATACTTGAGCAAATCTGGCGATGCCCGTTAGCATCTGAGAATTGCCCCAGCGTTCTTAGTCCTGATTCTCAAAGCCTAATGCAGGAGCAAATCTGTCGATGCCCGTTAGCATCTGAGAATTGCCCCAGCGTTCTTAGTCCTGATTCTCAAAGCCCAATACTTGAGCAAATCTGGCGATGCCCGTTAGCATCTCAGAATGCCCCAGCATTCTTAATCCTGATTCTCAAAGCCCAATACTTGAGCAAATCTGGCGATGCCCGTTAGCATCTCAGAATGCCCCAGTGTTCTTAGTTCTGATTCTCAAAGCCTAATGCTGTAGAAAATCTGGCGATGCCAGTTAGCATCTGAGAATTGCCCAGTGTTCTTAGTCCTGATTCTCAAAGCCTAATGCTGTAGAAAATCTGGCGATGCCCGTTAGCATCTGAGAATTGCCCAGTGTTCTTAGTCCTGATTCTCAAAGCCTAATGCTGGAGCAAATCTGGCGATGCCCGTTAGCATCTGAGAATTGCCCCAGTGTTCTTAGTCCTGATTCTCAAAGCCCAATACTGGAGCAAATCTGGCAATGTCCGTTAGCATCTGAGAATTGTGTTGTAATGTGCTTACTAGCTGAGTGGATGACTCAGTGTGGAGGGGAACGTTTCCGTTTTGAGAACGTTATATATAGTGAAGTTGACATTTAAGTGTGCCGGCTGTGTTGGGTGTGTGAGTGTGCGTATTATGGGCCCGTATGAGTGAATAGTGCGCGCGCTGAGAGTTGTGTATGGGTGATTGCTTGTGTTGTATTGAGAAATTGCAATCTTGTGTGCTAATGAGAAGTTGTTGAGTGTGTTCCTGCATTATTTGTATTACATTGCATATTGTTTTCTCTCATTCAATGATTCTTTGCAGATGGAACTGTTCATTACTTAAAATGTTTTCTTGCAGGTTGTATTTCCATTATTGGGGGTACGGACTCGTGGGTGGGGGCACTTGCGGGTTGAATTGCTTTGTGAACAGCATTGTTTATCCTGTGCTGTGTGTATTTATATGCGCCTACAGTTATCCTTTACCAATAATTACGTGATATGCATTTTTACACATCATTTTTGTATTTAAAATGTGTGCAATGTTTTGCGTGTATGCCAACCATCTGGTTTGGGGGTTTGCATTGGTGCGTGAGGTGAACGTTGCGTTGTGTGGGAGTGGTTGGTTATTGAGGTGTTCTGCTGGGGTGCAGCAGGTGAGGCTGGACCTGGGGTCCATGATGAGTGGCGAGTGTGCTGCGTTGGTGCAGTTTGGCCGGACCAGGGGTCCAGTAAGTGAAGTGTGCTGCGTTTTGCATTCGCAGGAGACTGGACCTGGGGTCCAAGGTATGTGGTAGGTGTGCTGCGGGTGGCAGTAGGCTGGACCTGGGGTCCAAGGTGCGTAGTAGGAGTGCTGCGGCTGGCAGTAGGATGGACCCGGGGTCCAGGTCCAAGGTGAGTGGTGAGTGGCGAGTGTGCTGCGTTGGTGCAGTTTGGCCGGACCAGGGGTCCAAGGTGTGTAGTAGGTGTGCTGCGGCTGGCAGTAGGCTGGACCTGGCGTCCAAGGTGTGTAGTAGGTGTGCTGCGGCTGGCAGTAGGCTGGACCTGGGGTCCAGGGTGGTTAGTGTGTGGTTGGTGCGTGTCTAGTCCAGGTGGTTGGTCCTGGCTGTGTGCCGCTTTCTTGCGGGTTGGATCTCTAAGGTTAAGGGTTTTGTGGTTTTGTGGTATCCTTAGGGGTGCTGTAGTGAACTGTTTCGTAGTTGTGCTTGTTGTTGCTCTGTGAGCTGTGTGGTGTGTGCCCGGGGGTGGCAGCTCTGGTGTCCTAGGGGGCAGACTAGGACGGGAGGATGTTTGTGCACTGAGGGTTTAGGAGTGTTAGGTAGTTATCTGCTGTGGACGCTGGGTCGTGGCAGGACCTAGGTTCCAAGGGGCAGCTTGGAACAGGTGGAGGTGCGTAGTTTTTATTTTGTTTCTCGAAGGTAGTCCAGTTCTGTTTTTGGAAGGAGTGAGCCCTTTGTAGAATGCGTTGGGTTCCTCTCTGTTTATTATAAAGGGAGGAGTGGAAGTGGTGTAGAGTTGGGCGTAGTACTTGGTATAAGGGTTTGGTAGACACTTACGTGTCAAGTTGCCCAACGTGTTGGCACAGTGTTAGTATCTTGGGGGTGCCATGTAGGTTTTATTGGGTTCTTACTCCTTTGGTGGAGCACTTTCCTGTTCCTTGGTGTGTCGGGGTTTTGGTGTTCTCTGGGGGCAGTTTCTTGTCGCCAGTGGTATAACTAGTTGGAGCATTATGTGCTGGCCACACGTATATGCAGGGGTTTTGTCTGGTGATGGTTTAGGTGTGATCATTATCTGTTTCCAACAAAGTAAAGGAGGGAGAAGTGTTGTAATGTGCTTACTAGCTGAGTGGATGACATCACTGCTGAATGGAATGTAGTGATGTCAGTGTGAGTGGAGTGTTGGTGTGTGAAGGTTCTAAGCTTGGCAGTTGGAGTTATGCTGACTAGGAAGGACATGCCAATGTTTTGTTCCTGGGATTGAACTACAATAAATCTACTTAATAACTTACCTGCTGGCTCGGGTGTTCATCAGCTTCCAAGTTATTACAAATTGCTCCAGCGTTCTTATTCATGATTCTTAAAGCCTAATGCTGGAGCAAATCTGGAGATGCCCATTAGCCTATGAGAATTGCCCCAGCGTTCTTAGGGCCTCATTACACGGTAGGCGGAGAACCATGGCGCTATTAGTGCCATGGTTCATGCCGGTAAAATACCGGCACCGCCTTGGTGGAAAGGGGAATTACCGCCCCATTCCAAGGTTGGTGGGGCGGTAATTCCCCCTTCCACCATTGCCCTTCCCCATTCCCATTTTTGCCCCATAGGGCATAATGGGAATGGGGAATGCGCTAATTACGGTAACGCAAATTGCGGTACCGTAATTAGCTCCCTGGGTCCCTTTGCGGGTTGGTTTTTAATGCCTGCAAAAAGCAGGCGTTAAATTCCCCAACCCGCAAAGGGACCTCGTAGTAAGGCTGTAAGGATTTACCGGTACCGGTATTTTACCGGTACCGGTGAACCCTTACCGCCTACCATGTAATGAGGCCCTTAGTCCTGATTCTCAAAGCCTAATACTGGAGCAAATCTGGAGATGCCCGTTAGCATCTGAGAATTGCCCCAGTGTTCTTAGTCCTGATTCTCAAAGCCCAATACTGGAGCAAATCTGGAGATGCCCGTTAGCATCTGAGAATTGCCCCAGTGTTCTTAGTCCTGATTCTCAAAGCCTAATGCTGGAGCAAATCTGGCGATGCCCGTTAGCATATGAGAATTGCCCCAGCGTTCTTAGTCCTGATTCTCAAAGCCCTATACTGGAGCAAATCTGGAGATGCCCGTTAGCATCTGAGAATTGCCCCAGTGTTCTTAGTCTTGATTCTCAAAGCCTAATGCTGGAGAAAATCTGGAGATGCCCATTAGCATCTCAGGATGCCCCAGCGTTCTTAGTCCTGATTCTCAAAGCCCACAACTGGAGCAAATCTGGAGATGCCCGTTAGCTTATGAGAATTGCCCCAGCGTTCTTAGTCCTGATTCTCAAAGTCCACTACTGGAGCAAATCTGGAGATGCCCGTTGACATCTCAGAATGCCCCAGCGTTCTTATACCTGATTGTCAAAGCCTATTGCTGGAGCAAATCTAGAGATGCCTGTTAGCATCTCAGAATGCCCCAGCTTTCTTAGTCCTGATTCTCAAAGCCCACTACTGGAGCAAATCTGGCGATGACCGTTAGCTTATGAGAATTGCCCCAGCGTTCTTAGTCCTGATTCTCAAAGCCTAATGCAGAAGCAAATCTGGAGATGTCCGTTAGCATCTGAGAATTGCCCCAGCGTTCTTAGTCCTGATTCTCAAACCCTAATACTGGAGCAAATCCGGCGATGCCTTGAGCATCTCTGAGATGGGAATGCGATTCACAAAGGTTTGCTCAAGGGCATCTCAGAGGTGCTCCAATCCAGATCTTTGGCACTGACACCCCGTGTTACTAGAGTTACTTCCAGGCACATCTTCCATGAGTTTGACTTGGGTGTGCCAGTGCTTCAGAGTTCATGTCGCTGCTTGTTCAAATGTTGAGAATGTTTTGTAAACAAAGGGAGATGCTAGCCTTCAACTCTTCAGGAAGGAAGCGATGAAGAGGCGGCAGCTGCACAGCTTGGCCGGCTCGGACGGGGATTTTACGGGAAGTCCAGAGAATTCATAATATGCATTAGTTTTTCACAATTAGACCATTAGGAGAGTGAGATTAATAATTTAAAAAAAACATACACTGCAGATGATTTAAATTAATAATTACAAGCATCTGAACTATAGTCAGCCTGGAGCAAGTCTGATAGTGTCATTGGGAAACGATCCTATTGCTGCTCCGGGATGACTTTTATCTTTTAGGATATGCTGATATGGATATGCTGATATGGATATGCTGATATGGATATGCTGATATGGCTATGCTGATATGGATATGCTGATATGGCTATGCTGATATGGCTCATTATTTTCTTGTTCAGCATCATTCGTCAGCCATATTACTTCAGACAGTGGCACAGGGTGAGAATAATGATCGCTAATCCCCTATAACAACGCATTACAAAGTAACGAGTCCCAAAACACGGAGTTTTTTTAATTGGATATTTTTACTTGTTTGCACTTTTTAAGCATAAAATAGATGGGGATGGAGTGAGGGAATGAAATAAGGAAGGGGTAATATAGGGAGGAAGCGGACCCCCTACCCCTCTCCCATCCCTGCAAAAAACGAAAAGGCATTTTGAAAATTCTTGTTATTTTTAATTCAGTATTTCAACTTATAACCTGATTAACTCCATGTGTTCACACAGTTGTCAATGTTGTTATATTCCAATCATGTTCTGTTCTTGTTTTGAGCCTGAGTGCAAAGTGTAAGGGTGTCAAAGAAGGATGCTGGCACACGGGTGGCATGGTTTTTAGTTATAAACCTTTATTTCTCAAAGGGAAAACCTCACTGTTCCTTTCTCTAGGAGGGGGTGGCCTGCCTCGAATTAAAACTAAAGTAATTATGATAATGTCCATCAAATCAAAGTTCCACCGTCCTGTGTCACATCCTACTCTTACCCTCACACAATAACTAAACGATAAACTAACTGAAAGTTCCTTCTTCAGGAGAATGGCTCCCTTCTCCTACTTCTTGACCAGTGTCCAAAGAATGCTCTGTTTCAACAGAAAATACCAGGGGGAATGACGCCCTTCCCTTGGTATAAATGTATGCAGTTTCCAATAGAAGCATGGGGAATTACTCCTTTCCCCTGGTGTCTCCAGTACAACTCTCAGCCCAGTGCCAAGAGCATTTTTCAAAAAAGGTAGCAGGCGCCCCTCTCCAGAAAGTACATGGCATGATATCCTGTTCTGTGTTTTTTTCCCACTTTGAGAGTCTGCAGCCATTGCTTTTTGCTCACTGTACCTTTCACAGATGGGAAATATCCATTTGTATTTCATTCTTTCTCCCGCCCGCATGGGTAATCCAGCACCGAAATGCTATGGCAATTCCCTTCTGAACAAGAGTACCAACAGCAACCCCATACACGTGTTTCAGCCTTGTTGGGCCTCATCAGTGAGGTGGAGCTGTGCCTCTCTGAGCACAGTGAGCAGGGGGTCCACGTCTGGGTTCCCCCAGGTAACTCAGGGTGACCAACCCCAAGTTCCTTGTAAACATTTTTCAAAAAAGATAGCAGGAGTCCTTCTCCAGAAAGTACATGGCATGATAACCTGTTCTGTGGTTTTTTCCCACTTTGAGAGTCCACAGCCATCGCATTTTGCTCACTGTACCTTTCACAGATGGGAAATATTAATTTGCCTATCAGTCTTTGTCCAGCCCACATGGGCAGTCCAGCAATGAAATGCTATGGCAATTCCCTTCTGAACAAGAGTACCAACAGCAACCCCCATACACGTGTTTCAGCCTTGTCTGGCCTCATCAGTGAGGTGGCGGTGTGCCTCACTGAGCACTTTGAGCAGGGGTCCAAGTCTGGGGTCCCCCAGGTAACTCAGGGTGACCAACCCCAAGTTACTTGCAAACATTTTTCAAAAAAGGTGTACCCCAGGCACTTATTTCTAATCATAGCTTGATTATGTTGTGGTGTTTTAGCAACTTTATTATTGTAACTGTTAATCAGTCATAGTGATATAAAAACAACAGTGTGCACTGACCTGGTGTCTTAATTTTGGGCTTTCTCATTGTTATTCACACACTTTGATAACCCAGGTTGGCAGGGCATGGCTATTTATCCATTTTCATGGATAACAAT
Organism: Ambystoma mexicanum; assembly: GCF_040938575.1. Classification (NCBI taxonomy): domain Eukaryota; kingdom Metazoa; phylum Chordata; class Amphibia; order Caudata; family Ambystomatidae; genus Ambystoma; species Ambystoma mexicanum. The sequence goes on along the minus strand of NC_090936.1, from coordinate 63,627,997 downwards.
GAATAAGAAGGTGACACTGGTGGGCACTGATGCTGGCCATGTCCACACACTGCTCCAATGAACCTGCTTGACATTGTTGAAAACTCTCTACTGTAATAACCAGCACATTTGGTTGACAACAACAGGATAGTCACCGGTTTGGTGAATCAAGCTTGTTTCCTTGACTCACACAAATAACATGTCGTTGAATCCTTGTGGCGGCGAAGGGAGCACCCCTCCTAACTGCATAGCATTACAGCTGAAGTAGCACAGCGGTTCAATGACCCATTAAGGACTGTGGGTAAACGGAAACCAAAGTAATTAAATAACATCTGCAACACCACAAAGCCATTGGGAAATAAAATAAAACCTTCTTTCATAAACCAAGAGGAACACAGAACCATACCTACCATCTACCGAGGAGGAGCAAACCAGATAAACAGGAGCAGAGCTGTTATATAGGATGGTTAATTGGCACTCCTAATTGACACAACTGTTATTCGAACTGACCAATAGGGTATGGCCTACCCTCGGAGGCTATGCGCTATGATGTAAGCACCACTTCCACTAGTTGTGAAGCCGGACAGTTCAGGCAATCAGTAACCGGCTTGGGCGAGAAAGGACTGAAAAAAGCAAGAGCCAGTTCAGTTGCAATTTGTCTCAGCTGGGGACTGGTTCCTTGTCTCACTGGTCTGGGGAAAACAGTGGAGAGTAAGCCAGAAGCAGGGGACGGATGGATGTGTTGTCCCTGGCAGCTACCCTGCTTTGCTGAAGAGGAAAACCTGAGAGAGCCCAGCTGAACCCATAGGGGGATAAAAGGATTGCACCCCTCTGATCCAAGCCCAGAGGAGCTGACAGAAAGGCAGCCGGTGTTAGGCAGTGGAAGGGGTTAGGTAACCTAAACTTCCCAAGTGAAGAAGGGACTTTTGTCAGCCTGACTCCAGGACGGCAAGAGGCAAGAAGGGGTGAGCCCAGTGTGAGGGAGTCACATAAGAGACTTATTCCCTTTGTTCTGAGTGAAGAGGCGAGAAGGGGTGAGCCCAGTGTGAGGGAGTCACATAAGAGACTCGTCCCCTTTCTCTGAGTGAAGATACCCCATGAGTGGGGACAAGAGTGAGGATGTCCCAAAAGAGGGGAATAAGAGCCAAGACCCCAGAAGAGGGGGAAAGAGTGAAGACACCCTGCAATAGGGATGAAAGAGAGAAACAAGAGAGAAATAACCCAAGTGGAGTAAAAGAGTGTGTGAAGCCCTAGAGGGAAGCAGAACCACTAAGGAGGGGGGTAAACAAGGGAAAACGGCACCCCAAGGTGTCTGGAGAAAGAAAGACTGAAATACCTCAAGTAATATTTTATTTGGAACATTTAACCATTACAGTGGCACCTAAAGAACGTTATGTATCCAGGGGAGAGAACCTGAAGCAGCAGTCAAGCATTTTTCTAGTTGCTAAACCTTTATATTCATGTGTGTTAGTTTGTCTATAAATGTGGTAGACTAGCATAGGATTTGGGCTAGGCATTTTATGTTTCGGATTAATCCCGGCAAGTATATCCTTTCCTTGAACGTTTGAGTTGTAGAATAGGGAATATAGCTCTTAGTACTACTTTTCATTATTTTAGTTTATTTTTTTGGACCAAGTGGTCAGACTAATTGTTCAGGCTAATTGTAAAACAAGATAAATAAAGAATCCATGAATATGATGTCCCAGAGCCCGGGCCCTACTTCGGGTCTGCCACATAGGGCAACACAAATATAAAGTGCAGTAGATCGTCAGTTGGTGCAGAACTAAGTAAACTATCTTTTTCTGTTGGAAAAAGTGCTGTTACTGCACGCAATGAAATGCAAATAAAACTTGCTGTGGTGGGTCAGAAGAAGGGCACAGACTGTCTAAGGACATTGCAAACTCTTATTTATTAAAACAAAATTGGATGGCCCAACTTTCACTAATATATGGGTATCCCTACCTACTGTACTAACTAAGGTGCTCATGTGGCAGTCATGAATGTCCAAAGAAACAAGTCTGCTGTCCAGAACTACTCTCACTGACCCTACCACTAAGAGAAACTAACATCAAGCACGAGAATGGGGTACTCCTAGAACCAGTCTTTAATATATGATCCGTAAATAGTCTCTTGTGACTTCTCATATCAACATCTTCCATTCCTCAAGGCGTATTCTGAAAGTTCCCTCTTTGTTTTGGATTCCCTTTGGCTCCCCCTTTTCCAACTTGAAATTTTGATACCTGACTTCTGTCTTTAAGTTCAGGATTGTGTGATGAATCTGAAGATGCCATCACTCCTTTCCCAGAGGTAGCCTCTCCTCGTGTGGCTAGCAGACGGCAGCAGCTGCCTGATCCTGACCCTGGGGGTGGCTATGCAAGGGAGAGTCACACTGAGGGAGGTGATCCTCCGGGGGGGGGGAGTGGGCCATTGACAGATGAAGCATGGTATCCCCCTTTCACTTTTAGGAAGTCTCCTCCATTTATGGCATGTTGTTATATGGAAAAGGAGACAGCAAACACAATTGAATATTCCCTACCTGCACACAACCCATTCTACACTACTGGGATGAAGAAGAGGGACGGAGCAATGAAGATCCACAGAGTCCAAGAACCAACAACACTCTTTAGTTGTTGGAAAGAGTGGCGCCATGGCGGGACCATTAAATCCCAGACAGCTGATGCAGAGAAGGGAGAGGTATCTGACAGGAGCAGGCACCTCTTGTTAGATTTTGGGAAGAGTTGGAGAAGACTGGGCTACAGAGAAGACCGGACGGACTGCAAGCAAGTGCAAGGATACAGAAACTTGGAACGTTCTGGGAAACGCTGTTCCCCAAACACTGAAGAATCAGAGGTCTGCCAGAGTGCGGTCAGAAACCATACAGGAAGCAAAACAAAAGCAAGACGGTCCCTTGAAGCGCCGGCAAGTAGCAGTTGAAACCGGGCAGTGCAAGGAATGCCGAAGCCACTACCTCAAATCAGTGAGCCCACTGGGAAGAGGTGGGGTGCTGGGTCGCTTCACGGCAATTGATGCACATCCCGGGAAAGCCTAAAAAGGCTATTTGAGTGGGCGGGAAGCCCTGTGAAGTAAAAGAGACTAACAAATTGCCAATCAGATGGCCATTGACCCACATCCAATTTGAGAATGAGTTGCGTTGTACAAAAGTCCTGGCAGGGGCGTATACTAGGCATTTGCAAGTCTGGGACCCACACCCAAGTTGTATAAAGAAGTATGTGACAAAGGTCCTGGCAGGGGAGTATACCAGGTGAAGAGCAGATCTGGGATATGCACCATTAAGAGTTGTGCTGCATAAAAGTCCTGCCAGGAGAGTAAACCAGGCATTTGCGAGTCTAGGACTCGCACCCTAATTGTGCAACTTTAAAAAGAGAATCCAAAGGAAGATTCATGCCCTTAGGATTTTGAACTGTATTGCATGTGGAAAGGACCTGGGGAAGGGAATCATTTCCCAAGGAGTGAACTGCAACACCAAGAGGAGAAAGTTATCCACTTGGGCTACAAAGAACTTGGTTATTCTTTGTTACTTTTGTTTTTGCTGGAATGAAACCTGGGGAAGGGAGTAATTCCCAGGAACTGCGAACACTATCTAAGTGGAAGCCTTTTTGTTGGAGTTTTACCTTTTATTGAACTTGAACATTTGTACACTTTTAGAACCAAAGACATTGGGCCTCATTACAAGTTTGGCGGTAGCCTTGCCGGTAAACCCGCAGGCTGCCGTCAAACGTGCACATTTTTCCGGCCCATGGCAATGGGGAAATACAGGGTCATTACAACCCTGGCAGACCCTGTATTTCCCCATTGCCAGGGGCTGGAAACTTTTACTCCCCATTCCCATTGAGCCCTATAGTTACTTTCAGAATGTGACGGCTAGGATAGGATTTCAGACAGAGGACATTTTTGCTTTCGACATCTTGACACATGACTTGCCCTTAGATTTTGGTTGATGTAGGGAAATACATCCTAGAATAGTGACAGTGAGGCATTTTCCAATCCCTTCATTATTTGATAAACGTTTATGCCAATTTGTCGTGAAGCGAATGCCCAACTAATCCAACTCGGGTACCTGCGTGATAAGTGAGTTGTTACCGAGCATTTTTATTCTTTTGATGGGTTTTCTGGCTGGATTGCAAACTAAAATAGCAGACTTCAGTGTTTACCTTCAGGTCTAGATTATTCATAAATCTTGTGTACTCTGAGATTAGCATTAGCAAAGCTCTTGGGTTTGTGCCATTGGAGCCGTGTCATCAGCGTATGCTAGGACTGGGAGTGCCATATTATCAAGAACTGCAGACCGTTGGTGCTTCGTACCAGTTTTCCTGGGTGATGCATCCTGGGACAGCGCCACGATGTGGGAGTTACCGTGTTATTTGAAACGCGTTTCTTACAGGGAAGCAGTTCAGGTCCTCCCTTGTGACCAAAAAGCATGGGTAGATGTACCAGGCTTTACCTCTGTGCACCACGGGCTGGCACCCCTGATTTAACGTGGTAGACCATCTGGATCTGCATACAGATGTGAGTACACTACACCTGTTGGCACCTTTTTCCTTTAAATATCCATAGCACCTTGGGCCATATCATTGAGGCATGCTGTTCTATGCATTTCCTGGGTGTAGTTTCCAAAGCACTTTGCTTTCTTCAAAAATTCCCATTTAGTAACACTCTCTGGAAAACAAAGAACAGTTCAGCATTTCTGCTGTGCCGATCACTTCTTTCCACCAAAGTGCACCTCCAGCTTACATATGTGGCACAAGAATAAGCAGAGCATTTATTGGGTTCTGAATTCTGTAACTACGTTCCACTTAAATTCAGATCAAATAAAGAGTATCTTCTCTTTGGAAAATCTTGGAAAGAAACAACTTTTTTAATGACATCAAGTATGTGCTTCTTTCTCTTAGACCTTTGTTGACCAATGTCAAGAAATGGTTAGTTTGTGATATGCTCTACATAAATCTTTCCATCAATCCACTCCCTTGTGGGATAAAACCTTGTGGTCTTTCATTCCCCCTTACTGAAGTAATGTAGTCTTGACGAAGACAGTAGACATCATGGGCACATCTCAGGCCATTCACGCCAGACCTGTAGGATATGGACTGTGCATTGGACTACTAAATTTAAAAAAGGTTTAACAACACATGTGGCGAATCTATAAATATATATATTGGGCTCTACCACACCCTTGGCGGTATCCCGGTGGTAAATCTGACGGGATACCGCCAATGCAAATTGCGTTACCACAGCTCGGTTCGGTGCTATTAGTACCAGGTCCTGAGTTGCTGGGCGGGGGGAGGACGGGGGGTGACAGTATGTCCCCATTACCGGTCAAGTGGCACAGCGAGTAGAGCGCTCGCTTTGACATCAGTGCAGAGCCTGCGAATGCAGGTTCGAATCCCGGCAGTTTCATCCTTCCAAGGTCGATAAATGAGCACCACACACACCACACACCGTGGGTAATAATAAGCAGCGCTCAGATACCTAAGGGTTCGTAGCGCTATATAAATGCCAAATTATTATTATTATTATTATTATTCGCATTGGGTCCAATGTCCCAATGGGACATTCTGGGCGCTATTAGCACTGAGGTAATAGCGCCAGAAATGGGCAGAAAGGGCATAGATTTACCTTCAGCAAAAAGCTGGAGGTAAATCTCCCAGTTTCTGCCCAACCTCGGGGTTGGCCAGAGCGATAATGCGGCAGTCATTGCGTTCCCGAGGCATTTTTGCTGCTCCAACCAAACCCGTGATGACCCCCATTGTAAGGGTGCAGAAGTATGACTTGGGCACAGGAGTGGCATACTTGATGGTATAAACTTTTATTAACATAACGTTCTGTGTCAAAACACCTGTTTCGAACCCTCACACTTATACCTAACAAAGGAATAGAGGGACTTCCTGGTCCAGAGGAATGGCGCTTTTCCAGGTTTCAGTTCTCTTCCAAAAGGCCAACATAAAGTTCCAGGTTCAATCAAAGCAAAGATTCCAACAAAAAGATCTCTATACAACACCAGGGGAAATGACTTCCTTCCCCTGGTCACAGTATTTGCAATGCCAAGAGGTTTCTCCTCTCTTGGCTCTCCACAAAGTTTACAATACCAAGAGGACACTGCTTCTACCTTGGCTTCTGCGGGTTCCCACAAACACTAGGGGCGAATGACCCTGTTCCACTGGTTATAATATTCATAGTGCCAAGAGGAAACCGCTCCTCTCTTGGCTTCTCAGGAGTCTTACAAACAGCACCAGGCAGATTAACTCTCATCCCCTGGTTACAATGTTCACAGTATTTACAATATACAGTTCACCAGCTTTTTATCACCCCCAGCCTGCCTGGTATACTCTCCTGCCAGGCCGCAGGTCATTCTTTCTTCCTCCAACTTGGTCATTTGGAGGAAGGGGTTTTCACTTCCCCTCGTTTGTTCTTCCTGACAGAGCAAACCTGGTTTGCCCTTCACCCAGGTACTCTGTCTTGGAAGACGGCCAGGGACTGCCTTTGGTCCCAGAACCCTTTACTTTGGCTCTTTCACATATGGGTCCCAGACCCATTTCTCAGGTTTGTAGCATGCTTCTCTTAGGCCCGGTTCACTAGCCTGCCATGCATTCTCTCGTGTGCATAATTCTCTTGGTTTCTTAATGTTAGGGTCCCTGACCACTCTTGTAACCTTGTAATGTCTCTTGGCTAGGCCTGGTTCACTATCCTGTCAGGCCTCTCTTTCAGTCTCTTTGGGGGTGCTCTTTCACCCCCTTCCAACCACCCTGTGTTTTCTCGGTCCCCCACTGCGTACCTTTGTACTTGGTCCACAAGAGTTCTGCTACATGGAAAATGCCAAGCCCTGAAGCCAACAAAGGCATGAATACCGACA